>NC_139820.1:6290507-6933007 GCF_963457635.1 Microchirus variegatus
GTCGTCATCACAAAAGGTGGATATTACTGTAAATTATTAAGAAAAATGCCTTACCACTTTCTCTATGGCTGCTGCTTCTTCTCTGGGCATGCGGTCCAGAAAGTCATCATAGTGCTCGAGTCCTATTTTCTGAGTGTTGTTGAGGTGGGCTTTTGTGCGGATGTCCTCCAAAGTGCGAAATCCCTGATGCGTACAAATGACAAACAATTTTATAAAATACATTACATTCCATCTTGCCTAGGTTATACATGTAATCCCAATTCAATTCCGTAGCCCAGTTTAGCTATCAGTGCTTAAAGTAGACGTATTATATCCTATTTCTCCAAGTTAACCTAGTTCCCTGGTGTCCTAATGAACATGTCTGTGACATGGTTTGGTCAAAATACCATAAAGATGAAGAACCATAGCAGTTCAATCACCCTGCCAAAATGCTCGTTTTTGAGTGCCTGTCTCTTTAAATGCAAATGAGAGACAGGGAACTATGTCAGCGTCACTGAGGCTCCAGCAGCTAACAGCAGTTAGCATTTGGAAAATCCATAATTTGCCGACTCTAGCCGGCACATTGCCGTCATATATACAATGTATCCAGTGGACATGTAAATCCTCTGAGGCTGGAAGTTTGTGTAGAACTCTGTGCTGCACTGTGCAGACAAGAATAGAACACTTGGCCGACTTCCGCTCTTCCTGATACTATTTCCCTCGCCTGCACTCTCGCGTTTTTTAGTGACAAAGTGGAGCTCCGCAAGAGAACAATTCCAGGAATGTCTCATTGTGACGTAGCAATGAGTGCAGAAGTCAACATCGCGTGTTTTATGTCCTGTACTTAGACTGAGGAGGACCACACTTTGCCTACTCATAGAGTCCCAAATATAAGTATTAAAATTATTAAAACGTTGATTTTGCAAAATATGTCCCCTTTAACACATCTACAAATCCATTTCTGTACAGCTGTCGCAGAGGAGCTGGAGCAAATTCCAGGTAGGATGAGTCGACAGGATCAACATTCCGTAAACACCACTCACATTTCCACCTACGGCCTATTCAGAGTCTGTAGTTTAACAAAACTGCATCTCTCTGGATTGTGGGAGGAAGCCGCAGTACCATGAGAAAACCCACATATACTGGAAGAAAAACTGACATGTTGTGTTGATGTAAATCCATCTATTTCATTTTTTATGTCACCAATATTTATCTTTTTGGCCCCCGTGCGTAAAGACTTTTATTGGGAAAGGTTAACGTGTGTGAATCCACTTTCTGTGTGTCAACAGATTTATCAGCCGGGCTGTATTTCGGAGTCTCAACACATGTTTTAGTGCTATTAGATATCATGTTATGCTACTGTCGTGTGAGATGTGATTTCATGTGAATGACCAATGAGTCAATAAACCTTTTAACGGTATGAATTTCTTCCCTGTTTTAGCTGCACAGACATTTCCCCAGTTACCTTCACTCCACGGAGGGAGAAAATGCATCAGACCCATGAATTCTACGAGAAATTAAAAGTCTATGTGCTTTTAAATATCCACTTTACCTGTTGGTACCACAGTTGTGCAGTTTTAGCTCCAGCGCCCCATATGTTGGTGAAAAGCTCCAGCACTGGCACGGCCTCCCCGATGTGATCCAGCTTCCGGAGATGCCCGCTCTCCATGATCTCATCGATTTTGTCAGCCATACGTTTCCCGATTCCTGGAATCAGACAGGCCTCCTGAAACGAGTAGAGGCAAGAAAAAAAATGGGAAAAAATGGGAAAAGAAAAAAAAGCTATTCCACTATATTGCACTAAATAGTGTCCAGCAACTACACAAATTACTGACAGGACCAACGACATAATATTAAAAGCACCTGCATTGCGCTGCAGTACCTGGTATGATGTAATAGGCTTGTGGTAACTCTTGAGAGCGTTGACAGCCTTAGAGTAGCCCAGCGCCCTCCACTTGTCCCCCTGGTGTGTGTAGGCCTTGGCCAGCACTTCGAGCTTGTCCGTGATGTGCTTGTTGAAGTTATTACTTTTGGACTGCGATGACTGGGCACAGACCCACTTTCCCGAGACCGCCTTCTGAGCTGTAGTGTCTACGTCTACACTGGGGTCGAGGCTGGAGTCAGGAATCTCCTCTTTGGGGTGCTGGCCAGTGATGAGCGCTTGCAGGTCGTTCTGTGAGACGCCGTCTTCATCCCCTCGTGGTGTGTCTTTGGTATCGGGTACAGACTAATGATGGGATTTTAAGTATAATCATAAAGTAGTCCAAATAACAAAGGAGTGTGGTTTTTATGTGTTTTGTTCTGTTTATGTTAGCGTTTCTTTTCCTTTTCTCCACCAAATAGTTACTGGCTGACGGACTGAAACCTATAAATGACACTGAAAAGTTGTAGTTTCTTCACATGAACCTGGCAACCTACCGTGTCTGTGGTCTCCTCTTGCTTGGTTTGATGTGGCAGTGGCTCGACGATGCATTCTGCAGCAGGCTGGACATTCGACAACTCTCCTTCAATATTTTCATGTTGTGTTTCAGAGTCCCTGAGTGGAAAAAAAGAGTAAAAAGATCCATTAAGTAGTAGTAA
Source organism: Microchirus variegatus (assembly GCF_963457635.1). Classification (NCBI taxonomy): domain Eukaryota; kingdom Metazoa; phylum Chordata; class Actinopteri; order Pleuronectiformes; family Soleidae; genus Microchirus; species Microchirus variegatus. The sequence goes on from NC_139820.1 coordinate 6,293,067, forward strand.
AGTAGAGACAGTTATAAGGCTTTGTCATTAAATACAGAGTACATAATAACAACAATAATATAATATGAACAGTTAACCCTTTCCCAACTTATAATATAAATAGGCATTTCTAACCTCTTGGGTATAAGAAGGCTGTAGTTGGCTACATCCAGGAGTTGTTTCTCACTAATACACAAACTCAACCAGGTGCATTTCACCAGTTGGACTCCAGAGGGCATGCAATCCACTTTCAAAAGCCGCATAGCTCTGTCACTATCCATGCTGTCGTCTACAACAACATGAGTGACAGCAGGAGCCAGCAACGTCTCCGTCTGTCCTCCGTTCTGCTGAATTTGTCTTTGAAAAATCTGGCATCTGGCACTTCCTATTCCGGCCGGCAGGATGTACACGGTGACGCCACTGAAAGTGTTTCCTGAAGCAGAGGAGAGGAGCAGATTAGTTTCTCTGTGTTGCCAAATACATGTTTATTATTTTGTTGCTCTGTCCATCCATTACACTCATTCTCGCACACACACGTTACCAACCTGAGACGTCACACTCATCTGGTTTCTTCTTCAGTGGTGGTACATCCTTCGCCTGTAGTCCTCTGACCCTTTTGACTTTTGGAAAAGCCTTCATGATCCCATGACGAGGATCCATCGTCTTTATTAAAAGGGGGCACGAGTGGCCTGTGGCATAAAGCAGGATTATGATAAGTTTGAAATGTAAAGCACACACCCACACATCTGTATGTGTATGTAATATATGTAGTGAATTCACAGTGGAAACTCAGATGAATTTGGTATTAATTTAGTTAAAACACTTTTTAAATTTTGGATATTTGGATCCGCATAATATAGAAAATCCAACTTATTTCAAAGAGAGGTAAAAAAAAGTAATGAAGTGACAAGTTTTCTTTTATTACTTTTATAAATGCATCAAACTACGTTTTTAGCTATATATAAAACTATATGTGATTTTTATAGATCTCCAGATTACATTTAGTTGGGTGGAGAAAGGACAAAAAATGCTCTTTTAATACTAAAAGTTGCAGACCCCTGCACTATCTAAACAAAAATACATTGATTTGATTATTACAATAATAACTACATTAATAATAAGTCATCTGAAATGTCAGGGAGTGAGGTTAACCTAGCATACAATAAAACTCATATACAAAGTTTTCATAGGACGTTTAAGTAACTAATAATAATACATTGTAATTACAGTTTTTTTCCATCAGAGGAACACAACGATATTGTCGTCCGTTTCTACTCTGTTACAGAACAGTTGAGTCTACATTTTAATTTATAAACGAGCCAATCTCGAAGCAATCTATTCAAGTCTATTTTTAGCTAGCCCCATTTTAGCTTACGCTAACGTCAGATCCAGCATAACAGTCAGGAAACGGTGACACAGAGCTCGTTTTAATCATCGTTTTCTCTCTGTTTACGCTCTTCGCATTGTCCCTTTCAAAAAGTCCGAATGAAACTGCGCACTTAGAAGATTTAAAAATGATAGAAGTAGTTTGGGCTCTTACCCCTGTTCAGGAGGAACCATAGACGCCAACAACGCACCAGACAGACACAAAATTCAATGTTTCACTTCCGGGTCACTCAGCTGGCTCATTTTTTGTCATAGTTTTGGAGCCAATTTGTAAAAAAAAAAAACACAAACGTGACACAATGTGTAATACATTTTCAATAATATCGATTAATATACAGCCATATAATAAGTATAATAAGTGTGCAAACTTTGTCCTTTTATGTGATTCTGCGCTTTGATATGAAAATTGCTTCTTTTGTAATTATATATATATATATATATTTATTTTAAATAAAATCAAAGTCGAAAAAAATAAATCGAGTTTCCTGCACCGTTCGTGCTAATTGGCTATATTGGGTTGAGGATTTGGGTTTTATTGACCCAGGTTGCTATGGTTACGGAAGTGGTTCGGCACAACTGATAAGTCTGTGGAAACATGGCTGTGCAGAGCTGGAGCGGAACCTTAAAATCATCGAGGAAAACAGCTTTGTTACAAGACGGTGAGTACAGCGAATACGAACAAGTGCGATAGTTTAATTATTCTTTGGGAAAAGGAAACAAAAATCGGTTAAAAAAATGTTTTTACCCCCCCATTCACGCTGAGAGCTGCTCATTTAAGTGTTAGCTCATGCTAGCTAACACCTCAGGAAATGAGAGATTCAAGAGTTTTATTTATGTCACATGCATTATTACACTTTTATATAACCCACAGTGAAATGTAACCTGTAAGACTGTAACACATACGAGAATATAAAGGAACATAAAGAGGGAAATGACAAGAGAAACACTTTTAACTGTCCCTCAAAGATTCCTTCATCACTTCCTTGATAGCAGTGTGTTAGCTATTTTGTACTCTTGTTAAAGGCAATTTGAGGTGTTTGTGGGTCATATATGACGTGTGTTTATCTTATTTCAAAGAAAAACAAGTGCTAATATTTTATTTAAAATAGTTTCAGGTACCACTGTACACTTTTGTACGTGCTTACAGGTGTGTTAGAACAGGTATGGCCAAAATATCTTTTGTTGCTAGCTCTTTTATTGTTGTTGTTTTTTTTAATGCACTTTTTGATATATGTTTTAAACTTGTCCTCACCTGCTGCTTACTAGCTCCAGAAAATGTCTGGCCCAGCTAGATTTCTGGGTTTGAGTGTGTAATCGAATAGTCCTGTAAGTAAGTAATAAAGCAACACACTAAACAAATCAGTCTTTATGTAAATGCAACACACAGAGTTCTACGCTAAAGGAGCTGAGGAAGCATGTGCTCCTCAGTGTTGTCCTGGTGTGACTGTGGAACCTGGTTTTGTCCTTAAGTGGTCTGGAGTAAACTGTTGTGTATCTGATATCCTGCTGGACTGTCATGGGGTATAATGTGGTGAATGTTGATGCTGATTTTTTTTATTATTATTTTTTGTGTGAATCCAACTGAAGTATTTAATCGCCAAGTTTTGACTCTCTGGTATTGCCATTACAGATACCTGTGATGTCATCAGTTCAAGTTGGAGACATCTACGACTATCTGAAATGTAGAGATCTTAAAAAAGGACAATCTTCAATTGAGGATAAATAAACTTATCTTGAACATAATGACGTTGTAGTTGTGAAACTGTATGACAAACCCCATACATATGACCAGGGATGGGAATCGGTATCATTAAATCAGTATCGATATCGGTCCGATACCGATATACAGATAAAAAATATATAAAAATCCTTTAAATCACATGCTTCGCGAAGCACAGTCACATTTAGCTGAGTCATGCATGTTTGGGCTGTTTATGTCTTCTTCTTGGCAGAACAATACTTAATAGTTCTTAAATGGTCTAAAATGACTTATATCTGTACTAATATCCATCACACGGACACATATAGAGACATATTTTGTGCTGCTGGGAATAGCTGCATCCTAGCTTAACCCCCAAAAAACAGAAAACTGTCCTTTTGTTGAAGGTTTGCTGCTCTGAGTTATTAATAAGTTTCTTCTGAATTCCACCTCCAGGCAAAAGGAAGATCCACTACCTGTTTACAGATGGACAAGAAATGGTAGAGGAGTATGATTTGGAAACGGATGAGCTCATCGGTAAGCCGTGTTTGATATCTGTGATTATAAAGTGTGCATTTTAATATGTATCGCTTGTTTGACACAATGCTTGGATGGTTTTCAGTTCGAAAGTGGAGTCGGAAAAGCAAAATTGGAGGGCAGGGTCAATGGCAGGTGGAGGTCGGGGAAGTACTCGCGAGCCCCGTGCCGTCGCTTGACTCCAGCATGATCAAAGAGAACTGCTCCAATGTGGGTTTTCCCCTCACTGTTACATTCAAACCAACACATATACACACTATATATGCTCAAAAGTTTGGGGTCACCTATGCAATTTATGTGTGTTTTCCATTAAAAGTCAGACTTTTATTCATCAAAAGAGTTGCAAAATGAGTAGAAAATACAGTCAAGACATTGACAAGATTAGAAATAGTGATTTTAAATAAAAAATGAAGCAGCTAAACAAGGGTTTTCAATGGTTTTCTAATCATTCAATAGCCTTCTAACGTGATTAGCAAACACAATGTACCATTAGAACACTGGAGAGATGGTTGCTGGAAATGGGCCTCTATACACCTATGTACATATTCCATTAAAAACCAGACGTTTTCAGCTACAATAGTAGTTTACCACATTATCTGATTAATTTAATGTTATATTCATTGAAAAAAAAGTGCTTTTCCTTCAAAAAATATGGACATTGACCCCAAAAGTGACCCCAAACTTTTGAACGGTAGAGCACATAATGTCTCTTCTTTTTTTTTTTTTTAATGAGAATTGTTTCGTTTTCCACAGCCTGTGTTCACGCGGAAAGACACAAAGAGCAGCTTCCAGTGGCGAATCCGCAACCTCCCCTACCCCAAAGACGTCTTCGTCGTCTCCACGGAGCCATCTGAAAGATGCATCATCGTTAAAACCACAAACAAAAAGTAAATACGCGCTGAGGAACACTATAGTTCAAGGCGGCTTTATTTGGTTAACGTCACCCAAGTACTGCAACACTGCAGATAACTAAATACAACAATAAAATAAAATATGGAGAGAGTCATATTTAGATGAATGACATTTTAAATCTAAATCAGGCTCATCCTTCTTGTTCAACTCTTGCTGCATGCCATCCTTACGTTCCACCCATAGATGGCACTGTGCACAATGCTTTTTCTCGATCACGCTGACTTTGACCCATCTCTCCATGATCTTCCCAGGTATTATAAGAAGTTCAGCATTCCTGATCTGGAGCGCAGCCAGCTGCCGTACGACGCCTCTGCCCTCGGCTTCACTCACGCCAACAACACTTTGATCGTCAGTGTAAGTCCCACACCACATCTCCTTATTAATATTTATATTAATTTATATCCTTGTATTTTATACAAATCATCAGGCAAGCTTTTATTTGTGTGCTACTCATTTTCAGTCATGATTCTTTATTGTTTTATTAGCTTTTATTACACATCTGCACTAAACGCTTTCTAAAAGAGATGAGGAGAACGATGATGATGAACTTCTTATTTTCCTTTCTTCTTCACTCTTGTCCAGTATAAGAAACCCAAAGAGATCTTAACCCTTGAGCAGGAGCTGCTGAAGGAGCTGAAGAAACTGAAGGCGACGGGAGAAGGAGACGTGGACTGCAAAACCCAGTGAAATGTGACTGTGGGAGAGAGTGAGAGAGCGTTGCATTTAAATCAGAACCTCGCGGCCCAGGCTGGGCAATAATTCAACGACTGTGCGCGTCCCGATGAAAGGTTCTTCAGTGTCAGTGTAACAAAGGCTCAGTACGTATATTGACATCATGTTTCACGCGTAAAACGTCGACATGTTTCCGTTTTACACGTCTATTATGAAGATCTCAATTCGTCTACATCGTATTTATCAGGACAATTGTCAGTGTTGATGGATTTGCATATGGATGAACTATGATCCAAGCATCGTTTTCCATTCCCTTCAGTATGAAAACAAATTTTTTTTTACAGTGCTTTTTCCACTACTTTTTTCTTTTACATTGAAATTTGTCCTATACATAGTCAAAAAGATGTTACAAAAAACTTTTTCAATAAATTCAACAACTAAAAAAAAACAGTACAGTACAAAACAATAAATATGTATGTATGTATATGTATATGTACGTATATATATATGCACAAGTGACATAAAGTGATATATGTATCTATGTATATATTCGTCACTTGTGCATATATATGTACGTATGTATATTTGTCACTTGTGCATATATATGTATGTATATACATGTCACTTGTGCATATATATGTATGTATGTATGTATATATATATATATGTCACTTGTGCATACATGTATGTATATATATGTGTTACTTGTGCATATATGTATGTATATATATGTCACTTGTGCATATATATATGTATATATATGTGTCACATGTGCATTTATATGTACGTGTGTATATATGTCACTTGTGCATATACATGTATGTATGTATATATATATATATATATATATGTCACTTGTGCATTTATATGTATGTATATATATGATACTTGTGCATATATGTATGTATATATATGTCACTTGTGCATATATATATGTATATATATGTGTCACATGTGCATTTATATGCATGTATGTATATATGTCACTTGTGCATATGTATGTATATATGTATATACATGTAACTTGTGTATATATATGTATGTATGTACGTATATGTACAAAAAAAAACTTTTTCAATAAATTCAACAACAAAAAACATCTATTTTGCTACCCAAATCCTACAAGGGAACCGTTTTGATGGCGGGGTCACGTAACCTACCACCCTCCTTTCACTGATGTCCTTGTAAAACACTCAAAACACACAATGCCTCATCCCTGTCCGTTCCGGGGTCACTGTTACGAGCAACATCCCGTCTGTGTTAACTGAATATCCTTATGTTCCCTGCGTGGAGTGGGCCACCCTGAAAGCCATTACTGAGACCAGTGTTACCATTTCACCCATTAGAGGAGATGGGGTCACTGTGTGGGCTTTGTGGGCTTCGGATTAAAACTCACAAACACACAGGTCTGAAATAAGAGCAGCTGATCTGGAGTTATGTCCCAAATGGATCGGAGTTTCTCTTAAAAGTATTTGTGTCAGATTGTAATCCTCAATCAGGTGAACAGATGATAAAATAACACAAACAGATTAAGATGTAATACATTCCCACAGACTGGGTCGGTACCATGATATTGAGTTGAGGTTGATTTTTTTGTAGCCTTTTATGTGAGATTTATTAAACAAAACTTGTACAAATCAATTATTTGGAATATCTTTTGTTACAGAACAGGCAGTAAAAGAAATAATGCTGCACAAACTAACAGTTTGTTATGAATTGCGTCACAAGAGTTATCTTTTAAAAGTGGGTTCCCATAAAAAAAAAAGTTTGAATAACACTGGTCTGAGTGGAAATAATTGACCTCACATTTTTGGCATAGGGGATTCTATATGCACAAGTGACACACATATATGTGTGTTTATATATATATATATATATATACACATATGTGTGTGTGTATATATGCACAAGTGACATATATATGTATATGTGTGTGTATATATATATATATATACGTGTATATGTATGCACAAATGACATATATGTATATGTGTGTATATATGTATATATGTATACACACACATGTCACTTGTGCATATATATACTGTATATATATATATGCACAAGTGACATATATGTATGTGTGTATTTATATATGCTCAAGTGATATATATATGCACAAATGACATATATGTATATATACACACATGTCACTATATATCTATATGCACTGGTGACATATATGTTTATGTGTATATATGTGTGTATATATATATGTATATACGCAAATGACATGTATGTGTGTATATATATATGCACAAGTGATATATATATGTACAAATGACATATATGTATATGTGTGTATATTTATATACACACACATGTCACTTACTATATATATATATTTATATATATATGCACTGGTGACATATGTGTATATATGCGCAAATGACATATATGTATGTGTGTGTATATATATGCACAAGTGACATATATGTATATGTGTGTATATATGTGTATATATATATATGGGCACAAGTGACATGTATATGTGTGTGTATTTGTATATACATATATATGTATATATGTATAAAATAAATATAAAATAAAGATAATTGCCTCAAAATGTGATTTACTTGTGTTTTACTTCAATTAAAAAAATAATAATAATCAACAACACTCATCAGAAATAGTGAGACAGTGGAAGCAAAGCATAGAGGGGGAGAAAAAAGAAGAGACAATGGTATTTAAATATAGATCGTTTCAACCTTGTGATTCTTTGCATTTTTTCCCCACTTGTCCAAACCCAGAGAGCAAGTGCAAAGAGCACAGACAAAACCACAGGTCTCTCTCACCATTGTCCTCTTGTCTTCAGGCGAACACTAGAAAAAAACATTTCAAACACACACACACACACACACAGTCCGCCCGGATAGGATTTTTGTTGACTCTGTTTTAACGTCTTTTAAAGATGACGTTGTAAGAAGATACTTTTAAAACCGTGAGGTCTTAATTTTGCTTAATTTCCCTTTATGCTTTGCGGTCTTTTAGCGCCGGAGCCACTGTCAAAACAAATTCCTTTGGCAGCAAACACCAACTAACAAATTGGTCGTCCAGCTCCGTGCATTGTGAGTGCAGCCAAATTCCTGTGTTCGGGGTCTTCTTCCTCCCCTGTCGTTTGGCCTCTGATGGTCATGCTCAACTGCTTCTGGGAAGAGGGTTTCTTTTCTGCCTCCCTTTCATTCCCGAATGCCTCTTCCCAGCCATTCCCCCTCTTTCAGCCGATGCCACATTTTGCCACACAGGGCCCTGATGCTCGACTCCCTTCGCCGCAGACCCCACAACCCCCCTCCCCTGTGTGACTGGCTTCTTTTTGATAACTGACCCCTCCTCGTGTCATTATTCGAACCCACTATTGTATAACATGCCCTTTTATATGAGGTTACACAAAGGGCCCATTTGATCAGAGAGTTACGGTGTGCGATCGTGAGAAATGCAACTACATGGTGGTAACCTTTGTTTGGGCCAAAATGGTGGGCTGACCTCACCGCTTTTAATGCATAGCCCGGGCCATTCAGGCCCGAGTCTCACTTGCTGAGCACACTGAATTCAGTAGCCTGTCACAGATATTGCCCCTCAGTTATCCAGCTTGAAGAAGAAGAAGGAAAACAACAAAACAACTGTGTTCAAAACAGCCGCACCAGCCCGATTCTTTATCTTTAGTGGTTTTAATATACACTCTACAATAAATATTTTTCCATCATTTTGACACAATTTACATTTTTACAGTAAAAATATATTTATATATGTAGAAAAAAAAAAAGAAAAAGGTTAAATTTCACCCAACGTCCTCTTAAAGGCGAGATAGCATGTCAACTGAGACTGAGAAAATCCACAGATAGCTGCCGTGTCTAGCTTCATTGTAAAAAAAACATTCTTTGCTGCTGCTCCTCCTCCTCGCCAAAGGTTCATGGCAAATGTGGGACCGTATCTATGTTCCCCGGGTCCTATGTTCCCCGCTTTGTATGTGACCGGGGAACATAGGACCCTTTCTCTAAAAAAAGGGTCCTATGTTCCCCGCTGTTCACCCAAAGGGTCCTATGTTCCCCACTTTCACCCAAAAAGGACCCAGGGAACATAGGACCCTAACCCTAACCCTAACCCTACCCTAACCTAACCTAACCCTAACCCTTTACCCTGGAGCTCCACACCCAGGCTTCCACAAAGTGGGGAACATCGGAGCCTTTTTTTACACATAGGAACATAGGACCCGGGGAACATAGGTATGATCCCGCAAAGGTTGTCGAGCGCTTCAGTTCTTTGTAAATTAGAGAAGAAAACACATTCCTAACGGTTTGACTGAATTGGAAATAACTAGCGGATTAGATATTAGATTGTTTACACACAATCCAGTACAGAGAATTAAAATAACACAGTCCACAAAATGAGGCAACAACAACAACAACAACAACAACAACAAAAATGTGTATGGGCACTTGACTGTAAGGGTACGGGACCACAGTTCTCCATCAGTGGTTTGAGTCCTCAGCGGCCCCCAGAGCGCTGCTGCTGCTGCTGCTGCTGCTGCTGCTGCTGCTGCTGCTGCTGCTGCTGCTGCTGCTGCTGATGGGAATGTTTAGTCCGCTTGTTGAAAGCGTGCACCGGGACAGGCAGAGGAAGGACATCAAACGGCCTCCTCTCGCTCAGCAAGTGTCCCCTGGGCAGGCGCTTCATGAAGTGGGCCTCCCTCTGATGCTGCTTGGTCTTGGAGGCCTTCCTCGGGCGGCCCTTGCGCGTGAAAGCCATATACCAGCCCTCGTACTTGGCGTTCTGGAGCGCCGTGTAGTTGTTTTCCAGAACGATCTCGGTGAAGATGCAGTCTTTGCCACGTCCTTTCCGCTACGGAGCGGGGAAGAAAAAGGGGAGAGACGATGTCTTCAATTAGATCAAATACAACTTAGAAACATCAAGACTATTCTGGAGGAAGACTTTTTCAGAAACAGATACACTACCGTTCAAAAGTTTGGGGTCACCTATCCAATTTTTTGGGTGTTTTACATTAAAAGTCTCACTTTGCATAGATGAATAGAAAATATAGCTAACATAATCGCACAAGGGTTTTCTAATAGTCCAATAGCCTTCTAATGCAATTAGCAAACACAATGTACCATTAGAACACTGGAAATGGGCCTCTATACACCTATGTACATATTCCATTAAAAACCGACGTTTGCAGCTAGAATAGTTGTTTACCACATTAACAATGTATAGAGTGTATTTCTGATTCATTTAATGTTATATTTATTGGAAAAAAGTGCTTTTCCTTCAAAAATAAGGACATTACTAAGTGACCTCAAACTTTTGAATGGTAGCTAGCTAGCCTTACATTCATGTGTACCTGCCTAAAGAAAATGCTAACCCTAACCTTAACCATAACCACTTAACGCCTAAACTAGCGGGCTAAAGGACTACTGGTGCTGACAAGCTCAGTGTTTATGATTAATTTAATGTTATATTGATTTTAGAAAAGAGCTTTTCCTTCAAAAATAAGGACCTTATTAAGTGACCTCAAACTTTTGAACGGTAGCTAGCTAGCTAGCCTTACATTCATTTGTACAGCCTCAACAAAATGCTAACCCTAACCTTAACCATACCCAATTAACACCTAAACTAGCGGGCTAAAGGACTACTGGTGCTGTCAAGCCTAGTGTTTATGATTAATTTAATGTTTGATGTAATTTAATTATTAGCAAACACAATGTACCATTAGAACACTGGAAACGGGCCTCTATACAACTATGTACATATTCCATTAAAAACCAGATGTTTGCAGCTGGAATAGTTGTTTACCACAACAATGTATAAAGTGTATTTCTGATTCATTGAATGTTATATTCATTATTTTTTCCTTCAAAAACAAGGACATTTCTGTCCAGATTACCTTGCCAATCAGCTTCCCCCGCTTGTTCATGCATATGTAATATCCCGTCTTCACCCCTTTGATGCGAATGCGACTTCCGAAGGAGTCCGTCTCCACCTCCAGTTTGGCTGCAGAAAGAAATCACACGTAATTAGAGCTGCAACTCAAGGTTATTTTCCATAAAATGTCAGAAATTGTTTTTTAAAAAAAAAACGTTGAAAATTATGATGTTCTCGATTGTCTTGTTTTGTCCACAAACCAAAATGATTAAGTTTTAATGATTCTTTGTTATGCAGAGCAAAGAAACAAAGACAATTTAAGAAGCTAAAACAACCAGAAATCTGGGTTTAATCATGAAAAAAGCTTCAAAGAGTTATCGCGATGCAGTGTGCGAGACAAGGTACAGTAACGTTCACTACTACAGTCCTTTAGTCTGCTAGTTTAGGTGTTAATTGGTTATGGTTAAGGTTAGGGTTAGCATTTTGCTGGGGCTGTACAAATGAATATAAGGCTAGCTAGCTACCGTACAAAAGTTTGGGGTTAGAAATGTCCTAAATTTTGAAGGAAAAGCTCTTTTTTTCAATGAATATAACATTAAATGAATCAGAAATACACTCTATATATTGTTAATGTGGTAAACGACTATTCTAGCTGCAAACTTCTGTTTTTTAATGGAATATGCACATACGTGTATAGAGGCCCATTTCCAGTCTTCTAATGGTACATTGTGTTTGCTAATCGCGTTAGAAGGCTATTGGATGATTAGAAAACCCTTGAAAACCCTTGTGTGATGATGTTAGCACAGCTAAAAACAGTTGGTTCTTTTGACTATATTTTCTATTCATTTTGCAGCTCTTTTGATGAATAAAAGTGTGACTTTTAATGGAAAACGCAGACAAAATTGCATAGGTGACCCCAAACTTTTCAACGGTACAGTGTATAAACTTCACGACGACCCGCAGCCCTCCTTTTCAACAAAAGCGTGCGACGGGTCGTTCCAAAATAGCAGCAAATGATAGTGATTTCGCACGGCGCGATTGTTTCTGGAGCGAGAACGCCCGCGGTCAGGAGGACACAGCCACAAGCCACGGAGCGGCGGTCAGAGATTTTGGGCCAGGTTACAAGAGTGACACCCACTTAGGACATGCAGCCAGTGTGTGTGTGTGTGTGTGTGTGTGTGTGTGTGTAGGCGGGGAAATGGAGAAGACAAAAGGGAAAAGGTATAAAGTGAAGATGCTGGCTTCACCGCGCCTTATAAATTGAGTCATACGTCGAGTTGTAAAGCAGTGAAAATTCCTCATAAAAATCCGCCCCCAAAGAGGAGGCGGTGGGCACAGAGGGGTGGGATGGATGGATGGATGGATGGATGGATGGTGGCAAAATCCTTTTTTTGGTTTCCTCCCTTAACGTTTTCCTCTGCTCAGAGTAAAGACAAACGTACATCGTGGAGTTCGTAGACCACCAATTTCGATCGTAGCTAAACCCGCACACTATTTCAGGCGATTTCATTCAAATTTGAGAACTTTATTGAGCGTTCATAAACGCGCGGAAACACTCGCAGGGATACATTTAATGGTGCAGGTGTAGATGTTGAAATGAACGTTCTAATCTGCGGATATTAAGCCAATGCTTCTCAAAGCGAGGGTTCGCGGCCCACTGGTGGGCCTTGGAGGTATTGCAGGCGGGCCAGTTGGGGCCAAAATAGTGATCACAATTATCTTGATCATATTATTATAATTTTTAAATTTCATTGTAATCTGTTCACTTTAATGTTATGCTAATGGTCACAGGGGGTGGTGGTGGAGGTTAGCCACCTTATTTGTATTATCTGATCCTTTGTTTGACCTCTTTGTGCGTCTACACAAGTCTAGTGAGAATAGCAAAAATAATGATATATATGTGACTTTTTTTTTGCCTTTCTGACGCTATTCTATCATAAGATAATTTAGTTTTATTTCATTAAAACAAGTCACAATTCATCCCGGCATCCAGACTCCACTTTGAGAGCTCACAGCTACCTTTTTTTTCGCGATCGCAAATCTGTTTCACATTAATAACGGCAGCACATTTCGCTGCATACAGTATATAACATTTGACGTCCCTCCTGCAGCTCCTGACAGTGGTTTAATTGTGGGCTGTAAAAGAGACATTAACATATGGGATATACATATCTTTCTTGAAGGGCACGTGCATGTTGCAAAGACTGTGTTGTTTCTTGTGCTTTTGTTTAGTTTGGCCAATGATCTGATCTTAAAGGTGGATTTTTATTTTTCCCTTAGTTGCATTTGATGATTTTCTCCCAGTATATTAACCCCCAACCCCAATATACTCAACATACTGCACCAGCCTCACTCACAGAAATAATAAGAGAATGGATTACACTGTAAAAAAAACCTCAACATTTCAAGGCAACTTGCTGCAATCAATTATTTTGTTAGACAAACTTGTAAGTTAGAGTTGTGCCAACTCAAAATTCTCTTTTCATACAGCTCACTAATCTTGTTCAGATAATGTAAAAAAAATACTATTAGTTGATAGAACTTTTTTTTTTTTTTTTTTAAACTCAAGATCTTTTGTTGGGCTGTAAACTCCAAAAAATGATTGCAGAAAGTTGCCTTGGAATTTTGAATTTTCTTTTTTACAGTGTAGACAATTTGCAGTGAGAGAGGTTGAATTTGGATTCAAATTATTGTGCAACTTTGAATTTTGTGGACACCACATACTTGAAATCTTAAAACTTTAAACTGAACTTGTTAAATATTTATTTCACCAATCCTTAAAACAGGTGATGTCTTTGTTTTTCCCTGTAGACTGTAAAAAACAAAACTTAAACATTTCAAGGCAACTTGCTGCAATCAATTTTGAGTTTACAGCCCAACAAAAGATTTCAAGTTTAAAAAAAAAAGTTCCATCAAATAATATTATTATTAATACTAATAAAATTTTATTTTTTAATACATGTTTTACATTATCTGAACAAGATTAGTTAGCCAAACTGTTTGAAAATAAACTTTTGAGTTGGCACAACTCTAATTTACAAGTTAGCAAGTTGTCTTGAAATTTTGAGTTTTCTTTTTTACAGTGTACAGGGGAAAAACAAAGACATCGCCTGTTTTAAGGATTGGTGAAATAAATATTTAACAAGTTCAGTTTAATGTTTTAAGATTTCAAGTATGTGGTGTCCACAAAAAAATCAAAGTCGCAAAATAATTTAAATCCAAATTCAACCTCTCTCACTGGAAATTGTCTACACTGTAAAAAAGAAAACTCAAAATTTCAAGGCAACTTGCTGCAATCATTTTTTTGAGTTTACAGCCCAACAAAAGATTGCGAGCTTTTAAAAAAAAGTTTCATCAACTAATATTATTTTGTTAGACAAACTTGTCAGTTAGAGTGTGCGCCAATACAAAATTCAAAATTTAATTTTTTATATCCAAAATTTATTGCATCAAGTTGCCTTGAAATTTTGAGTTTTCTCTGTTTTTTTTTTTTTTTTACAGTGTATTTAATATCCGAGGTTTTACGCAAGAACTCTTCATCCAATATTGCACCAAAAATAACCGCATTTATGGCACGTTTTGCAGCTCTGGACTCGAGAATCTCACCGTGCACCGCTCCGTCGTCCCCGTTGGCGTTGACCCTCTTGTTGGCCAGGACCTGGACGTGTTTGCCGCTGGTGCGGCTGTACAGCTGGTAGGTGCGGGTCAAGCGGCGGCTCATGCGGTCCGACAGGCGGCTCTGCTCGGTGACATGGTGCTTGAAGTTAGGAGGTGACTGCACGGAGTCCTGGGAAACACATGAAACATATAAAACATATAGAGAATAAGCAGGAAATATGAAAGTCCAGTGAGTAGAAGAGAAATTAAGAGAGGGCCTCTGCTGTGCCACAGTTCATTAAGTCATCCATCATACATTTTAAACATTTCATGCTGTTTCCGCCTCTGCGCATCTTAGCGGAGATGCTTTCAATGACCTCCGGGGATTTAAGTTCTCTTTTATAATTCTCCTTTTCTTTCTTTCTTTCTTTATCAATTGATTTATTTATTACTTCATTACACCGATGCTCTTTCGCCCCTTCCTGACTCCTCTCATTTCACCGTCCCTCCATCCCACATGTGTTTTAACAATCACCTTTTAGGCATGGGGGCTTTACCTCTTTTCAAGATGTTTGAATTGTTGCCAATCGCCATAGCGCTCATAATAAAATGTTTTCATTGTTATTGCAGCCCATTGCAGAGGTACCATAATCTTAAGCATGAATAACTGCAGTCTTTTTTTTATATATATATATATGCTTAACAACTGCAGAGGTTTACGCGGCATTCGTGTGTTTTACTGTGAAAATGTGGAGTTACCTGTGCGTAAAAGCAAAGCGCCGTGAACTGGAGTAACCTGAGGGAGGCAAAATCAGCGGGGATTAATCAACTGGAACCTGTTGCTTGGAAATTCAGCGAGTTGCAGTCTGCGAAGGAACTTTACTTACAGATAACCTAACCTCGATGTTCTCAGCCTCATCTTGTAATAGTTCAGATATTGCTTCATGAATACTCCGCTCGTTCGCAGCTATAGAAGCTCGTGGAAATAGAGTTCCTCCTGATGGGGATTTCAGATTGTCCCCGGATTTATGTCCCTCTCGTTACACATAGAAGGCGATAGTCGTGAAATTAAGAGATCCAAAACTGTCAGGGGGTCCCACGCAAGGGGAAAAGGTTCCACTCGGCGCTCTACATGAAGAAATGTCCAGATTTGGTCCAATTTTGGGTTTGGACTCCGGTGCCAATCCAAACTCGGGAGAAAGTGTCGCTGTCACACACACACAAAAAAACCGACTAAATCCTCTTCGTGTCAATCACTTTCTCCTTCAAGTCGAAATAAACCCGTCTTTGACTTTCTGTCTGGCGTTTTTTTTTTAATTACGCACGCACCATTACGCACCAGGGTTAAGAGAATTCCCTAAAAACAAGCGATTAAAGTAGAAAAAAATAAAAAATAAACTTCTGAATGAAGTCCACGAGTGACAGCGCGGGTGTGTGTGTGTGTGTTTGCCCTGTGCGCAGCTCAGGCACTGGTGCCGCAGATGTCTCTCTCCATAAGGTGCGCAGATAGTAAAACTCCAAACATTAACCTTCCTCCCACACGTGTGTTTCTTGTGGTCGCCTCCAGTCCACACACACACACCCACACACCCACACACACACACAGCATCTGTCTACCCTCTACATTTAAATACTTTAACTTGCGGGAAAGTCAATATCCACTACGAGAGCAGGCGGAGCGTTCAGGCAGCAGGAGCCAATTTGAAACTGAATACTTGTTTAAGCAGCTTTTTTCTTTTTTTTTTAAAGGTTGCCTGCAACTTTTCTAACTAACCCAAAAACATAATACTCATTATTTAAATGTACATGTGTATAAATAACTATAGAATGAAATGCTAAAAAAGAGGGATGAGCCTATTTATGGGGGGAAGGTTCAATAAATAAATCAGTGTATGTCTTCAAAAAACAAGTTCTGTTCCTAATAATTAATCTGTAGATTATTTTCACGATTAATCGATGAAATTTTGGTTAATAAAATGTCAGAAAATGCGTCACAGTCACAAATTATCCATTTTATGCCCACGACAGCAACAACATTGCGCTAGTAAAGCAAAAACAGCAGGTTGGAGTATGAAGTTTAGAGCCGCAACTAACGATTATTTTCGTAATTGATTAATCTTTCGATTATTTTCACGATTAATCGATTAATCGCACATTAAGCCGACGAACTCCACACCTCTCTCTGTGATCCACTGCACACAGGAAATGATTGGTTTTATGCCCACGACAGAACAACATTGCGCTGGTAAAGCAAAAACAATAATTATGACATTTGTTGCTAACTGTGCAACATTTAAATATGAACACTTTTTATACAGTGCACCCACTTTTTAACTGCCCAGGAAATGATTCGTTTTATGCCCACGACAGAACAACATTGCGCTAGTAAAGCAAAAACAACCGCAAACAGGTCGGAGTATGAAGTTTAGAGCTGCAACTGACAATTAATTTTGTAGATTGTTTTCACGATTTATCGATTAATCGATCGGTTGATCAGTGTTTGTCAAACCTGGAGATGGCGATGTTCAGTTCTAACGACTTCTTTGTTATGTGGAGCAAAGAAACAAAGAAAATATTCACATTTAAGAAGCTAAAACTTGTTTTATTCATGAAAAAAGCTTCAAATCGATTATCAAAACAATTGACGATTCATTTAGCAATCGATTAATAAGCGATTAGTTTCGTTTTATTTAAGATCCGACACCATAATTCCTCCAGCATACATGTAAAAACCTCTGTACACTTGTTTTTCCTATAAGCACAGACACAGTCCACATGGGACGACTTCCTGGCATGAACTTCAGCAAATCTACAGTTACATTAACTAATTCCCCGACTGCAGGTTAGAGATTGTTTGGTGGCCCCACGGGGATGGACCTTGATGTACTTTTTTTTTCTTCATCTTACACATGTAAGTAATACATATTCCATGTGAACACATGACACAAAATGGTTTTCACACAACATCTAAAAGCCCTTTTTTTTACCTTTGGATACAAAAACGCTCTCTCGCTCACAGTATCCAGAACTTTTCAGCAGCCGGGTTTGATTTTCAGAGAGTGTGTCCTGAGCCCCCGGTGTGCTGTACTCTCACAGCGTGGTTTCATACACTACATCATGCGATTATATCGTAATTATTCTTTGTGACAACAGATCTGCGGGGGCTTCCTTTCAGGGGGAACAAGACTGTTGTTGGACCACGTCAGTCACAAACTCTCGATCGTGAAGATTATTGTGATTGTGGATAGATACTTTAAAGTCGTTATTTTAATTTAATCGCTTGAACACTAACAATAACTTAAAGGTGCATTATGTAATAAATCTGAAGCAACTGGCCATAAAATCCTCCTAATATGTCACAGAGACTCAGGAATAATGTTCATACAACAAACTGAACTCACCAACAACAACAGTACAGACAAAATATTTGAATTAAAAACATTTTTTTGCAGACTGCAAATCGTGTTTATGTTTTGAAATCATGTTTTGGCATGTGGCGCCACCTACCGCCGTCTACCAATCATTACAGTCAGTAGAGTCTCAGCTGCCGAGCAACCACGGGTTGCCAGTTACGTCAGAAAACCTAAACGATCTCGGTGTTTTGAATTTGAATGTAGTAACCGTTTTTGGCCACATTCTTACATATGGCACCTTTAATCTGGTTTGAAGAAGACGTAAGATTGCATCCAACCCTTGTCTTTCGACGTGTTTTTGACACATTTATCCCGTTTGTTCTTGATTTTAACGTCAACACAGTGCTGTCTCGCTTAAACAAGTGAAGAGATTGTGCTTTCACCGTGAAGTCAGTGATTTATTTGGTTTAAAATGACCACACATCATGTCTTCTGACACCATCGGTGGCTCCATACCTGCACTTTCAATCAGAACGCAGGCTCTAATCTACAGTATAGGTTTTCTGACTCCAAACCTCCAAATCAGATTATCTTTCCCAATGAGCCAAAACTTCTTCTGGCTCCTTTTTGGACTTCTGTCACCTGTGGACACAGGTCCAAGTTTCTCTGTGTGAACAGTATCAGAAATACTCTCTCTCTCTGTGTGTGTGTGTGTGTGTGAATAAACTCACTCACACATATTATGAGTGAGTGAGTTGGGTCCACGTCTTAATGCCTCAGCTGTAAATCAGTCATTTTAGCCAATGCCGGGGATTTAGGGGGTGAAAATGGACCTGCCTTATTAGTTCCAGTGGGACGCGGCAACAAGTGATTTTGCCACCTGGAACAATTCAGCACTTTGTTCTTTCATATTTTGAACCCTTAGCGAAGCAAATGTTGATACGAAATCCACATGCATGATAATTAAAGCTGTTGGGTGTGGGATTTTCTCTCTTTCGTGCTGTATTTTTACATAAGGACCACACAGTGACTCATCAAATGTGCCTCTTTGACTTCGTCTGAACGCACAGATTAGCTCACGTGAAGGAAATTTGATGACAGGAAAACCTGGAGTCCCACAGACGGCTGGTCTCTGTGTGTATTTATACTTAAACCTGCTGTGATAGGCTACTGTAAAAAAAACAATGTTTTTTTAGTTTTGATAGTTGCAGAGCATACTGTAGATTATGTCAGATTAACCCTCCTTTAACACTGTGCCGATCGCAGATGACAAGTTTGTGCAAGTGCTTTTTGCGTCGCCGCAATTACGCAACAGTTTGTGCTATCGGGAAAATTCCAACAGTTTCTGAAAGCTGACATGGTTATTACTGTAATGTTCTTACAGTCTTAGAAATAAGGGTTCCAAAAGGGTCCTTCTACAAGGGCTGAGGTTCTACCTGGAACCATTTGCTTCTGAAAAACCCTTTCCCAATGAAAGGGTTTTTCAAGGGTTTTTGGTAACACTTTTGGTTCCAGTAAGAACCATTTTGATCCAGAGAACCCTTTAAAACCCCTTTCATGAATAAAGGGTTTTAAAAGGGTTCTTGGTGGAACCCTCCAAGGTTCCAAAAAGGAGCCAAAAAGGGTTCTCCAATGAGGACAAATTGAAGAACCTTATATGGTTCTACTTAGCAGTTTTATTTCTAAGAGTTTACAATCTTAGAAATAAGGGTTCCAAAAGTGTTCTTCTACAAGGGCTGAGGTTCTACCTGGAACCACTTGCTTCTTCTAAGGTTTCTTGGTAACACTAATGGTTCCAGTAAGAACCATTTTGATCCAGAGAACCCTTTAAAACCCCTTTCCTGAATAAATGGTTTTTTGGTCTAAAAGGGTTCTTGGGGGAACCCTCCAAGGTCCCAAAAAGGAGCCAAAAAGGGTTGTCCTATGAGGACAAGCCGAAGAACCTTATATGGTTCTACTTTTATTTCTAAGAGTGTACACTCTTAGAAATAAGGGTTCCAAAAGTGTTCTTCTCCCAGGGCTGTGGTTCTAACTGGAACCATTTGTTTTTCAAGGGTTCTTGGTAACACTAATGGTTCTAGTAAGAACCATTTTGATCCAGAGAACCCTTTAAAACCCCTTTCCTGAATAAAGGGTTTTAAAAGGGTTCTTGGTGGAAACCTTCAAAAGGGTTCCAGGTAGATCCTTTTATAAAAAGGCTCTAAAGAAATGCCTGTACATCCAAGTTTTTTTTTACCTGTTTTTGGACACTGAGACAAAAAAACTCAAACAAATGTAATTTTAAACACGTTTTTATACTGTGTTCATGTACAACTACATTTTAAAATGTTAATACACTACAGTTAATTGTAAATAACTGCCAGATATTGAAAGTTATTCTGGAAAAATGCACATTTTCTGGCCCTTTTATCGTTAAAATAAGCAAAAAATTGTCCAGAAGTACATTTTGAGGCTTAGGTGTTAAATGGTTAAAATGACATATGATGGACGACCTACACCGTCCACATACATTTGTTCTTATATCCGCTGACATTCACACTCTTATTTCCGCGAGCACAACACCATCTTATTGCTCTGAAGTTGAGTTGTGTGTGTTTTTTTTCCTTCCCTCCCTCTGCAAACGTCTTTGTCTACTCTTGTCACGGCCTTGGATCGGGTCAGCCAAGACCAAACAATGACACAAGTCATGTGTCTTTATTGTTGGTAAAGCTGCCTCCAGTATTCTCCCACATTCTCAATGACAGTCAGTCAGTCAGCGGACAAATCCCAGGAGAATTTAATCAAACGTGAAATTAAACCATAATCAGCTACAATGCTAAGTTTTTTCAGCAGCTTTTAATTAATGTGTTCCTGTGTGTGTGTGATTCTTATAAGGTTAGAATAAATATGGGACAACATGGACTTTTTGCCTGAGAGTTAAATTACAAAGATTGATATCTCGCCCATATTTGTCCACTTATTTAAGTCCGTGCCAAGCAATAATCTCACGTCTTTTGGCTTTTCTTGTCTGTTTGTTTGTTTGTCTTGGCAGCGGTCAGCAGAGGGGAAGAATAACTGACACCCAGCAAACAGGACTGTGCCTGATCTGAATCCATGGCTGCAGCAGCAGAGAGGTCAGCTGCTTCACAAGCTTTCGCGACCTTTACGACCCCTATCATGTCATTTTTTAAGTCTTCATTTCGGCTATTTTTAATCAAACAAGATAGGAGTCATTTAATAAATGTATGGATAGATTTTACACTGTAGGGCAGGGGTCTGTAGCTTTGAAGAATTCTGTTTATCTTTATTTTATGTCTTTCTTCTTTTAACACTAAAGGTTGCAGGGCAAAAAGCCAGACTTGTGTTGTTCACCTTGTTTTCGAGTGTCTAAACTAAGCTAAGCTAAGCTAAGCTAACAGACTGCCGACCAGATGTACTCCCACCACAACACACCCATGCGGCTTCAACTGAAATGCTGATCTGTCACTTTGAGTGGGGATGTGTCACACACATGTGTGTGCTAGGTCAGTGTTATGATATAGAGATTTGAGGACATTGCTTAGAGCTAAGTGTGTCGCTTAGCTTAGCTTAGCGAGCGATTGATTTTTTTGCAAATAAAAGGTCATTTTCATCCAAATACTAATTAAATATAATTAAGTTAATCATGTGTGCACTGTTTTTGTAGGTAATTGTGCCGCTGGACTGGCAACCCATGCTGCTGTACTGGGATTGACACTCGGTTTGCTGACTTCCTGTTAATAGAATAAAGGGTTTTAAAAGGGTTCTTGGGGGGACCCTCCAAAAGGGTTCCAGGCGGAACTTTTATAAAAAAGGTTCTACCTGGAGCTAAAAATGGTTCTCCTATGATGACATGCCCGAAGAACCTTATCTGGTTCTACTTAGAACTTTTATTTTTAAGACTGTACAATCTTAGAAATAAGGGTTCCAAAAGTGTTCTTCTCCAAGAGCTGTGGTTCTACCTGGAGCCATTTGTTTTTCAAGGGTTCTTGGTAACACTAATGGTTCCAGTAAGAACCATTTTGATCCAGAGAACCCTTTAAAAGCCCTTTCCTGAATAAAGGGTTTAAAAGGGTTCTTGGTAAGTTCCACCTGGAACCAAAAAGGGTTCTCCTATGAGGACAAGCCGAAGAACCTTATATGGTTTTACTTAGAACTTTTATTTCTAAGAGTGTACACTCTTAGCAATAACGGTTCCAAAAGTGTCCTTCTACAAGTGCTGAGGTTCTACCTAGAACCATTTGCTTCTTCTACGGGTTCTTGGTGACACTAATAATCCAGAGAACCCTTTAAAACCCCTTTCCTAAACAAAATGTATTAAAAGGGTTCTTGGTTGAACCCTCCAAAATGGTTCCAGGTGGAGTGGAACCATCTACCTGGAGCCAAAAAGGTTTCTCCTATGAGGACAAGCCCGAAGAACCTTATATGGTTCTACTCTAGAGTGTAGAAAAAAAAAACATTGCTGCAACTACAAGATCGGAGACTGGCGCTAACATTACTCCCACCAACCAAAAAATGATGAATGGATTCTCATATGACCTCGTGTTGCATCATATCTGAGACGGACACGACGTTGATTTCAAAATCACCTATCCAATTTCTACGTCCGCATAGCCTCACAAAATCAGATCTGAATCATGTCTCACTTCACACGTCACGCTCTTTGCTGCTTAAGTCAATGTGACAGAGAACATTTAGTTCAGCGCTACGGAGGCGATACATCTCTCTCTGACTTCATTACACTTTACAGCCGCCACTTACAATTTAGATTTCACGATTTCATCTCGGGCAAAGTTTAAACGGTTCAGGTGAGCTGTCAGACCTAAAATCCTCCACGACGTACATGAAAGGTTCCACCTGAAACATGATCAAAAGCGTTCTTTCTTCTAGTTTTTCACATACCTAACTGTCTGCTGCCTCACTCCCGAGCTTCTCTGGTGACCAGCTTTTCTGGCCTCCTAATGAGTTTGAGAAGAGTTGACGCAGCTCCAAGTTTTGCCCCAGATCCCCACTCTTTTCTCTTCGTCTCCCAATGCTGCTTTTCTCATTTGGACCCCGGTTTTGCTCGCACAAAGCCTCGGTTATCGGAGGGCGAGGGCAATCGCCGCATCGCTGGGAAAACAAAACAAAAACATCTGAGTGATTTTTTTCTTTTCTTTTTTATGGCAAAGACGCACTTTGGTTATTCTTAGAAGAGAAGTGACTGAATGTCTGAAAAGGCAACAAGCAGACCACTATTCAGTGAGAGGTATTATTCCCTCTAGCTAATGTGAGACATAAAAATACACACTCCTGCATAAGGCAGAGCCAATGGAAAGGTAGACACCATAGAGTAAGAGAAAAAACAGAGCCAGGGAGAAAGAAGAACAGAATATGAGACAGTGTGTGTGTGTGTGTGTGTGTGTGTGTGTGTGTGTGTGTGTTTTTGGGTGGAAAGAAAATGTGGGATGTTGTGGTTCTCGGTATCATCTGGGAGCCGCGTCGCTCACCTTCCAAACCGCAGCGGCTTTACAGAAGAAAAACTCGTCAACCACCTGTTGTAATTATGCAGCGCTGCTTTGTTGCAACAACGCAAATCCACAACACTGTAATCAGGGCCCTGCGACCGCATCCCCACACCAGCAATGTACCTGGAACTGGCCGGCGGACGACACTTCACCGCTGGAAGTTACAATTTGTTCCTGGTGATGATGAGCTGCAGGATTAATGGACTGACATTATGAAAATGCAACTGACAATGACAACAGTTAATAAAATGGATCCCGCTCTCGCCATTTTTATAGGCCTGCGTGAGTTTCGTTTGTTAACAACATAGTTAAAGGTGCATTATGTAATAAATCTAAAGCAACTGGCCATAAAATCCTCCTAATATGTCACAGAGACTCAGGAATAATGTTCATATAACAAACTGAACTCACCAACAACAACAGTACAGCCAAAATATTTGCATTAAAAAAAAAAAATTTTCAGACTGCAAATCATGTTTATGTTTTGAAATCATGTTTTGGCATGTGGCGCCACCTACCGCCATCTACCAATAATACGCAGTCAGTAGAGTCTCAGCTGCCGAGCAACCACGGGTTGCCAGTTACGTCAGAAAACGAAACCTAAAAGTATATTTTGTATTTTGAATTTGAATGCAGTAACCGTTTTGACCACATTCTTACATATGGTACCTTTAAATGTACAATTACATACATGATTTGGGGAAAACCTCTGTGTTTACATGGATCCTTGTATGATCTACATTACCTTTGATTATCCAAAGCGACTTATAAAAAGAGGAATAAGCTACAGAGAGCTTCTTGAAAATAGACAGGTGTAGCCCTGTATAAAATAATTTAGGATACAGTGCATAAAATTAAGCTAAAACAAAATCCAATAAAATTCATTTAAATCTCATGATAAAAGGGAAGTTTATAATTAAAAAAAAGAAAAAAAAAGTTAAAATTTTTACTAAAAATGTATGTACAGTATAATATGCACAGTTTAATAATCAAGAGTAATAAATTAGACTGTTTACAGTTGACGTTCTGAGAGAATAGAAGACATAAATAAGCAGTGTACGTGTGCAACCAAACTTGTTACCTGTTTTTCTGTCATTCATTTCATTTCTGTGTTGTCATTGGTTGTCATCGAACTCACGAGCCAATCAGGTTAAAGGCATTGTTAAAGGGGCGGAGCTAGCGCCGCATGTATGCGACAGAGACACAGACGTTTTCAACCAGAGAGCTAAAATACAAGTATTTTGGTTTATTCGTGAAGGTTTACTATTCGACGGTCTAAGATACACTTCTGTGTGAGCTGCAAGAGGTGAATATGATATATATGCCGGTATGTTTGTGCTATATCTAACTGTTATAGTGTTAAGAGACTGGATGTGAAACGTAATTAGCGACATGCTAGCTAGCGGTAGCATACGGAGCTAATGCTAATTCAACAACATTAGAGTGTAATTTTTTGGTTCAATTGGGATAATATTTTGTAACTAGACGGACAATGGAGAAGGACAGAGGTCGAGACCGGTTTCCAAAGGACGGCCCTGCTGTTTTCTTTCTTAATTGGACTTCGCTGCTGTGTGTGTGCCATTGCCTGTGGGTGTGTGTGAACTGTCATCGCCATTGCCATTACCCTCGCGAGACTACCTTCGTTTGTCCGCTTACCGCTACTAATCAACCCTGGGATTCGTGAGTACTAACAAGCATGTATTTTTGTGTTCTAAACAAAAGGGTTTTATTTTATTTTAATTGTTTATTATTTTCCCTTGTCACTGCAAATTTTATTTTGAAATGTCTCTCTTTTTATTCGATTTTGTCATAACGGTGCAATTTTTTTTAGGAAAACTTGGAAAATGACTTCTTTTTAAATTTCATTCAATTAATGCAAATAAATACCTGTGATGATTAATGCATTTAAAGTACTATGGTGGTCAATATTAAGATAGAATACAGTGTTAGTACAGATCATCGTATTAACCACTCTAGTTATATCTAACAACACGAGACCTGGGTTACACAGAGAACATGATGATAACCTGCAGTGCTGGTCGTTGCGCCACCTACTTGCAACAGGAAGTACAGTAAGTTGTCCGTAACAAACATAACGCTTTCAGGGTGTGGTCTGCTATAATCTGATATAACACATTATTTGTGGCCATGCAATATATTCCATCACATTCGCTCCACACCTTGATATGAATTGGGCGGGTGCAGCAATTTGAATATCTTTCATAACTTACTTTTCCATTTATTTCACATGCAAAGCTGTCCGTAGCACATTTCTGTTTCTATCAACCACCTGTTTTCTTTTAATCTGAATGAGGATCAACAAGATGTTGATTATCTTGTACTGAAAAGAAACAATAACTCTTTTTCTAATAAAGAGGGACTTTAACTGTCCTGTGCTGTGCAAGTAGAATTAGGTCATCAGGGCGGTTGCATGCATGGGGATAGGTAGTCTGTCTACCTTTTGCTCCCTTAGATCAGTTGAGTCGCATGGTGATTATTAGCTGAGTGTATGTATGTGTATATGTGACGGTTTCACAAAGCCAGCGCCTGAGAAAATTGTTACACTGAGAGAATTTGGATAATCAAGTCAAGGTTGTTGCCACCGAACGACGCTGGGAGTATCGCACTTACTCGTGTTCAGCAGAGCAGAGCGCTTGAATTACTCTTTAACTGGATGAAACGACTGTCTGGGAATGACCCCGGCGTGTAGAAGTGATTAAGGGGGACCCATTTTTGCCATAATCCAAATGTGTTTTCATAATGACTATATGAGTGCTGTTCCGAGTGATATTAAATAGTGCAAAGCTCTCTGGTGAAGCCTTTAACAACAGCGTAGAGTAGCTGTTCTGTTTTACTATTTTTCTTGACGGGCCTGTTTTTAAGTATCTCGACGGTAATTTTATCATTTGGTGAGTCTTAAATTACTAATTTGCCCTCGTCAGAGCAGATGAAAGTTAAGGTGATGAAGACGAAGGGCCCCGCAGTGGCATCCCCATCAATTCCCCGTGAGGAAAGGTGTGTTTGCATGTGCGTGTGTGTGTGGCGCGCAAAGCAAAGCACTGGCAATGAAGTAGAAACCTGCAAAGTTGTTGTTGGCTCGGTCCAAGTGCTCTTCTTTCCCAGCGTCTTGAATGTTTCCTCCGTATTTCAACCCGTAACCCCCCACCCCGAATGGAGTGTGATTTACTGTCTTGTAAACACATAGGAAGTAGCATTGAAAATGGTTTAACAAAGTCAATAAAAGCAGACATCATTCCTGGTATCAGGGGGGTGGTGAGGGGGAGTCTGGGGTGGATGAGGGCAGGTATCCTCCCCTCCCTCTCTCCGCCCCCCCCCACTCATTCATCTCTCCATCGTCATCTTTACTCCTTGTCTGTCATCTGTGTCTTCTCTTCCTTCTCTTTTACGTTTCTATTTATCCCTGTTTTCATATCATCCACCTCGCCCTCCTACATGCTCCCTCCTCCAAACTCCCTCTTTCTCTCTCTTGCTGCCTTTTTTATTTCATGTGTTGGGCAGTGGACAGTCGGAGCAATGGCTTTAACAGACCTACCTGCAGTGCTGCTTAGGGCGGCTCTTTCATCTGGGCTCTGGAGAAAGAAGCCCCCGGCCCTGAAACAGCTGTGTGGACCTGGGAGTGAGAGGACCATGAAAAACGCAGAGAAGAAAGAAAGGAAATTCAATGGTCCCCCGGGAAAAATGTACCTCCCCGTGCTTCTCTCTCTTGCTCTTTCCCTCCTCTCCTTCTCTGTCTTAATCTTCCTCTCATTTTCTTTATCTCTCACTTACTGCACTATATGAGACATTTCCCTGTCAGTGTGTTGTTTTGTCCTAATTCAGTTTCTCACAGTTTTCTCACAGTTTTTAACTCTCTAACCTAGAATAACCTGGGGTTGCATTTCATAATGTG
Source organism: Microchirus variegatus (assembly GCF_963457635.1). NCBI lineage: Eukaryota > Metazoa > Chordata > Actinopteri > Pleuronectiformes > Soleidae > Microchirus > Microchirus variegatus. Next base: position 6,320,475 of record NC_139820.1, read on the forward strand.
CTGCAGAACGACAAAATTGTATATCGAGTTGTAAGAAGAAATCCAGGGGCCTCACATGTGAGATGCAATTCAGGAAGTTCATCTTTTTAAGTGTTATAGTACCTGACAAGTACAAGAAATTGCAGGGATGAGTTTCTTTTTTCTTTGGTCAGATTAAAACACAAGTGAAGTGAAAATATACTCGGTGGGAAAATTCTACTCCAAGTAGAATTCCAACTGGGGTAAACTAATCAATCTTTACTGGCTTCAATGTCAGCATCTACTAGAATTTCTTGAGTGTGGACAAATGGGATAAAAGTTAACCATTCTATAACTAAGATTAGCATTTGCTGCAAAAATAAAATACTTTTTTATTATAAAGTGATTATATAGTTATACAAGAAAGTACTCATGAGTAGTATATTCAATTTCCATCCAAAGACGCAATTCAGGACGTGGTTCCAGCTCACATTGAGCAAGAGTTGGGCTACGACCCGGACACATGTTAGTGTGACAACACCGACACGATATTTCAGGCTCCAGCGTGCACATTAAAAGCAGCGTTCGGCGAAACACAGAGGAACAGTTTCCTCATCTGCAGCGTTAACGCACTTTACCATCGGTTTGTGAAAGGTGAGAAAAAGAGGACGTGGAGTCTTGCAGCTGAACGTAATGTCCCTCATGCGTCGTCACCGTCGCTCCGCTCTGCGGTGAGATCACTGTCCTTGTTTTAAAATTCCTCACACTTCTCCCGAGTCGTGGGATACAATAAAAAATGGTGAGAATCTATACCATCCCCGCGGGTGCTGTTTAAATATTGACCCTGTTTTATTAACTGTTCATTGTTAGGCTCTCGATCGTCGCCCATCTGTACAAACCGGCCACGCCGTGCACGGCGTATATTAGTTGATTAGTTTAATTTTGCGTAATTGACTTTCCTCGACGTGTTGACCCCTCTAGCCCAACAAGTGTATTTGGCTTTTGTGATTACATCACTGATGGGCATTTATTCCAGTTAAAATGTGCGAGCCATGTGTGTTTTATACACAAAATGTTCAACTTTCAAGGGTCACAGTCACTTGGTGAACAGCCAGAGGAGGTTATCTATACTGGAAGCTTTATATAGCTCCAAATCAGTTGGTGATTTTCTTCACTATTAGGAAGACAAACGGCACACGAGAAATGAATAAAGAGGAAAAGGGATTAAAGCGAAAGAGCTGATGAATGCTATTTGTTTCAAGCTGCAGCCAGTAACGTTTAGGAGGAGACGCAATACTGGGCTAGGTAAGCTAGAGGACCTAGACTAGAAACATTAATTGATTATCCCGTCTCGCCAAACTGGAAAAAGAAGCTGATTTTCATATTCTCGAAATCCCAAACTACTTTGCTGACCCTAGTCGAGTCGTTCCGGGACCATGTTGTGGAAAAGTGGTGTAAGTGTCTAGTTTGGTCAGTTGGGAGTCGGTCAAGTGAAAAAAAGTCCAACTTTTAGAGAATTTCGAAATAGTGTTTGTTTTGATAGGGAATGATGGAGTTCACAATATAAACATATTTATGATGTAAAATGAGTCTATTAATTAAAAAAACATGCAGAAATAACCCCATAACTTGATAATAAGTGGCGGGCTGCGTGTGGCCCGCAGACCGGGAGTTTGAGACCTCTGCTCTACAACTGTACGTCATATTGCTTTGAAAGCGAGTCAACCAGAGATTCGGTTTCGCAAATGTTCATCAAAGTCGTCTCCCTCCTTTTTTTTAAATAAACACATGAAATACAACACAGTAATATATTCACGTCAGTCTGCTGTTACATGTAACGCGTCCAAAACTCTCAAAACGTCCGAGTGTTGACAGATAATTTCCAAATCTGTCCTTATTAAAACAACGTCAAAAGAAGTTAGAATACCAGGAAAAATCTAATCATTCAGTTTCCATTCCCTGACTGTCAAGTTTCTTTCTTTTTTTTTAAAGGCCACTTAACAGAGGGGACTTTAATAGTATCATAACACTTATGGATTAATAGCTAAGTATTTCAGCAGCACTGTTTCCTCCCTCGGTTTAAAGCCAACTGTAGAAGATGTAAAAAACCGACCTGTGAATCACCTGGCCCTTCTCTCTCTCTCCTCCCCCACCCTCCCTTCTCAGGAGAATCCACACAGAGAGCGCTGAATGTGAAATGAAAAAAAAAAAGGAAAGATGAAGGGATGAGAAGTGTAGGGGGGTTTGGGTGGGGGTGGCTGGTTAACACATGAGGGCCGAGTGTGGCACACACCAGAGTGAGAAAGCAGAGAAGGAAAGTCCACTTTAAAGGACGGAGGTAAAGAAGTAAAGGGAGAGAGAGAGACAGAGAGTGTACAGGGCTGGTGTTGAGTGCTGTTGTGTTTGTTTAGTCCCCTTCAAAGGCGAGCTTAATTATTTTACCATGCTGTGCCTTCAGAGACTGCAGGATTCATGGGCTGCTCTCAGCCTCTATCTCTTCCAACCAACAGAGGGCTTAACCCTTTGTCTCCCATAAAAATACCTCACATGGTCACATTCCACAGGACGAAAAGGTACAATATATCATCAAAACATCACTTTATTCTTACTACTGCATGTTGGCATAGTAGCACTGACCTCTCTCTATCTTGCTCTCTCTAGTAGCAACACTGTAAAATGAGTATTCTAATCACTCTTTGTCCGCTAGGATTCTCATGTGGAGAATAAAGTGGTAGAAAACGGATAGAAGGATGTAAATAATGCTTTTCTAATTTGTGTGTATAGGTAAATTAAGGCAGCACAATGCTGACACAGGAAGTCCCCTTCATGTGTCACACTCATGTACATGGCAGGAAACAAGCCAAGTGTAACTTCTCTAAGTACTTCTGGTTCTCATTTATAAACAAACAAACAAGAACACATTATGTCTATGTGTGTATGTATGTATGTATAAGTATATATATGTACAGTCTATATGTATATACGTATATATGTAGATGTACTTCTTGCTACAAAGGTTAGAGTGCTGGTGTGTTTGTCATATAATATAAATTACATTAAATTAAATCATTAAATCGTTATGAAAGGACATTATTGCAATCCCCAACAAATATATACCCTTACCCTAATATTTACCCTTATATAACCACAGTGTACAGAGAATGCATTGCCCCATCGTTGCTTCTCATTTAATTTGTTTTCCATTTCTGGGAATGTCCTCTGCCAGTACTCAATAGTCACTTTTTCACCAGTGGCTCTAACACGAACAGGTCAGTAACAGTGTCACCATATGTCATAGTATAAAATGAATACAGAAGCAATTTTTGACATTCAAAGAATAGTCTTGACATTTTGAGAAATATGCTCATTTGCTACTCTCGCCCAGAGAAATGTGAGCAGATCAATACCACTAAATATGAAGCTGGAGCCAACAGCAAGTCAGGGAACAAACAGGCTAACACACATTATATTTTGTTTAATAGCTCTGCGCTAGCAATTCGGTTTAAAAAGGGCATGTTTTTAACACAAAAAAACATAGATGCAAGTCGATGTGTAAATAATGAAATAAGAAATACACTCACCAATGTTTAAGGTGTAGGTACAGAGAACACACAATAATGTTGTCACATGGTGTGGTCTTCTCACTAAACTAGTCTTCCTATTTTCCCTGCTGTGTCTCCCTGTTCACAATCTTAATGCTAAGCTAACTGCTAAGGTGAATCATTATTAGAATGCCTGCTTAGCAATACAAAGCAATAAGAACTCCGTAGATAATTTTCACATACACACAAATGGAAAATGGTCAAAAAATATCACAGCCCAGCCCACTTTGGACCCTCACAGTGTACATCATTTAACGTAGAGACGTGGTTGAAACTTTAAATGGCTCACAAAACTTGGGACTTTTGATAACTATTACAGTTTTTGAACAATCACAGATTATTTATGCTTTTTCTGGGACATTTTCCGATTTTATAATGAGCGTGTATTACGCCTCCTAAAATCACCTAAACTCCTGACTCCCATGTTTTTAAAGTAATTTCTCTGTCAATTCACATCCGTTTTTTAACAAATTTAATGTGGAATGTTCTACTTCAATATAATACAGTAGATGCTATCTGTGTTTCAACATGCCATGTTGCACACACACCCACCCACATCCACATCAAAGTCACTATTGCTGAATTCTGTGGTCACGTGACTTTCCCAGCTGTTTGCCGACTGTCCTGCGAGCAGTGTTGTGCTCTCATTACCACGTGTCGTAATCACTGTATGGTGTGGCCTCTATAAATATGTCACAAGTGAGTTTCTATAAAACATTTAAAGTCCGTGGAGAAACTTTTACCAGGCGCTTTTTTTTTTAAATTCAAAAGGACGTGGTAAACGCCTGCACTTGTTTGACACATTTATGAACACAACCATTTTAATATCTGTAATACATACTCGTCAGTACATCTGGACGATGATAGCTGAGATGTCACAGCTGTACCGTAACAGCGGTGAAGGTGTTTACATTCTGGAAACTGAAAATGATTTTCACATCATTTTACTTTTGTTTTCTGGTGATCTGTTAGTGGACGAAATGTGGGATGTATAAAAGCTTTTATGTTTAAGATTTTGCAGCTGCAGTGTCATGTACCAAGAACTTTGCTTTTAACATTAAAACGTCTTGCGGTTCCCTCAAATATAACAGGAGTAATGACAATGATCGTGTTCACTCTGCCCTGGCCCGGCGGCGCACAGCAGATCAATTTACATCGAATGGGAATGCCACTCACTTTAGGAATTTATATGTATTATTGCTGTGGTCTAGACAGTCTAGGACAGATGTCATGGAGATGTAAAACTGGACCTGCTCCATAAAAGAATGAACTATGCATGATGGGGAGGTGAGGGGGAGTTTATATGAACAAGGAAATCCTATTTTGTGTCTCAAATTAGTGAAATCTAGAGTCACTTAATTCTTATTCGCCTTCTTTGAAATGCAGCTGAAATAAGAAACGGTATTTAACCCTTTAACACCTTACCCTTGGACTTCTTTGCTTAATTTAACCATAAAAGGACCAGAGAATGTCTCGTAACCAAGTGCTTTTGTCCATTTTTCCAGAATAACGTCCAGTATCTGGCAGTATTTACAATTTAAAATACTGTTTTAACAATTTAAAATGAAGGAAAAACACTGCACTTGTAAATGAACCACAGATTTTGCGTATTAAATTTGTCTTTGTCTCTCAATGTGCAAAAAAACACGCCCAAAAATGGAAACTATGTTGAGGTGATCATCCCACTCTCTCATCTATGGCAACAAAGACACTGATTCGCTGGCTTCCTGAAGTGAAATTACCGTAATAACTAGAGCAGCAACTGACAATTATTTTCTCGATTAATCGTAAAACATCATAAAATGTCATAAAATGTTAAAAACCGTTGATCAGTGTTGGTCAAACCTTGAGATTACGATGTTCTCCAATGTCTTGTTTTGTCCACAAACCAAAATGATTCAGTTTTAATGAAAATAGTTGACGATTAATTTAGTAATCAATTAATAATCGATTCATCGTTTCAGCTCTAGTAATAACCACATGTTGGCTTTGACGTGCAACTTCTCAGCTTTCACAAACTATTGGAATTCTTCTACGGTAATGCAAAGTGCTTTTGTGTTAGAGGGTTAAGTAAAAGTTAATTAATTGTTGTATCAAACAAACATACACCAGGAAATACTAAATATCTGCATTTTGCAAATCGATATTAGTTAAACTTCCACCCCCCTCCTCCAGTGCAAGTTTTTTTTTCTTTTCAACTTTTTCAAAAACATACATTTTAAGAGTCCTAACAAGATTAAATGACTTGTAAGATTTCCTGCAGTGTGACAGCACCCAGGGTGATTTTTCTGGGAATACCATTTTCTGCTTCATAACTACCAATAATACAGAGTAGAACTCATCGGGGTATAAAAAGCAATAAATACTCGGGGGACTCACAAAGTCACTCCTTCATCTGTTGAACAGTTCCAGATTTTTTTTTTTTTACCTCTGTGTGCCATCACAGCTTTAGGCCTTGTGGCTTGTGTACCAGCCACTGAACTATGATGCAAACAAATAATGTGAATTCATCAAAGAAAACCTTGTGTGATGTTTGGATTTTATTGTAGACAATGCGTGAAATATTAATTAGTTTATAGGAAGCGTGCCCTACAGTCACCTTTCTCAGTTTTGTTTTCCGATCAGAACTTTGTTCTGAGTAAGCGAAATCCCGCAGATGTCCAAGTCTAATTAGTCAAATCGAATTCGCTGACAGTGTTACTTTTAATCCAGAGGTCCAATTTTTAAGATTCCCTGAATAACAATAACTCTGATCAAGGTCTTCCAGCTGCTGATGCTGCTGCTCTGTTCCTGACCCTTCAAGCTCTCTGAACTATTTCCCCCTTTAGGGATGGACACGTGATCACAAGAAAGAAAGAGGGGGGAAAACTCCTCACTTCATCACTTGTGAGCAGACAGCGTACACATTTTCTGCTGAGCATCATAATAAATACAAACACAGATGCTGCTTTAACAAACAGTCTTTAAAAAGATTTGTGAACATCGTAACAATCTGCACCGTCCCACACACAACTGCGGACTGAGAAGACTTTATTTTATTCATGGTTTCATGGTTAATGAACACCTGACTTTTCTTCCCAGTGCCACAACGACGACGACGTCAACGTGTGATTTTTAAAACATTTTTTAACGTGAAATGTCTAAAACAAACTGTTTATGAACAGATTATGCTCGGCTTGTTGCACAAAAGTCTTTTCCACGCTGCGCCACAACATCGTAAAACTTGAAGTCCGAGTTTATTTATATAACACATTATAACAACAGGAGTTGAGCCAGAGTGCTTCACAAAAACAAAGGGTTAGACAGAAGAAGACAAAAGATAAGGCGGAGGGAAAAGAACATGTTGTGACCGCGACAGGATCACAAGATTGTCAGCAAGATTAAAAAGCTCAAATCTATCTATCTATCTATCTATCTATCTATCTATCTATCTATCTATCTATCTATCTATCTATCTATCTATCTATCTATCTATCTATCTATCTATCTATCTATCTATCTATCTATCTATCTATCTATCTATCTATCTATCTATCTATCTATCTATCTATCTATCTATCTATCTGTGACTTTCCTGTCTTTTCCATCTCTGCTTCTATTTCTGTCCTCTTTGCTCCCCTCCACCACCGCCGCCCATCCCTCCTTCCTGTACCCTCCTCTCTCCCTTTCTCTTTCTTCTCCTACCATTTATCTGTCCCTCACTCCCTGCTGTTACGCTCCCCTCCTCCTCCTCCTCGTCTCCGCTCCCCTCTTTCCTCTGTACTCTACAACCTGTGGAACCAATTAGAGCTTGTAAGCAGGGGCCTTTTGCCCTTGTCGTGTGGTCGGTTTAACCTGCTGCTCCAGAAAGACCTCGGACGATAGCGCACGACCACCACCAGCACCTTTGCTGCCTCGGTGGGTGGGTTTGAGGCTGTCACTGGTGGAGGGAGTGCAGTGGTGTGACCACAGACCTCTTGAGAACCTTCCATCCTGGGGTTGACTTGTTTTGAAATGACAAGAAATTGTGAATAAGCTGTTAGCGTTTCTTATAGTTCTCCATCTTTATCTTTTAGTGTTGCATGTCAGTTAGGATATGGTTCATCTTCTTTAGCTGTAAACAAACTCCTCTTTTGCCACCAGACCGTCTCCTTTTACCCTCTTTTCCACCCTCACCCCAGCGGCCAGGAATGCTTTTAACGATTCCCCGTCAGACGATGGCGCAACACGGGACGCTGGGAGATTGTCACATTCCAAAGGAGAGCGTTTTTCGGTTGCTCTTCACGTGTCAATCAGCGACACTATCTCCTTGTCACCCCCTTTAAAACCCCCCCACCCCCGGCTCTAAGACACACAAACACCGACTCCTGGAGCCTGTGGCCCGCTTTGCTGCGTCTCACTTTGAGGACACAGTCGTCGGTGTGTTAAGAACCTAAGAATGCAGTCCTTGTGGCGAGGGCAGGACAACACAAACACAGTTTTTCTCAGACTTCACACAAAAGACTCCTCCATCTTCCAACATCTGCGATGCGGGTCACTGAGGAGCACCTCTCCTCTGGTGACATACACTACCGTTCAAAAGTTTGGGGTCACCTATGCAATTGTTTCCTGTTTTCCATTAAAAGTCACACTTTTATTCATCAAAAGAGTTGAAAAAATGAATAGAAAATATAGTCAAGACATTTACAAGATTATAAAAAAGGATTTTTATTCAAAGTAATCATTTTGCCCTTCATCAAATAACCAGCAAAAGGGTTTTTAAGGGTTTTCTAATCATCCAATAGCCTTCTAATGTTCAGGCTGTACCTATGTACCTATGTACCTTTGTACATATTCCATTAAAAACCAGACGTTTGCAGCTAGAATAGTCGTTTACCACCATGTATAGAGTGTATTTCTGATTCATTTAATGTTCTATTCATTGAAAAAAAGAATAGTTTTCCTTAAAAAATAAGGACATTTCTATGTGACCCCAAACTTTTGAACAGTAGTGTCTACGCGGAGAGTAGCAGAGTCGCCTTTAACAATGAGTCTCTGAAAGAGAAAACTGAAACTATAGGTTTCCAGCCCCCGTAACTCTGCTATGCTAGTTTCTTTTCCACATACGATGATTGCATGTGGCTTCGGTTCCACACTCTTAACCTTCTGGCACCTTTGTCCACACAAAAGATACAGAGCAGTGCAAAATCAATCAGAAAACGTGTGCAGCTGTAACCGTAGCTTCATCTGAAACGATGACCATAAAATTGGGTCACAGCGGGCAGTCTCTCTCACACACACACACACACACACACACACACACACACACACACACACACACACCCTCCCCCATACAGTTGGGATAACAGTCCTGGTGAAATTCCTTGGCACATTATCAGTGTTGAAAGCACCTGACTGGTATGTGACAGTGGCAGTTAGTGACAGTTCTCAAGTGGAGGGGGGGGGGGGGGGGGCAGTGTTGATGGCAGTGGTGGAGATGTCGGGGGGGGGGCGGGGGTAAAGCGGTTGATCCATTTGATACGTGCTCCCGCTGAATACTTGACAGGAGCTGTCAGTGAGCGGAGGGGCGGGCGGTGCTTATCGATCAAACACTCCTCTTATCTGCCACAGTGACCTTCATGTCCTGAGGAGGGGGAGGGGGGGATCGGGGTGGACAGGTTGTGAATTTAGACACGCGTGGTTGAGGCCTTTGCATTTCTGCCACTATACACTACCGTTCAAAAGTTTGGAGTCACTTAGAAATGTTCATATTTTTGAAGGAAAATCACTTTTTTCAATGTTTCAACATTAAATCAATCAGAAATACACTCTATACATTGTTAATGTGGTAAACAACTATTCTAGCTGTAAACATCTGGTTTTTAATGGAATATGTACATAGGTGTATAGAGGCCAATTTCCATCAACCATCTCTCCAGTGTTCTAATGGTACATTGTGTTTGCTAATTGCGTTAGAAGGCTATTGGATGATTAGAAAACCCTTGTGCAATTATTAAGTTAGCACAGCTGAAAACAGTCTTGCTTGTTCTTCAACGAAGTCTGACTGAGTGGAGGTCTCTAAAGTCGGAAGAATACCGACAGATCTACTTTGACCGTGTTGGGAAAACTGCATTCATGAAAATGAATGGGAAAACGAAAAAAGACACAAGATGGTGGCAGATGAGGCCAGATGTCGCTCTGAACCGTTGCCTCGTGCACTGAACTCGTCCGACCTGACACCTGAGGATGAAGTCACCCGTGCTGCTGAGGAGTTTCTGCAGACTTCTTCCACAGCGGGTTAGCGTAGCTTGAACGCTGACGGACCAAGTGTTTCTGACGTAACATAGCACAAGAAGAATCTTTCTCCTGTGAGAAACAGCAATAATCGTGTGATTATAAGTTAAACAGTATTGTAACAATTACTTTGCTTGCCTGCAGTACCTGGGCAACTCACTAGGGGGCTGTGGCTTACAATTGGGAAATCATTGTGTGACTTATCTTTTCTAATTTTTTCAGAATATATGACTCAATATTTAAAGTGTTCAGTAATCTTCCCATAAATGTTGTCTGTTTTGGTTTAAACCATTCACAAGCCTGCTTTTGTGAGTTTAATAATTTTGCATTTGCTCGCCACTCTCCTCAACTTTTAACTCTCAGCATTTAATCGACAATCACCTCTCATTCTTTCTTCAAAATCTGCAGCAGCATCACAGTTGATTTTCACTGGAGAGGTCGTCTAACCAGGAGCATGCAAAGGACTGAGAGGAGAGGAGAGTGAGAAGAGATGTGAGACAGAGGGACACCCAGTCATCTTGTGGTTGACCAAAGCCAGTGTTTATCCTGGACAACCTTTGTCCACTGGTCGTTAGAGCACCATGCTGGACTCCCTGTACTGCTGTCAAAACATGTAAGTGAATGTGACTGGACACAACCTTTTGATCATGGAGATTAAAGGTACAGAGTGTAGGATTTAGCAACATCTACTGGTGAAGTTGTGTGCTGCAGCTCATTATCTGTCAGATGGCAGCCTTTAATTATCATTAAAACTCAAAAGGTGTTTATTATTATTAACTCTTAGAACACAGCATTTTTGCTGCTTTTTTCCATTACTGTGTTTAAACATACAGTTTATACAGAGGCTATAATAATGTGCAATGTCTTATATCGTTTTTTTCAACCATGGCAATCTGATGAAACATTTTTGTTCATTTTCACCAACTAGTTTAACACACGAGAGCAGAAACTACTTAAAAAATGTTAAAATTGGATTGAATTTGTGAAAAGACACACTAATTTTATGACTTCTGCACAATTATTGCTACTTTATATCACAACTAAAAATGCGATATAAAATATTAAAACTTTGATCAAAAACACATAAGAAGATGGAAAAAAAATGCATTTTTAAAGCCCGAATATGTGACATATAAAAACACGTCCATATAAGGAGTAATGGTAATTCAATTGTGGCACAGATTTGTGTCGCATGATTACTTATGGTTTATCAAGTACTAAATTAATCATCAACAATTGTAATATTGAGTTGTTTTTTTTAATAATTAAAAGAAGCTTTGTAATTTTTTCCGCTTCTTAAATGTGAATATTTTCTGTTTTCTTTGCTTCGTATAACAAAGAAATCATTAAAACCGACAAAGCATAGACATTGGAGAACACGGTCCAAACAAATTGAGAAAATAATAATAACAGATTATGAAAATAACCCAGCCCCAGTGTTTAGTTTATCCATTAGAACATGGGTGAATGATGTGGCAATGAAAACAACAATTCATAGAGTCAGGTGTTTGAGAAAAAGAAGCCCTATAACTGCTTTTTATTCCATTTCTGCCAAATTAAATAACTCCACTTAAATCTCACACACCGGACCTTTAAGCACCCACATGTAGGATGTCTGTTCGTCTTTGTCTGTTATGTAAAAGATAATTTAGTGCAGTCAAGGTGTACATGCAGTATTAAAGTGAGAGAAGCAGTAAAGTGACTCCACACGGCTATGGTGTGTGGTTAAATGGCTCCCCCTGCTGTAGACTGCAGACCCCGTCAGCGCTCTGTGCTGAAAATGACTCTGCATAACTGCAGACGACCGCCTCTACTTTAGCTAAATGTGTGATTAACACGACGCGCAAAAATAAAGACTCTTGGATTAAACATTTTCCGTGTTTCTATAAGCACACATCCTCCTCCTTGTATCCCCACACTTCTCCCTCTCCCTCTCTCTCTCTTCCTGCTGATCTATAAATACTCTCTCATCAGCAGAGGTTGGCTGCGAGAGGCTTCGACCCCAGCCTCTCTCCGTCCAGCAGAGCAGTGATTTATGGGGGCTCAGGCTGGCGCTAACCTTGCACTTGGGCCCTGGCAGTATAAATGATGGCAGGTCAGGATGGAGGGGAAGAGAGTCTCTCTCTCTCTCCACTTTCATCTCTCACTCCCTCTCCCTCTCTCTCTGTCCTGTTATCATCAGCGTGATGGAGACATCATCATCATCTCCCGGGATTATAAATAGTGCTGGATCAGGTGACAGTGCCAGCCCTGGCCTTTGATGGGAGCTTTAATTTCATGCCTAATTTCTCTCGGCACAGAGAGAATCGATGCTGCCCTGCTTGTGCTCCCTATCCCTCTGCTTCCCTCTGCTGCAGAGACGGAGGCGAGGAGAAGGACAAACTGCTCGCTGCTGACTGATGTGCACGCAACCGCGGCCTTTTAGCTTACCTGTAAACACACGTGTGTGCACATCCCTCACGTGCTGACAGATATAGGAAAACGCCAGGTCAAGAAGCATTGTACACGTACAGGAGTCCTGTTTTTGCTGCACCCACAGATGACTTCCAACGATCAATACAGCCGGAACAGATAGCTTTGGAAGTAAGAGCAACAAGCAAAATATAGCTACCCACCTGTGTGTTGTGCGTGTTACACATTGCCACGGTGATAAATATAAGCCCTCTGTCCTCGCTCGCAGCCCCAGGGAGGCATTGAACTCTAGCCCCCTCCATAATGACTTTGTCTACTTATCGATCCGGCTATGATCCATGTACTGTAATTCTTATATCATCAGCCCCGGCCCTGGCAATAACTCCAAGTCATATTTCGGGGGCCTCCCGTCCGCTTGACAACTTAATGATGCAAGGGTCCTTGCCGAGTTTGGACTTTCATCGCCACCGCCTCCTCCTTTCTTTTTTCTACTGCTCCTTCCCCTGCAGGGCTCTAATTTCTCCTTGTTCTTTCAGACTAATATCAGCACAGGCACAGAGAAGCTGTTCTCTCCAAGGCCTTCCCACTTTGAACCACATATCTTCCTCCTTTCACCTCTGAATGCTTGCAGTATAGCAGAGGGTTAGTGTCTGGGACTGCTGTGCATCTGTCTCCGGTTTGGAGCACAGCCCCTGCAGGCTGCCGAGGAGTCTCAGGCGTCCCTCTTTAGACCCTGTTCTTTTTCTCCCTTTGAGCTGTGGCCATATTTCATTGTCATTTCAACCCTCTCTTCCTAGCCTGGGTGTAATAGCAAAAGATATATGGGCCTCTGCTTTCTGTGGCCTTCTGAGCTTCCTCAGCCTTTTATAAAACACTGTCAGAGTGACAAAACAGTGGCCCTTGGGTATTCGGGGGGCACAGATGCCCCCTTCATCCCAAAGGCAATCTCTCAATATCCTGCGCTGATCCTTTTAGCAACGAAAAAACATCTGGGTCCTTGGACAGGATGAGTCGGAACAGCCGTCTTAGACAGAGTCGTAGCTCATCTCTATAGCTCTGTCTGCCTATAAGCCATAGGCTGTCTGTCAGCTCTGTTTTTATAGGAGCTGATTTAGGGAGCAGCCCTTGAAACCATGCGCCAGAAGAAAGCCCCGGGAGCAGGCAGGAGCAGAGCAGCGCTGATGCACCTGCTACTGCTAACTAAGGTGCTGCAAACTGTCTGCCTGTGACATTTCATAATCAAAGGGTCTTTATTTTTAAATTCACCTCCGCACTCTTTGTTAGACAGACTCTAATGATGTTCCACCTGGCCGCAGAAGCAAATAACAACCCTACACCTCTGAGACGTGGCCCTGATTGAGATGTGAGTAAGAGAGGGAGCGGGAGGAGGAGGAGGAGGGGAGGCAGGTGGACTCTGCAGACAATTAAAGGCCCAGTGTGTAACATTTAAAAAGGCTTATATATATATAGAAATTGAATATACTAGCCATACATGTGTTGTTGTTAATTGCTTTAAAGGAGACATATTATGCAAAATCAACTTTTTAAATCATTTTAATACTTATATTTGGGACTCTGGAGGCCCTATGAGTAGGCAAAGTGTGAATAAAGATGACTCACGCATGTTTTTGTGGTCCGCCTCAGTCTAAATACAGGAGATAAAACGCAATGTTGACTTCCGCACAATGAGACTTTTGTCACAATGAGACATTTCTGGAATAGTTGTCAAGTTCAGGTGAGGGTATCAGCATCAGGAAGAGCGGAAGTCTGCGAAGTGTTCTATTCTTGGCTGCACAGTGCAGCGCAGAGTTCTACACAAACGCCCAGCCTCAGAGGATTTACGTGTCCAGTGGATACATTTTATATATGACGGCAATGTGCTGGCTGGATTCGGCAAATGATGGCTTTTCCAAATGCTAACTGCTGTTAGCTGCCGGAGCCTCAGTGACGCCGTTTCCTGTGTCTCATTTGCATTTAAAGAGACGGGCACTCAAATTGAACTGCTGTGGTGCTCCATCCTTAAGGTATTTTGAGCAAAGCATGTCACAGACATGTTCATTAAGACACCAGGGAGCTTGGTTAACTTGTGGAAATAGGGTATAATATGTCTACTTTAAATGCACTTTAGGCAAGGGCCTTGCTTTACAGAGGCCGCCATCTTGTTTCTGCAGAAGCCCAAACAAACAAAGCAGCCGCTTATTCTACACAAATGGAGAGTGAGCAGAGGAGTCCTTTATGTGTTGCACTCTGCAGTCCTAACCATTAGACACACGCTGAACCTTTAAAGCTGCGTGCTTCCGTCTTAACTTCTCTACTTTGTTCCTGTCACTTGCTTCATCTTTACTCCTGACATCTATCGTCTTCTCATGCCACTACATCTGGCTCAATCTCTTTTTGTGTGTGTGTGCGGTGCGTTGCTTCTGGCACCCACAATCCTCTCCTCCCCTCGTCTTCATCTCTTAGCTCTTCCCACTCTGAAAAGACACACCATCTCTTTCCCCTCCCTCCCTACCTCCCTCACTCCCTCCCCCCCTCCCAGCCTTAATTGGGAGTCAGGGAGAGCAGTGGAAATCGCATTAACGCGGGCCCTGCCTGCGTGTGCCATCCATCTTCTTTTTTATTACGCCGCGCCGGGGCTGCCTGGGCGCTGCCGTTCGATTTGTCACCGGCCTCGTTCGCTGATAACAGGCATTTGTCATCGCCTTGCCTCCCTGTTAATGTTATCATCTCCTCCCTGACAGCCGCCCTCCGCCGGGGAGCGCCGGCGACAAAGCACATCCGTCAAGCGAATATTTCCACGGCTAAGGGGACCGCACACTGCAATAAGCCACATTAAAGCACTTATGAAGGGTGCAGAGGCACGCGCACGCGGGGGCCCTGCGCGTGCGCCCGTGTGTGTGTGTGTTTGCGCGCGCACGCTCACATACACACGCGCTCAGGAGCGTGTAGTGCGCTTGTCGAGGCGAGGTGGGGGCCGACAGGGAGAGGAAGAGGTAATTTGTTGCAATTAATTACGCGGTGAGTGTGGCTTTGTTGTGTGGGAGAGCATTTTATCTGTTGGAATGCTTCCTCCGCCAGACTGTGATGCTATTTGTTTGATTTATAGCCTCTGCCTGCCCGAGGCGGAGTGAGCCTGCGTGTGTTTTCACATGTGCACACTACTGTGGCATTATCCACAGAAATATACTGTAGTCTCGGTGATAAGGAGCCCTTTGTTGGGGAGTGATGATACATATGAACAGGCACACAGTCACTGTTTGTGGCCCTCCCCTGTCTCCCCATTTGTCATTCACCGCGTTATCGCCAAACACGAAAAGTTGACCCCTTCCATCGACCAGTTTTGTGACGCCAAACAATCTAGACAGGATATGCTTATGTTTCCTGCTCAACATTCTCCCTCTGTGGTGTGAGGACAAGCAGAGAAGTGACAACATTTATCCTCTCTGCTTCAGTTGCGGGCGGGGGGGGGGGTTTGCCGGGGCTCTTCTGCAGGGGCTGACAGATGCAGCAGCCAGCCTAAAGGCACTTGGAAGGGATGAGGAAAAGGAAAAAAACAGCGGCACTTTCCCCATCCTTCAACACTTCGACACTGTATGACTCCCGAATTTGCCAGACAGCGTGACATGGTGTGGTGAATCTGCAACAGTGGCATAGAAGAAGTGGCAATCACCTAATATGATGCAAACGCTTATCACTTGGAGTGATGGGGAAAAATTACAAAATTTAAAGGTCAAATGTGGGAGAATTATGGCGCTTTTCAAATTATACAGTTCAAGCACGACTTGGCTGTACTCGGTTTGGTACGATGCGCAGCGTTTTTCCATGACTACACTACTGTTCAAAACTACTGTGGGGTCACCTGTCCAATTTTTTTGAAAGAACCACCAAAACTGTTTTCAGCTGTGCTAACATAATTGCACAAGGGTTTTCTAATCATCCAATAGCCTTCTAACGCGATTAGCAAACACAATGTACCATTAGAACACTGGAGAGATGGTTGCTGGAAATGGGCCTCTATACACCTATGTACATATTCCATTAAAAACCAGACGTTTGCAGCTAGAATAGTCGTTTACCACATTAACAATGTATAGAGTGTATTTCTGATTCATTTAATGTTATATTCATTGAAAAAAGAGTGATTTTCCTTATAAAATAAGGACATTTCTAAGTGACCCTAAACTTTGGGGTCGTCGCGAAACTGCCATGACGTTTAATTAGTTAAAGATTAATTCAGCACTTGTACTTGTTTCTTCTCTGCAGAAGTTTCCACAACAGAGTGCAACAATACTTTGGTTGATGGTGAAAAGAAATGCCCGTTACTTCTGTTTAATATACGTAAAATTGCATTCGCATAATGGTGAAACTGTTGATTGTAATAAATGCAGAGCTCCTCCGCTCACTCCTCCTTTTCCCCACGTGCATTGGGTAACTATGGTGGCCTTCATACACCAGAAAGGATGTTGCTTTTTCTTTGTTTGAATGGTAAGCTTCCACTTTAAAATGCAAAAAACACACACTCTGGCTGGTTTGTCCGTATGGGCTGCCGTAGAAACGTTGACGCACGCAAAATGGTGGCCTCCGTGAAGCAAGGCCCTTGCCTCAAATCATTATAAAACGTTTATTCTAAAAGCTCATAAAACCTTTAAAAAAGCATAAAAAGCATATATTCAATATCTGCCAATAAATCGTCTATAATGTTACACGAGGCAGAAGTGCAAGAAGACTGTTTAATAAACGATAATATAAATTAGATCAATATACAGTAATGGAGAGTTGCTGCTGTGCTCATTGTTTTCTTACAATAACAGTGTGAAACATTAAGGTTTTTACCCACAGGCGATCAAACGGTCACATCAGGAGGCATCAGCGTCACATCCTTAGAGTAAAAACCATATGAAAAATGTAAGTTTGTTTTATTCACGCTAATAAACGCTTCAGAGAGAGACTTTCTGCAGTGCACGAGACCACTTGATGACATTTGACAGAAAAAATAAAAGATTATGATAACATTGTTGGAGCGAAAATACTCAATACATTGTTTTGTAAATTGGTGAATTGGTTTAATTAATAGCTTAGATATATTTTGGATTAATATTCAATTGTTTTAGAGTCATGTAATATTATTATTGAAAGCCTCAGAACAGCTTCTAAATGGACCTCTTTTTTTTTTTTTTTTTACTTTGCATATTTATCAACCATAATTATCCACATTAATCATTAATAGAGCCATTAGATACGATGTATAAAGCAGTTATAAATTGTTAGACAGTGTTGCCTTTGTGTCAGACTTCACTTGTAGTTCATTCTCATTGTTTTCTGTTGCATCGATGAAGGGAAAAATACGTCATTTATGTATTAGTTTGATGACGAATTACTATTTGTGATTTTGTTAGTTGTTTTTGGTGAGCGAGGCAATGATGGTGCTTTTTAAGCTTCTCCATCTATGGAGACAACATCCAGTTATTGGCATATCCAAAGCTAAGTGAATGTAAATGTTAAATTGCTATGGCAGCAATCTGATCAGTTTTGTAATTGTTGGTGCTTAAGTGTGGGCCTATCAAAAAACCAGGTCACAGCCTTACATTACAGCAGAAAAACAGAAGAAAACAAAATATATTTTCATGTTTTTTAATAGTCTTAATTTTACATTACATCTCTTATTGTCACCATATATTATACAAAGTGGTGTTACACGGGGGTCAGTTAAAAACACCTGCGTAAACTTGTAAAGGCAAATTCGAAATCAAAAGTGAAATATTTGATAAATTATAACAAGCTTTAAAGACTACGACAGTAGCCACATTATTCAGCTCTCTTATGTAAAAGAAAAAGAGACAGGAGTCTTCTTTCCTTACTGCAGGAAAGAAGGAATGCAAGGAAAGAACAGACCTTCGATTGAGCGGTGTAAACATGTGACAATAAAAACGTGGGACATTTAACAACTGAGGGAAACGTAAGTAAGAGAATCGGTTTTCGTACCGTCTTTCAGTGATGGAAGCTTCGTCACTGAATACATACTAAATATTAATATTTTAATTAACGAATTAAGGCCAGTTTCACTCACTGGGCGTCGCTACTTCATGTCTCCTTGTGCTGACGCTGCTCAACTGAATAGGAAAAGAGAGTTTACAGCGGGATAATGTCAGAGAAAGCTACGAGAAATCCTGCATGTTCAACTTTTCACGTACGTTTTTTTACAGTTAAACAGATATCATTATATTAGATTGTCTTGCGATATATTGATTATCACAGAATCGCTGTATTGTGATATTATTGGTATCGTGGACTGTGTATTGTATCGCGAGGTTGTGAAGCACATGAAGCAGCAGATCCACTGGGCCACAGTGACTGAAGGGAACTGTCATTATCACGTAGATCCGTCTCTTCTTTCCTTCACTCCGTCTCTTACTTCTCGTCGTATTGGGAAAGGGTTCCGTATCCGTTCATCATAGCCATTTTCAAATGACCGTCGGACGTCAGCTCCTCCTCGAGTATGTTGTTCCTGGAGGCGAACATTTGACTGATCTCCATGAAGGTTTTGTTCTTGGTCTCGGGTATGACGAAGATGGTGTAGATGGCCACGCCCAAGCAGATCACGCAGAAGATCATGTAGCAGTAAGGACCTGTAGCAATCTGAGGAGGACAGAGATGCAGTGCAGCGGTGATTAAAGAGAACGCCAATGCAACAAATGAGAGGGGAAAGTCTTAAGGGAAGCAGAAGAAGACAGAATAAAGAACCCTAGAGGTTCCTGTGACGTGTCATGGAAGAAAGAAATCTGTCACCATCAAATGACTGATGTCAATATTTTAATCTCCAAGTCTATCTCTACTTAAAGAGGATCAAAATGAGTGTAATCACTTTTGACATACTGGCAAATCTAAGTCAAAAACCTGTCTATTTTAGCTTTAAATAGCAAACTCTTATGGTTATGTTTAATTTTAGCATCCACATTGTGGGAAATTGTCTGTAGCTTCACATAAAAATGCAACGCCAGTTAACAGGCAATTAAATTAGTTTCTTAATTTAATAATTTAATTGCACGTTGTACAAATATACCTTTTTTGTGTGGATTATGAGGGTTTAAAATGCTTTCCTGAAGGGGAGGAGTTAAAATTTGAGTGTAATAAAGAGTGTAATAAATGAGACGGATCACATGTTATGTCAAGAGCTTTCTTTTAGATACTCGGCACATAATTCACAGACATCCAAGAGTCCATAATAAGCCGTCATCATAACAGAACAGTGCTTTCTACCAGGTTCTGACTCGCCTTTAAATCATCAACTATTTTGATAATCGATCAATTGGTTTGAAGCTTTTTTTCATCATTCAAACAAGATTTCTGATTGTTTTAGCTTTTTAAATGTGAATTTTTTCTTTGTTTCTTTGCTCCAATGAATAAAATGAGGGTATTCTATAAAGATCCATGGCTGGAGTTTATTTGGGTTTACATCGCCGGACAGATGCTTGATCTGAGGGTGTGTTTTGTCTCTGACACTGAGGATAATGAAGGCCAGCAAAGCTGTGGTTTTATTTGGTTGTTTTTATTGCCGTTTGGAGAGTCACCTCTACTCAGACTGAACAGCACAGTCAGTCTGTGAAAGTGGAGAATAAACTAGACTAAAGACACTTCTTTTTGTTTATTTGAATGTCATTAAATATAATGGGAGAATTGACTTTTGCTCTGACCTCTAGGAAGGGGAAGACGAAGCCGATGGTGAAGTTGGACAACCAGTTGAGGCATCCAGCCACGGTGTATGCAGCCGGCCTGTGCGACTGTTTAAACAGCTCGGCCGTGATCAGGAACGGCACGCCAGCTACGCAGAGGTGAGATGGAGAGAAACAAAACAACAACTTTTATTATTTATGAGGACACATTGTGACAAAAAGAAAAGCATTATCCTGGTTCACACTCGATTCATCCATTGGTTTGATCTAACGAGACAGCCTATCAAGCCGCTGCAATACAAATCACATTTAATCACTCTGTACAGTTGCATGAATCTATTGGGTGCTGTGAAATTAACTTCCGAGTCTTCATTCATCAATTAGTTTATCAATAATCCCACGCAGGACTATTCTTTGGCAGTCATTCAAACTAAACGCAACGCGGAACGGAAATGATAAACAATCCTCAAGCCCCAGCGCTGTTATATCGTGCTCCTTTCCTCCATATGCATTTCATTATGGGTTCATTATTACTTAGCAATCAAAGATTGACAAGAGAGAGGAAGGCGTTTTGTCAAGCTGGCAAAACTCCACCCGCCCGAACCACAGGAAACAGAACAGTCGCTCAGACCAGTGCAATTCATTAGTTTGACGTTACGTAGGATCCATGAGGTTTTTGTCTCAGCCCCTAAACACGCAATTCTTCATTGTTAGAAGTGAAAGCTGTGAAGGAGAAATATACATTAGTAAAAAGGCTGCGATGACGAGCTCTGGAGTGATGCCCTCATTATCTGTGCATGATAATTGCGTGGAGGAAGGTTTAATATCATCAAACCAATAACGAGGCCATAATTTGTCAACATCCGCGCTTACGTATGGAGGGGCTTCATTGTGCATGCAAGGTTTCCGTGCGAGGCGAATCATATTCATCACGGCTAGCTTATGAACAATGAGCCATTAAAAGTCTAATTGCGGCAAGAGAAAGTTGTCCGCGTGCCAAAGTATAGATTTTGCCGGGCTTGACGGATGATGTAATATAAACTAGATTTGTTCTAATTCATCATCCTCACAGGTCCAGTCAACATGGTTCCAACATTGTAAACCATCGGCTGTTAATTCACTCCTCGTCGACGTACACACACAAGTACAAACGGCGGTGGGAATAGATGTAGTGTGGCATTTCCAATTTCCTAATTTACAAGACTAATGAAAAACAATATCTCTTTACAGTGAGATGGGGTGGAGGGGGGAGAAGAAGGGATGGGGGGTTTTAGGTTTAGGTGCCTGCTGTTGGGCCGGCATCCAGCAGAGAGCAGTGTTACCTTACACTCTGGACTGATGCCGTCATGGAGATGAAGTGGAAAAAGTTTGAATGAGCTCTTCATGTTACTCTTTACCGTTTAAATGTGCACTTTTTTGCATAGTTTGCAGTCTGTTTGATGTTTTTATGTTGCTGTTTCACTTCTGTGCACTGTGTATAAGGCTTAAATGATAATAAACACACTACTACTACTACTAATACTACTACCACTAATACTACTAATACTATTAATACTACTACTAATAATACTACTACTACTACTACTACAACTAATACTAATGCTACTTCTATTAATACTACTAATACTACTACTATTAATACTAATACTACTAATACTAATGCTACTCATACTACTAATAATACTACTACCACAAATACTACACACTACTACGACTACTACTACTGATACCTTAATTCTTCTACTAATAAAATAATACTGCTACCACTAATGCTAGTATTACTACTACTAATACTAATAATACTATTAATACTGCTACTACTACTAATACTATTGATACTACAGAGACTACTTATACTACTAATACTACTACTACTACTACTATTATTAATACTACTACTACTAATAATAATACTAATGCTACTACTTGTACTACTAATGCTACTACTACTGATACTACTAATTCTACTACTACTACTACTAATTATACTACTAATACTCCTACTACTACTACTGCTACTAATACTACTACTACAATTGGAGAGAAAGACATGTACCTGGGCCTATGCAGAAGCCAGCAATGATTCCAACAACGCAGCCCACGCTGATGTAGCGCATGAACGCCAGCTCCGTCTGCGAGAAGAGAATAACACTGTTAATCAATAATGTTCATTTTATAATCATGGATATATTTATATATATATGTGTATATACATGTATATGTAAGATGATGCAACATAATTAATTAACGGCACGTGGGGCTTATTACACATACAGTAAATATTAGTACTCTTACATCCATATCCTTAAAGGTCCAGTGTGTAACATTGAGGAGGTTTTTATTTGGCAGAAATAGCTTATAAGACGACCCATAAGTGTGTTTGTATAGGTGTGTAATTGCTTTTAAGGGGCTATATGTAAGAAATGTGTTATTTCACAAGTCATAAAATGTCCGTGATATGTCATCAGAGATTAAGGAAACATGTTGAATTAAAAATACTGGCTTTACGTATAACAATAATACATTTTAAATGTGTGGGTATGTGCTTGAACGCAGTGTAACACCGTCTTCCTCACGTGTCTGCACGTCTCCGATGGTTTTCAGTGGGATTTCACTGACCATTTTAAACACTAAAGGTCTATATATATCTATATACAGTATATAAATATAAATATATATTGAACTGTATGCAAATAAAGGTCATATTTTGGTACATATATAGGATGACACCGTACCTGGAAGAGGACAGACACAGTGATCCCTGCACAGCAGATACCCATGAAGAGGAAGCCGCCAACCATCAGAGGTTTCCTGCCCAGACGATCGATGGTGAAACACTGAAAGGACAAAGAGTCGTGAGTCTTAATGCTTTCACGTTAGTATCTGTTGTAATCTTTACACTGAGAAAAAACACAATCACGCTGCTGTGTGTGTTCATTTTAGGCCACGCGGGTCAAAAGCAGCCTAATTATAATAAAAAAATAAATATATACACAAAGTCAAAGAATAATTAAGATCTATTTGAAGTCAGGTTACTATAATCTTTCGTTTTTATTCAGTGTTTATTTATATAGGGATACAGTGCCAGATACCAAGACATTCATCGGGGGTTCCCACACCTTGGTTGACAAATTCAAATTCAAGGACTTTTCAATGACTTTTCCCTCAAATTCAAGGACTGAATGTGCTGACGTAGCTTTATATGGGACAGCAACTTGTAAGACAAGTGATTGTCCTTGGAATTTGCATTTCCCAGATATAATCACATAATGCGCTCTCTCTCTCTCGGTTGACTTTACTCGCGCGTTGTTCTGCACAGAATCTCACGTCTCAACGGCGATGACAGACAGTGGACAGTGTCCACCACAAGTGTATGTACATCAAGCAATGCAATGCGTGAAACAGTAGGTGGCGTCGTAACAAACAAGAGAGACATTTACCTTAACATCAACTTAACAAAACCTTTCAAGGGCTTTGACTTTTTTTTCCCCTCAAATTCACAAACTTTGAAGGATTTCAAGGACACAACTGAACCCGAATTGATTTAGATGAATAAACCTAAACTTAAACCACCTTTTGTGAAACAAAATTAACAAAAAAAAAGATTATTTATGATTATATACGGAAGAGGATTAGGGCTACACAGGAAAAAAATATTTGAGTCCTGACTTTAATCCCAGAATTCTGATTTTATTCTTACAATTATGACTTTAAACTCAGAATTCTGTCTTTTAAAGTCAGAATTAAACTCAGAATTTTGACTTTATTCTGAGAATTCTGACTTTAAACTCAGAATTCTGTTTTAAAGTCAGAATTCTGTATTTTAAAGTGTAAGGTGTGTTTTTTTTAACTGTATTTTTGGAAACTTGGCCAATGGAATCTTTTACCCATTTATCTTTAAAGGAATCCTTCATTACAACAAGCGTGGATATAAATGTGTAGTTTGAGTCAGTTTGAAGTGAAGTAATAATATAATAATATTATAAACTCACCCCCAGAACTCCAGAGATGACCTCGATGGCACCGGTTCCCACTGTTGTGTACTGAATGTGAGGCTCTGGGATCCCGGCGTTTTTAAATATCTCATTTGTGTAGTACCAGATCTGAAATTGACAATGATCACTTCATTAATGCCTCACACACACACACACACACACACACACACACACACACACACACACACACACACACACACATGCACGCACACTGATGCTTTGTGTCTTTTTTTCTTTCTTCTTTTCTTAAGGAGCTAAAAAAGTCACACTTATCATGAGTGATCATCATCATCAGGCCGACCATCATTCATGCATTTGAGACGCGGCGCTCCATCAGTATGAACTCCCTGACAAGTTCTCCCCTTGAAATTAATTTGCGTACGCTCATTAATCACACTTTGCTGATGCAACATCCATCATTGATGAGGTGTGGACGAGATCGTGATCGGCGTGGCTAAATGTTGTCTTGTTGATTTAGTGACCGTGTGTGGTGTTACATACACACACAGGTCTGTCTTTAAAGCAGGAAACATACAAGAATAATTGGAAAACATCATCAGTTGCACGGATCAGGACTTGTCTTGAGAGTACGACTTCATGCTAATTGGATTATTGCGTTGCGTGTGTGCAGTGCATGAACGCATTAGATCCTGATAATCTCATCATATATGCGTATTTACACATTCTATTCCCAATACACAGTCAGAGGGAGGCACCCTTAAAGGCATTCTGCACCGGTGTGAACCAACTTATCTGCTTCCATCCATCCATCCATGGTGGCAGCAGAGGAGACGGATGTTTCTCACAGCAACATTTCAAAGAATTAGCAGCTCATCTCTTACGTTTAGCCACCAGTAAAGCCCTTTTCATACAATAAAATGGGCAAAGGACCTTTATTTGGTAACTTCCTCACAAGAATTTGCTGAAGAATTATTAAGTAAAAGCATAAAATGAAGTTCTCCTAACATACATCTCTTGGAAATAGATGGGTTTTTTTATTTAAGAGGATATTCAGTGTCAAGATAGTCAGAAATGTTGCACACATTTGCTCTAGTCACGATTTTTCCAGCGACTCGCGGTCACGATGGTGTGACGTCTTCACAAAGTTTTGGGAAACACCGCTCTATTACACACACACAAAAAGCTTTCTGGTTCTTCTGCATGAAGCCTTCCAGTGTTTCTGTGTGGAACATCTGCGGCCGTGCGGCTCGGCAGGGTGTAACCCTGCTGGGAAATGAAGCTAGCATGTGAGCCAGCATGCCTAGAGCTTCCATCCACATGGAGCAATGAGTACAAAGATGTGCTTGACTTTGTGTTTGAGGGAGTGTGGATGGCTCTCCTAATGTGGGGGGGGAACACTGAGAGAGAGAGAGAGCGTGAGCACCAGGAGATAATGAGGCGTGGTTCTGTTGCCCCCTGCTTAGTCGCTCAGTGACTGCATGTGGGACTGTAATGTATGAACAGGAAGAGATGCAAATGCATACACAGCTGGGGACTCTGGGAGCTCTCACTCTCTTACAATAACCGCACACACAAGTTTGTGGAGCTATTCTTCTTCGGACACTGCCTCGACAAAACGTTCTTCACCGAAACTTCAATTATCATCATTAAAAATTATGATAATGGTGAAGTTTGGTCCTGGTCCTGACAGTCAGGCAAATATCTTACAACACAAAAGACTACGTTTTCTTCCACATACCGCATCAATCCCGGACAGCTGCATGCCGATGTTGACCACAACAATGCTGATGACCTGCCAGCGGACACAGCGGTCCCTGATCAGGCCCCAGACGGAGACCCTCTGAATGGAGGACAGAGAGCGCTGCTCCTCCTGCATTTCCTCGATTTCTGCCTGGATGCTTCCTTTAGTGCGGAACCACTTTAGGGCTGAGGAGAACAAAATAAAAAAAACGCTTTATCTTTAGATGTGATGTTAAAGATACATGGAACTTTGAATGATGCTCAATTTCAAGATCCCATGTCCAGGGACAAAAAAGGCAAACTTTGACTAATGTTGTCTCTTGTAGAGTTCTCCATCATGGAAATTCCAGACCCTGGTCTTATTTCTCTACTTGTCTAAAGCCAAAGATAAAATAAACTTTCTCTGGAAGTCCAGATTAGCTATGGCTTGACCCTTTGACCTACTTTCTGCCACTAACGAGCATCCCATTACTCACTGTGTTCAAATGATTCCTCAACATAGTCAACAAAACAATTGAATGCAGCATATTTATTTTAAAGGGTTTAGCGTTCCTTGTGTCGTTTTCTAACATGTCGTGATGAAGAATGTCACAGAAAAACACATTTTGACACTTTCTTTAAAGTATGATTCGTCCTCTAACCTGCGATGGCGGCGTGCACGTTTCCCTTGTCTATCAACAGGTACCGTGGACTCTCTGGAAACCATGGCAACAGCATCACCTGGAAAGTGGCAGGGAACACCACGAGGGACAGAAGCAGAGGCCAGTTCTCTTCCTGGATGGAGAGAAGACGAGAGACACCTTACTAAAAGTTGAGGAACAGAATGTGAAGCTCACTTCTGTGAGGAGATTCAAGCTGAGATACACCCTGCATTGACAGCATGGAGATACACAGTAAAACTCACCGTCTGTGCCTAAAAATAACTACCACAGGTCAAAAGTACCTTTCCCAGCAGTTCATGGAGCCCCAGGACCTGAGCAATGAAGACACCGAGACAAATGTGGATGCTGGGAATGAGGCCCAGGAAACCTCGTAGGTTCTTTGGCGCAATCTCACCGAGGTACATTGGCACAACACTGAGAGAAATACCTGTTGAAAGAAACATTTATTCTACTTTTACTAATACTTCTTCTGGAAACTGATGTCCACTAACCAAAGTCCAGAGAGAAATTCAGCAATTTTAGCTCATGGAAAGTCAGTAGCTGCTAGACCACAGTTGCCTCCTTTGGTAAATCTTTGTTGCTTAGGTAAGAGAGAATATTTAAAAAATGCCAAATGGTTAGGGTTGACAAGAAGACATATTTCGACTTACAGACGGAGACAGCAGTGCATTAACAAGTCCTGTGTGCTGTGAGAAAGCCCATCAGACATATTGTTACGATATCGTAGACTTCAGATTTCATTCAGTAAGTCAAACTGATTTGCTGGTATCTGTTTTTATAGTTGAGGACGAATGCGACTCACGCTTGACCTACCTGAGTGCACTCCTGTGATGAAGCGGCCGATGATGACCATGGCAGGTGACCTGGACCCTCTGCTGAAGGCCATCAGAGCTCCTCCTATAAACACCAGCATGCTGGACCTCACCACTGTCCCCCTCCTGTTTGCACACACGGTGATTACTCAATGTTCTTGAGTTGTTTATCATAATTGACTTATCACAAACACTAACCTTCCATATCTAGTGACCAGTTTGGCGACCAGCAGAGCCCCCACCATGCCACCAATGGCAAACACAGACACAGTGAGGGAGTACAGGATGGTGATGAACTGCTCATCTGGTGTCCAGTGGTAAGTTTCTCTAATGGACTCATTATAGAACGATTTGATGTACTGTTGGAAGAAATAATAAGCAATTTAAAATCATTTTAAAGATTATCCAGCAGGGGAATAGATACATACACTACCATTCAAAAGTTTGGGGTCACTTAGAAATGTGATAAAAAGTGTTATCTTGACTCTCAGGAGTTTGGTGCTGATGCAACACACCAGTGGGTCTGTGATAATAAAATAATCATAGTGTGCTGCTGGACTCAGGGAAAACACAGATCCAATATGCAGCAGCGCAGTATTGGCAGGAATATCAATCTTATTAAGTGGATGAGGCATGACTGATCCTCTCACATTAAAATAGTAAACAGTAAAATCATCCCCCCCACACCTTTTTTTTACTGTTACAAATAAAGGTAATCACTTATTTTCATCATTAATAGCTGCAGTTTCCTCTTAATAAAATCATGTTGTTTCTGTTCCACCTATTGTTCATTAGCGATGTTCACTTCCACATGTGATGATGTGCTATTTTTTGATATTCAGTTGTTCATGTGTTAAGGTTAAAAGATTCTTACTTGATAGATCACGTGTTTTATGTTGTATATATAATAGTAAAATGTTGGTGAATCATTTGCAGCATTTGTCCATGAGGACAATCCATTTTTCGGTGTGAGAACATGGCAAATCAATGAGGTACAGAATGACGTGCTGTGCGTAGGACATTGAAACCTCCGTGACATACCAGAGAAGTTCTTCACATGGTCAAACACATGACAGCAGAACTGGTTTCATAGAGTTTTCATAACGCCACAATTATGGGAAATTCACATTCAATCGTCCTGAAGAAAGTAGATTCATATATTTGTATTTTTGGCATTTTTCTCTTAGTTGTACCAGATTTTTTATCAAAGTTGACTGTTTGAAAGTCTTTTTGCTTATTTTTTAACCATAAAAGGGCCAGAAAATGTGCCGTAGCTAAGTACTTTTGCCCATTTTTCCAGAATAACTTTCCATATCTAGCAGAAACAACACTGTTGTTGTATGAAAACACCAGATTTTGCATGTTCAATTATAAATTGGAACAGCAGAAAACGTATTTAAAATAAAGTTTGTATGAGTTTTGGTCTCAATGTGCAAAACAGGCCCAAAAATGGTAGCTATGTACAGGCTGTTTTTCCAACTCTGTCCTCTCTGGTGACAAAGATGTTGATTTGCTGGCTTCCGAGTGAAATTACTGTAATAACCACAATGTTGGTTTTGATTTGCAACTTCTCAGTTTTCAGAAACTGTCAGAATTGTTCTGATAGAACAAACTATTGCGTAATTATGCAAATTGCGTTTGTGCAAACGTGTAATCTGCGATACGCTTGGTGTTACAGAGTTAGGATCAGATTTGTTAAATCATCTGCCAGGGCCAGATACTGATGCTGGCGGGCCACTTTTGGCCCACGGGCCACCAATTGCTGACCACTGCTGCTCACAGTGCAACAAACGTTACAAACGGAGCAGGAAAACAGTACAACTTGGGTTCATATAGTGGTCGTCAAAGCCTTATCAGCTTTCAGAAACTGTTGGAATTTTTCCGATAGCGATACGCTCGGTGTTTTTAAATGTCAAGTATGACACAAAATCAACACATCTGCAAAGACTAGTAAATTCTTAAATTCTTATACTTGACCTATTACCATCCTCTAAACATCCACATTTCAGCTCATAATCCTATCCGATAATCATATTACACATCAGCTAATAGCTTTAAATGAGAGACATAATCTTTCCACTGCTCGTCTATATTCATCTATCGAGCTTCGACCAGCTGTAGCAGATGCAGCTATCTCCTAATAACCAGCGTAATATGTGGCACCCGAGCTCCCATGCTCCAGCCATGCGTGGCCAAACAGGAATGAGCGCAGAGCTTAGTCACTGCCACTGCAACAAATCCAACATGGGAGGAAGGGAACAGAGCACATCATTGGTAAAAACTACAGAACATCAATGACACGGTGAGACACGCAGCAGCTTCTGCATCTGATACACGGGGGCCACATGACTCCACATGACTGCGAACAAATCGTCTGACCTTACTATGATAACTGGGATTTAAAAGGATCAAGGATATTTGCAGTAGCAGTGGGGGGAAAAGTGGCCAACCTTCAGGGGCTGTCGGTGCCTTAACTGCTGCACATTTTAATGCATTTTCCTGCCTTCATTAAATCTTTAATTAACCTTGAATAAAACTTGGTGAGATTAAGAATCTCTTTTTGCCAAAGTGTACTAGCCAAGACAGACACGGCAACATGTTTACCTCACTGTAAATGTGTTGTGAATTAGATTTTAGATTTAACGATTTAGCCAGGATGACTGAGTATTAAGGCCAAACTGAAGAATTTTCTCGTTAAAGGATGGCTTTATTCTTATAATGTTACGACTTTATTCTCATAATGTTACAAATTTATTCTCATAATGTTACGACTTTATTCTCATTATGTTACAACTTTATACTCATAATGTTTGGACTTTATTCTCATAATGTTATGAATTTATTCTCATAATGTTACGACTTTATACTCATAATGTTACGACTTTATTCTCATAATGTTACGACTTTATACTCATAATGTTACGACTATTCTCATAATGTTACGAATTTATTCACATAATGTTACGACTTTAGTTTCATAATGTTACAACTTTATTCTCGTAATGTTACGACTTTATTCTTATAATGTTACGACTTTATTCTCACAATCTTACAACTTTATTCTCACAATGTTACCATTTTTTTTCTCACAATCTTATGACTCTATTCTCACAATGTTACGATTACACTCATAATGTTACCACTTAATTCTCGTAATGTTACGACTTTTCTTGTAATGTAACGACTTTCTAGTATTACGATTTTGTTCTCAAATTTAAAAAAGTCTTAATTTCACCAGATTAAAGTCGTAATATTACGAGAATAAAGTCGTAATATTATTAGAATAAATTTGTAGTATTACGACAACATTTAAAACTATTTCAGACTTTTTTTAAAAATAGCGATTTATCATTTATTTAGCGACACTGTAACACTACTGTAACAGAACATACAAATGTATTGTTCTGATGAAGTGACCGTTGCCTTTTATAAGACAGAGTTTCTCCTCCCTGTCATCTTTCTTCTGTATTGCTGCACTTCCACGGCCATAGATAAAATGAATATAATAATAGAGCTAACTGGACTGAATTGAGTAGACGGCTGCTTGGCTGGCAGAGCAGTGCTTATGGGAAGCTCTGTGTCCATTAACATCTAAATTGCAGTTTAAACTTCCCATTTTCCCATTTTCGCCCCACTGTTCACTCAAACTTGGAGAATGGAGAAACTATTTCACTCGAGTTGATGATGATGATGACAGCGAGTTGATTATCGGGACGATGAGATGTGTAATAGTGACACAAACCTGTGCAGGGGAGTTGACCACCGCCAAATTGTAGCCATAGAGCATGGAGCTGCCGAATGAGGACAGAAAAGCCACCGCCAGCAGTGACCTTGTGAGTTGCTGAGGGAAAAAAGAGGAAGAGAAAAACAAAGTGTGAGGGAAACATTTGAAGCTGCGGGGCGGAACTTGTGGGGATTTTTGCTGTTGTTGTGTTGATGTTAATATTCCGCCTCTGTTTCGTCTTTGTGAGCAGAAATAACGTCACGTTCATCTGAAAACGGGCTCTGTCATGCAAAACTATCAGACCTGATTGAGGAAGCATTTGTGTATATACACACCGGCGGCACAGGTCATCTCGCTTTACAGGAAAGTCACCAGAGATCTAAAGATCTGATCAGCACTGTGTGAATTCCTTTAATAGTTTGACTGAAATGGACATTTCTGTATTAAATTAAAGTTAAAGGTTGGGTGGGAGATCATTTTTGGGAGCATTTTCTTACTGTGTTGCTTAAAATCCTCATCTGCGGAGCTGTAAAAATACCATCCAATCATATTGAATGGCCCGAACCAATGAATTGGATGGTGATGCATCAATCAAACGGCCATCTAAGCACGTACCCCTCTTGGTGCTCAGAAGACAACGCCACAGCTTATGCTAGCTTATCAAATTAAATGAAACTGTTGCAGCAATGTTACGACAGAAAAGGTGGCAACAACAGGTGTTGGTTGCAAACAAAAGAAGTTTTTTTGGAAAAGCTACTGCCAAGACAAAGGCTAATGCCAATGCTGTGCAGTGCTTGTGAATTTGTGTTAGTTGCGCGTTCCTGTGCTCTGGAGGCAGAGCTTCAGAAGGAAGTCTGAAGAAAGGGGCTTGGACTGTTGATTTCAAAATGTAGCCAGTTACAGTTGTTTTTCCAGGATCTCCAACCCTACCTTTTAAAGAGAAGCTGTAAGAAATCCAAATATAAAGTCACTTTTTAGGCCCTAACTAATCATGTGTGACATCTTCAGAAAAGTTAGCTCCAGACTAAAGTTTCTACGCGGCACAGGGGGTGGCCTACAAATGTTAGAATCCATTACGCGTCCGTTAACCCCCTTTTCCTAAATCGCATGAGCCACACTCTGTGTTCAAAGCAGGTACTCTCAGTGTATTTTCACCAGGAAACGGCCTGAAGCTACTCTCATGGCTGCCAGCCTAAATTCCAACACACACAGGGCCCACTGGATCACACCCCCCCACCCCCTGGTAGCCAAAGGTAGATGGATGTCCTCACCTTTAAGCATGAACCCACATGTTTGTTGACTAATATTCTGGGTCAAAAGAAACACGCTCACGTGAACATGGAGGATGTTGTTAATATAAAGAGAGTGAGCAGGAACCCTCTGCACAATGACAGCACAGATGCCTTAAAGAAACCTAATTTCACCCTGATGACAAGAGTTAGATAATTACGTGGGAGGGGGGGAAAATAGCTCATACTGTAGCAGACAATGCTGCCCAGTCATCATCAATTTAAACGTATTATCTGTCAGCCGGCAGCACATAAAACATGTGAGACTGCAGCATTTTGGTCAGCTGTTTGGTAAAAGCTTCATCTTCTCGTTTTTTGAGTTAAATCCTGGCAAAACCTCTACATTTCTGATAAACAAATACTGCATAATGACTCTAATTCAAACTTTTTGTGACTAAAAGGAGATGAAAAGAACAAATGTTTTCACTACCAACAGAACAAAGCATTGGACATTTTTCAATAAAAACTCACCCCATTGCCCTTTGCAGCACCCTCCACTAACAGCTCATCCGCCATTTAGAAAAAAGTAAATAATCCCTGCTTGTCTGCTGTGAGGAACAGCTCATGTGCACAACTTTTTTTTTGACAAACTCTTCACTTACTCATCCTCACATTTGTAGTCCACAGTCACGCTCTTATGTCAAGGAGGAGGCGTGTCCTGTCCTTGTTTGAACGTCACACTTCGTCGATCGTTTTCCCTCCTGCTCGTCGTCATCCGTGGTCACATGAGCCAGTCTTGCATGCATTATGCACAGCGATGGGTCCTGGGATGGTAATACCCTCAGGGTCTAAAGGGCTGAGTGAGGTCCAGGACAAACATACAGCATCATCACCTGTGCAGGTTTTCTATGACTCATTGAGAAGTAACAGAAGAGTGTTAGGGTCACATGGAAAAGAGAAAATAATAAAACGGCATGAATCCTGAGAATAAAGTCAGAATTCTGACAAAAAAAAAAGTTTATTTCAAAAATCTTTTTACAATCCTCTCCTCTAACAATAAGTGTTGTTGCCAAATGTTAATTATAATAAAAAAAATTTTTATATATCTAGATCTTTCAGTAAACACACCTAGACACCTTTTTGTGTTTCTGGCTTTCATTTTCTACAATATTTTGTCCTTTTTTCATGCATATTTTTTTAAAAACAACATGCAAGGTTGTGCATTTTGTGTTTTTTTTAGTCTATTGTAAATATGGTTAACTAAAATACTCACACTAACACACCTATGTACCAAAATGTGCTCATTGAAACCCACTTACATCACTATTTTATCACTAAACTTGGCAATTTAAGGGTTAAAAAGTTTAAAATTCATTTTTAAGAACACATTTTGATGCTCTAGGTATGTTAACAAGAGTATTTTATAAATTATGACATTCCCCCACAAATATAACGCATATAAACAATCTAATCTAAGCTAATCTTTCACATAATAGCTGGCTGCAATAAGCAAAGCAAAAAAAAGCCATTATTTTTCCATGAAATATATTGAAAATAATTCATTTAATGTGTGTTTTTAGACCATAAAATGAAGATCATCATGAAAAAACTTATAGCTTCATTTTTGATGAACACATTTTGGTGCTCTAGGTGTGTAAATGTCACTTTTTTGAAGGCGAATCTCAGGGTTAAACACATATCTTCATACGAAACCCCCAAACGACTCTGTAGTACATGTGCAAGGCCTGTATGTGGCACTTTACTACTGACATACACCGAACAGGGGTTAAATAGCTGAGAATGTTGTCTCACGCATTAAAAATTACATATACTTGGTTACTTAAATAAATTGTAAACATCATAATATTCTCTTCTCTCTGTTTATTCTCCATGAGAAACTTACATTCTGTACAGGTGTATAATGTCAATTCATTCACATAAGCGACGATGCTCCGCTCGGTGATACGCGCATGACTCTGTTTGCGTGTCACACACGTCCGCTCACAGAATGGGCTTCGGTCACAGTGTCTCCTGCTTCACACATGACTTGTGAACTGCGGCGCTGTGGGGATTTCACACATTAAGAAGGAGAAAAACCCAAGGAATAAACAAACAAATAAATAAGCAGCTGCCAATAGTTTGTGGAAAAAAACACTTTAACATAAAGAAAACTAGATATCCTTTAATAGTGTTTATCTTAAGTTATCTGCTTTTAGTTTGCGGTTACTCATTTAGTGCATGTGTATACATATCAAATCAAATTCAGCTTAGGGCCTCATAAATGCTTGGGCCGGCACTGAGCACAACATAATTATAGAATAAATGAACATTTTCATTTGCACTGAAAGACGTTTATTTATGAACCTGCTGCTGTTTGGTTTATTTACTCAAACGTGATAGAATAACCAAATAATATACACAGTAAAAAAGTTAAAATACACGTTTCTTCGTAGTGTTTAAAAAGATGTAGGATAATGCATGGAACTTTTCTCACCCTACAAAACACAAACAACAATTTAAAGTTAAAAAATCACCCATTTTTTCACCATTATACTCAATTTCCTCTGCATTTAAAGTTATTTTTGAAGATATATGTCATGTTTGTATGTTTGAGTATGAAGGAACAGTATAGCATGGATCGCCACTATTTTTAATAAAAAGTGCACAGAAAGACTAAAGTAAAAGAAAACTGATGTGATGATCAGAATTTGGTTTGTTCCATTTCACCAGTGAAGGAAAAAACCTACAATGTCTTGTGTATTATTTTCTTCCGGTTTGCACAACCTGAAAACCAGCTAAGTTGAGACTATCATGCAAGTCGAATGGCTTGTGTCATATGACTTGTATCACTGTGAAATGTCTGCGGCATCATGGGGCTTTTGTGTCAAAAATCGATTACGCTACGCAGTTGAATATTTCGGTGACACTGCGGGTGAAACGTTTGAAGACGGAGTCGGTGGCTCTCGTTATTTAAACGGCACAATTACAGGCTAATATAACAAAGTCGAGTTAGAATGAGTAACACCTCTCAACGTCATGTGACCTCTGCCATGAAATACAGTGTCATAGATTCGTGATTGATTGAACTAGATTTGTGCTGGTTTAGATGAATGTTATTAGTTTTATATACAGTACAGACCAAAAGTTTGGACACACTTCCTCATTCAAGTAAATGGAAAGGTGTGTCCAAACTTTTGGTCTGTACTGTATATGTATATATATATATATGCATATGTGTGTATATAAAATATATACATATATATATACATGTATATGTGTGTATATATACATATACACATATATATACAGATATATGTATTTTACGTGCCCTAGCACCTGAGTCCAGGCACCGTTTACCAGTTAGCTCCATTAGCTGTGTTAGCTCCTTTAACGCCTTTAGAGCCTATAGCGTGCCTACTGTCTGTCTTTTATTAAACGAAAAGAGTAGCGCTACAAATAAGCAGCGTACCTGTGTAATGCGTTTGTGTGCCTCTGTTTTTAAAGTTTAGCGTTACTTTAGAGACTCATTTTAACAATCGGGAGTCACGTAAACATGACTCCAAGTCCATTCAGGCGTCATGGAAACGCGTCGTGCGTTAATGTGCGTTACCATTGACACCGTTAACGTGCCCAGCACTAGTTTTAATACAACGCTATACTTAAATGAAATGAAAGTCTATATTTCATGTTATTAGTGCCCCAGAAGAATAAAACTATTTTCATTCTATAATGAAAAGTATAGCATGTTCTTGTCCATCTGTGTTTTGCTATATCACACTTTTTTTTTTTTCATTAACCACCAAAATAACCATATTAATACGGACTTAAGTGTGTTGAGGACATTTTGGATTAGCATCAAGGTCACTGAGAAAGAGACCAAGTATAGTAGGCTGTACTGTATATAAATTAATTTGTAATCATCTTTTTTTTTTTTTTTTACTTATATATCTGACTTGAGGGCAGCACAACATGATGTAAACACCAACAAAGTCATTATCACCGTATAAAAGTGTGATGACAGAATTTAAACAACACGGCCTGTGGGCTGCATGCGCACGTCGATAAGCCGTTGATTTGGTTCCTCTCCAACGAGACGTCGAGGTTTGTGTGAGAGCAAAACCCGCGGGCGCTGAAGAGACACCGGAACGTCGCAAGGGAGTGACGCTTTCTCATCGCCCCAATGGCGTGGCTTGTGTACCCTACCATTACTCTCTTACCCCAAGAGAAGGGTAGAGAAAAATGGAAAGGTTATTCCTAATGTTAACGCAATAAAATACGTACTGTACCATGAAGAACTGACAACAACAACAGTCTGTTTATATTGTGAAGTCACGTTAAGTCGAGCAAGTTTCTGTGAGATCCCAAATCCCTGGAATCGCCCCCATAAAATAAGTGTGACTGTATCATAGAGCCTGTGCTTTCTCAGGATTAAAAACATTGAAAAGTCAGATTTGAAAATCCTCTATAGTGTGGGACAGACTTTCCTCTGTGAAACTGACATTGACGTGGATTTCTCAAGTAACAATGCAGATAATAATAATGGAGGAAAGACGTGTTTATGGAGGGGTTTGTTCCATGTTGGGTCTCCACAAACATCTGTGGGTAATCTCGGCTTCATTTTCTACGGAAAACATCCTATTATGGGGTGCTTTGTGAGCAGTTGGTCCATCTTTTTCCCTAAAATATTCTGCTGCTGGAAATTACATTTAAAAGAGAGGTTTGAGATGGAACCAGAACCAAAACAATCAGTGAAAAAAAAAGACGTTAAAAAGTTTTGCAGAGCTGAAAACTGGGAGCTGCAGAGTCGACTGATGAACTCCCTGTGAGCTCACTGCAATAATGTGACACCATTTCACATCACAGTCATCTGACTTATGAACATAAAACATTGATTAGTGCGCCTTTATTACTTTGCTTATACGATGGCGTCCATGAGCTACATGGTCAAGAATGTCACAGCTTTAATAAGCTTAATAAAACATGATTCGCATGACTTCAAACCATCAGAAAATCATCACAACCGGGTGTCTTTAAGAATCAACAAAGACACTCATTCCTTTTATACAAACAATGGCAAACTTCACGTTTACATGTTTGAATGAGACGTGAATGAGTGAGAGCGAGATCAATCGATCATCAGACGATTTGTTGTGGATTGTTAGGGTGTTATGATGACATCACGGTGTGTTTTTAATGGCGCCATTAGGGGGGGGAAAAACAATGATTCTCTGCCTAAACCAGTTGCTTTTTGTGACAAAAGTGATGAAAACACTATTCCACTGATCTGCTTTTCTGCGGACATTTTCAGAAATTCACCTGAGAGCAGGTTCACCACTTCACCCGAGTTGTTGACAGTGAATGAGGAGAGCGTACTGTATCTCCAGTTTCCTCCTACAGTCTTAACCAAATGCTCTAAATTGCCTGTAGGTGTGAGTGTGAGGGTGAATGGTTGTTTGTTTGTTTGTGTGTTGGCCCTGCGATGGACTGGTGACCTGTCCAGGATGTACCCTGACTTTCACACTGTGTCAGCTGAGATTGGCTCCAGCTCCCTGTGACCCTTTTGTGGAGGATAATGGAAGGATGGTTTTCCTGCTCCTGTTTCTGCCACTACTTCGTGCCCCCCACTGCTTTTAGATTGTTTTGTGTTTTTGTATAATTAAATATACAATATGGCACATGTGGGTCCTAACTTTTGTAAATCCTGGCAGCACTAAGTGGAATAGAGGAAAATTGAAATGACAGGCAGAGAGAAAGGCAGGAGAGAGAGGGCAGGATGCGAAGCAGTTGAAATAGACCACCAAATTGGAAGGGTACGTTTGATTTGTACTACGGTGAATGAGGCGTGTCACCTGTATGTGGTGCAGCTCTCGACACACACGACCTTCTCGAGGGTTTACAGAAAAGGAGAAAATATCCTCTGAGCGGCAATTTTCTGGGAGAAAGTGCTCTGTTTATGTCAAAAAAATTCACTCGTTTAACCACTTGTTACAACCAAGCTTTGCAGTAGATTGAAGCAGATGTGACTGCTGCCACTTTATACTAGGTGTTCTGTGTACCTAATAAAGTGGCTTTTGGCTATTGTCCATACTTCATTATTTCATTCCATGACATGATGTTTCCTCACCAGAAACTTGTTTCTCCACGCCCAGAAATAGATAAACTGCAGCAGAAAGTGTTGACCTTTACATTGGTCCACAGCTTCCCTCATCAAGAGTCCTGCAAATTAACACGAGAGTAAAAAGAAAGAAAACTTCAAATAAATGAATAAAAGATCTCACTCGAGGGATAAATACCAGGAACTGGGACTACTCGATTAAGTCGTCTCTCAACAGAGAGCGAGATGTCCTTTGATAAATTACCCATCAATACCAAACAGTAGGAGATGGTCTGGTGGGGAACGTGTGCACTTGCGCGTGCATGCACGTGCACGGAGTGGAAATGGCGTTTTGCGGCAGCGAGCATTAGTGTGTGTGTGTGAGTAACCTCACATTAGCAGCCCATTATTTCAATAAGCCTCCTCTTGCATCCCGTTGACAGATCATCTGCGTAGAAAGGCAGATATTGTGGCCTTTAATCAGTCAGCTCCCTCCGAGCCGCCGTAGTCTCTTGTGCAGTATTTAAATTCCTCATTTACTCGGTTGCAGGCGGGACGTGC
This sequence comes from Microchirus variegatus, assembly GCF_963457635.1. Classification (NCBI taxonomy): domain Eukaryota; kingdom Metazoa; phylum Chordata; class Actinopteri; order Pleuronectiformes; family Soleidae; genus Microchirus; species Microchirus variegatus. Next base: position 6,359,147 of record NC_139820.1, read on the forward strand.
CTGTCCCCCATTGTTCGCCCTGAATAAACTGGGGAGCTGATCGTGTTAAGTGCAGCCGTGATTGATGGCTGCTGATGAAATCTAATATACTCGCCCCATGCCATCGTTTAGCAGAAATAGGATTACAGAGAAAGAGTCCAACTTGAACTGATAAAAGGCGGAAATGTGCTCAGTGTTGATTTTTTTTTTTTTTGATATATATAATTGAACAGTTGGCTGCGTAGTTGAGCAACTCCAACAGGAGCCGGGGACATTAACTGCTGAGTGATGACTGCGTTAGTGAGTGTGTGTGATGAACACATGTCAGGGGGAAATGAAGTGTGCGTCTGTGCGGAAGTGTGTGTGTGTGAGGTCAGCCGTCACCGACACATTTAAGAAGCATGAGGTGGAGTGACTCTCATCAAATGAGCCTCGCTTACGTGCTAATTATTTCCACGATTGTTACCGCGGCTATAATTGTCCGTCCTGTGTTTTGCAGCGAGGTCGGCAGCTGATGGCTGAAAATCTGTAATTCTGCTTGTTTTTTTTCTCTCCACATGCTTATTTAGGTTCGTACGCTTGTGTTGTCGCATGACTGGCGACGCATGAGTGTTCACTGTGATGGTGAATGTTTAAGAGACGGTGGGAAGGAGCAGAGGGAAGTGAGATTTTAGTGACCTCTTGTGGGATGTGAGCTTCACTTCATGATGCATGTGATTGTGACTGTGATTATGGACTGAAACAAAGGATAAAGGTGGTTATGTGATTATCAGAGATTATGGCTGGGGTATATACTTTTTTCTAGAGCTGAAACGATTAATCGATTACTAAATTGATGGTCAGCTATTTTGATCGGTTTGAAGCTTTTCTCATGATTAAAACAAGGTTTCTGATTATTTTAGCTTCTTAAATGTGAATATTTTCTTCGTTTCTTTGCTCCACATAACAAAGAAATCATTAAAACTGAATCATTTTGGTTTGTGGACAGAACAAGACATTGGAGAATATCGCCATTTCCAGGTTTGACGAACGCTGACCAACGTTTTTTTTAGCATTTTCTGACATTTTATGGACCAAACCATTAATCGATTAATAGGGAAAATAATCAACAGCGAAAAATAATAGTTTGTTGCAGCTCTGCTTTTAACACAATTCAATTGCGTCTCTTCTACAAGTGACGTGATTCGATTGTGCTAATAAATTAGGTTTTTCTTTCCCTCCTTAAACCAAAATTAAATGATACAATAACGAAAAATGAATGCACATCGCATGTCAGTGAGTCGGTGATTGTAGCTTAAAACAACATTGAAAAACAGTCACACACACACACCCATTGAGGAGTGAGCTTGAACCAGTCATAAGTCTCACCGATGCCCTGTCATCCCCTCGCTCCTCTTCTCTCTGCTCTGTTTTACCCTCTTCACAGCTACATTAACACTTGATTTGGGTGTAATGGATCTCCCTCCTCCCCTCTCGTCTGCTCTCATTGGCTGCCGCTGGCCTCCGGCCCAGCCCACCTGCTCCTCGGCGCTCTCCTTAATGTGACTGGCATAGGATGATGGATCACCGCCTGTCACTTCCACCTCCTCCTCCAATCAACAACCAGCCATGGAAATTGATTGTTCTAATTTGCTCTCATTATTATTATGATATTAAGCACAATATACAGACACAGCTCACTGTCAGATCTGGGCAACGCTGTCATTAGTTACAGGGGCTGGAGAATACGCCTCGGCGGGGTTTTCTCCCACAGACGCCAAGATGTAAAAGAATCAGTGAGCGTCGGAGAAACACACTGCTTTTTCTTAATAAGATTTGCCATGCAGCCCCTCACTGAGGTGATGTAGCATCTAATTAAGTTCAATCCAGTGCATCTGGGAAAGAGGGGGAAAAAAAAGAAGATATGATTAAGTTCCTGCATGTCAGATGCAGAGTGATCACGTGCAGCTGCTGGAATCTGAGGAAATAGGAGGTGCCAGTGAGAGTGGAAAAACTCATCTTCACATCTAAATGGTACAAATTTACAGTGATTAAATGATTCTTGGTTTAAAGAAAAAAAAAAGGCAATTTGGACGCATTGCTGTACAGTCGCACAGTGAATGTGGCTGAGTAACAATCAAAACCACTGTCCTTGTATCACCATAGACCTTCCGGTTTGCTGGGTGAAGCTAATCAGGAAGTAAGATGAATAGTCACCAGGGGGCGACTCCACATCTTGATTTGCTCCCTGTATTTAATTTTTTTTGTCAACATAAGCCTTTATCCTCATTTAAAACCTTGCTCTTGTCTAGAGCTGCAACTAAGGATTATTTTCATAATTGATTAATCTGTTGATTATTTTCTCCATTAATCCTTTGGTCCATAAAATGTCAGAAAATGTTAAAAAGCGTTGATCAGTGTTTGTCAAACCTGTAAATGTCTTGTCTTTGTCCACAAACCAAAATGATTCATTTTAATGATTTCTTTGTTATGTGGAGCAAAGAAACGAAGAAAATATTCATTTATTTAAGAAGCTAGAACAATCAAAAATTGTTTTAATCATGAAAAAAGCTTTAAACTGATTAATCGATTATCAAAATAGCTGACAAATAATCATAATAATAATCAATTCATTGTTTCAGGTCTACTCTTGTCCATTATTAATTATATTAGTTTAGCTTTTAGTTAATTAATTACTATTTTGATAGTCGAATAATCAGTTTGAATTTTATATTTGGATCAACATTTTACGCTGGTTGCAAAAGCCCTTATACTGGAATGTAGGGTCAGGGGAGAATGATAGGTTTTCTTCAATGGTCCATATACTGTATCAGTGGGCAGCCGTGTGATTGACAGCTGGTGCTGTCCATGGTACCTCAACATGGCATCAGCCAAGTCGTGAATCTCGACAGGAGATCACATTGTGATAAATGACGCTATGACCATTTGCCACTCAGTCCCAATACTTGCATCCTCATTACAGAAAATACAGATAATATATACAGCACACATTTGGAGGCCGGCCACAGGTTTGGTCAGTGACTTTGCGGGATGACCTTTTCGTACTTCGTCCCTTAAACCTCTTTTGTCTTCGTCATCAGGCCCGAGAAAGAACAACCAAAGGTCAGCAGAATTATCATTCTGAGAGCTATAGGGCCTTCTCTCCCCTCCCTCTGCTGTGTTCACAAGCCTGGTTTGAGATGGTACAAATGAGACTCCAAAAGGCCAAAGCAAATACCATGGAAATGTGCTGATGCTGATATTACCGCAGCAGCCCCTGCAGCTGTATACTACTCCTATGTTCCGCGGACCAAAGTGTATCCCCAGCCATGCTGTTACCAGCCCAGAGTATATTGGATAGTGCTTACATTAACACACACAGTGTCTAACAAACCGCTTACGCTCCTTTAATTGGATTACAAGGAGTGCTGCATTCCCATTGGTGAGATTAGGAGGGTCCGGGCACTGTGCCGACTCCCCCTGCTTTGCGCGAGCGAAGGATCTGATTCGTCGTCGTCCCTAACGACCTGCAGATGCCAGATGTTTGATTGGTGGAGTGGTGCTGGCACGGGTGTTTATTGGTCCATGACAGTGTAATAAGGAGGGATGCCAAGTCGACTGTCAGGGTGTTAAAGTGTCTACTCTGATCTAGAGGTGATTAATGAGGCTCTTTATTTATTTAGTGGCCTTAAACACAGTTTGTGGAGATACTTTTCTCTCGGAGTAGATTTAAAGGTCAGCATGAAAATTTAGAACAAAGGATTCGAGTGTCTTTTCTTGCTGGGTTTTTTTTTTTTGAACGGAAAAAGGGGTCACGGAGGTGAAATCTGTAGCATGGGCCTTTTTTGGTTTGGTTTTTATTAGATTTTATTTTTACTTCAAACTCAGACGTCATATAGCATTTTTTTTAGTTATCCTCATTGAAAACCTTGCATTTGTCTCAACTGGTTCCACTATTTTAAAGTCTATATTTAGATCTGGGCAACAAAATAAAGATTCTGATTTTTTTTTACAGTATCAGGAACCAAATTATTTTCTAATCAGACCACAGGGAAACAGTGGCAACTAGTTTGTTTTACCTATAAAACATTATAGAGACAAACTCAGTCATACTACAAATACAACTGAATATCTGCATCATTCATTCATTAAGAAATAAAGTCAACATAGGGTGAGTTGATAGTTCTTAACTAAAACATTCAAATTTGACAAATTCAATTTTATTTTGTTTTTTTTTGTTATTGATATATTTTATATTTGATCCTGCAACCCTGAACCTCGACCTTAATTTCTTCTGCTTTGATTTATTTGGACTTTAAGATAGTGTTTGCACTTTCATTATTCTCATTTCTGAAGAGATTTGTTTTCGTCTTGCAATTATTGGCATTTGTGATTTTCTCTCGTTGTGTTTTGTTAACTTAACGTCCTGGTATAATTGACTAAACAAGAAGATAATCAATAGTGACAAACAAATAGTGAAAATAATTATAAGTACATGTTGGATACCATTTATATCATAGTATTCTTGTAGTCCTTGTTGTCATGTGGTCGTACTTGGGCTTGTTTTAGATATATGAATAATACATAACTCAAGCTGACTTTGACTCTATGTATATATCTCTGTGTATGTATATATATATATACATATACATATACACATATGTATATATTTATATGTATGTATATATATATGTTTGTATATATATATGTATATATACATATATGTGTATATGGTTGTATATATATATATATATATATACACACATGCATAAAGTCAAAGTCTATATGTATATATGTATACATATATGCAATATGTGTATGTATATGTTTGTTTATATGTATATACACAAACAGATCTTTTACCCATGAATTAAGAAAGGATTAAGAGAAAATGTGAAGCGCCTGCACTAAAACACTTCCGTGCTTCCGTGCGTGTGTGTGTGTGTGTCTGAAAGAGAGAAAGTGCTCCTTCTGACCTTCCACAGCTTGACCTCCAACCCCTGACCTCCGCTGTAAATCTCATGTTCTCCATGCCTTTTCCTTCACACATTACCCAAACCTCTGACCACTAACTTATGTGGAGTCCATGGTGCAAGCTGCTGAAAACCTGGCAGCTGCTGGCCTCCTGTGAAGGAGGACCCTCTCCATCATGGCGGTGACACCTTAACTGTCCTGTTCTCGCTCATTGAGGAAGGCCCCCTGCCACCGCGCGCACACACACTTTCTCTTGTGGCGCTGAAAGGACAAACACAATGACACAAACTGTGTGCAGCCACTTTCTTTTCTTGCACAGGTGCAAAAGTTACAGCGTGCACCGAGACACAAACTCGGGGCAGTGCCAACACTGACGCACACAGAGAGACTTCTGATTCACACGACAGACTCTGTGATTCTCAAAGTGTGGGCCACGGTCTCCTTTTGGGCCATGAAGGCACTGCAGGTGGTCCTTGATAAGTTGTTGGAAATAGTGATTTTGTTAAGAGGGTTACTCCCCTGGTTTCTCTCGGTTGTTCGGGCTCTGTTGTGGCTGCTAATGATGAATGCAACTGCTTAGAAAAAGTTCAGTAAAGACCATTAACTGTCCTCAACCCTGTCGGGTTATCACAAAGCCACAGCATTTTAATAATGTCTTATTCTTCTTTTATCTCCTGTTTTCTTATATGTATACACTAGTCTTCAAAAGTTTGGGGTCACCTATACAATTTTTTGTGTGTTTTCTATTAAAAGCCACACTTTTATTCATCAAAAGAGTTGCAAAATGAATAGAAAATATAGTCAAGACATTGACAAGATTAGAAATAATGATTTTTATTCAAAAAATAACCCGCTAAACTGTTTTCAGCTGTGCTAACATCATTGCACAAGGGTTTGCAAAAGTTTTCTAATCATCCAATAGCCTTCCACCGTGATTAGCAAACACAATGTACCATTAGAACACTGGAGATATGGTTGCTGGAAATGGGCCTCTATACACCTATGTACATTTTACATTAAAAACCAGATGTTTGCAGCTAGAATAGTCGTTTACCACATTAACAATGTATAGAGTGTATTTCTGATTCATTTAATGTTATATTCATTGAAAAAAAGTGCTTTTTCCTTTAAAATAAGGACATTTCTAAGTGACTCCAAACTCTTTAATGTAGTGTATATGTAAACCAGTCTGAGGACCTTGTATAGCAGGTGTCACTAGATGTGTTGAATCCTCAAATTCACACATGGAGCACATGTATCTCTTATAGTTGGTGGGGGATCATATTGAACGCTTGAAGTCGTAGCTTTCAGGTGCAAAAAAAGGAAAAACGTGGATCTAGGATGAAGATTTTGTTTGGCCGCCTTGTCTTCAAGTTTGGAAATGGCTGCACTGTGTGATCAACGGAGACAATTCACCATTTTTATTTCCTGCTTTTACACTCAGACAAACACAAAGGCACTGAGGCACGCATGCATGCACACACAAACTCATAGTCTCAAACTCTCTACATGATCAACAGAGACAATTCTCCCTTTGATACACACTCACAATACACACACACACACACACACACTGGAGCTCAGCTATTATGCCTTAATGTACTCTGGCCTGTCCCTGCAGGTGACCTGACCCTTACTGTCCTGTTTGTCTGAGAGAGCGAAGCCAATTCAGCCAGATGGCTACAGAGTCAAATGGCTGTGAACAACAGAGCGAGTTAATATGTAGCCTTAACCATTGTGTCCCCCTGCCTGACAATGGAGCGAGCTGGGAGGGGAGGAGCTCTCGCTGGAGCTGCGGCTAAAGATGGACTCGCCGTGTATTCTTGGAGGAGTTCATAAAAACGCAGCTAAAACCCACTTGATTCATCACTGTCTCATTTGGGCAGGAAAGCAAATGGACAGCAGGGGGCATGCGCTGTGCTAAAGTTGCACCTCTGTTGAGAGGTTTGAGGACGGACGAAGAGCACAAAGGCACCTCAGTTTGTTGAAGCCGCCCATTAAATCCATTGACTCTCAGGCCGAAACTGTGAAGTTTGTTGTTTTGTGTTCAAGAGTGAACGTCGTGAAATATGAAATAATCAGCGTTGTAATTGTGTTCCCTGCGCTCGAGTTAAATACAAAAACAGAGATCAAAGTGCTTGCTTTCTGTTATAACTGCTTCGCGACAACGCCCGCTTACATCCCCATTGTCAGCCTCTGTTCTTTGGCGCTATTACTTTCCTAAAGATGAGGGTAATTTTCTATGCAAATGGCCCGTCGTCATTGTCCCCGCCTCGTTAATCTGGGCCTGCGCTCCTTTGACAAACCCCTCTCTGATTGATGAGGCCCTGACAGCTCCAATGTGTGCGTGCATTTCCACAGATTGACATCATCATTAAGGAGCGAGAGCGAGGGCCTGAATCACTGCAGATTTACTCCCCACCACCACCTCCCTTCCCACACACACACACAACAAACACGCACAAATGTACAAGGGTTGATGCATGTGCCCATGCAGGAAGACACACAAAAGCAGCTCACCATCCGTCTAACAGCTGAGGTTTCCCTTCTGTACCGTCAGAGTTGGGCAGGCGGCAGAATGCAAAGTGCTCACTCATTGGCTGCCTGAATCTGTCATGTTGAAGTTAATTGGCGTAGGCTTTAAGCAAATTTCCAGCAAGACCCCCAGTCACCGCACAACTTGATGGGTGAGCCACTGTCATATGGCACCTATTGATTCACCCGAGGGATGAGATGACTCCCATAATGTTCGCTATGTCAGTGTCAGCCTCTCGGTGAACGGCCGATAGCCTCCCCCCCCCCCCCTCCCTGTCTGTTAATGTAGATCTGAGACAAAAGTATTTTAGATCACGGTTCATTCATATTCATTCACTCTGGAGGGGATCCACAGCCTGGACTTTTTTTTTTTTTTTTTTTTAGTGTTTCAATCGGCCAAAGTCCATTTTGGAGTTCATTTGAAAATGGAAAAATCGTTACCTAATCCTTTTGCTCTCGCCCCGAGCTACAACGTATAAGAAACATGGCAGTGTGCTGGCGGAGCAGAAAAAAAAGACAAGAGACACAAACACTAACTGAGTGGAGGCAGCTGCAGATGAGCAAATAAAGCATTCAATATTTATGACTGAAATTAAAACCAGATAAAGATGTCACATATTACCGCATGCCCGCCCTCCTCCCCGCCCTCCCGGGCCTCTGGCCCTGACTCCGGTGCTCACAACTCTCTGCTCTCTCTCGCTCTCTCAGTGCGAGTGAAAGGGAAGCATTATTCCTTCCCAGGCCAATGTCTTCAAAGACAGTAATGAATGCAATGCAGTGACCCAGAAAATGGACTTTAGAGAAGGAGAGGGAGAAAAAAAAGCAATCTTGCGTTTGTGGCGGAGCATTATCACTTTACTCCCCTTCCCTTGTCCTCTCCCCTCCCGGGCTGGTGTGTGCATTTATATATATATATATGTGTGTGTGTGTGTGTGTGTGTGTGTGTGTGTGTGTGTGTGTGTGTGTTCATGTGAATTTGTATAAGCATGCACTCTTGCCTGTGATCGTGTGTGTGTGTGTGTGTGTGTGTGTGTGCATGAAGTCTTCATCAAAAGGGAATGGGCACAGGCTGACAGGCAGGCCTATTGTGGGGTTAATTAAACACTTAAGGTTTAACACCCCATCCCTGTCGTTAACCCAAACACTGGCTCATCACTCATTCCCGCCACACTTCAGTTAGAGAGCAAAAGGGGGGGGCACAGGAAGGGAGGGCGACAATAGAGATGTCCCTGCGGGTGGGGGGTGGTGGTGGTGTCGCGGTGCCTGGGTGATCGGAAGGGTATCAAATAGAGTTTGGGGTTCTTTTTTTTTTTTTTTTTTGCCGCGTTATGAGAGGAATAATGAAATCCAAAATGTGAGCAGCGAAAGCCGTCCACCCCAACTAACCAGTATTTAATTTATCCCGCAGCATAACCTGGCGCCGGTGTTTGATTAAAGAGTTAGGAGCGAGTGAAATTACATCAGGGATCAAGTGTCTTTCCCGGATGTTTCATCAAAAAGAGGAGACCACGGTGATCTGGAACACAGATCAGGGCGAAGATAAAGAGTCGCAGGTAAAGAATCTGAAATCTGATGAATAATATATTTTAAAATAAATACATATATATACAGATATATTCCCTTTATTTGGTACTTTAATGGCTGACTTAATGACCCATATCAACACAAAAAAGGCTTAGTAATTTCACTTTAAAGATTTTTTTTGAATGAAAACATGACTTAAACATCAACGGATCTTTTTTTTTAGTCATGATATTATGTCATAAAAAATACACTTTGTATTTACATTTTATCTAAAGCGACTCAACATTAGACTTAAATCAGATATCATATATGGTAATTAGATAAAGACACTCTATCCTATATATTTTACTTGACTGATTTCAACTCGTACAACACAGGATAAAGAGCAAAGTGGTGACTGGTCATCTGTGGGAGAAACACCCTCCTTCTGCAGTGTAATGGACCCTCACACCACTAGATAGCAGTAGTTTACACCACTGACAACTTAACCAGGACACTCACTCACTGACTGCAGAGAAACACTGCGTTCATCTCATCTCATGCAGCCACTGAATATATGAATGATTGAATCCCCCAAAAAAGATGAATGAGTGAAAGTGAACATCAGCCCGTTACCTTTTAAATAAATGAAAAATGTATGAATTAGAACTAGGTTACGGTAATCTGAGTTATGTTTGCAGTAAACACTTTTCAAGTTTTCTCCTCTCTGTCAACACAAAATAGCGAAAAAGACCATAAACGTAATGGCTTCACAGATAACCGTAAATTATTTTCTACTGTTATAGGTTATAGCGTCATCATTCACGCTATAGAAAGCTAGCAACCCCAAAAAGCTGGTGATGGAAAAAATAAATCATGAAGAAATCATTCCATTTAACCCGTTGAGGATATTGCAACACAACAGAAAATGTGCAACAGAAACAAACGTTAAATCCGCACAAAATCTTCCTTTTTACCACCGCAGCGGTGTCATTCACGTCCTTTTACAGGTGTCCAGGTTGTTCATGAAGCTAGTGAAGTGATAACGAAATCAACCGTGGAACTGTAAACAAGCGAATAATTCAGCTCGGACACATTTCCGCGTTGTTCTGATGGAACTGTGCGGAGCGTAATTAAAATGAAGCCGGACAGGTGTTGGCGAGAACAGGTTTATTTGTCCAGTTCTGGTTTTCCCGCGGACCCGTTAATGATGGCGCCGTTCGTTTGTGTTGCCATGTTGTCGTGTGTTACTGTGCAGGTTTGTTTGAGACGGAGCCCATGATGCAGTCTTTCCATTAGCCATTAGCCCATTAGCCCGTTAGCGCTCAGGCTGTTGGAACAGCTTGAACGTGTGAAGCTAACGCTTCAGGGATCCGACCCAAACTGGAGCGCTGGCAAAAGACCAAATAGGAGATGTGGTACAACAACTTCCTGTACCTATAACGCACCGCGTCACGCTCCACTGTTATTGTTTTGTCTTGTTTGTCTGCTTTGAGTTTCCTATAGGAAGCCAGTGCTTCTTTAGCATCTTTAAGCTACACTTTTCACTGGAGGAGCAGCAGCAGTAGCAGCAGCGCTGCTTCATCCTCACGCCATATGTTAGTAAGCAAGACTAATGAACATGTCTATCCAAATGTGCTGGAGACATTTTTCTCCTGCAATTCACTTGCCGTTGCCCACTGCAGTTTATCTACGGTTTGTTTTCCAAGCATTCCTCATAAAAGTGATTTATCAAAAACACTTAATACCGAACTGCCGATGTTTCATCCTGAATGATTCCAAATTCTGCTGAAGCTGGTGCTTTTTATGGCTCGAGCTGGAAAAGGTACCACTCGGGGGCATGTTGTGTTAGCTTCTTGTAAAGTAGTAAGACACACACACACACACACACATGCCGGGGTTTGACTGGGGATGGGCGATGGGTAAATGTCAGAAGGGATAGAGGTCATTGCCTTCCAAAGGGATAAACACACATTCCACACGACTCCCCGCTGTGTTATCATTTACTGCCCTATCGGACACGTTTTGCCGCCTCTGAATGTATTTATATTTATAAACATATTCTTTATTTATTTTCTCTGAGGCCACTGCGCCGAGGAAATGATACTGAAATCTAACATTTGGAGCGCCATCGTGACTGCCAGGATGCAATTTGTGTTCCATCTCCGTGAAAAAAAAAAAAAAAGAAAAAAAGAAGGGGGCCATGATGCCCTGGGGTGGCCATTTCGTTCCCTGCAGTGACATTTTTAACAGGGTGCCTGCAGGACACTGGGACGCAGCCTGAGCCACGCACTCCCCGTCATGGCAGACGGCCCTGTGCACCACACCGTGGACACACTGACTGTCTTTCTAAGGCTCTTAGTTGACTCAATATTCTGGACCAGGGTTGGCTTTGAGAGCAGCAGAGAATCTTTATATGGGGTTAAAGCATTCACTGTTTCATTATGTGCATGTTTTAATCACATTATCCTCTCGACAGATCAAAAATCACTCTCTTTTTGGCACTTTGCTGGGGTTTTTTTTTTTAGGGTAAACAGACCTCCATCAGCAGCCAGGAGAGTTTAATGGCGGCAGTTGTTTCTTTTCATTAACAATGATATATACCAGGATTGTGTGAGTTCCCTGTTCCTGCCTATATTTATCAAAGCGACATTAGGAGTGTATCAGCATCAATTTGCCATCATGAAGCATGGAGGCTGCATTCCACTCATGTGTGACCATTATACTAATGAGGTTAATGGTTCAGCTGTGCTTACCATAAGATGGATGCCCCCCAGTGGAACCTGCCCCTTTTGTGTACGAGTGTGTTTGTGTGTGTGTGTGTGTTTTTTTGTGGGTATCTGCAAGCTTGTTAGTGTGTGCTTCTGTGTCGTCTAAAAAAAAAAAGTTTCTTAAAGCACTTTTGCCAACAAACGAACCGGGTTTCTACGTCATAGCATTTTTCAGTGCCAACAGTTGCGCGTGCACGCGCACATGCACGCACGCGGTTAACTTGAGCCTCATTATCAGTCAGAGCTATGTTTGGCTCTCTCCACCGTCCAGAATTATCGTTGAACTTTACAAACTAATGTGATGAACTAATGACTTCTTGTAGGCTATTACAAGGGGGGCGAATTACTGGTGTTTATTTTTTGCTAATTACAAATGGTAAAACCAGCGAAGCCTTTTATAAGCTAGGATACTGTTTATGCCCTGCCACATGCTATTCAGTCTAAAAGTGAAACAACCCTCAGGATTGAGATTGCACCATTTCTTTAACAGATGGGAAGCCCGAGCCATCTATCTGCATTGTCTCGAGTGTTTTAAATGTGTTTAGGTTGAGGAATACTCCATCTACCTGCTAACTATTCATCAGCTGCCGTAAAATGGCGTGAGGGATGTCCATACTTCAAACAAAGTGAGCGGAAGGTGATTAAACGAATAAACGCTCCTTGTTATTGATTTTATCATCTCGACGTGAACAATTATGAGGGCTTAGATCTTTTGGATTTTTAGTTCCTTTCTAATTTCAGTTCTACCTTCGCGATTGTGTTTTGGGGCCGACGCGCGTTTGCACACAACCCCAAAAACCACAGTATTGCTTCTTAATTAGATTTACAGGATATTAAAAACACAGTAGGTGCTCCTAAACGATGATCATCGGAGACGGTGCTGAAATAGCAGGCTATCATACGTCTTTTTTATATTGCCAGTCGAACCGTAACAATATCTGTTTTTGCTCTTATGGATGTATTCAATTACCACCACCAATCGCCGCCCCGAAAAATGAAACCTTTCAAATTAAGAGTGCAAATTTGGTCATACTTACGGCTGCCTATTATCAATTTTGCCATCTTCAGAATGGAGCTTTAATGAACAAAACAAAGTTGGCCTCATTTACTGTTAATGCACTCAAATGCTTTTTCTCAGTGGGTGCTGCCCAATAAGCTGAGGAGAGGAAGGGCATCGGGTCTCTGGAGGGGTACAACTTTAATTGGATGATCTGAAAGTCCTCTTTCCCAATTCCAAATGTAAACAAGGCATGTCATGGCACATCTAACACCAAATGAAGAAAATGCCTCTCAGAAGTTTAACAGCAGCTTTTCATTTTTTTTTCCTTTCTCTCTATTTATGTTTAATTGTGTTTGGAAAGTGGTAGAGCAAAGAGTATCCTGAGGCAGGACCCCCTCAGATCCTGAGCTAAGTGTTACTCTAAAGACAATAAATATTTCAGGCTTTATTTTATTTTATCTTTTGGTGAAAAAAAAAGCAAAAATAAGGTGTGTTTTTTTGGTAATATCTGTAATTTCCTTTGGACTTTTTAATTCAGAATTAAATAGTTATGTGATATTAAAGTTAAAAGGGTGAATACAGACAGATGTGGCACACATGATTCGCTCAATAATTGACTTAATGCGTTAACAATGAATGAATGATAGTGATAACTGTTGTGGATAAATGGCACGCAACCAATTCTGTGATGTTCAATTATACTGAACTGAAATCATTATAATAGTGATACTACTACTAATAATAATAATGCAATAATATTTTGTCTCCACATGTAATATAATTATACAGGGTGATATACTGATAATTTGCTCTACCTCATCATATTATTGATGTACAATATCTGTTGTTATTTTGCACAATTGGTGAAATGTTACTTCTTATTATATTATATATACATATATATATATATATATATATATATATATATATATATATATATATATATATATATATATATATACATATATACACATACACACACACACACACATATATATATATGTGTGTGCTTTAATTCATCCTATTTATATTAAACACAATAAAGAGTATTCTTTAATCTTTTATGGATCCCACTCACACCAACTGTTACTTAAAGTTAATCAGTTTACTACCAGGTGGGCAACATTATGGGCAATATTATATTACAGTTTGAGACTCGGGCTCTTTGCGTGTATTTGCTGAGGTGCCGTTTTTTTTTTTTATTGTTTATTTATTTATTAATTTTTTTATCATTTTCTATTCAGTTTTATGCAGCCAAGAATCAAAGAAAGATTCAATTGCACCGTAGCAGAGCTTAAAACGCTTGCGTCGACGTGAATGCGTGTTTTTTTTTTTTTGTTTTTTTTTAAGTTCAGCAGAAATTCAACTCACCTCCATTTTCTTGAGTTATGGGAACAATTAAAGTACAGTGGGCAATTTCAGCAAAAAAAAAAAAAAATACACACAAAAGAACACCACAAATATTCTATATATATATATATTATTAATTTTTTAAAAGCATGACATGTTACTGATGATGATGATACTGTGCATTTATACCTAATGTGTCAATAAATATCCACTCAGTTAGACATTAAGGATGAAAACAAATGTCTCCTGTGCTGTTGTGTTCCTCTCCTTGTCTACATATGGGCGATAATGTCGGGCCTTTAAGTTTGTTTCCCGGTGCCTCAGCGAATGTGTTGAGGAGCTGAGCTGAAGAGTGCTGAGGCAGTGAGTTAGCTTAGCCGACCCTTGGGCCTTTAAAGCTGCTGAGCACAGCACAGCACAGCACACACACACACACACACACACACACACACACAAGACACACGGCCCTGGTAGCACATAAAAAGTTTTCAACCCCTGAAAACAGTTGTGTATGCACAGCTCCATCTCAGCTGAGTAATTTAACAAGACTTACATCAACGTCTCAAGGACGTGAAATATGCAATCGACAGACAACCAATTGTACAGGAAGAAAAGTGTTCCATAAAGTTCACGCTGGTGCCTGCTTTATTGGCTCTTTCAGGATCAGTGGAACTCGCAGCCAATGGGAGCGGCGGAACACAGACGGCGTATTAATTCATCGCTATTCGTTAGGACCTCCGCATGTGCTAAAGATGGTAATCCTAAGTAATTTGTTAGTGCTGCATCGGCGCTTTGACTTTTTACAGAGCTACTTGACAGCAGCGTTAGCCCCTGGGCTCCTGTCTCGGGAAAAAAGAAAAAAAGGAAAAAAGAAACGATGCTCCAATTTGCAATTCATACACATTGGGGGAAATGTTTAATTCCATGGCCGTTATTCAACTCAGTTCATTAATTAAAGAAAAAACACTACCATTCTCCTCTCTGCTTTCCCGCCATCTTTTTGATGAGCTTTCTTCAGGAGTAATTGAGTCCGTTAATTAGACAGAATTAGGCTCTAATTATTCCAAAGGCCCAGTGCCGGGGGAGAGAAGAAACCAAATGTGCCATATTTCACCGTCTTGCCACTCCAATAGCTCTCACTGAATCCCCTTTAACTCTCTTTGATGTCCCCTACACCGCCGGTTTCACAGGAAATGGATTAGATATCAGGCCTCTTAATTCTGCCGCTCTGCTCAACAGGAGAGCTCTTTTGACGTTTGCGCTCACTTCTGCCTGATTTCAAGCCTGCGCTGCAGTAAATGCATTTCATTACAATGGGGTGTTTTATTTTCTCCAGCTCAGTCTTTATGTTATATTAAAGGGGACGGGCATCCGTCTTGTTTATGTCCTCCCTCAGCCTCTCAGTCAGTGGCAGTCCTTTGCTATATCACATTTTTATGGCCCTACCTTTAAGCGGCTCTTTGTCACACTGTGCCTCGGATTTAAGGACGCCGAATTCATCCTTTGCAGAAATATTCAAAAGATAAGACGTCGGCGCGCATGACATATCACTGACACCGTGACAAAAACCCGCTATCTCTGCTTAATATGCACGCTTGTCAACCTTTGTCAAGGTTTGTTTCTCCTCTTTTTCTTTTTTTTCTCCTGCCGCTGAAGATCGAGACCCTGTTTGTGCGAATCCTCGCAGTCTTGTTTTTACATAACTTCTTCTCAATGTTCTCGGTGTCGGTGCCCCCGCGAGTTAAGTCCACACAGCTTGGGAATATATTCGCACAGGCTTCGTAATCAGTTTCTCTTATGTAAGCATCAAGTTCCAAGAGGGAAAAAAAAAAGAAAATTGGAGGATACTTGAATAAAAAAATGATGAGAGAATTTCCAATCCCCACATAAATGATCTCTATACTTTCAAACGTGCTTTAATCTAAGCAATGCTTTATTAATGGCGCAATATCGTCTCCAGTCTCATTCAGAGGCCAGACAATAACAATGCAGCACTTTAACGCACAAACAGAAGCAGGCTCGTACACAGCTGCTCTGCCCGAGTGTCTCATGCAGATGTTGAATTGGACAGACCACCCTGAAGCGCTGTGGCTCGCACACAACCACAAGCCCTCGCTGCTGCCAAACCTGCTGTGATGGATCGGCGAGCTCCCCCTGCCAACTACGACAAGTGAGCGACAGCCCCGCTTCTATTGGTCCAACTTTCAACCGTTAATGGCCGTTACCCGAGATTGTGCCGTGAAAGGAGCCCGGCTCTCATAAATACGGCAAAGATGTCATCCGTGTTGACAATAAAACAAAATACATTAATGACTTAAGTTTCCGCCGCTAAAAGATTACAGTGACGCTTGTACTGTATGTCAGCGTTTTTATGGTGCCGTGGTTCTCTGATCCCGGCTTCCCCTGATGATCAAGGGTAAAACTGTCGTCTGGTGTGAAAACGGCCATAAACCAAGCATTGTTCAGAGGTATTTTCCTCAATTTTCAGATGCCAGATGCTGCATGTTATATGAAATGCCCCCGTCGTATTTTTCACGGTGACAGCACCATAGCTTACTCTAAGGGGACTGGGGTTAGTTTATCCTCAACTGGTGTATTACTCTTTGAATGTCTCTAAGTTAAACTGCTGGTGACAGCTTATCAGTCAATGTAATGCACAATGCCTCTATGTGTGCGGAGCAGGGGAGTAATTCAATATCCCTATATGATTCAAGGCAAAAAGAGGGGAAAAAGAGATTTATGCCTCCAACAGTGGCAGGGGACATTAATGTTGGCGGAGTCTGAACTTCCCGCAAGAAAAATCTGTCCCGGGCATCAGTCTTCCATTTGTAATTTATACTAATATTAAATTGTGTTCACTGGCAAAGACAAATGGAGAACTCAAATGCATGCAAATCTGGGGGAGAACAGGGAGCGGAAATATGAGCTGTAGATATTATTAACAGTTTTACTTTTCGGTGCACTTGTTTTTCGTACTTTGCGACGTGTTGCTGTGTCGTATGCGTAAACTTACGTTGCATGTCAGAGCCCACGTGTTGTGGTTGTCGCGGTAATTTCACTCGTTTTTGGACCTTGAGTCAAATACTCAAATCTTATTTTAAATTAGTGCTGGGCACGATAACGCATCAGTCGTTCAACGTTAACGCACATTAACGCATTGCGCGTTGCCATGACAGCTCACCTGAAAAAGACACGCGTGATGTCATGTTTATGTACCGCGGCACCGGAGTCCAGGCACCATTTACCAGTTAGCTGCGCTAGTTCCTTTAGCGTCGATAGCGCGCCTACAGTCAAACTGCAGCTGTCAGTTTATTAAACGAAAAGAGCAGCGCTACAAATAACCAGCGTACCTGTGTATTGCGTATTTGTTCCTCTGTTTTCAAAGTTTATCGTTACTTTAAAGACTCATTTTAACAATCGGGAGTCACGTAAAAACCGTCAGTCGTCATGGAAACGCATCATGCGTTAATGTGTGTTAACTGCGCCAACATTAACGTGTTAACGTGCATGGCACTATTTTAATGTTTTATACTTTCAAATTTAACATGCAAAATCTGGCGTTCGTGTACAACTTTAGTGTTTTTCTAAGTAAAACCTTTTGTTTTGCTTCATTCTAAATTGTTAAAACAGTATTTTAACATGCAGTACCTTGTAAATAACTGCCATATATTGAAAATTATTCTGGAAAAAATGGGAAAAAGCACTTAGTTACAGGACATTTTTGTGGCCCTTTAATGAAATGAAATAAGAACATCCAGATTTTGAGGCTTAGGCTAAGGCACGGTTTGCCACATGAAGTTAACTAGGAAGTAAGAATAATTTTAATAGCCTGTAGGGGGCGTTTGAAAACGGGAAAATGTGTCTATTTCCCACTTGAAATCGTTTCAATCGCTAGTTTCGTTTTGGCTATTCTTCCATCGCAATTATGTTCTTGTTTAGAGGAAAATATGAGTGGACGTCAGGGGCGACTATAGCACAGTGGTAGAGCGATTCGTCTTTCAGGTTGTAAGCGATAGAAAATGCGTTGTATGAAAGTGGGAGTGATGAATGTGTGAAAGGCAAAACTGTCGTGTAAAGCAGCTTTGAGTGGTCATCAAAACTAGAAAATACAGACCATTTACCGTCGGTGTGACAGGTGATTTTTGTGAATTTAGAGTTCAGATTCTTTTCTGTGACATCATGACCAGTTGCCACCAGGACTTTTCTTTGTTTAAATACAGAAACACACAGTATCTCTTGATGTTAGCCCGAGTTATTCCTCTGTGTTTGTCCAGCGTGTCCATTCAGGGATTTACTTTGTTTTTGCACCTCTGTGGGGCCGCGATCCCTCACAAGTGGCCCGATCGCTGCGTTATCCATGAAATCCCAGCACCGCGACCTCTGACCTGCGACTAAGCTCTTTCTCCAGCTCCAGCCATGATAATAAACAAGAGTGTCAGAGAGCACACATTGCTGGTGGCGCTCATGTGTGTTTTCGCATGTTCGAGTGTGCGTGCCTGCACAGCTCCGCATATCTCCCAGTGTATTTTCACCGTCACTGCTGCCGTGTAATCTGACTCAGAGGTTTCGCATGTGCGTCCACGGTCTGAAATAACACGCGACACACGAGCACACCAGGCTTCTCCATCACTTCCAAACGTGAATTCTTGACGTTTTCCTTTTATCCGCGGTACCTCAGCGTTTACGAGCAGGTTGAGTGTGCGATTGTTCGTCTCGTTGGGGAAAGAAAAAAAGTCGCCTACTCTCACGATTTCTGACTCTGGGAGGGGGGGGGGCAGATGAGAAAATGAGGGCTGCAACTGTTCTGCCACATGTAAGAACACAACGGCCTGATTATTTAATTTCACGTACAATACAAGTAGAGCTGCAACTAACGTTTATTTTGGTTATTTTATCGATTAATCGATCGATCGGTTTGAAGCTTTTTTTCATGATTAAAACAATTTCTGATTGTTTCAGCTTCTTAAATGTGAATATTTTCTTTGTTTCTTTGCTCCACATAACAAAGCAATCATTCGCACTAAATCATTTTGGTTTGTGGACAAAAACAAGACATTCGAGAACATCGTCATTTCCAGGTTTGACAAATTTTTTAACATTTTATGGACCAAACGATTCATTGAGAAAATAATCGTTAGTTGCAGCTCTACGAATAACCATATCATTCATGTGTAGACAAACTCTGTGTATCCATACTCCTATGTCCCCATTACTTTGTCCACTCCACAAACTCATAAAACCCACGAATGAATGACACTGTTGCTCTGGGCGACTTCCTTTTTATTATGATGAACATCTCCGGTGAAGTTTATGTGGAGTCGGTGCCGTAAAACACTTTCCCGCTGCTGTAAATCCACCCTCAAACAATATGTATTCATCCACCGATCAAACTAGATCCCCTACAAATGCAATCCTCCAAAATAAAAGGTAATTTTATATATATATATATATATCACTCTGTTTATGCAGATTGCTTTAGTTTTTGTCGTAGCAGTGTTTTGATTTGCTCACAAAATGACACTGGCCATTATATTAGGTACATCATTTCAACTGCCTCATTGTTCGGCCAATCACATGGCAGCAGCCAGATGTAGACAGATGATAGACGACCTGCCTGAAAAGCATCAGAATGGTGAATGAATGTGATTTAAGTGACTTTGAGTGTGGCATGGTTGTCGGTGTCAGGCGGGCTGCTCTGACCGAGTATTTTAGAAACTGATGATCTGCTGAGATTTTCACCCAGCAAACATCTCTGAGGGTTTATAGAGATGTGTCCCCAAAAAAGGGGGGAAACTATACAGGATAATACAGGAGAGACAGGTTCGAAATGATAGAAATGCAAAAGTCACAGAAACAACTCATTACAAACAAGATACAACTACAATAGAAATACATTTTACATGTACTTTACAATATAAATATAAAATATACATTATATACATATACAAAGGATTTTCTTGCCTTATCTTACATGTTAATGCTGAAATTACACATCCTTTAGTTTTAAAAAGAGCCATTTTTGTCCAGTCTCCACCCAAATGAATGGAAATCTGGATCACATATAACGTTTTATATACACTATACATATAAAACACTGTTTATTTCGATTTTTATATAGAAAACCTTCTGGCATTTTGATCCAATGATGGACACAAATTACTTAATTTAAGTGCTGGGAATGTCTCATTTCACATTTCAAACAAGTTCTGGGACATTTCAATATCGCAATTTGACATGAAGGCGTAGGATGTGACGCATATTTTAGTGGCCGAAATATGAAACCGCTTTCATTTATCGCCTTGATTCCTTAAAAAATAAGCGGTCACTTTGAACGAAATAATGAAAGAAAGAAAGAAAATAAAGATAAGCAAAGTTTTTGCAGACCCCTGCATATTAGGGGAATGAAATACAACAAGCCTTATTAATTGCTTTTAAACAAAATTGATCTCCATAATTCTACTTATCATTTAATATTTCCCTATGGAACCATATCATATTGATTTTAAAATATTATGATCAATATGTTATTGCCGTGTTCATTCATCGTCACATGATTTTTCAATGGAATCAGAGTCATCGACTTTCTGATTACCACAAAACAGAATGTTGTTTTTTGAATATTAACGGACAAATTGTCTTTTTTAGAAAGAGAAAGAAAGAATACCCTCACATTCTCTCTCTTTCTCACTCACACACACACACACACACACACACAGGGGGGAGTATGCAGGTGATTGTAAGCACAGCGACACAAGTTGTGCGCTTCCCCTCAGCAGCTGATGAAACACAGCCAGCATCCACCATTTAGAGCCTGTAATCAACTCGACATAATCAGATTAGCTAATTCCCCTTATCTAAACATCTACAAGTGTTAGTGACCTCACCTAAAGCCGTCTTATAGCCTGAGAAAAAGCAACACCCGAGGCATGAAGCGGCCATTGTCCGCTTTACAAGCCCTTTAAAAATAATTGTAGTAGGCCTGCGACGATTAGTCGAGTGATTCGAGTAACTCGATTATAAAAACTCTGCCTCGTGTATTCGTTTGATTCCTATCTCGTGTGGCCTGTTCCGCACAGATGCACATTTGAATTTCAGCTAGCACGATGGCGGAGACGGAGACCAGTGTAACCACTGTAAACTACAACTGGAGTACCACAACAGAACGTCCTCAACGATTCAGCATCTGAGCCGATAGCATCCAGTTGCTAACGCTTCCGGCACACGCTAACGTAAACGTTGATGTTAGCTGATTTAATGCAGCTTACTAGGGCTGTAGCTATCAAATATTTTTTGTAATCGAGTATTCAACCAATTAATCGGATGTAAACATAAATAAATATTAATAATAATTTTGTGTTTTGCGCCGAAATACTCGATAACAAAAATATTCGATCACTGCAGCCCTAAATTGTAGATAGAACGCATTGTTTTCAAAGGGGTTTATTTTGGAGAGCATGTCAGGAAAGGGAAGCAGATACTCTCTTAATCCAGCTGCCACAGAAGCATCATTAATCCCCTTAATGAACCTGTAACCTGAGAAAAGTTAACCTGTGAACTCGTCGTCCTGAACACACATTTTGCGGCAAATCGCGTGGTGTGTGTGTGTGGGGGGGGAGCGTGGCTTATCTCTCATTGGTAAAGGAACTGGCTGTGGAGCCGATATGTTTTCTGGTTTCTGGGGGGGGGGGATATGAGCGCGGCGCGGTCACGGCCGTTAGTGAAGGCATTAGCAGAGCGGCGCAGCCAGGCCGCTTCCTGCCACGCAGGGTTATGGTGTCACGCCTTGAGCTCTGATTGAGTTACAGTCCAGAGAGAGAAGGTCACGGTGCCTCTCCAACACGGCTGCCACTCACATTTGGTCCAGACTCCAGAGGTACAAGCACGCTCGTATGTGCAAACACACACCTCAAGAAAACCCGAGGTTGTATGTAAGTGTTGAGTGTGTTGTTTGTTTGAGGCTGTTTTTATTGTTGTGCCAGATTAGATCTGAGGTAAGGTTGTGTGTGTGTGTGTGTGTGTTTGGTGCTGGGCTGGTAGCACACTTCCGTACTCGGTGGGGGCTGAATTAATTCTCTGCACCACTTCTCCAAAACAGAAAAGTACCAAAATTAAAAGTTGTAAGTCTTACGAAAGTCTACAAAATTTGCAATAAGAATCCTCTCAGCAGACAAAAAAAAAGGGCCTACAACTTCACCACCGCTGTGACATCAAAGACAAATCCAACCTCAACACTGATACACCGAGGATCGGCTCATTTGTAAAGAGCTATACGCGGTTTATTTGTATCCAGTTTCACTTGTCAGTGACCCGCTGCAGATACGTGACACAACAAAAGAAGCTGATTTATCTGCTGTGACTGCAAGGTCAGCAGTTTGAGGAATGATCGTGGACCACGATATGAGCCCACGCTGTACTGTTTTCCTGCTCATTTTTATTAGCATGTAACCTTTGTCGCACTGGGAGCACCAGTGGTCAGCAATCGGTGGCCCGTGGGCCAAAAGTGGCCTGTTTTTGGACATTGAAACAAAAACCCAAACAAATGTTATTGACCTCTGCTAGGAGGTATGTTTTCGTCGGAGTTTATTTATTGTCTGTCTGTTAACAACATAACTCGAAAAGTTGCGTTCCCACAATGGGACCAGGAACAAGTGATGAAATCAAATACTATCAGTATTTCTATCGCTATTTTGTGGCGGGCTGAGCTGCAATGGCGGAGGACTGCGCTCTCCGAGTGCTTTTCCAGTTTTAAATATGTTATATACTGTTCAAATTTCAAATTCAACCCACACACTCTGGTTTTTGTGTTTAACTACAGTCTTTTTCTTCATTAACATGCACTAAATTGTACATAACTGCCAGATATTGAACGATATTCTGGAAAAATGGGCAAAATCACTTAGTTACAGTACATTTTCTGGCCCTAGATCATTGAGTATATACCAAGTTATCAGAGGAACAGAGGCGATAAAACGATAAAACTATGGCTTTCGTCCCATGAGGTTCCTGTGCAGCAACATTTAACATCCGGCTAAAATCAAACAAACATACAAGGTACAGAACACATGCAGTGACATACTCTACATATAGTAGTTTTCCACAGTGTCATTTCACTCCAAAAAACCAAATAACCTCAGCTGTCGAAGGTGATTATTATCCTTGAAACCACAGTGGCACAGTTCAGCTGCGTGGGAATTATTACTGTTGTTGTAAGTGTGACACGGCTACTTTGTAGCGAATGAGTCATGACTGAACTTTATATGAAACTAAACAAAGCAAGTTCATTTTTTTGTGTGCGCTGTTTCCGATTATTATGTTTTTGGGTGTTTTTTTTTTGTCTGTAACCAAACCTTCACCACTGAGCAGCACATCATCACAAACAGCGTTAAATCACTTCAGTCGGAAAGAGAGAGAGAGAGAGAGAGAGAGAGAGAGAGAGAAAGAGGCTGAGACAAAAACCAATCATTGCACTTCAGTTTTTGGACGATCTGTTCCGTCAGCAGAAAAAGCATTACTCCATTGACACATAAATATGGCATAAAACATCTGCACATAATCACACGGAGAAAAGGAAGACACCTGCGCATGTGCACGCACACGCACAATCAGATGATTGAGTTCTCTCACATTAATAAACCACTGATTCAGCATAAATATAACCATTGATTGGTGACTTAATTCCCAATTCAAATTATCATCCTGGGTCCCTATCCAAGGTTGACATGAGCCTTGAGCTTCGGTGCAACTAAATTATACTCCACTCCATGTTAGCCACCCCCACCTTACCTCTCTCACACACACACACACACACATACACACACACACACTCACACACTCCCAGTTCCCCCATCTTTCTCCCCTGTATACCTCTCTCTCAGTGCAGCCCAGGTGCTGATACAAGCAGAAATCCTCCATGCCCCATCGCTCCCAGAACACATACGCACTTACACACACACACACACACACACACACACACACACACACACACACACACACACACACACACACACAAATACACCCACACACACACTAACAGCTCTATTCACAACACCTCTTCAAGAAAAGCCAAGGGGAGGAAGCATTTGTCTCCTCTCCATTTGCTGTGTTAGCATGGATGCAATATGAAACACAGGAACACTGTAGTGTTTTTCCTGTCCAGGGACGACGATGCTGCTGCTCTGTGTGTGTGTAGTGTGTGTACTTTTACCTCTTTAGGACCTTTTTCGAGCATAAACACTGACCTTGTAAGGACCAGTAGTCCTCCTGGAGACCAAAAACCTGGTCCAGAACCTCGTTTTTTGAGGAGCTGGTTAAGTTTCGGGTTTATATTTGAGTTGTGGTTAGATATTAAGTGATTTTGGTTAAGTTTCGGGCTAATATTTGAGTTGTGGTTAGATATTAAGTGATTTTTTTTAAGTTTAGGGCTAATATTTGATTTGTGGTTAGATATTAAGTGATTTTGAATAAGTTTAGTGCTAATATTTGAGTTGTGGTTAGATATTAAGTGATTTTGGTTAAGTTTCGGGCTAATATTTGAGATGTGGTTAGATATTAAGTGATTTTGGTTAAGTTTAGAGCTTATATTTGAGTTGTGGTTAGACATTAAGTAATTTGGGTTAAGTTTAGGGCTAATATTTGAATTGTGGTTAAATTTGGGGCTAATATTTGAATTGTGGTTTGATATTAAGTGATTTTGGTTAAGTTTAGGGCTAATATTTGAGTTGTGGTTATGTTTCGGGCTAATATTTGAATTGTGGTTTGATATTAAGTGATTTTGGTTAAGTTTAGGGCTAATATTTGAGTTGTGGTTATGTTTCGGGCTAATATTTGAATTGTGGTTTGATATTAAGTGATTTTGGTTAAGTTTAGGGCTAATATTTGAGTTGTGGTTAGATATTAAGTGATTTGGGTTAAGTTTAGTGCTAATATTTGAATTGTGGTTAGATATTAAGTGATTTTAATTAAGTTTAGGGCTAATATTTGAGTTCTGGTTAGATATTAAGTGATTTTAGTTAAGTTTAGACTTTTAGGACCGGCCAAAATGAATGAGAGACCTTAAAAGGATAGCGACACACACCTGTGTGTGTGTGTGGTGCCGGTGGGAAGGAGGAAATAAGAGATTATCACTGTGATGCATTGTCGGCTGTAGTCTTAAGTCACCCAAGGTTGTGGCCCTTCTCTCTCAATGAGGATGTAGTGGCCAATAACGTCGCTTTGTCAGTCCAAAGACAGACAAGAGTTGAAGGAGACGGAGAAGGAGGAGGAGAAGGAGGAGACGAGCGGAGGGGAAGAGAGTGAAAAGTAGTAAACAAGAGAAGGGGAGGCGAGGAAGAGGAGGAGGTGGATTGAGTCTGCTATTGTCTCTGCTTCATCAATATCCTCTTATATAAATGTCAGCTGTACCATTTCCCTCATCACTGTTTCACCACCCGACTGGCTTTATCCTCTGGTACAAGGGGAGGGACATCACTCTCTCTCATCTCTCTTTATCGTTTTTCTCCCTCCCCACTCCCTAAATCGCTTTACTCTTTCTCCCTGGGTTTTTTTTTTCCCCTTCATTTCTCTCCGCCGTGTTCCTCTCTCTCTCTCTCCCTTCTCCCCATTGTCATCCTTTATCTCTTCCTCTTCCCTCACTCCCCTCCTTTCCTGTCTCTGTGCCTCTCATGGCAATGCGTCACTAGCCTGCCCCCATGAAACAAGTCAATTTTCTGCCAGCTCGGCGGATGAATAAATCTCCCTGGCTCTGCTCAGAGCGATGGGGATATTTATCTAAGTGGAGTGTGTCCTCCTCGGCTCAACGCCACTGACTTCACGTCTAACACCCCCTCCTTCCGCTCTCTTTTTTCTCTGTGTGTGTGTGTGTGTGTGTGTGCTATTTTTTTTCGTTTTACAGGAGAACGAGGAGAGAGGAGATGGAGAATTGCTAAGGAGGGATGTGAAAGGTAAAGGAGGTGAAAGCACAGGAGAAGGAGGAAAAAGTGGCTGATGAGAGGACAGAAATTAAGCAGAGGTGTGTGTACAATTAGGAGTTGAAAAATATGGAAAAGATGGATGGGGATGGCTGTGTGTGTGTGTGTGCTACCTCAAACAAAGCCTATAAAGCAGCAGCGCGTCAGAGGAGTGAGGCAGGGGCATTAGTCGAGCCTGCTCGGGTTTAAACGGCAGGAACAGTCACAGATCTGGATGAATGGCAGCACTCCTCCTTCAGGCCACACTCATCTGTTAGAGAGAGAGAGGAGAGAGGGATGCAGGCTCTGCGTGACAAATACTGCACAGCACTGAGACAAAGAGGGGGGGGGGAAACACAAGGATGTGAAGAAGAAGAGGAGAATAAAGGAAGGATGATTGACAGATAAGGATGTTGTGGAGCCATCCATATAAACAGAAAGAGTGATAAGCAGCAGCAGCAGCAGCAGTAGGAGTAGTAGTAGAAACCAGATGCTGTGATTAGCAGGATAATCAGCGCTGGGGTGGATTCGTCTGCGCTCGACTCATATCTCTTAAATTTTTTATGCTGTGTTGTATTTCGCAGTGTAACAAGTCCAAAGATTTAAAAAGCTGTGGGCAGCAGCAGCAGCAGCAGCGTGGGGGGCATTTGCAGAGGGGGAGGGGGCGGCGGTGGTTTCACTGCTACTTGCCACAGCATTAAAGCAAAGTAAATAGCTGTTGTGTCTCATTACCATTCATTTTTAAAGGGGGACTGTTAGTATAATGAATGCCCGCGCTATCTCCTCTTGGTCCTCCTCCTCCTTCAGTATTAAGAAGAGTAATACTATCTTTCACGCTAGATAAACTGCGAGCAAATATTTCCTTTGCAATTAAAATGGTCAATTTTGCTTATGCACAACAGGCGCTGTATAACACCAAGTTTTTTGGACTTAATTACCTACAATAACAGTGCGATGATATATCGGGTGTGTGGTTCTTTGCTGCGCGAGCATGATATGAAACAAGACGCTTTTAATAAACTCATAAAGACAAGCCCCGGCCCTGTGGAGCATATAATGTGGCGAGTGTGTGTGGGAGTGTGCGGTGTTTAATTTGTTTGCACGCAACAACAACAAAAAAAAAAAAAACGAGAAGAAGAAGGAGGGATAAAAAAGAAAAGATGAGCACCTGCATCTTCAGCTACATTTTTTAAGCTCTCATTTTCCCCGAACGTTCGAAACCGCTCTGAAGCGAGCGAGCGGCACTGACATGCTTTTCAATTATACCAGGGTTAAAGGTTGGGATCCTACCTCAGCCCCTCTCGCCCCGGGTTTTCCACTCTTTATGTTCTTACCAAAGGTTATTACCATTAACAGTTTTTTTTATAGACGACGCCATCAAAGCCCCTTTAGACTGGCTGTAAAATTACTGCTGATTCTGTGGAATCCGTTTGCAGGAAATGCTGGATTAAGCCTTTTTGTTTTTCCCACCCACCCCCTCCCTCCATCTTCTTTTCTAAGAATCCAAATGTCATTGGCTTTTTATCATTTATTTAATCATAGAAAGACATATTTTTGCTGCTTAACTAACTTTTGCAGTGTAATGTGTGAGATATTTTCTCTCCAGGTTAGGAATATGAATAATTTACAGTGTTTAAAACACGACATGTCTCATATTAATAATAGTCTGTTGACATTTCAGCTAATTATAGGGAGGCACTTCGTTTTGGAATGAAAATTGCAGATGAACGTCACTCCTCTACGGCGTCAAAATCTTATTTGATTTGCTGATTTCATCAAAACTTACACTACCGTTCAAAAGTTTGGGGTCACTTAGAATCTGCTATCACCACATGGACTAAAGGCTCACTATGTTTACACCTTTTGTCTAGAGAACATGCTGTATACACTACCGTTCAAAAGTTAAAAAAGAAAGTGGGCTCACTTTCCTTATTTTTGAAGGAAAAGCTAATTTTTTCAATGACTATAACATTAAATGAATCAGAAATACACTCTATACATTGTTAATGTGGTAAACGACTATTCTAGCTGCAAACGTCTGGTTTTTAATGGAATATGTACATAGGTGTATAGAGGCCCATTTCCAGCAACCATCTCTCCAGTGTTCTAATGGTACATTGTGTTTGCTAATCACGTTAGAAGACTATTGAACGAATAGAAAACCCTTGAAAACCCTTGTGCAATGATGTTAGCACAGCTGAAAACAGTTTTGCTGTATTATTTATTTTGTATAAAAATCATTATTTTTAATCTTGTCAATGTCTTGACTATATTTTCTATTCATTTTGCAACTCTTTTGACGAATAAAAGTGGGACTTTTAATGGAAAACACAACAAAATTGTATAGGTGACCCCAAACTTTTGAACAATAGTGTAATCTCATTTTTATGCGAGCAAAAAACCCCAGAATAATTTCATTTGTATGGAATTAGATTAAATCTCAATACAAAAATAAAATAGCAAATTAATCGTTCCAAAATATTATATTTTATTTGTTTGAAAATACACTTTTTGTTTGCACTCCCTGATTTGTTCTTTGCACTATGTTTTTTATTCTTGTTTGCGGCCCTTATGAAGCTGCCTGCTCATTGGCTACTGAGTTCTGGAGAGACAGAAACAATGGACCGGAAGTAGTCACAGGCTTGGAGTCGCAAGCTGCCTGGAACTTGTTCTCGAAGTTTTCCCCATCGTCATCCGACAAAATAATTGTCAGTAGAGCTGCAACTAACGATTATTTTCGTCATCGATTAATCCGTCTATTATTTCCTCGATTAAATCGATTTATCGTTTGGTCCAGAAAATGTTAAAAAAAACGTTGATCAGTGTTTGTAAAAACTGGAAATGACGATGTTCTCCAATGTCTTTTTATCCACGAACCAAAATGATTTTGTTTTTGATGATTTCTTTGTTATGTGGAGGAAAGAAACGAAGAAAAAATTCACATTTAAGAAGCTAAAACAATCAGAAATCTTGTTTTAATCATGAAAAAAGCTTCAAACCAATTGATCGATTATCAAAATAGTTGACGATTCATTTAGTAATCGATTAATAATCGATTCATGGATTAATTGTTTCAACTCTAATTATCAGTATCCAATGTTTATAATCTGAGAGTAATTAGATGCTATTATAAGTTCCAGATGGATATCACTACAAAACTTAGTAGCCAATCAGCAGGCAGCTGTCAGAATCGCAAATGAAAAACCACGATGCAAACGCGAAAGAATCATTCCGATCTTTGCAAACAAAAAGTGTTTTTTCAAACAAATAAAATACAATGTTTTTGATTAAATCAACATTTTATTCGCATTTTGTGTTTTTTTTTGTCGTTGCTTGCTTCATGGATATCTCCTTCCACAGATTTGGCTCTTACATATTACATACCATTACATGAAACCACCACGTCTGCCTGTAAAATGGCTGAATTGATCCCACACATTAGAGTCAAATTAAATTGCTTTGTTACAACACAGTCACGACCTGGCAACACATATGCTCTCCCCGCACACATGTTTTTAAATGGCCGCATGTTTAAAGGAGGCACCCACCATAGGTCGCCATGTGCGTAATATTTATGCTGTCACTGCATTAGCATGATGAATGCAGACACTTTTCATTAGAGACAAATGAAAGCTGTTCTGATACAATTATGGCAAAAACAATAACAATGCTGCGTGAGCTGCTCTGTGATTGATAATACTGCAGGGGGGGGATTCAGCGGTGTTGGGCTTAACCAGGCTCTCCCTCAGGGGTTTTCCCTCGGCATTAGTCAGACAAATCCCTTTGTCAACCTCTCCCCTTGCCATTTTTATTCATAAGCGTTTGGCCCTAAGAAAGACATCAAACCAAGAATACAACAAGAGGTCAATATCGTCTTTGCGCAATGTTAACCTCTGCATTGATGAAGCTAATTCACATTTCCTCAGTCCAGCCTACGGGGTTTCATGAGGGGAGGGTGGAGGAGGGAGGAGCTGTGTGTGTGTGTGTGTGTGTTGTGCCTCTCCGTGTGTGTCAGCAGCCACTTTGTAGTGAGTGTCCCTCTTGACCCGGGCCCCTCCACATGGGGTTTGTATTGATAGTGTTGGCTGAAAGGAGGGGGAAAGTGAATGTTGTCTGAGCTCATTGGAATGACAATGGAGGCATATGGTTGTGTGTGTGTTGTGGGTATGGTCGTGGCAGCCACCGTATTCCTCCGCGCAGGGTTGCCAGGTGCTCCATGAACGGACCCACAGAGAGTCGACAAATCATACACAAATGTAACAGACAGGCTTGTGGCTCTGGCGCTCAACAGGGGGCAGGGGGGGCTCCCAGTGTCCTGTCTGCTCCTCTCGTCTTTTCTCCTTTAAAGACATCATATGTAACATTTATACATTAGAATATCCAACATGTGTATTACAGGTCCATGACTCTTTAAATCCATATAGACATGGATTCACTTTGGTCGCCCTTTAATGACGTCTTTTCCCCTCGCTGCTTTAATTTCCGGGTCAAATTCCTCATGAAATGTTAGAGTGAGGAAGGAAATGTTTAGTACACTACTGAGTATCAAAATTATAATATGTGCCGTATAGCAACAAAACTGTGCAAAAACTTTTAAATATCAACAAATCTTTTATATTCATATATGTATGCACAATTCTCATTAACCCTTTAACACCTAAGCTTATTTTAACCATAAACAGGCCGGAAAATGTCATATAGCTAAGTGTTTTTGCCCAATTTTCCAGAATCTATTTAAATATCTGGCACTAATTTTCAATTCACTGCATGTTAAAATAGTGTATTAACAGTTTAAAATGAAGAAAAACACCGTAGTTGTACATGAACTGTGTTAAATTTGAAATTTGAGCTCTATAAAACATTGCCGGACTTCCTGCAACAGCGCAAGTGAAATGACCGTAATAACCACACGTTGGCTTCGCGCAACTTCTCATCTTTCGTGGACCGCTGGATGCTGGAAAATATCGAGCATTTTGTCCATTAGAAGCTAGGTGCTAGGTTTGGTGTTTTTTTGACCGCTATGTTTACTGTTTAATCGCTAGATCGTCATTCATAAACTGGAATATGAAGAGAATATTTCTATGTGTTGTTGATCCGAGAGAAGCTTGGATATTATACGAGGGTAGAAATGTAACCTGGATATAAGGCAAGTGGAAATAAATGTGCAAACTAGTGCTGGACACGTTAACAGCGCCAACGTTAGCGCACGCTGCAAAGACGCGCGTGAGTCTTTAAAGTAATGCTAAACTTTAAAAACAGAGACACACATACGCAGTACACAGGTACGCTGGTTATTTGTAGCGCTGCTCTTTTCGTTTTATGAACAGACCGCTCAAGTTCGATTATAGGCACGCTAACCGACGCTACAAGGAGCTAATGCAACTAACGGAGCTAACTGGTAAACGGTGCCTGGACTCAGGTGTCGCGGCACGTAAACATGGCATCACGCGCGTCTTTTTCCGGTCAAAAATCCAGTCTTTGTGTAATCAGGTGTATGAATGAAAACACCAAGAAGCATCCGAGAAAAGTTAATTTAGTAGTTTGATAGGCTAGCACTTCCTGTTCTATGATAGCATCCGTTTCTATTCATAAAGACTAAACAGAGGCGGAATAACAACAGCAACAACCAAATCCCCAAAAATGACACACTGCAGCTTTAAATAAAGAGCTCACATCACGAGTGACGAGTGTCAAACAGTCACACTTCATTATGTGTTTATCCTCCTAATCAGAGCCTCTCCCCCCCAATCCGTCCCCCTCTGCACAGTAAAAAACCCCGCCGAGAACAAGAGAGTAAAGATAACCTGATGTAGTAGCATCTCCTCCTCCCACACAAAGGCACTTCTTCTGTCATGAATAGTCAGCTCCACCCTAATGAGTGTTCAATACAGTCTGCAGGCTGCAGATGAACGGCCAATCCGCAGCGGCAGCAGCAGCGGCATCTGCTGCGGGCCTTACTCACCAGACGCCAGCCTTGTAAGAGGGCCATTGCAGGCTAATTGAAAGACAGAGGCCATCTCTCAAAGACACAGTGTGTGCATGCGTGTGTGTGTGTGTGAGTGAGAGAGTGTTTGAGGGGGGTGAGATGTGACAGAGAGAAGAGTGAGAAAAGAAAAGAGTGGAAAATAATTGACAAGGGATGGAGGAAGAAAAAGGAGACATTCCTCTCTCCTCGCAGAGAGAACAGCTGACCTGTCAGCATTTTGTTCCCATGCGGCCATATTGGAAAAAACCCCTATGGGCATTGAATTAACTCAACCCAAAGCCACTTCCATGTAATTAGAGTGGCCCTGTGGTCTTATCCTATTTTAAATACATGTTTGAACAATATAAGCTCGGGATTTGGGTGACGGCGGCGACTGATTTCTGATTTCAGATCCCAGGGTGAGTGAATGTGAGTACCAAGTCATGAAAAATACATTTTACATAAGAGTAATCAACAGCAATGTCGGTATTTACACTTGTGAACGTGACAAATTGGATTTTTCTGTTGTTTTTTTTTCCACCTCAAGGTCTCTTTATCGTCCTTTTGTAAGAGTTTGCATCAAATAAAAAGAATAAAATAATAAACACACACACACACACAGCCTCCACAAAGAAAATCTAAAGGATTGCTGTCATAATTCTCCCCAGTTCTCCTCTGGCAGTTTTTATTACCAAAGGCGGTGAATAATCTTTCCCACCCTGGCCTTCCCCAAATAACACAATCCTTCAGCATCACTGCTTACTGTGTTTTATAGTGAAGTGTAGATGAGAAAGGAAGCACATTCAAATGAAGCATCTAGCTGGTGCCGCGTTGTGGCGTCCACACACGCCGGTGCAGTGGAGAGTGTGTGTATGTGTGTGTGTGCGTAAACTGCTGCTTAACTGATCGCTTTTAAATGAAGACACCAGATTGGGGAAAGGATGATTCAAAAAAAAAAAGAAAAACCGAAAACACGACTCATTTCCAGTGGCCACATATGTGCCGTTTCAAAGTGTGTGCTTTCTGTAAATTAGCAACGCGTATGTTCAGGCCGCGCCAACTACAAGTGTACAGGCCCCAAACCACACCAGTATGATCAGGGGCGTGAAGCCAGTCTGTTACTGGGCTGGCAGGAGAACCCGCCGAGCAACTGTTCCAGCAGGTACGAAGCGAAACGACGACCAGGTTCAAGTGTTTTATTACCGTCACGAGGCAACAACAACAAAAAATACGCAAGAACTAAATAAATCAGCCTTCAAACGCCGGTGTCAGACTGTTGTTGAGTGAGTGAGTGTTTGTGTGCTGCAGTGTCCATGTCAGTGAGTTTATCTCGACAGCACAGAGACCATAAAAACAGCTTTCTTTAAGGGAGAGACTTACTCTGCATTACGCACACCCCATGGGGGGAACTTCTGTGCTTCTTGTGTTTCCTGGCAGACGCTGCACCTGTTTCTTTTTGTGCTTTTTTTTCCTGCACGGAGGATAAAGTCATGATTTGTGATTTATTATGGACTGGCCCACAAACTTTACTCTCGCTCACCTTTTTTTTTAACTGATATTTTGGAAAGAAACCCACTGCTGCTTAGTTTGGAGGAAGCAGTGCAGATACATTTTAAAGGGACAGTTCACCCAAATAGATCCTTGACTTTACTCACACGTCTAACTAAAGTATTTATGTTTTCTGCTACGTTATACTTGCACTTTTTGGGACGTTTAATCTGCTACATCTGGGACAGCTGTTTTTCTTATTATTAGCAAAACATCTGCAGGACCTGTTTCCTTCTTTTCCCTGTACTTAAATTTTAGTCCAATTCTGTTCTCAATTTAATTATTTGTGCCAAAATTTGGATTGTTTTGCATCTTGCATCTCACAGAAAGGAACACGTGTAGTTAAAATTTAGTAATACGGTTCTAAGAGGTTCTAAAAGACCTTTTGCACCACTTATTTTCTTTTTTGCGCTCTTCAAAAATTTTAAAGTTTTCCATTTTAAATGTTCTCCATGACTGTGAGATGTGAATATGCCAAATTATTTGCAACTGTTGCAAGCTCTGCGTTTTCTTCTGTTCCCTGTACTTCAAGTTTAGTCCAATTCTATTCTCAATTTCATTATATATGCAAAAATTTGGATTGTTTTGTGTCCTGTGAGTCTTTCATTTCACTGAAAGGAACCTGTGCAGTTAAAATTTAGTCATACTGTTCTAAAAGACCTTTTGCACCACTTATTTTCTTTTTTGCGCTCTTCAAAAATTTTGATTGCCTTGCGTGAAACTTATTTTATTTTCCATTTCACAGAAAGGAACCTGTGCAGGTAAAATTTAGTAATACGGTTCTAAAAGAGGTTCTAAAAGACCTTTTGCACCACTTATTTTCTTTTTTGCGCTCTTCAAAAATGTTAAAGTTTTACATTTTAAATGTTCTCCATGACTGTGGCCATGATTAAAGTAGTTATATTTTATGTTTTAAGCAAAGAATGTGTGACCATTGATATATACAGGTGATGGTGTTGGTCTGATTTTAAATTCCTGTGGGACGTGAATTTGCGGAATTATTTGCTACTGTTGCAGCAAAAACATCTCCTGTTTATTATTTTCTAATAATTTGAATATTATATTTTTTTCCCCCCAAATTTAGCACTGTTTTTTCCCATGTTTGCGGGGACGCCACGTTGTCACATGGTCCAAGAACCAAAAGCTGTTCCAGGCATTGACAGACATAAACATGTTTGTGATGATTTCGGTTGAACTGACCCTTTAATGAGACACTTGTGAAAGTCACAGCAAAGCGCTCGCGGCGCTGCAGAGAGAGCGGGCAGCACAGTGCGGTCACAGTGATAATGGCGCCGCTTATGGCCACAGCACTGTGAGGCAGGAGGGGAAAGCCGGGCCCCGTCAGGGATTTGTCATGAAGCCTGTTATTACATCTCCAGACACATAAAATATGGCTGCCACACATCCAACTGCCAGATAAATCCACTCTCCTCCAACCAGACTGGCCCTCGCTATATGAAACCGTCCAATCCCGTTCCTTCAGCCAGTGACCTCTGGTAATGACGTGTGATTTATACAGTACATGTTTTACACAGAGAGAGACACATCTGAGCCACACGATCCCTGCCTTCCTCTCTCTCTCTCTGTATTTGGTGTCATGTGTGATAACAGGCAGACCTTTGGGAGACAGGGAGACATGACACCCATCTTTGCAAGCTGGGTGGGTGGGGGGGGCTCACAAAATGGCTACTATGTGGACAGTTTTTTCAGCCCAATCGCAGTCCAAGCCTTGCAGCGAGCGCTGTCCTGCGTGAGGTCACGTAACAATATGGCACTTTAATCCGACCCAGTGCAGCTGTGGAGTGAAAACGCGGCCTAAATCATCACCTGGTTGTGGAGACAAAGAGGTGTCGTGATCTCTAAATACTTTTTATGAACGTCCGAGCATGCAGATAACAGGACACTGGGAATGCATGTGACTGATTCCTCCAGAAGGTTTTATTGCGGATGTAAATCCTTACAAAATCACCTTCAGAAACTAATCCTCTTTCATATATGCATTCATTAAAATGTGAGTAAACAGTGTGTGTGTGTGTGTGCAGTTAAGGATCTTAAAGGGAAATGAAGTCCTGCAACCGAAGGAGAGCAGGACATGTCGTCGACCTTGGCAAGGCAGACAGAGATGATGTCACACCACTACAAATATCTGTCTTTAATAAACAGGCCTCTGCACCACTCAACACCATGATCCTCCACAGCCTGCATGGGAACTCACTCACTCACACCTGTGATTGGCAAAGTGAAGAAACGTGCCCCACAATTTAAGTTAAGTAATATTTAAAACTGGTTAAAATCAGGGAAATATACTTTACTGTAGTATTTAGTTATCACGTTTGTTTTTTTCGCTCACTGCATATTCTTATCTTGCACAATCTGTTTTTATAGGACACAACAAAATAAAGAAGATTTAAATGTTGTTGAAAATGCAAAAAAATATATGCTTGAAACTTAAGTTTTTAAAGTAGTATAGTGGAAAATAAAGGTTTGCAGCTGCAGGTTTTGGTTATATATATCTAATTAAATAATTAATGAATCAATTAAATAAATATATATATATATATACATATATTAGTGTGTGTATGTATAAAAAAAAAACTGAGAGGAACACGTGGTGTATCCTGAAATTAGATATCACCCACCCCCCATCCCAAACCCACACACACACACACACACATACAGAGAGCAAAGTGTGCTAGCTTAAATGTGTCTGATTTTTTTTTTTATTAAACTGAAAACAAAAGCATCAGACTACTCTCCCTCTCTCATTCAAAATAATAACAATTCAAATAATAATAATAAAATCAAAATAATATAATAATAATAAATTGACATTTTCGTTAAAATAAAGGTGTTGCACGTGCAGACTATAGCTGTAATGGTAAAAAAAAAAATTAAAGACGTTAACGAAATAAAAATCTTTATTATATCGTATTATGCTACACACACAGCTATAACTGTAATAATAATAAATACATTATTTAATTAAAAATTCTGAATTGAATTAAAATCACAACAAGTCACACGATGTTTAAAAAATTAGAACGGAAACATTGAAATAAAACAATATAATATAATATAAATAACATCACCATCATCATGTTGGTGTTTTATTTCCGCTGCTCATCAGTGACGTAAAACTACAGTAAAATCGCGGTGTTACTGGCTGTAAACAAACGAAGGAAATACATAAGAATCTTTAAAATAAACAATTCATATTAACGACAAACGAATACTAACAATAATAGGCCTGTTCGTGTATTATATTATGTTTAAAAACATAACAAATATAAAATATTAAGACATTTACACCGAAATCGAATTCTATATATAAAAACACCATTATCTACGTGATAATAAAAAAATAATAATGATAATATTTTTAAAGTCCTACATCGAAAATTCGTTCGTGTAAAATAAATAAATAAATAAAATAAACCAAACTGTCGTTGATTTTTACGCCACAGCAGCAGAATAAAGCCATCATGTCAAACCTGGAGGACGCGCGGAGTGGTGTTGGGGGTGTGGGGGGGTTTGAGGGGGTTAAAAAAATGTGAGAGGAGATTTTTCTATTTTCTCGGATGATATAAAAGCAGCTCTTTCGCCTGAGTTATGGCCCGGACCCGGCGTCGCTGAGAGGGACGCGCGCTGCTCCTTCTCTCCCGCCCCAGAGGAGGAGGCTGATCGTCACCGCAGCTGATATATGAGCAGAGCAGCATCTCTACATTACCTTTTTTTTTTTTCTTTTTTTTATATATATATATATACAAAACAAAACAAAGGATCATCCAAGCGAAAAAAAAATCCTTCCCTGACTATGGCTTTTATTTAACCTCCGGATAATCCAAAAAAACACATTTTTTTAAATCAAGGACCAGAAGCACCTGCTGCTGCTGAGCTGAAACTGAAAGTTTTTTTCCGCGTAAAAACGCTTAAGTAGGCTACGGATTGTGATCCCTCTCTCCCTCTCTCTCCCTCTCTCTCTCTCCCTCTTTTCCCTGCCTCCCCTCATTTACCCCATATACCTATTCTGGTGTCTCACCACACGACTAAATTAGACCAAAGATGATAAGAGCACAAAGCATTATAATTCCGCCGGGCTCCTCCTCCTTCCAGCCATGCGTCCTAATTAATGGGACACCCCCAGTCGCAAAAAGCCCTGCACTGGACTGCAACATAGTCAAAGAGTGAAAGGAAGAGGGCGAAAGTGCCACTGGAGATAATTGATTACCTACCAATCGACGGTAACTTGTTAGTAATCGTCAACTGTGTGGACCTCGCCATTTTCAGGGAGGCTTCTCACTCCTGCGGACTTGCTGCTCCCGAGGAGACACACTTTTGGAATAAGAGTTTCTTTTCCTCCGTCCTCTGTCTGCACCTTTTTGTTTCCTCTTTTTTTTCTCTCTCCCTCCCTCCCCCCCCTTTTCCTCCTCTAACCTCCCAACTGTTATGTGACTTCACCCCAACCGCTGATCATTTCTACGAAGTCCCCCCACTGCATAAACTCTTTGCGCACAAGCCCGATGATGACATCCAAAGAGGTGGCCAAGTGCGATGCAGTGGAGAACAGGAGGCGAAGTCCACTGGACCACTTGCCGCCTCCTGCCAACTCCAACAAGCCGCTGACCCCCTTCAGCATCGAGGACATCCTCAACAAGCCGTCCGTGAAGCGGAGCTACACGATCTGCGGCACGGCTCACCTCATCTCGTCCTCGGAGAAGCACCGTCCGTCCAGCATCCCTCTGTCCAGCCGCGCGCTCCTCAACCAGACGTCGCCGCTGTGCGCGCTGGAGGAGCTCGCCAGCAAGACCTTCAAGGGGCTGGAAGTGAGCGTTTTACAGGCTGCGGAAGGTAAAAAAAAAAAATTGCATCCATGCACGAAAATGTCTTGTAGTAAATGAAAATGATATTTATTTCAATGTTATTTTAATTATTTCATACCCAGAGCATGTTTTTGATCCATTTATGGAAGCAAATTGGCGTTAATTTTCTTCTTCAACGAAATAAATCGCCATGTTTATATCTATATATATATTTATATATATATCTTTAATATTATCAGGGCCTCGTGTGTCTGCTGCTCAATATTTCCCAGTGGTGTCTGTGTAATCTTCTTGTAATTACTTGTTCCCATAAGGGACAGAAAGGTTTCACTGTTCATCTTTTTTTGCGTAATGGTCACTTTTACGCACACACACACACACACACACACACACACTGCAGCGGTGCAGATAAATCCACACGCACCTGCAGGCAGTGCATTGAATCCCGTGATTCTCACCCAGCCTCCTCCTCTTCCTCACTGCAGGCCGGGACGGGATGACTCTGTTCGGACAGAGAACCACCCCGAAGAAGCGTCGGAAGTCTCGGACGGCGTTCACCAATCACCAAATTTACGAGCTGGAGAAGCGCTTCCTGTACCAGAAATATCTGTCCCCCGCAGACCGGGACCAGATCGCGCAGCAGCTCGGCCTGACGAACGCTCAGGTCATCACGTGGTTTCAGAACCGCAGGGCCAAGCTAAAACGGGACCTGGAGGAGATGAAGGCCGACGTGGAATCGGCCAAGGCTCTGGGCCAGGTCCCATTGGACAAGCTCGCCAAGCTCGCGGACCTGGAGAAATGCGCCAACGGCACGCTGGGCCACCCGCGCGCCGAGTCCCCCGCGCGGGGCGGCCAGCAGGAGCGCGAGCTCTCCCAGAAACTGCGGACGTCGCCGCTGTCTCCATTCTCGGACCACACAACGAGTAAAGAGTGCTCGGAGGACGAGGACGTGGAGATTGACGTGGATGACTGATTGGGCGCAGCGTGGGGCTGAGAAGTGGAGGAAACGAAACAAAAGACGATTATAATAATAATAATAATAATAATAATTACAAAAAAAAATCAAAAAAAAAAATCAAAAAACAAACAAAAAAATCCCCACAGAGGACTTGTAACTTACTGCTTATATTGTATACCATATCTCAGAACATGTACCAAAATGTAATGACTTTTATATCCGCACAGATAGAACAACTATCCATAATAGTGACGCATGAACTCATGAACAAAGAAATATGCAGTGGTATTTTACAGTGTATTCACAGCGAACTCTGACTCCATGC
Organism: Microchirus variegatus; assembly: GCF_963457635.1. Lineage (NCBI taxonomy): Eukaryota > Metazoa > Chordata > Actinopteri > Pleuronectiformes > Soleidae > Microchirus > Microchirus variegatus. The sequence goes on from NC_139820.1 coordinate 6,398,799, forward strand.
AATCAAAGCAATATGGTCCAACATTATTATTATTATTATTATTATTATTATTATCATTATTATTTACACACACACACACACCTGTTCCATTGCTTTTGGGCCTGCTGTCCTCACACACACACACACACATCACCCCCATGTTTTATTTTTTGCATGTGAATGCATGATTTGATTTGTGATCATTATTTATATTATTATTATTATAGTTTTTTTTATTATTATTATTATTATTATTTAAATGCTTATCAGTTTGGTCACTGCCTCCTCTTCCTCATCACCACCACCTTGACTTCACTTCACATTTGGCAGTGCATGATGATGATGATGATGATGATGATGATCGGAAAGGCAAACTCGGACCCTCACAGTCCTCTATGTGCGTTGTTGTTGTTTTTTAAAAAATGGGGAATGCTCAATGGATGGAGGAGGAGGAGGAGGATGAAGAAAAACAACAATTAACGAACACTGCGGTGGTTTTTTTTTTTTTTGACGAAGCTGTTTAAAGGCTACTTTTTAGATTTATTGTTTGGATACAATAGATTGATGAGTCATAGCCTAAATTTGTTATGTTTTGTACACCTGTAAGTGCCTTTCTGAAATCAGGACATTATTTGAAAAACCAATGCACAGACTGTAATGTATATAGGCTACTATGGGAATAAAAATGGCTTTTTTCTGAATATTCCTTTGAATTGTGTTATTATAAAAGGTTTTTTTTTTTTATAGAAACACACTCTCTTTGCCAAATTCGTTGCATGAAAAGCGGTTCAGAGTTATTATTATTCTGCACTATTTTGTCCCCTTTGTGTCCTTTTTTTTCTGCTGTGATGCTCTAAACATTTTGTGGCCCCGGAATCTCACCGTCCCTCCTTTCAGCGCCTAAATGCGTATCGTGGCTTCTTGACCCTTAGACGTGTTTCTCCATTCGTGGCAAAAATTTATGTGAGAAACACAAATCTGGTGCCGAAAAGAGGAACGAGGGGAGGGGGGCGGTGGAAGGAGGATGGCACACAAAAAACCGCACCGTTTTTGGGCCAGTTTCTCCGAGCCTTTATAGAGCCCCTTTTTTATTTTTTTGTTCTGCAGGACTGGGGCCGTAATTTTGAGCGTAAAGCATGAAAAGTGGGGACAAATGAGCAGCGTTCCCCCTGATGGGACGGGCCACAAAGGAGCAGGGCCGGTCCCCCGCAGGCAGCAATACTGAGACAAGTGTGTCCCACCGCACAGAAAGGACGCAAACGTTTGGAGGCCATATGGTTTTTGAAATTTCCTCACAATTTGAGACAATTTGATGGATTGAGTTAACCCTCCTTTTAAACAGTTTAACTGGGCGCGAACAAAGGCCATATAGACTCTGCCTTCATGAGGGCATCTGCGGCTATTAATGTCTCGGCCCTTTCTTTGGCTGGCGTTTTGAACAAGTCAATGAATTACAATGAAAGTGCCCCCTGTTTTATGTGAGCCGCCTTGTGTTCCTCCGCTTCTTTTTATTTAGCGGCGGAATAATATGTTTGACTTCTGTCCAAGAACGTTTTCTAAAACAAGAAATGGATTTTGTTGAGAGCGTTTTTAATGTTAAGCAGGGAGCCATAAAGAGTTGAGACTGTGGCGTTTATGCCAAAGTCTGCTCAGGGAGCTCTTTTGTTTTGTTTGTTTGTTTGTTTGTTGTTGTTTTTTTTCTCTCGCACCCCCCCCCCACCCCTCCTCCTCCATCTTTTTCCCCTTCTCCCCCTTCTGCTGCTGCTGCCTCTTTATTTCTTTTGTCTTTGAGGAGTTTAATGAAGCTGAAAACATGGTGATGTGAGAAAAAGGGAGAGCGAGAGAAAGAAAGAAGGACTGTCCAGAAAGAGGAACTCAAAAGGCAACCTCCCGTTTAACCCTCTTTTGTTCAGGGAGACGATAAGTGGAGCTGTCTTCTTGGGAAATGTTTTATAGTGTTTGCTCTTTCTTTCTTTTGCTTTTCTTTGATCTGCTTTGAATATTTTCTTTTTTTTTAAAAAACCAAAAACTTCTGCCTAAATTGACCTGAAAAAGTTGGGGTTAGAGACTCAGTTTATATACTTGTGTATGTATATATGTATATATACATATATATACACACACATTTGTGTGTATAATACACGGGTGTAAATATATATAAATATATCATGTATACACTTATGTGTATAAATACATGTTTATATATTATATATATATATATATATATCATGTATACACTTATATGTTTATATAATATATATACACACATGTACACATATATATATAATATATATGTGTACATGTGTGTAAATATATATATATGTATATAAATATATTTATCATATATACACCTATATATGTATACATATATCATATATATATATACACACACTTATATATTTATATAGATGTATAATATACGTGTGTAAATATATATATATAAATATAATGTATACACAGATATATATGTGTATACATATATGTTATTATAATATACATACACATGTATATATAATATATAGGTGTGTGTGTAAATATATATATATATATACATAAATATATTTATCACATATACACTTATATATGTATACATATAATATATATATATATACACATATATGTATACATGTGTATATATTATATATTATATATATATACACACTTGTATATGTAAACATATGTGCATATATTTAATATATGTGTATATATGTGTATACGTGTAAAGAATGTAGTAAACGTAGTAGTACACACACATAGTACACTCACATGTATACATTTATATGTATATAAGTGATATATACAGTATGTGTGCGTGTATATATACATATATATATAAATGTATATATAAAGAATGTAATAAAATAGTAGAAAATGAATGAGTGGTGATAAGACACAGAGACTTTCTTACCATTGTTCCTTTTTAAAATTATTATTATTATTATTATTAGTGTCAAAAACTTATTATGGGAAAATAAAGGTGCAATTATCAGTGTTTATTAAATCAGAAGAGACCATTGACTGTGAGGCTATAGGTCCAAAGAAGACTGTGATTCTTTTAAAGTGTATCCTACTTTATTCCAACACTCTCTCTGTTCTGTGTGTGTGTGTGTGTGTATTGTGTGTGTGTTGTGTGTGTGTGTTGTGCAGCCTGTTCTGAATCAAGCATATTTATGAAGGGAGAGAGTGTTAAGGCAGGCTAAGTTTATGGATTCCACTTGCTTATTTTATGAGGGCTTGTCAGGCGGGCCCAGCGATAAGTAATACTACAGTCTGAGGGACCACTTCGTGGTAATTAATCTGGAGGTCTTAAGTGTATTTCAGTATTTCACTTCAAGATGGAAAAAATCACTACTTCAATCGTGCGGAAAATTGAAGTTTGATGCATGAGTCCCTACTGAAACAATAGTGCAGCCCTCTCTTTTCATCTCTTCCCCTCCCCTTTTCACACTCTCCCCCTCTCTCTCTCTCTCTCTCTCTCTCTCTCTTTTATTATTTGCACCTTGTGGAAAAGTCTCAGGTGCAAAGTGTAAATTAAGACACTGTCATCAAGACACTCTCCGAGTGACAGTATTTAAGCGTTTCACAGACTTAATTAGCTCAGGAGATTTCAAATAGAATGTATATCCATAGGCCTCAAACAACCCCTCAATTTATTTCTAATAATAATAATAACAATAATTATCATTTTTATTATTATTGAATATAAAAAAAGGGAGAGATCTGTAAATGACTTTATATTTGCCTGCAGTTAAATCACTCTATATATCTAAATAGAGCTGAATTGTAGAGTTTTAATCATAGCCTTCCTGTGGAGCCAGTTAATACTTCAAACTTCAATTTTACGGGCGATTGAACTAAGCATGTTCCTGACAGAATTGATGTATGTATTAATTTCCTTTAACTGTTGATTAATTAGGCTGCGCTGAAGGCTCAAATGGAACAGTTTGTTCGCAAATTTGCATATTAATCAAATTCTAATTGATCATTCAAATAATCCAGGCTATGTGATTTTTTTTTTTTTCCTTTTATTTTTGGATGGAGCTTGGATTTTTTTTTTTTTACTGCAGGATGAATCAGTTTGGACTGAATTGGTCCTTTAATTGTGTTGCAAATCAAATGCACTCACAGATTAACATGGATGCAACAAAACAACAACACATCTGAGTCTGTGGCTCATGAGAAGGTGGAATTATTTCTGGTTGGATTAGTCGTGTTTCAGATTAGAAGTGACTGCTGTTTGTGGGATGACACATATGTTGAAGAGGGAGTATAATAATAATAATAATTATTAAAAAAATAAGGATGTGTGGAATGATAAGATAGCTGCAGACCAGTCTTTCTTAAACTGTGAATTAAGGATTTTAAATGAAATTCCTACCCCCAAAAACTCCAAAAATGTTCTACCTTCGCGCTGAGATGACGTTAACTGATGGATAACTTCATTTCATAGTGTAAAAAGAACAACTTATGATGAATGGACAAATGAATGCAAGCGAGGTTGTTGTAAATAAGTGGAATGATATAAGATGCCGCGTCCGAATCTGACGCATTGATCCTTTAAATCAAGTGTCAGACTAAACATTGTGGTGATGAAAAAAAAACCTGTCAGTGTTCAGACTGAGACAATGAAATGAAAACAGGAGGGAGGAAGGAGGAGGAGGAGAAGGTGAAGACTGTAAAACTGTGAGGGCTGTAAACTCAGTCCCACTCTGAGCACGGAGGGAAACAGTGACACCTGCTGGTGTTTCTGTGACAGTGAACCTCACTCAATGAGCCAAAGATGTGTCTTATGTCTATGGTTCAAGTAAATGCAATAAAGGAAAAGTGGTACCTGAATATTCAATACTCTTTTATTAACTCTTAGAACACAGAGCATTTCACCTGCTTTTTTTCGCCCAATACTTTAAAACTTACAGTATATACAGAGGCTATAAGAATGTACAATATAGACTTATATCCTTTTTTTCTCAGCACAACCTATAGGCAATCTGATGAAAAAAACTATATAAACACACCTGAGCAAAGATAGAATATGAAAAATATTCATTTTTAAAGCCTGACTATGTGAGCTATAAACTCAAACCCCCAGGATGTCCATATAAGGAGCTGTGCATTATTCCCACGGTAATTTACCAAGGCAGCACAAAGGGTTAAAATGCTAGATTACCCCCATTTGTGCAGGTTGTGTCAGATTTCTGTCATGGTGTATTCATTCATTCATTCATTCATTCATTCATTCATTCATTCATTCATTCGTTCATTCAGGGAATGTGGAGTCAATCATCTGACACGGGGTGAAAAGGTGAGGTACATGTCACCAGTCCATCACAGGGACAAAGAAAAATACTATTGTTAATTGTTAATTAAGTAAAATAATATTGTTACACAAATCACAAATATATGCACAAAATTAATTGTGTGCTGTATTTATATATGATAGTAATGCCACTTTACGGACTACAGAGTACTAGGCAGCCATTTTGGTGCCTTTAGCACAATTATAAGTGGAACAAGCAACAGACGACACTCAAGTTAGACATATTTCTATCCATGGAAGAGTTTAAATGATTAATAAACAACATTATACATAATGAATGCACATGCGTCACATGTTCAGGGTCTGTTTAAATCACTGCTACTGTCTTGTGTCGTGTTGTAAATGAGCTGTTTTGTATTTTGTGTAGCACTGTAAACTCTTTTTTTTAAATAGTGTATTTAGTGTAAACCACCTTTGTTTTCTCTGAAGAAAACATCATGTTTTAAAGTGACTGACCTGTTTTTAACCGTCAAAATGTTTTAATTCATTGACAGCGTGGCTCAGTGCTCCTGCGCAGTGCTGCGCAGCAGTGGCGCTCCTCAGCACCCCGCGCTGTCGCGTGTGTGACGTCATCAACGTTGGCGGTATTTTGAAAAGGAGTGGACGGTGGTTGTTGTTGGTCGTTCAGTGGAGGCAATTTGACACATTATGGTAAGACTACGCGTTATTTCACGAAGATTTCGGGTCAAGTTAAGCGCATAATAATGCACAGTGTTGTATTGTCATATTAAATAGTTAGAAAAACAGCATTGTTTATGTAAAATAGTACGTTTTTACTTACTCCGGTATATGTACGCGGGCAACCCCAAACCTATCTCCCAATACAATATAGTGGTTGAATAAGGTTCCGCTGTGAATTGGGACGACCAGGAACATATTATCTTCACGTTGTGCACAATGCTATTTGTTTTATATAACTATAAAAAGTATAGCTATAACTCATTTATAATTATAAGTTATAATTATTTCTATAACAACAATTTGGGTTAGGGTAAGAGTTTCTAACCCAGTGTAAGTTTTTCTGGCCACTTCCAATATTAGTCATGCGATTTTTCTGGCAACACAAGTTGACAATGTGAGATTCTGTTGTTGTTCTTTTAACCATGTTTCCTATTTTACTGTTTTTATTTTGTGACTGTGAACGTGTCTTGAGTGTTGAATGTGTTGTGTTTTATTGTTGCAGCTGTGTCAAAGAAAAACTATCTATCTATCTATCTATCTATCTATCTATCTATCTATCTATCTATCTATCTATCTATCTATCTATCTATCTATTATACAGTGTGTGCCTATTGAAGTATGTGTTATGGAGAGTTTTTTGATTGCATTTTATTGCATTTTTATTGAAATCCATTGAATGTTGTATTGACTCATCCCTATTTTGCCCTTTGAAACATGTACAATATTGCTGCAACATCAAAAAACTAAAGAAATGAAAAGAACAGCGTCTTAATCTGGTAAATTTTTAAATCACACTTCATCTGAACTGTGGTTAGCACTGAACGATTTTGATCGGTTCTTTTTGACAGGAACTGCAGGTTTGTGCAGATCTGTGAGAACCAAAGGTGTTCTCTTCTAGAATATGATGTGTATGGATCACAACAATAATTAAACTCTAAAATTATATTTCAACACACATTTTGGCTTTAAAAAATATTGTGCGATTTGAAAATAAGAGTAAGCTGTATTGATTCATTGTTCAGCCCTAATTGTGACCATAAAAAATCTTTAATTGACTAGTAATGCAAGCCCCACCCCTCCACCCCAAAGAGAATCAAAATCAGCCCTTACACCTGAGCATGCAAAGCGAATTTCCTGGTTGAAGTAGTAGGCAGAAAAAGAGATTCTGAGTCTTTGTGTTTTCATTTGGAGGCTGAGATGGAGGAGGGCGGACAGGCTGCAGCAGATCTGTCGGTGGCTGCTCAGTCGGAGCTGCTGGACCTGTGCGAGGAGCAGTTTGCTCAGCTGGAGAAGGTAAATCTCTTCATTCACTCACACGATCCACACCGTGCACACGCCGTTCCTTTGCAGCCGCTGGTTTTTAATGAAAACCGGTCTGTGTCTTGTGTTGCAGCTTCAGAATGAGATTATACTGTGTGAGCCAGATTTCTCTGAGAATCCACAAGAGCAGGTGAGATGACTTGACTTATTTCTGTGCCATATCCTCCTAAAGTCACAGATATGTATCGTTCAGATGACATTTGTTGTAATGACCACAGTCCAAGGACTACAATTCAGTACATGGCGCTCATAACTGATGAAGAAAGGCATCAAATCACCTAATTTGACAAAGTGGAACACGTTTCTGCTTGAGAAAAATCAGAGACGATTATTAGGGCTGTAACATTTATTGATTTAATAGATTCATAATTGGCTACTGAGGGTTTTTGAGATGGATAGGGAAGGAAACATCAGTGTATATTTCCCTAAGATTTCATGGAGCAAACACCTAATCAACTAATTGAGAACATAACTGACAGATTAATAAAAAAAAAAAAGAAAATAATCTTTAGCTGCTGTCCCTAAAATGATTATACTACAGACCCACTTGGGATGTAATCTCACAGCCATGAAGCCTGACCACATGTTAACGCTCAAACACGAGCACTCATACAGCAGCATACACACACAAGCACATAAAGCCCTGTCAGCTGTATTAATAATCCATATTGTCTGTTTTTAATTATGTGTATATTCATCTATAACAGTCGGTAAATCGACTGGTGGCAACAGAAGCTGAACTGAAACAGTGGCTGGCGGTTGAGCCTCAATGTAAGTCCCTCACTAACACTGTGGTGTCAGCTGAAAACATATATAAATACCACAGATCAGTCACTGTTTTAATCATCCAACTGATTTCACGTGTCCATGTCAAATTGCAATTCTAGCCCTCTTAACTCAAGTGAATGATGCAATTGTTATATCGGCTGTTAAATGTGCGTTTTAACTTTATTTCAGTGCTGGCCGCAAACTCTGAAGTTTTGTTTCAAGCTGGGAAAGAAGAGGTACGTTAAAATGTTAAAATGTAAACTGTGACACTGAAGAATGTGTGTGTCAATAAAGTGTTGTAATTAAACGCATTGTTGGGGTGATGCAATCCGTTCTTCTCCCTTTGTTTTTGTACAGATGCTCAAGCTGTGCACTGAACTTGAGATGATTCTTTCCTGCTATGAAGCAAAGAGAGACAAACTGAGGGAAACTAAAGAACTGTACGTCGTCTTTTTGTTACACTGCAGGCTTTCACTTACAGACTGTGCTGCCTCGGGGCACATGAGCGTATTTCAGAAGTGACTGAAGATGCCTTTGACATGTTTTTATTTGTTTGTTTGTTTTGCATGTTGGACTGAGGACTTTGTGATATTTGTTCTTTTTTTAGTGAACAGAAGTGGCTGGAGGAGAAGAAACAGGTGCTCGTAACTGCCAGTGAACGCGTGGAACGACTCAAAGTGGAAAAGGAGACGTTATCAGAGCACAGGTGAGAGTGGTCGCACTAAATCAGATGGATTTCATGTTATAAGTCACACTATGGTTCAAAGGTTTGGGGTCACCTATAGAATTTGTTTGTGTTTTCCATTAAAAGTCACACTTTTATTCATCAAAAGAGTTCCAAAATAAATAGAAAATATAGTCAAGACACCGGCAAGATTAGAAATAATGATTTTTATTCAAAATAATAACCAGCAAAACTGATTTCAGCCGCGCTACCCTAATTGCACAAGGGTTTTCTAATCATCCAATAGCCTCCTAATACGATTAGCAAACACAGTGTACGATTAGAACACTGGAGAGATGGTTGCTGGAAATGGGCCTCTATACACCTATGTACATATTCCATGAAAAAACAGACGTTTGCAGCTAGAATAGTCGTTTAGCACATTAACAATGTATAGAGTGTATATCTGATTCATTTAATGTTATATTCATTGAAAAATATGTGCTTTTCCTTCAAAAATAAGGAAAGTGAGCCCACTTTCTTTTTTAACTTTTGAACGGTAGTGTATACAGCATGTTCTCTAGACAAAAGGTGTAAACATAGTGAGCCTTTAGTCCATGTGGTGATAGCAGATACGAAAGTGTTTCTCCTTGAAAGTACAACTTCCAAGTTAACACTATATCAATACCTGGATGCTTGAGAGAGGAATTTGGTTGGTTAAATTCAACAAAGCCTGCTGCTGCTGAATAGTTGATAATTCTGTATCCTGTATCTGTGTATATATATATATATCTTAAATGTATTCCCCAGTGTATTACAGGACACTAAGGACAAAATCCAGAAAATGAAGGTCTACCAGGAGAGGTTGATGGAGTGTCTGGGGGACGTCTTGGAGAAGCATGTTCCCCTGCCTCAGAATGAATCCAGTACAAACAAGAAGAAAAAGGTGCGGTGACCTGTGTTGCGTTTGATGATTGCCGCCCACTTTTACAGCCTAATTACATAGTTACTCCTTCCTTTTCATTTTCAGAACATTGACCCGGAGATAAGTGAAAACTTGATCTCACTCAATGAGATTCTGGAGGTAAGTTGTCGTGCGCTCCACGATTAGCGTTGATGAGGGGGGGAAAATGCTTATGCAAGATGGTTAAACTACATCAGCAAGGTTTCTCTCAGGCAAAGATTTCAAAGAAGACTAGGGTTTTGAGATGTTCTGTTCAAGCTCTTTTGAAGAAGTTCTCCAAAGATGTTTGGAACAGCCTACCTGCCACTATACCTGCTATATACTCTTACAGTAATACAGTATTCTAATTCTAACTGCACATATACACCACATGTCTACCTCTGTCTGGTTTCCCTCTGCAGGTGCTCATGAACAAGGCCCTGAACACACCACACGACCCCTATGTGACCATCGATGACACGTACTGGCCACCGTATGTGGAGATGCTCCTTCGCTATGGGGTCGCAGTGAGGCACCAAGAGAGTAACTTCAAGCTGCGACTGGAAACCTTCTTTTAGGTGGTGCATTAACCATCACACACACACACACGGGAGATAAGTGGGAATGCAACAACGCTGGTGATGCACTGTAGAAATGCGGCTCATGATAATGTTTATTACTGATCATTCAAAACAACACATCCTCAAATGCCTTGTTTTGTCCACAAACTAAAACCATTTCTGCTTTCTTTGGTAGTACGGATCAAAGAAAGCCAGAATATACACGTTTAAGAACATGACAAACTTTTTTTTATTTAAAATAAAATCTAAAAGATTGGCCTTAATGCAGTAATTAATCCGTATATCCAATAATCATTGCAGCCCCCCAATGCACTGTGTATGCACCTATGGTATAGAAATATAAAATAATGAATAGCAGAGTAGTGGCTAGCAGTGTTGCCTTGCAGCAAAAAGAAGCCCAGGATCGGGTTTGTGTGTTCTACCCATATGTGCGTGGGTTTTCTCCAGGTAATCTGGTTTATTCCCACTCTCCAAAAACTCTCTCTGGCCCCATGTCAGCTGAGTTCGGCTCATGTTGTGGAGGTTAAAGCAGCAGTAGTAGACGATGAATTATTATTTTCCTGTAACCTGTAAATGTAGATTTAATTAATGTACAAAAGAGTTAACGATTGTTTTTCTAGACTGCCTATTTCCTGTCTTTATTCGACCCATTGTACAATAATGTACGTCCGTGTTAGTATTTATCTGCCTCTTTGAAATGTTCTTTAGTTAATGTTTTATTAAAGTTCATTTGGAGTTTATTTTCCATCAGGCATACTCCTCATCTTCTTTTTTCCCCCTCTCCCTCCTTGAAACCATTCTGTCTGAACACTGCAGATGCTCGTGCGTGTAAATCCCAGTGGATCAGCAGTCTGTGAGCTCCTCTCAGCACCAGCCTGTCTGACACCACCAACCCTGCCGTGTTCAAAGTCACTCGAATAACCTTTCTTCCTCACTCCTGATTGCTCGTTTTGGTCTCACGAAGGAGATGTGTGCATTTCAGACATTACCAATAGGAAGTATGGATTGACTGAGTGCAGGTGATTAATTTTTGATGACAACGTAGAACTTAATTCACACACACACATTTTGACTGTGCGTCAGTCCACGTCACGACTCTTGTCCAATCCGGAGCCGCCGCCGCGTCAACTCTAGAATTCCTGTGGGCGGAGAAAGATTCCGGTTCCGGGTGTTTTCATATCCCACTCGGAGTCTTTCGAGTCCTTTGATTATGGTCTTTTAACGTTCACATGCTCCCATTTAAGACGGATTAAAGTACAGTCTTCGTAGTTACGAAAGTGCGACCACAACCGCCGCGAACATGGCGACCCGCTCCGAGAGAGAGAAGGCCCAGAAACTGAACGAGCAGCACCACGCCATCCTGTCCAAACTGCTGAGAGAGGACGACAACAAGTACTGCGCCGACTGCGAGGCGAAAGGTGAGACGCTCCTATTGTTGTTGTTTCTTTGTTGTTGTTTTCACAGGCTAGTTTCAGCCCAGCTACCCACCGCTAACGCTTAACAACATGATAACATATGCGTTGATTAGCCTAGCTAGGCTAACCCGCTAGTTTGTTAGTGGCTCAGGCTAGTCAGCTGACATGTCTTCCCCTTAAGCTAAATGAAGTGGCTAACTAGCGAGCTAACTTCTCTACAGCCACACAAGCTCCCTCAGCTCAGTCTGCTGCCGTTACACAAAAACTGTGGCAGTTTGTCGTCCAGAGCAGAGCTGCTCGATCTATTGTCAGTCAAAGATAGTTTTTATTTATTTATTTCAAACACGTGCAACATTTACAATGACAACACATTTACATCAAGGAGTATACACTTATACCGCATTCCTTTTACACACAACTCGATCTATATACTAATTTATCCCATCACCAAGTATTTACACATGTACAGTATTGTTATTAATGTTCTCAGGACAACACAAGAATACGCCTGGCTTGTTTGATTATTGCTGCAAAGAAAGAGAATTGCGTCTTTGAATTAGCTTTGTTGACAGCTTCATAGTTTAAAGTGACAGCATTGGACTGATATTGACATGGGCAGATACTTGAGTTTGCGATATCGGTGTTATATTGGACACAAAAAAATGGTTTTGTGGTGTCGTAGCATCCCTAGTCTAACAGTTATTTGAACAAGCTGTTGGAAGTGTTTGACAGTTTGGGAGCATTTACTGTGGGTTTACTTTTTTGTACAAACACTGTTGAAACTGACTAAATATGAATAAATTGCAACTGCAAGTGGATAGTAGTATTACAGTTATACACATATACAATAATGATAGTGTTACCAATTAGGTTTTTTCCAAAAAAAATAAATTAAACAATATGGCGGAATATTGATACAGCAGCAAATGCTGTGATGGTAGTCTTGCAACATTAACATCTCCTAAAGTAAGTGTATAGCAATATATATCATATTTTGACATGGCCTCTGTGCTAAGGAAGACTGAAAGTGCCAAAAGTAAATAAATAATGATTAAATACACCATTAAATAATTACCCAGACCCAGAGCATCGAGCAAATCCTCCATCGTCTCTCTCCTGACACACTACTTCAGACCAAAGCAATGGATCAGACTAGATGAGTTTACATAAAATTGTGATGCACTGCAAAACATGACCATGAAATAATTAATTAAATTGTGAAATAATAATGTTTTTTTTGTCTTTTTTTTCATAAAAAGAATTGGTATTTTAATTAATTAATGACACATTTAAGTAATTATTTAATGTTGGCACTTTCAGTCCTCTATACTGTCTTAAGTATCATGTCATTAGGTCATAAGAAATACCCAGCCCTGGTACCAAGGATGTACCTAGACCTGCCTTACTTCATCATGGCCCACATTCAACATGGTTCTTGAAACATTCCTTACAGGCTTTTGCCCAAAATCTTTGCCCCCACACCTTTATGCCACGACCAACGTGAGCCATGGCTACAAGGCAGGATGTGTTCATGCTTTTATTGTCCCATGCAAACTGTTGTCTTATGATTTGATGCCTTAGGTATTCAGTGATGGTACAAGTTGTGAGTTGTTATTGCCTTACTATAATTACAAACCGGTCCGTCCATTCTCCTCTGACCTCTGGCATCAATGAGGTATTTTCACACAGAGAACTGCGAGAGATCATTGTGCATGAAAATCCCCAACAGTTTCTCAAAATACGTCATATATATATCACTTTTCTCTTCCATTCTGATGCTAGGTTGGAACTTCAGCAGGTCATCTTGACCGTGTCTACATTGCCTAAATGTATTGCGTTGCTACCATGAGATGGGCCTTTTAGTTATATGTATTAATTACCAGTAGAACAGGTGTACATAAGAAACTAGTTTGTAGAGTTTTTAGTCAGATATCTCTGTTTTTAAAATCCACAATCTGCTATTTCCCCCCTTTTTTTTATCAGGTCCAAGATGGGCATCCTGGAATCTGGGAGTATTTATTTGCATCCGATGTGCTGGCATCCACAGGAACCTTGGAGTACATATATCCAGAGTGAAGTCCGTCAACCTGGACCAATGGACCACAGACCAAATCCAGGTACTGTTTGGTTGATTTTATATTTTGGGTCCTGATTTATCAGAGCCCTAATTTACGATTAAGTCTGGTGACAAATCTTTGTTTTATAGGACGTACAAAAAAGTAGTCGGCTTCCTTTTACTTTGCATATCTGTCGCATTGTAATTCCGCTTCTGCACCGTGGCAGTAGTTGTACTAGGAAGTAGTAGTCTGAGTGGTACTTCCAGTTGTGCAGCAGGAGCGGACACAGTTTACGTTTCCCTCCCAAGTATGAATCACACCCTGGCCTTCTCCTTTTTCCATACTGTAACCTGATAGCCTTTCAGACTGCTGCGTCATGTAGTTTGCACATTACCATAATAACCAGTTTCCACATTACAAATAAGCATTAACAGCCACATCATCATTACAACTGTGAAACCTGAAAGCTACTATTACAATTATTCTACTATTATATATAGTGTATAGTGCATAGTGTTTTCATCTGGTTTACATCCTCCTTCTGCATTCCAGCACCCCAGTTTGCACCAGGGCTCAAGCCAAGATCACAAAAACCTTGATAACATCATTAGTGTTATTTTCCCATATATCAAAGAGCTCCTCTGGCACCACAGAAAACACTGCAACGCTGCTTTCACTGTCATAGTTGCATTGCCGATGATGAACAAGCCAATCGAGTCTTCTTAATTCAGTGGGGTGACCTTTAAATATTTCAGCGTGCCTTGAGGGAAAAATCTTCTGTGGCCCTATTAACTCTTCTGTCTTTACTGTTTTCAGAGTATACAGGACATGGGTAACACCAAGGCCAGGCAGCTCTATGAGGCCAACCTTCCAGATAGCTTCAGAAGACCTCAAACAGACCAGTATCCTTCACTACAAGCAGACCCACTTCGACGTACATTTGAAAGTCATGCATTTTAACTTTGTGTCACGTCTTTTTTTTTTTTTTTTTTTCTTTAACTCTGGCCTCAGATCTGTGGAATTCTTTATCAGGGATAAATATGAGAAGAAGAAATACTACAGCAAGAATGTGACCAATGGGAGCAGTGTATGTACAGACTGACGTGTTTAACTTCAAGCTTAAACGTAACATTTGAACTCAAAACTGGTTCAGCTGTCCGTCAATGCTTTGTGCACTTACACACAACCCGTGGTTCATGTTGAGTTCCTTTTGTGTTTTCAGCCAAAAGATAGCAAGAAAGAGAGAGAGACGGACAGAGGGAGCAAGGTGTCATCCTACACCAAGGTATCACAATTACACTCGTTGACAGAGCTGTTTGCAATCTCTTCTCAGTTTGTTGTACTCCATTAAAGTTGCTTATTGAAACTCTAATTTATTCATAGAATGAAGAACCCCGGCCTGTTCCTAAAATCAGTCCCTCAAAGACTTCAGAACCCTCTGTGAACCTACTAGGCCTTGGTGAGTAGTCTGAAATGGACTGTGTGTGTTTGTGGAATCAGGCTAAAATGGCCCTCAATTGTTTTGTATTTACGACAATGCTGAATTAATCACTCGTGGAGTCGGTGCTAAGGTTTTATGGACTTTATGTGGCACATACTGTAAATGTCGATGTCAACTAATGAGTCTCTATTACATCAGAAACAACAGTGTAGCGTGTTGTGTTGTGCTTTTGGTGGGTGCAGAAAGTCTCCACCCATATCGTGTTGTACCTGGGATTGTGTAAAGCTCTGACACTGTGGCTCAGGATTCAGGGCCAAACTGTAACTGTTACCATCTGCAGCTTGTGTTGTCACTATGTTAACCTGATGAGTGGCCGCTTTTACTGATCTTGAATCTGCTCTGTTGGACTTAATGCAAACGATGCAACCCATCCTGCTGCTTTGCCCTATACTCTTTGTAGCAGGAAACTGCTGTTAGCTCAAGGAAGTGCTACAGCTGCTGACTCAACAGTAGAGACCTGGTAGTAACTTCTTGTTTCTTGTTGTTGATGCAAATCTAAATGTAAATGCTCTTGGTGCCTCATTTTGGAGGATCAGTGTTGGAATATGCAACCTCTCAAGATCAAGGAAAAAACTCCTTCACTGTGTTGTATTCGAGATCTCTGTTTTGGTCCCCAGTCCAACTCCTGCAATTGAGTACCACAGGAAATGCCCTTTTCTGAAAGTTCAGCATGTCCCGTGTACGTCCTTGTCGCAGGTTTCACTTGAATGCAGCCATAGACACGGCGAGTAACAAGGCACTCAGTCTTGGCAGGAAGTAGTTTTAGGAGTCTAGCTGAAGGCGACTCTGCAGATTTACTTCCTAAGAAAACTTGTTCTGGCTATAAAAAGGCGTCAGAACAAGGAGAGAGACTAGGGTAAATATTGGGCTGTCATTTCTGCAATAGAGAGCTCTTTAAGTTGCGAAACGAGTCCAGAATTACTCAGAGCTGGTCTTTATCCTGGACTTTAACGTAACTCGATGCATGCATGTCTGTTTTTCATTGGTGACCAGCTAGAATAGGCACAGTAGATTACTGGTATTAGCTGTCACTGTCACTTTCGTCTGACCTGTGTTTAAGTTTAAGTGCGAAGACGAGTGGCAGTCCAATCCAATTGAAAAGTAGCTTGGTGTTGTCAACACTAGTTTGAGAGGAAATACTGGTTTGTTTAGTGTGTGTTTACACCAAGTCTGCCAGTGTCCATGTGGTAGTTATGTGGCCATAACAATACACTGCCATTCAAAAGTGTGGGGTCACTTAGAAATGTCCTTATTTTTTGAAGGAAAAGCACTTTTTATTCAATGAATATAACTATGAATCAGAAATACACTCTGTACATTGTTAATGTGGTAAACGAATATTCTAGCTGCAAACGTCTGTTTTTTTTTTAATGGAATATGTACATAGGTGTATAGAGGCCCATATCCAGCAACCATCTCTCCAGTGTTCTAATGGTACATTGTGTTTGCTAATCGCGTGAGAAGGCTATTGGATGATTAGAAAACCCTTTTGCAATGATGTCAGCACAACTGAAAACAGTTTTGCTGGTTCTTTTTTGAATAAAAATCATTGTTTCTAATCTTGTCAATGTCTTGACTATATTTTATATACATTTTGCAACTCTTTTCATGAATAAAAGTGTGACTTTTAATGGGAAACAAAAAATTGTATAGATGACCCCAAACTTTTGAACGGTAGTGTATATATGGGTGAAACTACAGGTTATTGTTTTATTTGCATATATATACGACTAAATGGCATAGAGTGGTATTGCATTATTTGTTGTTTTTGTTCTGTGGTCGATGAGCTACTTAGGGTAAGCTGATTCATTTTGTATTGCACTAAATATTATTCTCACTGTGCGGGCAGTTGTGCGTCTGTGGGAGGGCAAAGCAGTTCAATAAATAAATGAACACACCCATATTAACACATGAGTTGTTTTGGTTTCAAACCACTTTTCACAGTCGTTAGCGTATCATTTTATTTATGATTTTTCATAAGTTCTTGGTGGATGCAGGTAGAAAATCATGACTGAGTTATGCTGAGTTTTCACAATGGTTCACAATTTATTCTTTATTTTTTCATCTTTCTGTCACAGACACACCAGCAGCGCCATCAGCTAACAATGGTAGCACGAGCACAAGCCAGAACAACAATGACCTGGACATATTCGGCCCCATGGTATCCAACCCCCTCCCTGTGTCCACGTCCGCGGCTCAGTTTCCTCAGGTAAAAAAAAGAACTGAGCAGCAACTCCCAAGTCCAGATTTAGTGCTAACGTCTAAATGTTGCTCAGCAGGGTTGAATTGTAATGATAGTCTGTTTGCGAAACTGAAATTAAGTGTGCAATAAAAACAAGTTGTTGAACGATTACCGGCAGCCACAAGACGGCAACACTGATACTCGGGTGAACTGAAATGAAAAGAAGCACAGACCAATGATTTTGTTCGTTGGTTTCATTCATTCATTTGTAATTGTTTTGTCCAACAAAGGTGATTGAATGTCTAAATTAGTCTTTAAAGATAATCTTGACAATGGTATAACAGAAAAGCAACAGATCCTACATTTAAAGGGATGGAATAAGGCCACATTTTATTTTTATACTTACTATAAAAACAATTTGATGTTTTATTGGGCTATATATGTGTATGTGTATGTGTATGTATATATATGTGTATAGATATGTATATGTGTATGTATCTATATGTGTATATATGTATGTATATATATGTATATACATATACATACATTTATTACATATATGTGTATGTATCTGTATTTATGTGTGTATATGTGGGTGTGTTTTTTTATATATATATATAAACATATGTATATATATAAACATATATGTGTGTGTGTGTGTGTATATATATATACACGTATACATACAAATATATTTACGTCTATATGTATATATATTTTGCTTGTGAATTGTCTTAGAAATGGCATCCCTAGTTTAAATCTGCATAACAGTAGAAACAATTTCTCTATTTTTCCTTGTTGTAATGTGTCCCACTGCTGCATCACCAAGGAAATGCAAATATATATATCTCTATATATGTTTCTTTTTCACTTATTTTCTTTTGGGTAATTAAAAAAGTAAATCCTGTTGACAGGAGTAAATGTTATTGTGTGTGTGTGTATGTGAGAGAGAGAGAGAGAGCAAGGTGGGAAGGGAGCAAAATCAATTTGGTAGTACTGTGCCTTGGCACAGCGAGTACTGTTAAAATTAATTTTTGTTAGGTGGAGATTTAATTACTATTAGCCTTATTATACAGGGCAGACTAACAACAGTCTGTTAATGGGACTGATTGCTGAAGATTGTTTTCTATGCAGTCTGTTAGGTAGAACACTTAACCCTTATTTCATCATACGTTTTACCAGGTGATTGTTTTCCTTTCTTTCTTTCTTTCTTTCTTTAAAATGAATGAAAACATGTCTGTGTTTCTCCCTTCCCCCAGGTGAGCTCTACTAACGCGGCCAGCACCCCGACACAAGCTCCAGCAGCAGGAGTAGGAGCCGGCTCAGGGTCGGGGCAGGGAGAGCTTGACCTGTTCTGTGACAGCAGTAGCACCACTAAAACTGACGACATGACCAAGAAGCCCCTGTCCAAGGACTCCATCCTGTCCCTCTATGGAACTAACAACATGTCCCACCCACAGCCGCCTGGTAAGGAAGTGTTACGCTTCAATAGTCTCAAAAAGAGAAGCTTTATCATGTTGATGTAATTGTAACTTCCTTTTAAAGCAACTATTTGATATTTGACACTCCTAATGTTTTTCTGCAACTAAAGATTAGTTTTAATGAATAAATGTGTTGATTATTTTCTTAATGAATGCATTAGTTGTTTGGTCCATAAATTGTCAGAAAACATTGGGTATTTCCCAAACCTCAAAATAATCATGCTCTCAAAATGATGAAACCAGAAAATATTCTCGCTTAAGTGAAAAAAAAACAAAGGAATTTATTTCATTATTGTGAACACACCCAAGGCCAAACACCTTCACGGTTTCTCAGCAGTTGTTCAGTGGCACTGTCTGTTTTTCCGAGCTGCAGATCGAATCCGTGCCTGTACCTGGTCATGTTTTCCCCATGCCATCATTCCTGTTTCTTGAGGTAACATTTAACTCACAAAGGAAGCTGTGAATGTCCTCTAGCAGGGTCCAGAAGGAACAAGTCAAAACTTGTGCCCATCTTACGACAACAATTCCACAAATGTCTCCTAATATCTTTGCCAAAAAATACAAACGCGTGTCTAAAATATCTTGTCTCGTATAACAAAATATTTCCCAACCTCACCCTTTCCTCACACAAAGTATAACACGTCTTCTTCCCCCTTCAGCTGGCATGTTCATGGGCCCCTCCCAGATGCAGTTTCCTGTCCAGGCCCCTGCTGGTTATCAGGCCTTCCCCGGCATGGGCACGGCCATGCCACCCACTACAGTCATGGGTGCCATGATGGCTCAGAGCGGGACAGCCATGATGGGGCCCAGTCCGGGAATGATGGTCGGCATGACGATGCCCAATGGCTTTATGGGTAATGCACCTGGTACAGGTGTGATGGGCATGGCGCCGAGAATGATGGGAACTCAGGGCGGCGGGATGCCTGCAGGCATGTTACCTGCTCAGGGCATGTATGCTATCCAGCCTGGGCAGCAGACTCAGTGGAACATGGGCCAGGTATGCAGACAGTTTTATTACTTTATTACAGACTAAATAAAATGGTAATATGGGTACAATATACAACTACTATTATACCCTATTTCTACAAGTTAACCTAGTTCCCTGGTGTCCTAATGAACATGTCTGTGATATGCTTTGGCCGGCACATTGCCGTCATATATAACATGTATCCACTGGGCACGTAAATCCTCTGCAAGTTTGTGTAGAACTCTGTGCTGCAATGTGCATCCAAGAATAGAACACTTGGCGGACTTCCGCTCTTCCGGACACTATTGCCCTCGCCTGCACTCTCGAGTTTTTTAGAGACAAAGCGGAGCTCCGCGAGACAACAATTCATGCGTGTAGTAATGAACCGTTATATTTAATTAACTGATCGCAATGAATCAGTTCACTACACCGAAAGGGAACTGCTTTTGTGTGTTCCGTATATTCAAAGCCATTAAAACGTTGCCTCACGTGACTCACAAAAACTGCTCTTCCACCTGAAGCTGCAGCCTCGATGCCTCATCGTGTGCCACCTTGAGCGTCTTTATACTGCTTTTCTCATACGTCTCATAACAACTATTAATATCTACAGCGTTTAGGTGGTGGTTCACACACTGCATTAAGGCACTATTTATGGCTCACAAAGCAGCGGTTATGCTGATATATTGGACTGTGGTGGATGCACTGTGTGTACGTTAGGGTTGTGCATCTCCGGTCTGTGGCTGATGTGGTACAAATATTGCTAAAATTTCAACACAACGTGATGCGATTAGACAGGCTAGCCTAGCAAAGCATCCTGAGCAATTAACCACTTTAACATCTTTAATTTACTCACAAATAAATACATGAGACGAGTGTCACGCAAATATAAAACAGGGCTAAGTAATTTCTTGTCCTGTTGTAGCTGATGTCATAATCTTTACCTGTACTGGAAAATAACCAAGTCGTCAGTATTTAAACTGGGCTGCAATGACGCTGTGTATAGTGGTGCATTGTTAGAGGTCAGGCTGAACACAGTGTAGGTTTGGTGTTGATCAACCACTAGATGGCAGCACAAACCTGATTTTTGAAGAAGTGGAGCAGTGAGGCAAATCTTTTTAGTATCTCCAAAGTAGGTTTTGAACATTACCAGGAACAACCATGAAAACAGAAATGATTGCATTCACAAAGACAATGTTGTGTCTCTGTGTGAATAATAACATAATATATAACACAATTTCCTAGTTAATGTTTTTTTTTTATTTCCTGTAAAGCGCTTAATGAAAGCAGTTACTGCATAGGACATATTTGGAGCAAAACAATTCCTTTATTTTACTTTAATCAACCTCCATGTATTGGTTTTTAGCAGTTTTGCTCATAAGAATAGGAAATAAAAGCGAAACCAGCACAAAAAAAAGAATATACACAAACCAGTGAAACAGAGACAAAATTAACTGGTTGTAACTTAAGACAGGATGCCATAATTTGTGAACTTTAGGTTTGTTTATGGAGCAAACCAAACTCTGACCACTAGAGGGTGAAAAGAAGCTGTGAATTAAAAAAAATCCTTTGAAAATGACTCTTAGCAAAAATATTTTTGCGCCTCCATGGTGACAGTGGCCAAAACACACACAAACTTGAAGGTCACCGTGACCTCCTGTGTGCGTCCTGTTATTGGAAATGATTTATATCAGCGATGTTGGAAGGAGTTGACAAATTTCCCCCTCCGCTGCGGCTTCTTTGAAAACAAAAGAGCGAGTTTGATGATGCAGGGAAGCAGCGTGGCATCATGGGAATTGCTCTCCTATTGTGTCGTCTGGTTTCCCTGTGTGTGAGAGTCGTTAACCGCTGGTGTCAAATGAATAAAGAAGCAAAAGACTACAAGCACTTAAAATGTTCTTCCACAGAATGTGGCAAAGATTGTGCCTTCAGAGATATGCACCAGTGGTACGCACGTTTCCTTGATGTTCTTCCACCAGTGTTGCTCACACTTCTTTCTCTCACCCTCAGATGAACCAGCAGATGTCAGGTATGACTCTGAACGGCGCTGGCGCTCAGATGGCCTTCGGTCAGCCGGCTGCAGCTATGGGTGGCTGGGCAGCGGCGGCTGCGTCTGGCCAGACTCTGAGCACGCAGCTATGGAAGTGAGCCTTCAAGCGGGTCGATGGCTGGGCAGAGTAAGAGTTGAAGTCGCGGAGAGTGCAAATCTGTATCTTGTGCTTCTCTGTCCCTGCGCTAAGAACTGATGCCCATCTCCGTCACAGACCAGCCTTCAGAACATGAAAAATTGTATCTTGTTTTTTTTTTTCTCCTTTTCCCCCCTCTCTCCCTTTCTCTGTCTCTCTTTCTCTCTATTGTGTGAGTGGATCGGGAGTCGTGCAGGATTACAGCCTGGCAGTTTCTCTGCCTGTCATATTGGTTTTTGAACATAACTTTCATTTTCCTTTTTTTTTTTTTTTGGAAACGACAAAGAGAAAATAGTCCCCTCAACAAAATATGATATCGACATATCAGGAAAGCTGCAGGACCAGTTACACGAGCTTTTATTGTATCACTGTATCATGATAAGATTATAGAACTAAATGAATCATATTTAAAGGGAGAAGATACTGTGTGACTATGGAGTCTGTCAGTACTGCTCCCGAATGTACAGCGCTGTATAACCTTCTTTTAAAGTACTTGTGGTTCCCCTATAAAAATTAAAGTGATAATAAATACTTTGCTTTGATGTCTTCTATCGTTCCAGTGATCAACTCCTAGGGTCTTTGTGTGTGTGTGAGGAAGTACACTGTTTTTGTTTACTCTCAGTGTGTTGGTGCCTGTTTCTGGTGCTGGAAAGTTGTCAATTCAAATCCCATCAGGTACATAAAAGAAGAAGAGCAACAGTCCAGAGGTAAGGAGTTGGGCATGTAACTGCTGGTGGGTTCAAATCACGGTGTGGTGCGTAAACAAATGGATGAAATCTTCTTCCGGCTTCTTCCTTTAGTCGCCTGCCTCCATCTTGTCCCGCCACTTGTGTCCTCATCCAACGTCCATGAACCTCCCTGTGGTCCTGCTCTTCTCTTCCTGTCCGGCAGCTGCTGCGTGTGAGTTCCAACACACCTACATCCTACTGTGAGCAATTATTTCTCCACACCTTTAGATGGCAGTGTTCTCCAAGTGGAAAATCATAATCATAATCGCACCAAAAAAACTAATGAAGCCATTTTACATCACACGCGTAAATAAAATCTTATTAGCAAAATAAAATCTGTGCACATTTGTAAGATCTTTCTGATCGCTGCCAAGGTGTCGGGCAACAATGATGCCTGTGTTTGTTTTGGCAGTTGCCCGCACGCCGACTTGATGAATTTCCTGTGCGGTTTTGGCTGTCGCCAGGTGGAACGTCTGTTTTTCCTTCAGGTGTATATGAGGTTTTATTAGGAGTCTAATTATGGTCGATTGTGTGCAGCTATTCGTAATTGCTTTAACACTGTGTCGAGGCTGCTTTTGTCAAAAGGCCACACACACAAACTTTGAGAACATCCCAGATTTATTGCCTTTTTTTGATTTATGAATTTCCTCCATGTTGCTGGAAATGGGCCTCTGTACACCTATGTACATGTTCCTTTAAAAAGCAGACGTTTGCAGCTAGAATAGTTGTTTACCACATTAACAATGTATAGAGTGTATTAATTTAATCTTATATTAATTGAAAAAAGTGCTTTTCTGAGTGACCCCAAACTTTTGAACGGTAAAGTCATTTTAACACAAACTGTAAAGTGAAGAGCAGCAGTTGGGGGCAGTGTTGTATTAAACTTTGTAGAAGGGAGTGGCTCCTGTTGAGACGTACACCTACACATGCTGGGTCACAATCACACTATAACTTCTCACTGTTCACTGCCAATGTGAATGTACTCCTTTTCTTTTATTTCATTTGTAGCAGCCCCGACTTTATATATTTATTTAGATATAGACCATATTTGCTTGTTGCGGAGTTGTGGCATTACTTCATACTGAACATCAGGTTCATATTGCCACTATTTTTTTTTGTTTTTTTAACAACCGGTGCAATGACTGCCCTTTTGTTGAAGTTTATTATAAGCCACGGACTCACAAAAAAAATAGGAAAATCAGAGTCATGCTCGCACAGGAGCAGCAGCAGTAGCAGTTGTGTAGGGGAAAAAGTGCCTCACTCTGCCACCGAGCACTTAAGATCTGTGTTTCTGTTAACCGAGCATTGGCTCTCACTTACGCTCCTAAACAGAACACATTTCTTTAAACACATGGGTGTCTCCACCGAGTGCATGCTGGGATATGTTCCAGTACACATCCACCCAGCCCATGGGAGGCTTGGGAAGTGACTGCACTTTGCAAAAACCGTGTGTTTTGCACAAATAAAACGTCTCCAGGCTCAGACTTATGCTTCGAAAAAGTTTAATGATGGCATGCTGCACAGATACTATAATACTGTTGTAAGCACCGAGAGCCCCGCCCATGTAGGCACATCCTGATCCTTGAGCTCTAGCGATTGTGTGTAGGGTGTGGTTCCTGAAACCAGCCGTACTTGTTGAACAGCCACCCTGCACAGCGCTGCCACAGCCACATGCATTTGTATTGCACGAAAAGACAATACTCATTGTTTTAAACTGTATTAGAATACTGTTAAAGGACTGACAGTGACCGATCATGCTTGCACAGGACAAGGCTCCTGAAAGATGCTTTTGCACTTGTTCCACTCTCAACTGTTCCGATATGGCTCACTGCAGCCCTGGACAACACGGGAGCTTTCACAGGAAGATCTGATGCCCTGCAGTGTCCAGGGCCTTTAGCGAAGAGGCAAGGCATTCATTTTCAGCCTGTGTGTCAAACCTAACACTGGTCAAGAATAGAGTCCGCCAGCCAAGTGAAGAAGAATGTTCCCCCCTCTCTCTCTCACTCCAGACCCATAATGGACTTTCTGACCCTGAGCAGCATTCCTACTGATACAGACCTCAGAGTCTGGGTTTAACTGCTGCAGATGTGACTAATACTTAACTAAACATTTCACTGATATGCAAGATTAATTGCGAGTTTGTAAAATACCGCAGTGGAAACACTGCAGGCCCAGCAACACTTTGTAGTGAGTGTTTCCCCAAAAATGATTAATAACTCCTTTGATAACGGCCAGACAGTATCTTTGACTGCTGTTACAGTTAAATACAGAGTTTATATACAAGTAAAAATGACAACCGTGGAGTCAAGAGTCAAGACATATTCACCCATAGCTAGCATAACACCTCTAATGCATCTTCCCTTAAAAAATCCTAAAGATGAGGGAATTAACAATAGAAATGATATCAAACACCTGTGATAGGCAACATCCAGCTGCTTTGGTTCCCACTAAAGTGTGCGTCTGCTTTAAATCGTCAACAACACGTTGAATATTGGGTTTTTGGTTGCACAACAGAAGTTTGCGTGCATCATGGAAAAGTTCCTGTTGCTTTCACGGTTATCAAGACAGACAGAGAGAGAGAATCAACGGTGGCTTTTTATGTTCTCACTGCGATCTTGCTGCCACTTATCAAATTAAACTGAACTCTTGCCCAAGAATTTCATGACATCAAGGGCGTAACATCTCGGGCCTGGGGCTGTAGCCCTGAACGACGGGGAGGAAATACTGCAAACGACTGTTGGCAAATTGGCTCTCGCTTGTGCTCTCATTCCTTTGTGCGGCCACGTGGAGACACTCGGCCTATTCTTTCCTCTTTTCATCTCATCTTCCAATCGTGATTAACTAGAAATTCACAGAGTTTTTTGTTTTTTTTATATAACATTGTACTTGTTGACAAGTTGAGCAATTAGCAAACCTTTTCAGTTAAAGTTGACATATTATACCCTATTTCTTCAAGTTAACCTAGTCCCCTGGTGTCCTAATGAACATGTCTGTGACACGCTTTGGTCAAAATCCCTTAAGGATGAAGCACCACAGCAGTTCAATCACCCTGCCAAAACACTCGTTTTTGAGTGCCTGTCTCTTTAAATGCAAATGAGACACAGGAAACTACGTCAGCGTCAGCTAGCATGGAAAAGCCATCATTTGTCGACTCTAGCCGGCACATATCCGTCATATATAAAATGTATCCACTGGACTCGTAAATCCTCTGAGGCTGGAAGTTTGTGTAGAACTCTGTGCTGCACTGTGCAGACAAGAATAGAGCGCTTTGCGGACTTCCGCTCTTCCAGATACTATTGCCCTCGCCTGCACTCTCGCGTTTTTTAGGCACAAAGCGGAGCTCCGCGAGACGACAATTCCAGGAATGTCTCATTGTGACGTTGCGATGAGCGCGGAAGTCAACATTGCGTGTTTTATCTCCTGTACTTGGACTGAGGTAGACCACAAAAACATGACTGAGTCAACTTTTTTTCACACTTACCTACTCATAGAGCCTCCAGAGTCCCAAATATAGGTATTAAAATGATTAAAAAGTTGATTTTGCATAATGGAGTTGCTTTAGTAATCATTTATAAAAAAAAAGAGCCCAGTAAACGCAAGCTAACACTGTAGTTGAATCCCACCACTCGCTCACTGTAGTTGTCCATGTTTAGCCTCAGCCTGTTCTTCGAGGCCTCACATGCTTTGCTGTAGAGCCAAAAGATTGAGGTGATTAAAAATGAATCCTCCTACTGTAACTCTCATGTCTTGTGGTTGATGTTTCCGGGTCCATATGTGGACAACTCCAGCACATGGAGACCTTTAAAGTCTCTTTTTTTTACAGTCTGCTATAGACGAGCACCCACACATATCTGGTTAAATCTGGTTCGTCTTTCTCTAAACCTCTGTTTGGGAATTTTTTATCTAATTACAAGCATGACTGGAAGGGCTTTGTCATCAGCTAAGATTATAACCTTACAGGAGGCACTGATGTGCTGCAAACTGGGTCCAAATATGGGCGAGTGAGGCTTCACAGAGGGGAGTTGCGTTTTGCAATTTGATCCTCCCCATGAACTCCCTCCTCTCCAAAACCAACATTACACCATCATGGGAGAATTAGGGATTCTTCACAGGATTTCTCTCTCACTGCTGACCTGTGTAGCGTGCAAAGGCTCAAATGCTATTTTCACCCCCCCCCCTCCCTCTCTTTGCTCCTCTTGCTCACACACACATGTGTAAAGACAGCTCTCAACATACATGATGTCACCAAGTCCAGCCTTTACTTTATCAGAACTGCTCTTCGATCAATAGTTTCATAAAAAAAAAAGTGTCCAAAGTGCGTTTCCACAATGACTCTCTTTGTTTAGTTTGTTTACATTCCCTCTCAGGTTGTCTGCCCTGATCCATGTGTGTTCCTGTTACTAGGTGACAGACTTAATGCAATGCTGTTGAAAAACCTAGGGCAAAGATTAGTCAGCCGCTGGGGTGTGCCGTGTTTGAGAAACCTCTCTGGGCCACTCGCTGTGTTTGCTCACGTAACTTGCACTTTTCTGAAAGTTTCCTCTGGTACAGTTTAAAAAGTTCTGAGCGCATCAGTAGAACTCGCTCTTATTTTCCCCCCCTAAAACGGTCACGCTTTCCACCCCGGAGCCATTGTTCACCCTTTCCTGACAGCAGCTCCTGTTACATCACATACATTTCCTCATGTCCCCCCCCCCCCCCACCCCTGAATGTAATGCAGTTGCCATGACGACTTTGTAAACAGAGTGGCTTTATGGGGAAAGCATAGTCACCAAACGACACAACGTTTATGTTCATGGGCAGATTTATTTCTTCAAACTGGTCACACGAGCACACAGCATCGCACTTTTCTTCTTCATCGACTTGAACACGGGCTTCTCTTCTTCTCTCTTCACTTCACTTGACAAATCTCCGTTTTTTGTTTTTCTTTAATCGGTACAGTTTCACTCATCTCGTGTAACAGCTTTTATTACTCGGCGTGTGTGCGTGCGTGTGTGTGTCTGAGAACAGCTTGTTCTGCCT
The DNA here is from genome assembly GCF_963457635.1 of Microchirus variegatus. Lineage (NCBI taxonomy): Eukaryota > Metazoa > Chordata > Actinopteri > Pleuronectiformes > Soleidae > Microchirus > Microchirus variegatus. The sequence continues at coordinate 6,426,588 of NC_139820.1, forward strand.
GTTGGACCTCTTAACTGGAACTACGCACAGTGGTGGTTGTGATTTTGGTCTTTGAGCCGCCTGAAAAAAAAGGGAACAAAGAACCATTAGTTATTTTATTACACTGCAGTTATAGGATGTCATGTCATAGTTAAAATAACGTACCTGAACCGATTGGTCTGCGATGAGGGAGAGAAAAAGTAAAGACAAAAAAGGTCAGATTTCCGGATTCCAAATAATCACATCTGCATAATTCAAAAGCCCCTGTATCACAGTGTCTACCTGGACTCCTCTGTTTCCAGCAGGCTCCTGTAGGTGGCGATCTCCTGCTCCAACCTGCTCTTGATGTCGAGCAGCATCTTGTAGTCGTGGCCCTGCTGCTCGATGCTGGCGCGCACGTTGGCGATGTCCGATTCGAGCATGTTGATCGTGTTCTGGAAGCTGGCGAGCATGGAGCTGTAGCGGTGCTCCGTCTCTGCTAGCGTGTTCTCCAGCGCCCCTTTCTGTTTTTTTCCGAGAGGGAAAATGCAAGCCGAGGGTTATGCATTGCAGATGTTGTTGTTTTTTTTTGTTTTTTTTTTCTTAAAGTCATAATTAGCAGAGGTTTGTGTGCGGCTGCTAGCTTAAACGGGAGTAGCGTGTTGCTCTTGCAAAGAGTGATAAATGATTAACTCCAGCTGGGCATGGAAGAGGGAGTAGAAGTAGGTGGGAGTAAGACTTTTTGGGCTGCTCGGATCAACAGTCATGCAGTTTTTCCTGCACACTCTTTTATGTTTTTCAGAATGTGAGCACATGTCTGAGATATGTTCACCTCCCTCCTTTTACTCTCCATCTCCCATCATTCTTATGTCGCTCTCTCATCCCACCCTCCCCTTCTCTTTTTAGTAAGGCCTGTTTTCTCTTGACAAATCAAGGATGGGGGATTTTTGCTCATATAAGGACAACTCTGTGACTCAGCTTACAGATGGTTTGGGTTGTGTGTGTGTGTGTGTGTGTGTGTGTGTGTGTGTGTGGGTGTGTTTTATCTCACCATGCTAAGCTGAGACTGTAGTTCAATCTCCAGGCCCTGCAGTGTGCGCCGCAGGTCACTGACCTCCGTCTTGGTCGTCTGGATTGACTCTGTGCTGATGGCCACCTCCTTGCTCAGGGTTGTCGACTGGAGCGGAAAAAAAATAAAGTTGCAGTTACACGTCCTAGCGATCGCTTTGTTTGACTTTCACACAAGATTATGTTTGATTACAGGTTACAGGAGTGTGGAGGGTTTCGTAGACCCAGGCGTTTGCAAAAGTGTGCGATGCGGTGGCGGCTTTTGTTTGCGGAAAAGTAATCTCACCTTTTCGTTGAACCAAGCCTCCTGGTCGCGACGGTGTTTGTCAGTGATGGACTCGTACTGGGCGCGCATCTCCTCCAGGACTTTGTTCAGGTCCTGTTGGGGCGAGGCGTCGACCTCCACGTTGATTGTGCCAGTTAACTGAGAGCGCAGTGCTGCCAGCTCCTAAACAAACCAATGGGAGAATGAAGTTTTAACCTCAATTTCAGACTTTTGTTAGTCAATAGAGCGGGAGGAAGTGCATCGGTCACCTCTGCGTGGTTCTTCTTGAGGTAGGCCAGCTCATCCTGCAGGCCTTCGATCTGCATCTCCAGGTCCGCCTTTGTCAGAGTGGTCTGGTCAAGCAGACGACGCAGGTTGGCGATGTCGGCCTCGACGGACTGACGCATCATCAGCTCGTGCTCGAATCTAGAAGGTTAAGAGAATACTTGGTGAGCATCAACCGCTACTTTGTCTCGGCCCTGCAGGCGAGTAGAGTACAGATTCTGTCTTACTTGGTCCTGAAGTCATCGGCAGCCAGTTTGGAGTTGTCAATCTGCAGCAGGATGTTGGCATTCTGGATGGTGGCATTATTGATCTGGAAAATACAACAGCGAAAATGTCAAATAGGTCATTGTGTCGTGGTGCAGTTGCATAAAATGGCTTTCACAACTAACAACATACATCTACAGTGCAACACTTTCTTCTTTGCACAATCATTTCATAAAAGTATTATCAGATAGTACAATCTCTAGTTACGCCTGATTTGCCAGGTCAAAGCGATGGCATGACACAGTTAAATGGTTGTATTTCCTACCCTTCAAAGCCTTCCCTTGATAATCATTAACCGCAATGCAAACATTGGAGTCGTCTGGCGTCTCAGCTGTGGAGATTGACATGCATACCTTGTCCTTCAGGTCGTTGATGATGGCCCAGTAGTTGCTGTAGTCCCTCTCAGCTGCCGGGCCTTTCTGCTCGTAGTACTCTCGGATTTGAATCTCCAGCTTGGAGTTGGCCGCCTCCAGAGAGCGGACCTTGTCCAGGTAGGAGGCCAGACGGTCGTTCAGGTTCTGCATGGTGGCCTTCTCGTTCAGATGCACGGAGCTCTGGTCCAGGGCGCTGGTCAGATCGAAGCCACCGCCGCCCATCCCCATGCCCATGCCCATGCCCATGCCACCGCCGCTCATCCCCATGCCACCTCCATACCCGGAGGAGACGGTGCGCACGGAGGTGGAAGCGATGCGTGGGCCAAAGCTGAGCCCAGAGACACTGTGTGCCTTCATGGGAACGGAGCTTGTTCTGTAGCTGTGGCTCTGTCTGATGCTCCTGTTTCCGTACATCTTGGACTGTTGTCTGTCGGCTGGTCACGAGAGAACAAGAGGAGAAAGGACTGTACTGCTGCAGGCTTTTGCAGGACTGTGGAGTTTGATAAAGGAGGCAGGCTCCTGATATAGTGCTGGACCAGGGCGGGCCAGGGTGGGAGGAGGGAGGCAGAGAAGGAAGGAGGGGGTTTTCCTTTAAACTTTAACCACAGGCTGAGCAGCAGAACCTCTATTTGTTTTTTTCAGTGACCAGATTTTTTTTGTTTCTTTCCACTCCTGCGAGGGAACTATTATGTAATGTGTGAGTGTATGTGGTTCTGTGAGGATCTCTCTGGTACCGTGCTCTCCTTATATGTGCAATCGTTTTCAATAATGCACGCAGGGCTTATCGTGAGCGCACGAGGCATTTTCTAACCTTATCCAAACAAAATGTGCAATTATTGTGTGTGAGTGTCACGCCATAAGTCAATAATTACACCCAGCAAATAATATCTTTCATCAGTGTCAGACGTTACCATTACACCAAAGCAACACTTGAACAGGAACATGTATTATAACACTCCAAGACCATTATGCTTTTGATAGAAAAATGCTGCTGAGTGATTTGGATTACAAGCTTTTGGCACTTGGTTACATACATGGAGTTACAGCCACCCACATCGAGTGAGCAGGAAATTCATAAAGTCATAGCTGACGTTGGATCACAAAACCATGATTGTTCTTCATATCTGTAGTCAAACCTGTGTGAAGGGATTTTCCTGCTCCACATTGTTCACCATATCATGCACAACATCCCCCCCCCCCTCCTCGTTCCTGTATCCTGTGTGTGCACATATGTGTCCGTCTTATCTCGGAGGAGGTCTCTGGCCAATATCTGGGCTCTTGTAACATCTGGGGGGGATGGGTACCGAGTGAATGTGTGTGGGTAAAACCCTCACCCTGTGAGCTCTGCGCAAGAATGTGTGTATCTGTGTGTGTTTTGGTGTGTTGAAGGCACTTCTTAGAGGGAGACGTAAATCATGCTTCTTTTGAACTGTGGGTGTATGACCAGGGTTTGGCCGCTCGTCATCTCTGTGTTATTATGTAAAAGATATACTGTACATTTCTTACTGTACACACACACAACACATGGACAAATGAGAGGATTATTCCCAGAACACGTGTAGAAAATCTCACAAAACATATTTACGAAAAGCGGAAAACTTTTTCTCATACTTTAAATATTCTTATTTTGTCATTTTAAGTCAAAAAAGTTTGGTGAAAATGTAAAAAAAAAAGTTGAACGGCCCGAACAAATGAATCGGATCAAACTGCCATCTGAACCGCGCGATGCGCGTACACATGCTAACGCCAGAGTTTATGCTAGCTTGCTAAATCCAACGTGACAGTTGCAGCAACTTTATGGCAAAAAAAGTTACCGGCAAAAAAGTTACCAACAACAAGTTTTGGTTGCAATGTTTTTTTGGGGAAGCTACTTCCAAAAAAAGGCTAATGCATAGCAACACATTTTTGCGGGAAATAAAACTATGTGAAGTTGTAGCTGCTTTATGCGTCCGATTTGTCTTTTCTGTGACAAAATGAACCTTTCGGAGTGGCACTTAAGTGTTTTTATGTTACGTGCCTCACTTTTAGAACCACTTTATGCAGCACGCTGACCTAAGTCGTACCATCATTCCAATATGAGTCATGTCACTTGGCACTTGACTCCCAAAACCAGGATTGTTTGAAATAGCTTCTCATTTCACAACTGTTTGCGGCTCTTCACTCTTAACCCTCTTCTAAATAGATGAGTTGGCATCGATAGCAAAAAAAAAAAACGATGCTAATGACACCTTGGGCTACGTGTGGTAGCTCCTGTTGAAGTAAAAAAAGGCAATGTTTTATATGTTGCTATGAGACTTTGTGAATAAACGGTCGTAAAATGTGTGTAGCCTAGTTATCATCTTATATATAAAAATATAGAAACTCTGCACCAGGTTATTTTCAGTCTTCAGGCTAAGCTAATTTAAGCTAGGTGCTCTCTGTCTGTCGTTTCATATTTAGCTTAAAGACACAAAAGAGTGGCGCCAAACGTCTTATTTAACACTCTGCAAGCAAATAGATAAATAACAAATAGATAACGTCTGGAGTACAATCTTTAAATTATATCACGATAATCCATCGTGATGTCGCATTAACGGCATTTGTGACATTTCACAGAATTTCAAAATAAAAGCACTTGTTTTGATATAGACTGATGTTCATGTAGTTCACAGTTTTAAAACAAACATAATGATGCAAAATGAATCTGTTACTTGATATTAAGTGGTTGGCCACGTGAAATTGGGGGGCGGGAGTGCACATGGCACATGGGCCATGAGTTTGAAACGTAGGGTCATTCTTGCCTCCGCTGGAGTTAAAATCTTGTCACATCTTGTGGATTTGTTTAGCCCTGGATCGCTGAACTCCTCCAAGCTGAGACCCTTTACTGAGACAACAAAAACTCCCACCTGAGCTTAAAGGGGGAAATACACTAAACCCTGGAAGGTGCAGCTACACGTCCAAAGACTGCTTCAGTCACTGGTGTCTTTGTACCTGGAGCACCGACAGTTTGCTGTTAATCATCTGCAGCAATTTGACCTCAAAATGTTTTTACAGTCTTTTTTTTTATCACCAAGGCTGCAGTGCATTGTGATTGAATTGATGTCAGTGTCATGGATACAGAATGGCAGTTTCTGTGCTGTAGTGGTTGTCATGTTCTCCCTGGTTTGAAACCAGGTGGAAAGTAAGTGACATTGTTGAATCCTTGAGTGCAGACAGACAGTGACGGACAGAGAGTTTCCTGGTGAGACTGTTTGTTCAGGCACAGCTTTGTCCTCAGTAAGGGTGGAAACAAAAGTGCGCTTCGGCTGTCAAAGCTAAGCGATGACTCCGTGGTTAAAGACCAAATGGATGTTTTTACGACAACCAACTTTGTGGATCATGCAAGCCTTTATCAGGCCCTGAGCTGAATTTTATTTCGGGGCCGTGTCACCACCTCAGAGTAACCGGTGCGTGACTATTATTGGTACAAATTCAAAAGTTTGCAGTCAACTATGCAATTGTTTTGGGGGTTTTTTTTTCCATTAAAAGCCACACTTTTTATTCAGCCCAACTGCTCTTTCTACCAAAGTCATCACAACTTGCACACAATGTTCCACCTTGTAGACTTCATGTCTGACACGGCGAGACTTTATATCTCTGTGGTCACCTAATCTGACTTTTATAATCTGAAGTGACTAATGTTACGGATGTAATAAAAAAAAAAAAAAAAGGGCAACGTGACCATTTGCGAAAAAAGATAATAGTGCCCACGGCCTGCGTCACATTTTCCGCCTCTGTAATGTCGCAATTTTCGTCGTCATCCTACAGTTTTAGCGCAGTGTTACATTCTGGTCCAGGTAGTGGTGCTGTTTTGTTTTGGTAAAAAGAAAACGTACAGTTGCTTGAGCTTTATGTACGACCCATTACTCAAAGAATACCAGGAAAAAATTACCCCTTAGCCTTTATGGTGATCCTGCAACATTATTAGCCGTTATGGTAATGTGCAACATTATTAGCCGTTATGGTAACCCTGCAACAGTATTAGCCGTTATGCTAACCCTGCAACATTATTAGCGTTTATGGTGACCCTACAACATTATTAGCCGTTATGGCACCCGGCAACATTATTAGCGTTTATGGTAACCTGCAACATTATTAGCCGTTATGGTAACCCTGCAACATTATTAGCCGTTATGGTAACCCTGCAACCGTATTAGCCGTTATGCTAACCCTGCAACATTATTAGCCGTTATGGTAACCCTGCAACATTATAAGCCGTTATGGTAACCCTGCAACATTATTAGCCGTTATGGTGACCCTACAATATTATTAGCGTTTATGGTGACCCTACAACATTATTAGCCGTTATGGTACCCGGCAACATTATTAGCCGTTATGGTGACCCTACAACATTATTAGCCGTTATGGCACCCGGCAACATTATTAGCCGTTATGGTAACCCTGCAACGTTATTAGCCGTTATGGTAACCCTGCAACATTATTAGCCTTTATGGTAACCTGCAACATTATTAGCCGTTATGGTACCCTGCAACATTATTAGCCGTTATGGTGACCTGCAACATTATTAGCCTTTATGGTAACCCTACAACATTATTAGCCTTTATGGTAACCCTACAACATTATTAGCCTTTATGGTAACCCTGCAACATTATTAGCCTTTATGATAACCCTGCAACATTATTAGCCTTTATGGTAACCCTGCAACATTATTAGCCTTTATGTTGACCCTGCAACATGTGCCAGGTAAGGTAAGTGCTAGGTACACTCACTAACACACATGCCATCGTATTATGTATGACATGCTATGACAGTCGAACTCTTCATTACGGAAGTGAGTGACTTGTGAGCGACATGAGAACACCGTCCACCTCTCATTCCCACCACAAACACACACATCATCCATGACAAGAGTGCAAAGTTATTTTCCTGAGATCGGGTACAGGAATCCAGAGCTCAGAACAATCGAGTTTTACGCCACAGCGTTGACTCGCACAGTCTGAGTCTGTGATGCCTGGAGTTGCTAAGCTGCAAACAAACAGTGGATGGTTTGATGCTGGCTTGAGCCCATTGTAACATTAAGGTGATATATACCTAATATTAGAAACAGAACAGCGTGGACTTCCTTTCATCCCGTCTCAAGCCTTCGGTCTTTTGTTTTTACACTGAATGGAAAACCTGGCCGGACAGAAAGGATTGTGTATCGAGGTGTTGTTGTCTGGCTGCTGCTTCACAGCGTAAATCACACAGGATTTGGAAACTTGATTGATGGCAGCGCCAAAACCTTTAATTAATGCAGTCCAACTCGCCTCGTCTTCCCCATTGCAACTTGAGACTAACGCAATGCGACGACCATTACGTGACTCATTACACAAGAATTAACACACACCAGTTCAATAGGTTGTAGAGTCCTTCCTGCAAGTCGGTTATCAGCACAGAGAAAATCATCCTTTACTAAAGGTTGGAGCCTTTTTTTTTTTATAGACAGACCTTATCTTTATTCATTCTTCACATATCTCAGTAAGCAGTTGGATTTGAAGAGGGGAAAGGGTGGAGTGGTATTTCTGCCTCAGTTTATTACCCATAATGCATAAAGAAAAACTCCTAACAAAGGACAGGTGGAGGTTTATAAGATATATTAAAGGCTAGAATATATTACAGAATAGGAGAATAAGGATAGGATATTGAAGAACTGCTGATTTAGCTGAAGATATAAGGATCATGTGTATTTGTTTTAAGTTAGTGCAACTAACAGGCCACTGTTTGTATTGGTTAAATATACTCAATACTTTGTTATTAAAGGCCTGCTCAGCCAAAAAGCACCACAGATCCATACGCTGGGCCTGAAGCGCTCAGAATAAACACGTCTTCTAAACTTCAAATGGTCTGTTTTCCAGTTTTGTTTGTTTAAAATTGTCATTTTTATTTTTGTTTCAGTTAACTGAACTATTTTTCCACTTCTAGTTTCAGTTTTAGACTCCATTAACTATAATAACCCTGGTTCTTAGGCAAGAAACTTAATCTCAGGTTGCTCCTGACGCCTGTGTGAGTGGGTGTGATGGGTGTGTGACTGCACATAGTGAGTGGGTGTGAACGCTATTGTAAAGCGTGTACGAGTGGTCGTAAAGACTAGAAAAGGGTGATATGAAGACAAACCATATATGAAATACAATAAAAAATAGAAATAAATGAAACAGATAGAGCTAAACACAACAGAACCACATGTTGTTCCAAAGTGATAAGAGATTTGCTCAAAAGCTTTATCCACTCTGTGTGAAAGGCTAATCAGCTCTTTCTTGCTCAATCGTCACCAATGCCAGACAGACAGACTGATGCACAGTAATGGTGCAAGTCAGAGCAGCTCGGAGCTGCAATGAAACACAGATGTGACCCTGTGAGGAGATGCCTCGAAAAATGTGCCACGCCCCTGCACAGGCGTTATCACATTCTGCTCGGCTGTGTGAGTCTTCAGTGTGCGATAACTTACCAGTATATCATTTCTCTGACAGAGGTTCTGCAACTAATTACTGACTAAACATTACTGAATCTGTCTTTTTCTGCCTGTTTTTGTTATTGTTAGTACTTTTTAAGTCTCTGTGCTTGGACCAGTGTCTGCAGAATATTCGTCTTTACACTGTGCAGTGAATTATTAGCTACATGTAAACAGACTCATGCTCATGTCCAATCATTTGGTGTCAACATGACTTACTACAGCAGTACAATTACAATTAATCAGGACACAGAAGGGACTTCAGTCTCCACTAGCTTCTGTGCAGTAACTACTAATTACTATTAATTAGGAAGAGGAGTTTAAGCAATACTACGGTGGCCCTGAGGTGCAAAACACAAACGCAAAAGCAGAAAACAAAAATTAGCTAAATTTGTGTTTTGTGCTTTGTGTTTTGTGATTTGTGATTTGTGATTGTGTTTTTTGTTTTGCTCTTGTGCTTTTTGTTTTGCGTTTCTTGTTTTGCGTGTGTGTTTTTGATTTGCGTTTGTGCTTTTTGTTTTTTGCGCTTGTGTTTTTTGATTTGCATTTGTGTTTTTTGTTTTGTTTGTGATTTTTGTTTTGCGTCTGTGTTTTGGGATTTGCGTCCGTGTTCTGGGATTTGCGCTTGTGTTTTGCACCTCAGGGCCACCGTACAATACCCTTAAAAAATGCTCCCAAAAACGATCTCCAACCCCACCTTTAAAGGGTAAGATATGCCACTGAAGCCCCTCCCCTTATCCAGAACTTTTTTATTTTCTTATTTTTTGTGGGCTGACGAAGTGAGATGAGATCGATTGTTTTATCACTTTATCACAATTCTTAAAGAGCAATTTTTGCACAAGATGTTTTTCCTTTTATTGCTCAGTTTGCCTTTTTTGAACCTCTTTTTACTATGTGTTTTAATCCTTTTACCACTTTTATATTTATGACTTCCCCTTAACTCCCACTTTCTTGCTCTTGTTTGTGCAAAAGCTTTGTGTTTCTCTTGTTTCTGCCCAGTTTGTCAAACCTCTTTATGAAATTGTGTTGTGTTTCTTATCCAGGATGTGACCCCGCCTATCGCACTATGTCTGGGCTGAGATTGGCACAGTGCTGGCCGTGACCCTCATGTGGAGGATAGAGTGGTAGAAAATGGATGGATTTTAAATGTGCCCTGTAAATGAAAGTATTCTATTATCATAATTACGGCATCACAATCCTTTGTCCTCAGTAAGTGATACTCTGTGATGATGACGCGTGAAGAAAGGAGTCGTATGATGTCACCTTCATGGAATTTCACACAGAACAAATGAAGTGTAAGTGTCCTGGGTGAAATGCTTTCACTAACTCTCTGCATTTTTAACTCCATGTGAGCAACGTTAAACTAAAGCTGCCTTCTGGAAAAGGACAAAACAAACATCCTTCACTCCAGTGTTTACAGAGAATTTTAAATACAGAACAAAACCCATAAGTCACGTTTGAGACCAAGTATAGAAGCTCTGACATGTCTCTGTTCACATGTTTTATCACAGAGCCACACCCAACCCAACCTGTCCCACAGATGTGTGAGTGAAGGAGGCCCCGGGAGATTTTCTGATGAAGTGCGCCATCTAGTGATCGTCCACACGCTGTTCGCTCGCGTAGGCTGAGCACGTTCTGTCGAGGGCTCAAGGTGAATCACTGCACCACACCCAAGAGAAAGTTTCTGTGAGAATCTGACATCTGTCCTTCTTATCTATTTTAGTTCCGATGCAAAGATAATCAAGTAACAGTTCATATATATATATATACTACTGTTCACTTAGAAATGTCCTTATTTTTGAAGGAAAAGCACTTTTTTTCAATGAATATAACATTAAATGAATCAGAATCTGTGGTAAACGACTATTCTAGCTGCAAACGTCTGGTTTTTAATGGAATATGTACATAGGTGTATAGAGGCCCATTTAGCAACCATCTCTCCAGTGTTCTAATGGTACATTGTGTTTGCTAATCGCGTTAGAAGGCTATTGGATGATTAGAAAACCCTTGTGCAATGATGTTAGCACATTATTTCTAATCTTGTCAATGTCTTGACTATATTTTCTATTAGTTTTGCAACTCTTTTGATGAATAAACGTGTGACTTTTAATGGAAAACACCATGTTCTGAGCGCTTCTTCTAGGTAACTGTGCTTTCTTTTGCTCTTTCTGATGTCGTGTTTCATTTATTTTACCGCGTGTGACAGTTGTCTGATTATCATTGTCATTTTAATCATCAACGTTCAAAGAAATCATCATTTCTATCAGGGAAGAACTTAAGAGCGACTTGTTTTCTTGTGTTGTTGAGACGACCGAATATGCAGTTTCTGGAGTCAGAGATGGAGTTAAGTAGAAAAGCTTTATTGACGACACCTCAGATTAACAGTGATGCTGAGCTCATAGGGGTCGAGTGCCGTTGAGTTATCGGTCCTTTGCCCCAGTTAGGGTTACTTTCAACAAACACTCTGATTGATGCCTCGAGGCCTTTGTGATTTGCCTGTTGCAACAGGTCTATACTGAGCTGTTAGGTTTGTGCTCAGGAATGCGAGTTGCTAATTTAAAGAAGGTCGAATATTAAGTTGTTTTTTTTTTTGGACATTTGCTTCTGTACAAGGTTAAGGATTAAATCGTGAATCCCTAGCCCTAGAAAAAATTTTCATTTATTTTTTGGAGTAATGTCATGCTCATGCAGACAGACATGGTTGAAACCTGCTCGACAGGCGTGGTAATGACATGAGTGTGGAGGAGGATGTGGGCATGTTCTACACACACACACACACACACACACACATTTACTTTTCAGTTATATGTTTTCACTGCCGTTCAAAAGTTTGGGGTCACCTATACAATTTTTGTTGGGTGTTTTCCATTAAAAGTCACACTTTTCTTCATCAAAAGAGTTTCAAAATGAATAGAAAATATAGTCAATGATGATTTTTATTCAAAATAATAATTTTGCCCTTTCGTCAAAGAACCAGCAAAACTGTTTTCAGCTGTGCTAACAAGGGTTTTCAAGGTTTTTTTTAATCATCCAATAGCCTTCTAACACGATTAGCAAACACAATGTACCATTAGAACACCGGAGAGAAATGGGCCTCTATACACCTATGTACATATTCCATTAAAAACCAGCTAGAATAGTCGTTTACCACATTAACAATGTATAGAGTGTATTTCTGATTCGTTTAATGTTGTATTCATTGAAAAAAAGTGCTTTTCCCTTAAAAAATAAGGACATTTCTAAGTGATCCCAAACTTTTGAACGGCAGTGTACGTGGCTGTTCTGTACATGTCAGTGCACATGTATGTAATCTGTAATCTGTAATCTGTCTGCTGACAGCAAACTTCTGCAGAATCTATGTGTGTGTGTCACTAACTGAATGGATGTGCCCTGAGTGAGTAGCAGAGAGAGAGAGAGAGACAATGCACTTCTTGTTCTGGTTAGTAGAGGAAAAAAAGGTGTGCCCACTTTGATCTCTCTCTCTCTTTCCGTCTCCCTTTGTGGGTGTTGAGCGTAAAGGAGGCCGTGCTTGCACCTGATTGGTCAAGTCCAAGTCCAATGGTGTTGCAATATTCTTTGTTACACAACTTGCTTCTTTTTTTTAATTTCCTGTAGCTCTGGCCTGCATCTCCACTGCAAGTTAAATCTTCATTCTAAGAGTGAATAAATAATATTTATTCACTCTTAGAAATAACCATAAGGTTCTTCGGCTTGTCCTCATAGGAGAACCCTTTTTGGCTCCAAGTAGAACCTTCATAAAAAGGTGTTTTAAAGGGTTCTCTGGATCAAAATGGTTCTTACTGGAACCATTAGTGTCACCAAGAACCCTTGAAAGGGTTTTTCAGAAGCAAATGGTTCCAGGTAGAACCTCAGCCCTTGTAGAAGGAACCCTTTTGGAACCCTTATTTCTAAGAGTGTATAGCACATTGAAACTGTTATGTTGTAACCAAACAGCACATAAAACAAACATGTTTTATATTTATTTATTTCAAGAACCACACGCTCATGCAGATGTTGAAACAACCCTTTCTACAAAATTTACCCCCTTCCAAAAAATGATTGCAATGCAACTTTTCTCACCGAGTCGATGCTTTAAAATAAAATTCCTAGGGAAATAATTGGGAATTCTTTCAAAGGGGACCTTTACCTGGTCAGAGCGTGAAAAAGAGCCTGTGCTTGAGCGCCACCTGGAGTCTATTCTGGGCACATCCATAGCCAAATACAAAAATGACACAGAACAAAACAACTAAGCAACATTAACCTTAAAGCATTAAGACTCCTTTCCTGTCTTTGTATACATGACACAAAGACATTTATAGCACTTCCTTAAAAGTGCACTTGTACAAAGAACAAGAAACAAACAGAGTAAAATGGGATTAAAAAAACAAAACAAATGAGAAACAGAGTAGGAAAAAGAATGTGGTCTTAGCAGCCGTGACAACATTTTTTTGTTGCCACGTGTGTTTTAAAATAATATTGCACAGCATATGCACAGTAGAGGTTAATTTATGTGTAAGTTCAAGGTGGTTCTGTCTCTAAACCTGTTTGTCCGGGCTTTAATAACCTGTAGTGCATTCAGAGGTCAACAGGTCAAACAGGAAACTGTAGTGAGAGAGGTCCTTTTAATACACTTTGTCCTTCTGAGACAGCGTCCTGTACAGGGAGGGAGGAGGGAAACCCTGATAATTACCTTAAATGTCCAGTGATCTATATTATTATTATTATAATTTTAAGACATGTATTATTATTATTATTATTACAACAACTACATCCCATCAGCCATGCACATGCACATTTATTGTTTTTAATTAAAGGCAAACCTTTACAAATTAAAGTGCTGACAAAATAAAACATGTAAACATAATGTATCAGTCAAAATAGGTCACAAATGCTTTAACTTTCTCACTCACTCAGGGACCATAATTAGTCATCATTCACCTGTCCTCGTCATTCACCTGTCTGTCATCATCATTCACCTGTCCTCATCATTCACCCGTCTGTCATCATTCACCTGTCATAATCATTCACCTGTCCTCATCATTCATTCACCTTTCCTCATCATTCATTCATCTGTCCTCATCATTCCCCTGTCTGTCATCATCATTCACCCGTCTGTCATCATTCACCTGTCCTTATCATTCACCTGTCCTCATTATTCATTCACCTGTCCTTATCATTCACCTGTCCTCATTATTCATTCACCTGTCCTCATAATTCATTCATCTGTCCTCACCATTCACTTGTCCACATCATTCACCTGTCCTCATAATTCATTAATCTGTCCTCATCATTCATTCATCTGTCCTCATCATTCACTTGTCCACATCATTCACCTGTCCTCATCATTCATTCACCTGTCCTCATCATTCACTGCCAAAGTTTCCGGTGCATGATTTATTGTTATTATTATTTTATTCTTTTTACTCAGTAGTGAAATACAGAACGTCCAAAAAACCTTCTTATGTAAAAGTAAAATTACAAATTTAAAAAATACAAATAGAAGGAGAACATGCAAACTCCACACAGGAAGGCCCTTGTTCTGTCTGAATTTACTGTTCATTTATATCACATTTTCACCATATGCAAAACCAGTTATATGTAGTGTAACAAACTCCACCACAGCAAAAACACACATAAAACATTTTAAAAAAGTAATTTATATTCACATCTTGAACAATGTAGTCTCATTTTGGTTATATTTCCAAGCATTGTTTTGTATTTTTTGTGTATTGTGCACTGACACACAACAAACAAAACATGACACAGCACACCCTCAGGTTGTTATATTCCTCCACCATATCATTTGGACATGTTAACTTCACCACTTTGCTAAAGTCAAAGATCAGCTGAGTGCAATAAAACGTACAAATTGCAGTTATTTTTGTGGACTGTTGTGTAAAAATGCACATATAGGTGAGTGTATACGCCTCACATGCCTCACCACATGCAAACATACCATAGCTGTCGCTGATCACATGAGCTACGAGGAAAAATTTGTCACAACACCAAGAGTGTTGTGTCGCTGTAGCACAGAGAAGGCGGGCAGAGCAGCATTTTTGTCTTTGTGTCCCAGTGAACAAAAGAGGGTTTCATGAGATAAAATGTTGAAAAGGATTAAGGTAAAGTGGAAGAAAACCTGTTCTACAAGCCGATCATGTCGATCAATTGTCTGCATGACCTATAGGCTGCTGGGGCCCCCAGGGCTGTGAGGACTGAGGGCGTCAAATATTCACTTATCTGCTACAAATCAGAGAATTAGGCTGATGTGTAAAACATCCTTTACAGTAAAAAGTACAATGTTGAAATCATAGAGTCTGTCACAGACAAGCGAAAAACCATTATTATGCACAGTCACAGAAATACATAAATCTGTCTGTCCTGCGTACAAAAACTGAACAACATTGGCTAAAACACAACATTAACTGAAACACAACAACATTGGCTAAAACACAACAACATTAGCTAAAACACAACATTAATTAAACACAACAACATTAGCTAGAACACAACGACATTAACTCAAACACAACAACATTAATTAAACACAACAATATTAACTAAAACACAACAACATTAGCTAACACACAACATTAACTAACAATATTAACTAAACCACAACATTAGCTAAAACACAACAACATTAACTAAAACACAACAGCATTAACTAAAACACAACATTAACTGAAACACATTAGCTAAAACACAACAACATTAATTAAAACACATTAGCTAAAACACAACAACATTAGCTAAAACACAACAACACTAGCTAAAACACAACAACATTAGCTAAAATACAACATTAGCTAAAATACAATATTAGCTAAAACACAACAACATTAGCTAAAATACAACATTAGCTAAAATACAATATTAGCTAAAACACAACAACACTAGCTAAAACACAACAACATTAACGGTTTCAGTGAAATTAGTTTCAAGTGGGTCAATGACACGACATGCATATTTTTGTGTCCAAGTCCATTATATATTTATATTTTTTATAAATAGTTGGTTGTGCCACCTGACATTTTTTTGTTGTGAAGTTAAAAAATACTGTTAAAAAAATGAGTTAAAACCGTTAAAATAGTTATTCAATATATGAGAAATGTTCAAACACATTGTTCTTGACTCAAAAATATGCATTACATCTATTTTGAAAATACTTTTTTAAAAATACCTTTTTAGAAGCTTTATTTGTTTATTTGTCATTGACCCATATACAACTGATATTGGCGCTCCACCTCCAGCAGCGGCTCATCGTCAGTTTTACCCGACGTTGGCTGCACGATCGCGGTGGTTATATACGCTAGTAAACTTTAAATATACAGCGAGGTGCATAATCTTAAATAAAACATACTTAAGTAAAAGTTAAGTTACAGAATTTAAAGCTAATCAGTTACTGAATCCTGAGGAAGTCATTTTCTGATTTTAAGCAACAACTTTCCCCTTTTTACAACTTTGGTTGTCTTGCTTGTAGACACGTGTAACTACACACATACATTCCTGCCATTGTGCAACAAGTCCTCTGTCTTACTGTGACACTAAAATGGATCATTAACATATTTACACTTCCTTGCTCTGGTACCTGAAGCACCTTTTTCCCACAAGTCAAGTTTTAGTCTCACTAAAATGTCTAAATGTAGATGTCTACAATTCGGAGAATCTCAGACACGTCACGTCAAGAACTTGACGCAGAACCTCGGGGCCTCGTGTGTGAAAGGTGTCGCGCGTT
Source organism: Microchirus variegatus (assembly GCF_963457635.1). Classification (NCBI taxonomy): domain Eukaryota; kingdom Metazoa; phylum Chordata; class Actinopteri; order Pleuronectiformes; family Soleidae; genus Microchirus; species Microchirus variegatus. The sequence goes on from NC_139820.1 coordinate 6,443,003, forward strand.
CTCCGTCTTACTACGTGTTTTTGAGTAAACAACAGCGTGACATTCTTGGAGCGTCGCAAACCGTCAGTCATTGCTTTTGTTTTCCAGACCTCGCCCTCGTTTATCAGTGCGGCCGCTGAGTGATGAGCGTGCGACGCGGTGAGCGGGAAGGCGGATGGAGCGGCCCTCGCTCCTGCCGCTCAAAGAGATCGTCTTCAACCGCACAATAATTACGCGTATACTTATAAAAACTTTCTGGTACATTTTAATGAGGCGACGCTCGAAACGTGAAGATGATGAAACCATGTCACGGTCCGCCTTGCAGAGGTGGAAAAAGTACTAAAATATTGTACTCAAGTAAAAGTGCCAATACTTTTGATGGAATATTACTCAAGTAGAGGTAAAAGTAGTCATCTGAAAATGTACTTAAGTTACTAAGTTACTTAGTTAGTTTGCGTGGGGTGTGAGGGTAGTAGAAATATGACAAGGGGTCAGAAATCCAAAACTATTTTGGAGCTCACGTGCCCGACGCGAGTATATTACGTCACTTTTGGCGCCCTCTATGTTCACGCGCCAGTGCTGGTGCTAACCACATCATCATTCGTCTGGTTCTGGTGTATATTTACCCCCTCTGAATTTTTATTTTTTACTTAAGTACAATACTTGAGTCAATACAAGTAAAATACAAAATCCTGATTTTAAATTGTACTTAAAAAATACAAAATACACACACACACACAAAAAAAATCTACTTAAAAAGTAGATTATCAGTGGCAAATCCGAATTATCTGGATTTATTCGAATCTGGAGTAGGACTTGTTTGAGTGAATTTATTTTGTAAATATCCACCTCAACATCAGTTCAGGCAGTTTTAGATATTTACAGTGTTGAAGCGAAGCCACCGTATTTGTACTTTGTCTATTGTAATTATAATTGTAAAATAATTGTAAGTTGTCTATACATTAACCAGTAACCATGTATCTTCACCAATTACACATCCAACATAGCGACACTAAGAAGTAGATAAAGACGACTGCATCTGTTTCTCAATCTGCCTCGAGGCCCAAGACATTTCAACGAGTGAAAACGCGTTCAGATTATCTGCAGCTAATCTGTATAATCTACTCCCTCAGGATCTGGAGTGATCTTAGTATCTAAGTAAACTAAACTTTCAGATGTGTTTTATCAAGCTTGCTGTTTATGTCGCGCTCTGGAAATTACAATCACTTACAGTTTGCTTCGCGTTATTCTCTGAAACATCACTTTTTTTTGCAGTTTTTTGGGATATTTTCAGCGTTAAAGTGAAGAAATAATGATTTGCGCATTCACACATTTGTCGCTTTACCGTAATTTCTTGCACAACTTTACAGTTTTGCGGCGAGATGGAGGTCATAAGTTTGACAAGAGTGACATGTTGTTGTGACTGTGAAATAGCTTAGTGGATGTGCCTGACAATAGAAATATTAATACCACAAATTCCTGGCGTGTGTGTGTGTGTTTGGTTAAGCCGTGTTTTAAATGATCAGTTAAACACACACGGGCTGCTTTACAGTGTTATTTGAAAAGGGGCGACATATGAACAATAACACATTAAAGGGAAAAATGGTAATACTTGGCACGGCAATACTTCCAAAAGTTCTCAATTCTCCCCTCCAAGGACGACAATGATGAAATATTCTACCGGTCATTCTAATATAAGTGTTTATGGTCTTTTCATCAGTGGCAAGACAAATATAACCTAAAAATATCTTGGCCCTCAACCTTTGGCCCCCAAGTTTCACCAAGGTGAAAAACTCACTGGCATGTGCCACTTTTCTCACTGTTGTGAGCACGGTGGTTTCTTCTACGGGAATGCCTCGTTTCAAACTGTTTTATGTGTTTGTGTTTATTCCAATTTCCCTGATCATAAGGGAACATTATATCCTTCTAAACATGGGTTTCCCAAAAATGGGGGAGGAGGGGGGGGGGGGGGGAGTGTGTCTCTAAACCTGCTCTGAAAGCTGCCAAACACGGTCACCTGCTATCACAAATGTCTTCAGGAACATGACTCTGGAAAAGTTGATTGCATAGTACTCGAGGACTGGCCCTTTATCGAGAGGAAGAAAATGCGGAATCACAAGTTGAACCTGAAAAATGGGCGGTAGTACCCCTACCCTAGTGCTCACCACACCCGCGCTGATCGAGTGATTGGAGGAACGGGGGTAACTTGTCAGCTGCATTCTTCTCATTCAACTATCCTTTCTGGCCCTTCCCACTTTGCCGTGCTTGGCGGCTATAAAAGCAAGGCCACTAAAGTCATGCTTTCAACTGCAGATCAACTCCAGATCCAACATGTCTCTCATCACAAGATCCTACGGCCAGAAGACCATGAGCGTCTACGGCGGAGCAGGCGGTCGCGGCACCCGTATCTCCTCGTCCCAGGTCATGGGCCTTGGATCCGCCGGAGGCTTCAACCTCTCCGACGGCATGGACTTGCACGTCGGAGCCAACGAGAAGGCCACCATGCAGAATCTGAACGACCGCTTGGCCACCTACCTGGAGAAGGTGCGCATCCTGGAGAAGGAGAACAACCGTCTGGACAAGCAGATCAGAGAGTGGTACGAGAGCAGGACCATCGTCGCCCACGACTACACCAAATACTATGCCATCATCGATGACCTCAAGGACAAGGTAAAACTATTTTTCTTATTCGTTTAGCATGGGTGTGTGAGTAGAAGTTAAGCCATATCTGTTGGAATAAGTGTGTACATCAGGTTTATACAGCTTTTGACTTCATTTAAGCTTTAAATTCATTTTATGTACGACCAAAACTGGGCGACAATGACATTTGAACACAAACTGGTGTCTTTAAATTCCCATAATCAGTCTGACTGTACATTTCCTTACTTTGTTTGTTTGTTGTTTCTTCCAGATTTGTATCAGCGCCAGAATGAATGCCAAAACCGTTCTGGATATTGACAACGCAAAACTGGCAGCTGATGATTTCAAAATGAAGTGAGTGTCCTCTCGTCCTTGTTATTTACCTTGTGGTAAAGTTAAAAGTTAACAGTTCACGTCCAAACCCGAACATCTCTCACCTGATGACTCGACTTTTCCACCCCCACCTCAGGTATGAGAACGAGCTGGCCATGAGGTTGGCCGTGGAGGCCGACATTGCCGGACTGAAGAAGTTGTTGGACGACCTGAACCTGATGAGAATGGATCTGGAGAGTCAGTACGAAGGACTGAAGGACGAGCTCATCATGCTCAAGAGGAACCACGAAGAGGTGAGATGAGAGAAGTTAGCCTTTGACGACTGCTTTGCAGCCAGCGAATGACTAATTGTCGTCATGTTTTGTAACGACTACACAAAAGGCCAACACCCACGCCATGGATGTGTGCACATGTATGAATCTTAAGTATGTCACCACACTGGTTGACAAAGTCTCACTTCAACACCATTCGTCTTTGCAGCAGGGAAGTAAATACACAGCTCTTTCATTCCCTAAGATGGTCATCGTTTACTCGAATGACCTCTAACACTGAGGAAATACCATGTCAAGTTAAAGCTTGTGTAAACAAGTCTGATGCCGGGTCTTTTCACCTCTTCTCTTTGCACACTTCCTCTTATTCTTCTCCTCTTCCATTAGCTCATTGCTGCTGCTGCTGCTTTTCCATCGCACACATAATAAGAAGCACTGAACAAACACACATTTAACAGAGGAATGAACGCATACACTGCAACTTGAAATGATCCCTTAAGATGTTTTATTCCTATTTCAAGGTTGACATAATGAACATATGACCCGATATAGGACCCAATATAAACAATACCATAATTACCTACAATTACAAACGATAGTTCGGTCCGAGCATTGAAGGCGCCATATGTAAGAATGTGGCCAAAAATGGTTACTACATTAAAATTCAAAATACCGAGGTCTTTTATTTTTCATTTTCCTGACGTAACTGGCAACCCATGGTTGCTCGGCATCTGAGACTCTACTGACTGCAATGACTGGTAGACGGCGGTCATGCCAAAACATGATTTCAAAACATAAACATGATTTGCAGTCTGCAAAATATTTTTTTTTAATGCAAATATTTTGGCTGTACTGTTGTTGTGAGTTCAGTTTGTTATATGAACATTATTCTTGAGTCTCTGTGACATATTAGGAGGATTTTATGGCCAGTTGCTTAAAAATGGAAATGGATGAAAATACTAGATCTTTTTGTGATTACACCAGTTGCTCAAGCCGTTTCCCCATTAAAATTCTGCAGGAGATGATTCTGCTGAGGAGTCAAACTGGCGCCCAAGTCAACGTGTCCGTGGACGCCGCACCCGGCGTAGACCTGAACGCGGTGATGTCTGAAATCCGAGAACACTACGAGGGCATGATCGGCAAGAACCGCAGAGATCTCGAGTCGTGGTACCAGACCAAGGTGAGCTGGTCGACAATGTCCTCTTTCTTGTTCTTCTTTCCAAGTCGACTAACTCGACCCCGTGTGAGGTAACGCTTGTTGCTGTTTTGTGCCCAGATTGCGTCGGTGGAGCAGGAGGTGCTCACAAGCACGGAGACTCTGGTGACGTCGCACTCGGAGATCAAGGAACTCAAGAGCACCCTCCAGAGACTTCAGATCGACCTTCAGTCACATCTGAGCATGGTACGTTCGACATGTCAACAGGTTCAAGGTTCGGTGTGTGAGCTTTGGTGGCATCTAATGGTGAGAGTGTAGAATGCGACAAACAGAGGATTCCTTCAACCTCCCTCCCTTTCCCCAAGAGTATCAGGGAGCTACAGTGAATTTAGTTAGCCTTCTAACACGATTAGCAAACACAATGTACCATTAGAACACAGAGAGGTGGTTGCTGGAAATAGGCCTCTATACACCTATGTACATATTTGCAGATAGAATAGTCGTTTACCACATTAACAATGTATATAGTGTATTTCTGATTCATTTAATGTTATAGTTATTGAGAAAAAAAGGCTTTTCCTTCAAAAATAAGGACATTTCAATGTGACCCAAACAGAAAGCCTCTCTGGAGAGCACCCTGGCAGAGACTCAGGCCCGCTACGCAGCCCAGCTCGCATCCCTCCAGGAACTCGTCATCAGCCTTGAGGCTCAGCTGTCCCAGCTGCACGCCTCCATCACCTACAACAAGCAGGAATATGACGTGCTGCTCGACCTCAAGACCCGGCTGGAGAGGGAGATCGCAGAGTACAGGAGGTTGTTGGACGGAGAGGACGACAGGTGAGAAACCCAGGCTGGAACGACTCAAATTCAAGACCTTTAATGGTATCGTTTACATGTTCCAGACTAATGTTTGTTCTTTTCTTTTTTCCTTCGTCACAGCACAAAACAAGGTAAGAGAACTTATCCACATGTTATTATTTCCTTATTAAAACAAAGTTATAACAGTCTCAAATGTCTGACATGTCACTCATGACTCACTCTTTGTTTTTTTTTCTCCCAGTGGTCACAAAGGTCATCACAGTGGTGGAGACGGTCGTGGACGGAAAGGTGGTGCAGAGCAGCAAGACTGTCGACGTGGACGTGGATGACATCGAGTGACCTTTATTTTGAATATTTTACGAAAACCAATAAAGATCTTGCAGTTCACACAAAAGCGTGGCGTAACTCTATCACGATCGAGAATCTGTTTTGCACAAATATCTGGCCACACCCAAACAAGCACTGTGTACTGGAGTTCCCCTGCATGTCACAGTCATCATGTGAGACAGTTAGAGGTCTAAACTAAAAACTGGATGTTTAGCTTTTTTTTAAGTTGCTTTAATCAGTTTTTATAATCTATCAGATTCTGACAAAACCCACTAATGATTCCCAACATTTCCAATCTGTCGATCTTCAGGGAGCATCGATTTACAGCGAGTTTATGTTCTTTTTGAACAAGTTCTTTTTTAGACCAATAGTGACATGTAAATAAAATTAAATGGGTTTTAATAATTCGGTACCTAAGAAATCTCAAATGGCACAGATGGTGCCAAACGAGAGAACGCCTCTATTTACTAAAACCTCTGTCATTTTACTCTGTTTCACCTCAGCACCATCAGACTTCCGACAGCTCATGTCCAAATGTTGTTACGTGACCTCCATGCGTTTTTAAGCTCCTACTGCATATTTAAAGGCGAAATTTACTTTAAAATGCAATAAAAAAATTTAGGCGAGAGGAAAAAAATCCTTCATTTTGCTTGGGGCCCCCAAATTCCTTGAAACGGCCCTGGGAGCTTGTTTCAGTTCATTTGTATTTGCTTCAGTACTTCTCTAAACCTGCAGCAAACAGGTTCTGATCAATCTGCTCTATATCCAACTATGTGAAGCTGAAATTATTATATGTTTATATGGGATTTTTTTGTTTCATTTCAGTATTTGCAAATGTGTCAGTTTACACCAGCAGCTTCATTGAGGCTGTGCATTTGTCAGCTAAACTTTAATATCCTCTACTCTTTCCCCTCAACTTATCTCAGAGGCAAACTGAGGAACTCTTGACACTGTAGCCCACGCCTTGAACTGCAAACAATGTCTTGTTTTTAAAGAAAAAAACTAACCGTATACCCGGGGGGGGGGGGGGGGGGGGGGAGCTGACTTGCTGGTCCACCTCCAGAGTAAATAAACATGAGTGCATGCATGTGTGAAATAGCCATCCATTTGGAGACACAAGCGTATCTTGAAGAGCTCACACTAGAATGCTGCACTTACATTCGCTCTAGCTTTGTTAAGTCCAGTTGAACTGAACCGTGGAGCGTCTGTATGGGTTAAGGCGCATTTATACACCTCTGTTTTATGTCTGTCCATCCCAAAACGTTATCTCTGTCACTACCTGACCATAGATGCACCAGAGATGCACGTACAGGTACTGTGGTCGAACTATCTGACATCTTTTTCTCCATGGTCAATGTTACGTGCCAAGGTGCTGAGTGAGGCATCCTGTTTCTTGGTGTGCTTTGTGGGTCCGCCCATGTCTGCTTTTTCAACAGGTGCCTCAACTCGGCAATCAAGTGGAAGGCCATAAAGCTGAGGAAATTGCGGGATGACTCTCTCTCTCTCAACCCATGGTGGCACCATGTGAGCCTGTGAGCCACTGAGCGTATGTGTTCTCTGTGCAGCTTGGAAAGCTGTGTGTTGCTGTCTCAGCATGTTTTAACCATTCAACTTGGTACGTGAGATACTTTCTCCAGTGAGAAAGGGTGATCGTTTTACTTTAGTGGTTTACGTCTGGTTGTTCTTTAAGTTAACAGCATTTTTTCTCTGTCTTGTAGGCCCCACAGCTACTTTTGGAGCAGCTCGATCTAAGTTTATGTTATGTTTGTTTATTGTAAATAAATTGTTTATATGCGATTACGTTTTCGTTTCGTCTCAGCTTGTCTCCTTTTAAAATATCCCGATATCTTATTTTGTACCTTGTTACCTCTTCCCCGTATCCCCTAGACTTAACGGGGACGTAACAGTCAATCTTATTTAATCTATATTTAGCTGTCCACCTTTCAAAGGTTTTTGTTTGTTTTGATTTATAAGGCTACGGATATCTGTTTTTTTTTTTAAAAAACACCACGAGCACTGTAAATATTGATGAGGAGGATTCTCCGTAAGTTCCGAACAAGTGTTCGGCACATTGATACGTACAGGAAATCGGACATTATTGCTGTGTACAGTTTTAGAGAAATTTCAAGTTAAAAGTCCCACATTCTCACTTTTCCCATCAAAAAAATTCTCAACTTTGAGATGGAATAAAAACAAATGTTTCAATAAGTTCTGGAAAAGGAGCAAATGTGGGACTAAAGGCACTAGCTTACCTGCAAAGTAGGGACAGTTGGGACCTCTCAGACCTGTCAGATGGACACTGTAAACCGCACAAATCCACTAACTCCATTCCATCTGTCAGCAGTTCTCCTCCAGGTTTACTCGGCTCCTCACTGGGGGGGAATGTGGATGAGATCCTCGGGGCTGTAGTGCCGGACCACTGGATCCACGGCTCCAGTTCCTCCTGGACATCATCAGCGGAGTGGTGAGGCAAATGATTCAGCAATTGCAACTTACACCCACCCTGAGCCTCCAGAATCAGAAATGAGGTCTTTAGTCGTAGTTATATTTGTCATTTTATGGTGTGTATTTGTCACTAATGGAAGAGTTATCCATAATAATCTCTCCATGTCATGCTGCCTCTCTTCTCCTCTCCCCCTTTATCACTGTATTCATCACTAAAGTCATGTCTCATCATGCCTTTCACTGACTCCCTGAGGTCCTTGTGCTCTCTATTGCCCCCTGTAGGTCCCTGTGAGTCATGGCTACGCTAAGAAATTTGCAGATCACAATTCTTGAGTAAAGTGCAAGCTACTGTTCGACATCTGCTCTATAACCGCTTGACACCCATTTCTACCCCCATGACTGACATCTATATTTAGTACCACTGTTGTTATTATATACAGTACAGGTCAAAGTTTGGGGTCACTTAGAAATGTCCTTATTTTTGAAGGAAAAACACTTGAATTAAAATCATTATTTCTAATCTTGTCAATGTCTTGACTATATTTTCTATTCATTTTGAAACTCTTTTGATGAATAAAAGTGTGACGTTTAATTGAAAACACAAACACATTGTATAGGTGACCCCAAACTTTTGAATGGTAGTGTATGTATATCCATAATACGACCATTATTGTATTATAGTTGTATAAAAATAATTATTGTAGCCGTTTTATAGGGATTCAAACCCCCAATATGACAGACTTTTAACATGCTGTTGCAAGAGCAACTGCTTTATTGCACATAAGGTGCTTTGTCTAAGTATATATGTACATATTTATATACATATACTGTATATACTAATACTGTGGTTGGTATGACATTTAGAAGCTATCATTTTACGCACGTTTGTCAGCGTAATCTTATCTTAGAGTCATCCAACACTCAACGCCAACCCTTATCAGGATCAAGTTGAAACGTGTGATGTCACACATGAACGCAGTTAAAAAAAAACACAGACACAAACCAATTGCAGTTGGCAAAATGAAAGCCATTTTTATTGCATTCACACGCGTGTATGTGAAGGATTTATTTGTTTCAGATGTTTCATTTGTGGCCTTCGGGTGTTGCCTTCTGTGCTTTTGCTGCCTGGAACAGATTATGTGGTGGTCCTGGAGGAGGAAACAACTTTGCCATTGACCGAGTCCTCTGTGACCACTACAATCTTCGTCGTGGTCCTCGAAGACGAAGAACTTCCACTGCTGTGAAAGGGAAGAGAAGCGCGTCCATTAAAACCTTTATATTGATACAAGGCTTTTCACATTCTTTTAATATGGATATTTTTGTACCTTCTCTACGCCTACCTGGCACCGCCCTCTCCGTCCATCAGCCTCTTGTACTCCGCGATCTCCATCTCCAGCCGTGTCTTGATGTCGAGCAGCATCTTGTACTCTTGGCCCTGGCGCTCCATGTCGGCACGCAGCTGCATCAGCTGTTCTTCCAAGCACGTCACCTGGTTCTGGAGACCCATGAGCTGCATGGAGTACCGACTCTCTGTGTCTGCCAATGTGCCTTCCAGAGACGCTTTCTGCAAGAGGAACGAGGAGAGAGCGTGAGTGGATCGGAGGAACAGTCAAAGAACTGAGAAAACACACAAGAGTAAAGGAAGCGTCGGTAAAGAGGAGTAGGGACTTTCATTTACCATGCTGAGTTGCGATTGTAGCTCGATCTCCAGGCCTTGTACAGTGCGGCGGAGCTCAGTGAGTTCTGACTTGGATGTTTGAATACTTTCTGTACTGGCTGCCACCTCCTTGTTCAGCACCTCTGTCTGTAGTGAACATGAGAGATTAGTGTCGTACAATGAAACATTACAAAGGTGATTCATTATCACAGGTTTTTGTCCGGTCTTACCTTGGATTGGAACCACTGTTCCAGGTCTCTCTGGTTCTTGGCAGCCACTGATTCATACTGATCACGGATCTCAGCCATGATAGCGGTCAAGTCTTGCTGTGGCCCTGCGTCCACCTCTACGTTGATCTGTCCACTCATCTGGTTCCTCATGGCTGCCAGTTCCTGTTGAATAAACAGTTTGTTTTAGAGCTGGACGTGGGTTTTTTTTTTTTTTCCTGCGACTCAGTGGTTCTGTGTATGGAACTCACCTCTTCGTGGTTCTTCTTGAGGAAGATCAGCTCCTCCCTGAGGCCTTCAATCTGCATCTCCAGGTCTGATCTGGCCAGCGTCAGTTCGTCCAGTAGTCTCTTCAGACCGGCGATATCTGCCTCCACTGATTGACGCATGGCAAGCTCGTTCTCATACCTGTGAGGCGGCGAGAGGTCACAGCCTTAATATTGATGCATACATTGTAACTACACACTACCCTGCTTCTATATCTCTTCATTTTCCGTCTCTCATCCTGATGCATACTTGGTTCTGAAGTCGTCTGCTGCCAGTTTTGCATTGTCAATGGCCAGATAGATGCCTCCGTTGACACGGGTGGCGTCCTGGATCTGTGCGACAAGTAAAACAAGGTGTCATCTTACGTAATCACTACCTGTCTTTCGCTCAAGGACAAGACGATTGGATCATGCAATCATAAATATCTGGTGACAGAAGTCATGTGACATACCTTTCCCTGCAGTTCGGCAATGGTGGCCTCATATGCAGAGTAATCGCGGGAAGTTGGAGCGGTTTTGCTCTCCAGGAACTGGCGAATCTTGAGCTCCAGTTCGGCGTTGGCCTTCTCCAGACTGCGCACCTTATCCAGGTAGGTGGCCAGACGGTCGTTCAGGTTCTGCATGGTGGCCTTCTCGTTGGCCCCGATGTCCATGCTGCCCCCGTCACCACCTCCGTAGCCTGCACCACCTCCGTAGCCTGCACCACCTCCGTAGCCTGCACCTCCTCCGTAGCCTCCGCCAGAGCTGAAGCTACTAGAGCTGTAGCCTCCACCTCCTCCTCCGTAGCCACCTGCACTAGCTCTTCCTCCTCCATAACTGGCCACAGAGATTCTAGCCCCACTACCACCTGAACCTCCATACACACTTTGGGACTTGCGGGCCATGATGCCTCCACCCATTCCACCACCGTAGAGAGAGAGTCTTGACATCGTTGCGGCTGGTGCTCAGCAGACTGCACAGGTAGGTAGATCTGTTTGCCCTGGAGAGGAGATGGACTGAGATGCAGAGCTCTTGCCTCTGTCCCCTTTATATCCTGCACCAGGCTGCTGCTGCGCCTAGTATGGGTGGGATCATGCAGAGCTATTGGGGCGTTACCTAAAGTGACTGCACACACACACACACACACACACATAGACACACCCTTCAGGTCAATTTTATTCAACTGCCTGGAGGAGAATGTTGGATTAATCCTACTTTTATTCTTGCACACCTTATATGGAACGAAGAGACAGCCACACCTGTTGCATGTCTTACCTCAGGTTAGTTATTCAGTTAAATCCAGATAGTGACAGTGCTCATATGGGTGGTGTGTGTGTGTGTGTGTGTGTGTGTGTGTGTGTGTGTGTGTGTGTGTGTGTGTGTGTGTGTGTGTGTGTGTGTGTGTGTGTGTGTGTGTGTGTGTGTGTGTGTGTGTGTGTGTGTGTGTGTGTGTGTGTGTGTGTGTGTGTGTGTGTGTGTGTGTGTGTGTGTGTGTGTGTGTGTGTGTGTGTGTGTGTGTGTGTGTGTGTGTGTGTGTGTGTGTGTGTGTGTGTGTGTGTGTGTGTGTGTGTGTGTGTGTGTGTGTGTGTGTGTGTGTGTGTGTGTGTGTGTGTGTGTGTGTGTGTGTGTGTGTGTGTGTGTGTGTGTGTGTGTGTGTGTGTGTGTGTGTGTGTGTGTGTGTGTGTGTGTGTGTGTGTGTGTGTCTGTGTGTGTCTGTGTGTGTCTGTGTGTTTGAGTTTGGGCCATAATACTTGAACAAGACTGACATACTAGCAAAACCGGCTGTGATACCAAGGCAACAAGCCTGGTAAACACTGTAAAAAACGGATCAGTGTGATCAAAGGGTTGACTGTCAGGCTCTCGGATCACTTCCTCTCACACACCTGTATCTTCACTCACCAAGTTATCTTGCTTGAAATCATCTCTTAGGTGTCATTTAGTGTTATTATCAGTTTACATGTTAATCACAGTTTGGGGTTAGGTCTAGGGTTAAGGGTGAGGGTGAGGGTTAGGGCTCTCTTTCTCTTGCTTTGTGCAACCAATGTCTGCAGGATTTGAGTCACTTGATGTCAGTTGAAACCTGGCTCTCTGTTCAAGACTGGGCACAGCACTGCTGGAAAGCTGCAGGTGTGTTGCCTACATGTGCACATCGGTATGTGCATCGTGCCCAAACAAGAACAAGTTCTTCCTTGTCTGCCTTTGCTTCTCCTCTAACCGCAGTGATTCTTTCATGAAGACTTAACTTCTTTTTTTTTTTTTAAACCCACTTGATTAAATCTTTTTGCTTGTAGCTTTATTCTTGTGACATTATGTGCAGTTTATTTGCGGTCGAACCGAACAAAGAGTTGCATTAATGAACAAACGACTTCAGCAGGTTGTGCGCACACACAGCCTGGAGTAATACAAACCCGATGTGTCGTTTTTTCAGCCATTTTCCATTTTCAGGTCCCAAACTCATCTCGTGCATGTGCTAAAAAGCTATAAACTGCGTTGCAAAGTTACCGTTTAGTTTCAAACCCAATATGAGTGCGGATATTTCCGTCCACCAACCTCAACACACTGTCGAGTTTAACTGCTCCACTATCTTCTGAAATCCACTCAAAAGTGGTGCCTCCGACTATTCTGCAACGCACACACATATCGAGAAAGGTCAGCAAAACGGTAATAAAGCGTTTTTTTGTTGTGACTTTCTCTTCACTTTCCACTCACAATGTCACTTTTTAATGTTCCCTTCTCTGCAGAACATAGTCTTCACTTTCTACTCTCACACGTCCCAGCATGGGTGTGGCAGCGCTGGTGAGGTTGAAACTCGTTTATCTTATTACCCCATCCTGTCTGTTTCATTACGGACGGTTATAAGCATTCAAGCATCGGTCTCAACTCGCATGTAAATATTAATAATATATAAGAGTTTTAGATCTTTCTTGTTGTTGTTGTTGTTATTAAGACAAGGTGTGACAAGAGATTTGGTCCTGGGGGCATCTGCTCAGGGCATCACAGATGGTATGCACCCACACATTATGCTGTCAGGCAGCAGTGTTTTCAGTAAACTGATGAACGTTCCCACATTTCATTTAACCCTTAGTTATCACGCGGTACAGGCCGCGCCCTTGGTAAATTGCCGTGGGAATAATACACAACTCCTATAGGTCACATCTTCAGGCATTTTGATGCAGGGTTTGTGTGTGTGTGTGTGTGTTCTTATATATATACCAGCTCTATTGCTTTTTTCTGTCTGTCAAATTCTGTGATCATTGGAATTTGGAGCGACTTAAAGCTGGTCTTATAGCGAGCTGTCAATGAGTTTAACTCATGCAACATGTGCATGTAATGCTCAAGCAATGTCTTGAATAAACCTGGCGTAATAGACGTTTTTTTTTTCTTTAAATCAAATAGTAGGACAAACACAGGAAGGTTCCACTCCAGTATAAACAGAGCTGTGTTATTGTTCAAGTGTAAAGGTACATCACGCTAAATACTTGACACATATAGAGGAAGTTTTTTTTTTTCCTAAATCAACAAAAAGCTGCATACATATTTTCTGGATGTGTTCCAGTAAAGTGATATAGATATAATTATCCTCTATTGTCGTTATAGCATCGCTACAAACACATCTAATGGTGGCCTAAGACTTCTGCACAGTACAATATATATATTGAATATTTTAAATTAAATTAAATTTTACAAATGAAATCTGATTTTGAAAGCATTTGAGTACTAAATTGTATCTGGAGCCATATTTAATGTTTTTTTTATACAGATTGTTGCATTTATGAAATTTAAGAACGACAAAAAGAAAAATGCTGATATTTCAATGCTGCTTATACACAACCTCTCATAAATAAGGAAATAAAACACAGAATTGTGTAGACCTTGTCCTTGCATTGTTTGTGGAAAATGAATGAAATTAGAAGTAATCCACTCATAATTGAGAAAAGCTGGCCTGCATACATAAATATGTGCATCCAAAGATGGACAGGACATTTGACGTAGACATTGGATGTGAAATTTGTGGGGGTCAAGCTTTGATTTCTGCATGATCTGATGTGGTTATAAGTGAATTTACATGTGCATTCTTAATTCAGGGGACTGTTATTTGATTGAGGTGTCGAGCACGTTTTTAATTATAGTGTCTAATGCATGAAAAGTGTGTTTGATCTTTACTAAAACGCCGCGTGCCGTGTTTTGCAAACAGCGAGGCTGAGAATGCGCCTATAGTCGTGCAAATACGGGGTTGACCTTTTGCTCTGAGTGTGTCGAGTTTCAAATGATATGCACGGGGTATTTTTTCCTTTTTGCAAAAACTCAAAAGTCATTTCAGCGGGTACAATGAGAAACACAAATGAATGCACATGAGTCAGACTCATTAGTAATCGGGGCGTTGCATTTTGAGGATTAAGGAGAACAAAGGCGTGCGGGGTGATACGCAGGTTGGCAAAGCTGCAGACTGGAATAGTGTTGGAGTGAGATCGAGTGATTTCAGCAGTTTGGAGACAGTCTTAAGGATTTCTGTGTCTAAAATGTGGGGGAAACTGGAATTAACCCATAGAACACAGAGGATTTAACATGCTTTTCCCCCAAATAGTATATTTAAATGTATACAGAGGCTACAAGAATGTGCAATATCACTTTTGCAGCACAACCTCCGTTGCTGTTACTTTTTGTTATTTCTATTTTGTTGTTGTACGGCGACCTCAAGTGTCTCGAAAGGTGCCTTCAAATATAATGCATTATTATTATGTTATTATTATTATTATTATTATTATAGGCCAGGAGTCTGCAACCTGTGTGGCTCTAAGTTACTGTAACAGTGAGGAAAAAGTGGAAAATATATACAGTTTACTCCTAAACATTGGTGTTTAGACGGTTAAGTATCCTTCTTAGAGGAGCTTATACTTGATTTTGTGTACATGTGGTTCTACTTTCTCATTGTACTTCCTCACAGTACTGTGCAAAAGTCTTTACATTTGTTGTTTTAAATCGACACAGCTTCTGAGGGTTGAAGTGTCACGTTGTTTCGGTGTTTTTAGTCAGGGTGTGACTCACCCTTACGCTTGAACATGTCCCTGGCTCTCTAAGACATGAAAGGAACTCACATTGATGTTACTGGTTAAACCTGTGTTTGTTCTCATGTTGACAGTTGTTTGTTTTGTTGTAGGAGTGTGCTAGTTTGGATTAGTACCTTATTTTTTTTATTTTATTTTATTTACAAAAGTGCATGCATTTGAATATACAGCGTTCGAAAGTTTGGGGTCACCTAAAAGTCACACTTTTATTCATCAAAAGAGTTGCAAAATGAATAGAAAAATACGGTCAAGACATTGACGAGATTAGAAATAAGGTTTTTTGCTTTCGTCAAAGAACCAACAAAACTGTTTTCAGCTGTGCTAACATCATTGCACAAGGGTTTTCTAATCATCCAATAGCCTTTAGCAAACACAATGTAGCATTAGAACACTGGAGAGATGATTGCTGGAAATGTGCCTCAAGACACCAGACGGTTGCAGCTAGAATAGTCGTTTACCACATTAACAATGTATAGAGTGTGTTTCTGATTCATTTAATGTTATATTCATCGAGGAAAAAAAAGTGATTTTCCTTCAAAAACAAGGACATTTCTAAGTGACCCCAAACTTTTGAACGGCAGTTTAGAATTCAGACTCTCTAAAACTTTCTTTTTGTCTTCATAGTTTTGAGAACCTGAGCCACAAGATCAGGTCTCACAGTGTTGTGCAGATCAGCAGGGTAATGCTGACGTCCATCCATCATCCATCCATCTTGAAAGGTAGGATACAACACACTTGCACATTCACACCTCCAGCCACTTTAGTCGTGTTCCGTTAACCTCTGCATGTTTTTTGGGACTGGGAGGAAACCCGAGAACCCCGGAGAAATTCCATGCACACACACATGGGTGAACATGCAAACTCCATGCAGAAACATCTACTCACTCACTGCTAAAAATGGAAGGTTTTCTTTAGCTGTTTTAATTTTTGCACCAGCTGCAGTCAGATTGTTGGCTGATAGTCTTTGTGTTTTTCATGGCAATGCTCCATTATACTGAAAAACTGACACATGTTCAATACGTTTCCAGAAGAATCAAAATCCGTTCCAAAGGTCCATTGAAACCAATCTGCAGACTCATTGATTTATCCCCGGTATCTGTTGACTGACATCTGTTACGCAACACGTTGCATTCGTGGGTGTTTCCTACCTGTGGGAACCCTGCCAATATCAATAGATCTTTTTGACATGTTTATTTTGTCACACACTGCAAGCACTTTTCATATTAATGAGAGAGAATGCAGCAGGTCTCTTTGGACCCAAGTATGAAGTGGCTCACGGACAAAATACCTGCAGCTTACGCTGAAAAGTGGAACAGTATGTTCGAAATGCAGCGTGACTTGAGAACCAGTCGCGGGTGCCACGCTCATGTCTGAGCCGTCATAAAACAATATCTTACTCTTCTATCTTTTGTGGGTGAGGTACTGACTCACCGGCCCCATTCACTGTGATCCTCCTGCTCTTAAGTGTGTGTGTGTGTGTGTGAATGTTTTTTTTAAAATTCTATTTCAAGCTCAGACAGGTTTTTGAGACACACCCTTTGCAGAATTCATGCAACACAGACGCAGTGATATTGAGAATATACGAGCACGGATCAGTCCGGACTCAGGACTGAGCAGATTTATAGCGTATACTCTGTATGTGGCCTATGCAATAAACAAGGAGCTGCTGTTGTCTCACAACAGTGTAAATCAGTGGTGGGGGAGATTTTTAATGTCAGGATATCACCTAAAGGGGGCCCCATACAGGTTTGTTGTCAGAGTTACACTAAGTTTGGGGTCACCAATACAATTTTTCCAGGTTTTCCATTAAAAGTCACACTTTTATTCATCGAAAGAGTTGCAAGATGAATAGAAAATATAGTCAAGACATTGACAAGATTAGAAATAATGATTGTTATTCAAAATAATAATTTTGCCCTTCGTCAAAGAACCAGCAAAACTGTTTTCAGCTGTGCTAACATCATTGCACAAGAGTTTTCTAATCATCAATAGCCTTCTAATGTGATTAGCAAACACAATGTACCATTAGAACACTGGAAATGGGCCTCTATACACCTATGTACATATTCCTTTAAAAACCAGACGTTTGCAGCTAGAATAGTTGTTTACCACATTAACAATGTATACAGTGTATTTCTGATTCATTTAATGTTATATTCATTAAAAAAGAGCTTTTCCTTCAAAAATAAGGACATGTGACCCAAAACTGTGCTAGATGATGATGAGGTTCTGGACTTCTCAGACTGGCCCGCTCAAAACCACAGACAGTATGATGAAAGTTCAATCAATCGCTGTTCTGTTTTCTTCTGCAGAGCATGATGTCAGCAAGAAAATAGGCAACAAAGCATGATGCATATCAATGGACACCATGGTGATTGACATGTTTTTGTCCAATAGGTGAAAACCTGGTTGCAGAAATCTGTCAACTTCCGAATCCCAAACCACAACGCTTCAAAATCGGGGTTTGTTTTGGAACCAGGAGATACAGTCAATGGTCAAGACCAACTTACTCATTTGTAGTCGTTCTCAGTTATAACCACTGATCAGATTATGTTTATGTTATTTAATCACAGGTCTAAAAGAACCAAACCGTCTCAACTCAAACAACCCTAGGTGAGGGGAGACAGATACAACGCATGTATTTTTCAACTTGTGTTATGGCGCATTTCCAATTCTAGTACTACTTACTACAGCTCGACTCGGTTTATTTGCTTTCCTATTATGGATAGTACCTGGTACCTGGTGCTTGTTTTAGTACCTGTTCTGACGAGGTTTCAAGGCGTTCGTTCAAATGAAGGTGTCGCGTGATATCGACGCCTCGTGGCGGGTATTTGATGACGACACACCCAAAGTACCAGATTGCAGTTATTTATGCGCCTATTTTTTAAAAAAAGTTTTTTTTATTATAATAATAGTTCCCTTACACCTTTATAGCATCAGTGAAAACCCAAGATCCAGGGGAATGTGTGTTATTTGTTTCACATTAAGTCAGTTACGCACATAGTCCTGTTCAGGTTTATCCCTTGGTCTTGCTAACAATGGCTAACCTGAGATAAGTTTGTGGGTTTTTTTCCCCTGTCTTCTCAACTGGAATGCAGTCAACTTGGACATGACAACCGACATAACGCACCGTTAGGGTCAGGGTTGCTTGTGTTTTCCCAGAGGCTGTGTTTTTACAGCAATTTGTTTTCTTGAGTAGCTGTAGCTGCAGGTTAACAGGCTAACAGGCTAACAGACTGGGAAATCCATCTGCTACATTTCCAGCCCATTAGTGTTAGCGTTTGTTGCGATCCTTACTTCTTAAAACTTGGGACAGAACTTTAAATTAAACAATTGACTTAGAAAGAGGGCGAACTAAAAGATGCAAAAAAAAAAAAAGTTAGCATAAAAAAAATCCTGAATAAACTCATTAGCATTAGTGTTTGATAGATGCTTGTGTTTTCCCAGAGGCCGTGTTTTTACAGCGATTTGTTTTCTTGAGTAGCTGCAGCTGCAACCTAACAGGCTAACAGGCTAACAGGCTAACAGGCTAACAGACTAACAGGCTAACAGACTAACAGGCTAACAGACTAACAGGCTAACAGACTGGGAAATCCATCTGCTACATTTTCCATCCCTTAAGCGTTTGTTGCAATGCTTACTTTTTAAAACTTGGGACAGAACTTTACATTAAACAATTGATTTAGAAAGAGAGCGAACTAAAAGATTCAAAAAAAAGAAAAAAGGTTAGCATCAAAAAAAATCCTGAATAGACTCACTAGTTTTAGTTTGCGAAAGATGCTTGTGTTTTCCTAGAGGCTGTGATTTTACAGCGGTTTGTTTTCTTGAGTAGCTGCAGCTGCAGGCTAACAGGCTAACAAGCTAACAGGCTAACAGGCTGGGAAATCCATCTCCTACATTTTCCACCCCGTTAGCGGTAGCGTTTTTTGCGATCCTTACTTTTTTCTTTTAATTAAATTGATTTAAAAAGAGAGCGAACTAAAAGATGCAAAAAAAAAAGAGTTAGCATTAAAAAAAAAATCACTAAAAATAGTTTTAGTGTGTCATAGATGCTTTAGAATGTTATGTTGGGAGCAGCGATGTCGCCACATTGTCTGTCGCAAAGTTTTCTTTTCCTCACCACAAATTGTATTTGCATGAAACTATCTGAAGGGAAGACACAAAACAAACAGTGCGCACACACATTCTGCAGTGCCGCTCCTTCACTTGGGCGAGAGAGATCGAGACGTGACAGCAGAGCGCGGAGATCGTAACGGCGTAAATGTAGACTTTATCAACTCGGTTGCTTTGCTTCAAATACTTCTGAGTTCACGGTTACAGATCTAAAATCTCGTCAAATCCTAGTGTGGTGGTTTCAGTGTGTTGTAGTCGTAGAAGTGGGGATGTCCTAGTTCCTAGTCGGACGTTGCAACTGGAATGCTCCCTCAAGGTCGGATTTCCAAATCAGAAAGACCGGGGGGCAACCTTACAAACCAATACATAGGATTTCTGTCGTATTAGTTGATACTATTACGTGTGTGTTCAAAAGAGTGCATGGAGTGTTGTTATTGGTATTCAAACAACAACAGTTATCTACAGATATGTTGGCCTAGCACAGATATATCAGTGCACGTTGTCTGTGCAATGGGAGTAAATGCATATGGAAAGAAAGATCATTCATTTGAGTTTAATCAATGAATTACTGGTTGCGGTTATGTGCACTGTTTTTTTTTTGTTTTTTTTTTTCATCCAACCTTTTTACAGAAGACAGGTTGGGTGAGAAAAAGATGAGTTGCAGGAATGTGTGTGGAACAAAAGACAGGAAGTCCCAGTGCTGCAGTCTCTCGGGTTAAAGGCAGGCTTAAAGTAAGGGTGCAACTACATTATAATGCAGGATTAAAAAGTTGCAAACGCAAAAAGAAGATGCATCAGCGTGGAAATTCTGACAAAGTCTCGATGCTTGTGCTTTAATAGCGTCAACATATAAATAGTTATTTATGTGACGCTCCCCTGTTCCTCCATGAGGGAGAATCGCTGCTATTTTACTATCAAATAAGTTTATTTTAAGACATGAATGAAGGGGTTATGGTGACTCCAGGGAGTTTCGGTGGCTTCGGTATTGAAAAAAGAAAATGACTGGTGTCTTTGTGCTGTTTGGAAAAAATGTTTTTTGCAACTAAGTTAAAAAAAACAAAAACTGTTACTCGCTCAGTACTCGATTTAGGAGATGATCGAACTCTGGCGTGACGCTCAGCTCTTCCAGAGAAATACAAAAGTGACACCTGGTGGACATTAGTAGGAATACATTCTGGGTTCTAAACCTAAATTAATGGAGGCACACTTTGTTCAATCATGACAAAAATATCAAATTACTATACTATGTGATAAACACTACTACACTATAAGTCCTTTTGGGGTTTATTTTAAGCTGTCCACATGAAAAAAACATCTCCATCTTTGTTTCATGGCCTTTAATTGTGTTTTGGTGACATCATTTTCAGTTTGAGCATACTGAGGTGAAACAATGGTGCCTTTTTTTTTTTAAAGATCTTCCCAGCATAGAATCTGTTTTGCAGTTAACTTTAACAGACTTTTACTTGAGCTGTGTACGGGCTGAATGACCGTAACACTGTGCGTTTAGTTTCAGCTGGGGTGAGCAGGGCTGTCACTGAATGTCCTCCACCTGGGTGTCCACCGAGGAGGAGACGATCTGCCCATCGATAATCTCCTCCACGATGGTCTTCACTCGCCTCTCGATATGGGGTTTATGCACTGTGGAGGAGAAGGACAAAGACCAATGACGACAATGACAAAATGTTACACAACAACAAATCTGTGTTACAAACAGTGACTGGAGAAGGATCCTTACCCTCCACCTCTTCCACCACCTTGCTGATAACCACAGCCCTGTAGGGGAAGAGTGACAATCGTTAAAAACACACATGCTCCAGCTGTGGACTCACAGCCTCTTAAAACAAACCCTCGATCTCACCGTCTCTCGTACTGCTCTCCCTCCAGCAGCCTCCTGTACTCTGCGATCTCCATTTCCAGCCTCATCTTGATGTCCAGCAGCAGGTTGTACTCGGACCTCTGCTGCTCGAGCGACGCTCTCAGCTGCTGCAGCTCCACCTCCATCACGTTGATGGTCACCTGCAGCTGGTTGAGCTGAACGCTGTAGCGACTGTTGGCATCTTTCAAATTTTGCTGCAGGCACTGGATCTGCAGGACGTACGGTACGGAGGGCGAGCGATGAGTTTAATCTCTTAGATCCTTGGTTAAGGTCACAAAGTCAAGGCTTTAATCTAAAAGTGACAGATATTGGCATCAACAACTTACCTGAGGAGATATGGCTCGCACAAAAACCATTTTGTTCCTATTTTTATCCCACTTTTGGACAAAAAAGTCATAGTATAGTATGTTATCCAAATTTTGACCAAAAAATTATTCTATAGTATGTCGTACAAAATTTGACAACAAAAAAAATCCATAGTATGTGGTCCAAATTTTAACAAAAAAGTCTAAATGTCTTTTTAATGTCAAAATGTAGTCAAAAATTTGACAAAAAAAAGTCATACTATAGTATGTCGTACAAAATTTGACCAAAAAAAGTCATAGTATAGTATGTCGTCCAAATTTGGACAAAAAAAGTAATTCTATAGTATGTCGTCCAAAATTTGACAAAAAATAATTCTATAGTATATCCTCCAAAATTTGACCAAAAAGTCATAGTATAGTTTGTCGTCCAAATTTGGACAAAAAAGGAATTCTTTAGTATGTCGTCCAAAATTTGACAAAAAAGTTGTACTATAGTATGTCGTCCAAATTTTCACAAAAAAGTCAAAGTATAGTAAAAAAAAAACTAAATGTCTTTTTAAAGTCAAAATGTCATAAAAAATTAGATGAAAAAGGTCATACTATGGTATGTCGTCCAAAATTTGGGGAAAAAAAGGTATTAAAGTAGTAGTAGTATAGATATTTTGTGTTATTTTTGTTTTCCTTTATTCTTCTCCTTATTATAATAAATAGTATGAGTAGTAGTAGTGGCAGTACCTCTGTGACGATGCTTTCCCGATTTATTTCCAAACTCTGGTAGGTTCTCTTCAGCTCTGACAGCTGCGAGTGATATGTCTTCACCTCTGTCGTGACTATCCCGATATCTTTCTGAAGATCGTCCATCTTTACACACACATAGACAGAGAGTTTAATCACCTCGACATTGTCTTTTCACACTGCATTACTTTGGAAACCCCTCAGGCTCTCTCTCATTTCACACCTTCAGCTGGAACCATTTCTCCATGTCCTGCTTGTTCTTGACGACCACAGCTTGGTACTGCTCCCTCAGCTCCTGCAGCACAAGTGTCAGGTCCACAGACTCTGTGCTGTCCACCTCCACGTTCACAGAACCGCTCTGCTGGGCCCTCAGCAGATGCAACTCCTGCAGAACACAGAAAAGGCACATTTATTAATTATTAATTATTATTATTAATAGCAGTGGGAATAATAGACAACTCCTTATATGGACATCCTAGGGCTGTGTGTTTATAGGTCACATCTTCAGAGTTTACTAAATGTATGTTTTTTTTTCATCCTCTTATGCGTTGTTGAGTCAAAATGCTACGCACTGCATGTTTGTAGAGTGATAATTGTGCCGAAATCACATAATAGACATTTTTTGTTCATAACAACGAGCCAAGCGAACTTTGAAATTTCACAAATTCAATCCAATTTTTTAAAAAATGCGAAAAAATAGTAGTGGGAATTGTGCAGAAGTGTCAAAATAGACGGTTTTTCTCCAATGTTTTTTTTTTTTTTTACGAGGCAAGCAAACTTTGAAATTTGATGTATTTCACAAATTTAACAAATTAAATCTTTTTTTTTTTTTTTTTTTTTTAAATGTGAGGTCAGGTGTGTTTATATAGTTGGTGAAAATGGAAACAATAGGTTAGGTTGTGCTGAAATAAAGGACATAAAACACTCTAGACTCTTCGAAATAAAAGTGCTAAGTAGAACCATATAAGGTTCTTCGGCTTGTCCTCATTGGAGAACCCTTTTTGGCTCCAGGTAGAACTTTTTTTATTAAGTTTCCACCTGGAACCCTTTTGGACAGTTTCACCAAGAACCCGTTTAAAACCCTTTAATCAGGAAAGGGGTTTTAAAGGGTTCTCTGGATCAAAACGGTTCTTACTGGAACCATTAGTGTTACCAAGAACCTTTAGAAGAAGCACGTGGTTCCAGGTAGAACCTCAGCCCTTGTGGAAGGACTCTTTTGGAACCCTTATTTCTAAGAGTGTATATTGTAGATTCTTAAAGCCTCTGTTTTAATATAGTAATGGAAAACTACTCTCTGCTCTGTGTTCTAAGGGCGTAACCAGAATAGTTTCTGCGACCAACAACAGATGGCGCCATTGCACCTGACTCACCTCCTGGTGGTTGCTCTTGACGTAGGCCATTTCCTCCTTCATCCCTTCGATCTGCATCTCCAGGTCGCTGATGCCGAGGGTCAGACTGTCCCGGACGCCACGGAGACGAGTCAGATCGGCCTCCACCATCGAGCGCATGTTTATCTCCATCTCGTATCTACACACAGATGTAGGGTTATCGTGGACTACACATACTGTTATACATGGTTCAGATGGAGAGGGTAAAATAGATTTTACCGTAAAGTCGCGCAAAGGAAGTGAACCTACTTCAGTTTAAAGTCCTCAGTAGCCAGCTGAGCGTTGTCAATGTTGATGAGGACACTGTGGTTTTCTGAATGTCTCCTCGCGATCTGAAAGGAGAGAAGTTACGTTTATTCTGCTAATGACGTGAGGTACAAAAAAAATTGGTTTATGTGTCACACTTTCTGATTAAAATAGACTATTTGGCCCCTTGTTTGCTCTGAACTAGGAGTGTGAGACCTACCTTGGCCTGGAGCTCAGAGATGGTGGCAAAGTAACCAGTGAGGTCTCTGGAGATGAAGGTCCTCTTCTCGTAGTACTCTCTGATCTGCAGCTCCAGCTTCTTGTTGGCTGCCTCCAGAGAGCGAACCTGCACACACGACCACAGATCTGCTCGTCAACAACGTCTTTGTCTGACCTGACCAATTTAACCACTTTCCAGAAGATCCTCCAGACTAAGGCTGAATTCCAATTCCTTGCTTAACCCTCAATCTTAACCCTTAATCTCAAAAATGCTCTCCCTCTAGTGCAAGTGCTGTCCCGAATTCTCAGAAAAATTAAGTTGAGGGGCGAGTTTAAGGGCTGTATCGCCCTCAATATTGAGATTTTCCGAGACCACCCTTGGGAGAAAGGGCTACCCAGAATGCATTGCGTGTTTTGACATAACAAAGATGGCGGCGAAAGCAGCGAAACGAGTACGCTACAAATTAAGTATTTTCTTTGTTAATAGAGATATAAAAAATATTTAAAAAAAAACTTGTTTTATCTTAGTTTAGGCCCATGTTATGGATTACTGACGTCATTGTTGCGTAACATTTATTTTTATTTTCCGATGTGGTATTTGTATGAGTATCATCTTATAACTAACTGACAACCTAATAACTTGACTGACAAACGGATCGTAATAAATAATCGTGGCGTAAATTTCGTTCTTCTTGAGTGGAAGCAGCTTTCGCGTTATTCTGCCCCCCCACAGTCTGAAGACGTATATCTGCATTTAAGGGGTGTCCCATTTCTAAGTGACAAAATAACCCTCAACACTTGGTTTTAAGGGCCAGTAAAGATAAAGGGTTGAGCTTGAGGGTTAAGATAGGAATTGGAATTGGCCCTAAGTCTCTGGGAACATCACCATATCTTGAGAAACTCTCTTGAGGAGATTTTATGAAGTCCTTGCTGACCGGAGGAAACTGGACAAGCTATGGATAAAGAAGGTCAACTCTGTCCTCTGAGCCATCATCAAGTCATCTTTAATGTAGAAGGACACTGTGCTGCACCCTCAGCGTGTGAAGGAGCCTAACTGTCAGTAGACCACACCCACACCGTTTTTTTGGTGTCGTCGATCTTCTACCTTGTTGTGATTTTTGGCTGCAAAAATCACATTTCCCTCCAAATTCCCCTCGTGTTGGACGAATAAAGGCATCTTCTCTTAATGTATTTGTCTACATGTTTCTGAGAAGAAAATGTATCTGGTATGAAAATAATCAGTTGCAGTGTGTGTGTGTGTGTGAGACATAATAAAAAAAAGTGCTGTTCTTATTATGTCAAACAAAAGAATGAAAGCCACTTCAGGAGCAGCGATGCGTTTTCGTTATGCCAACCGACTGCATGTCAGCCGAGAGAACTCGACAAAGAGTTTTTAAAATGTGAATCAGCAGGTGCACAAGGAGGGTTTTTACTGACTTTGGTTTCTGGGTGACTGTAGGTTAAGATTTGAGTTCTGATTGACCTTGTAATATTTGCAGTGGGAATAATACACAACTCCTTATATGGACATCCTAGGGCAGTGTGTGTATAGGTTGCATATTCAGGCTTTGCTAAATGTATTTTTTTTTCGTCCTCTTAAGTGTTGCTGAGACAAAATGTTATATCGCATGGTTGTTGAGTGATAATTATGCAGAAGTCACAAAATAGACCATTTTTGTCCAATTTTTGCTTAGGGCCCCTACAGACTCTAGAATCACCTCTGCTAATGGGTTAAGTAAGGGTTGCAATAAGGGGCTAGAATATGTAGTAAATTTGCCCTCTGACCACACAATTGTGCCCTTTTTTGAACAGTTTTGATTCATTTAGCATCAATTCTTCATTCTACCTGTGTAATAATGGCACAGATGTGCAAATAATCATCATGATCGTGTTTACCTTCTCCAGGTAGGAGGCCAGGCGGTCGTTGAGGTTCTGCATGGTCACCTTCTCGTTGTTGATCACCGCGCTCTCGCTGTACGTGGCCGCTGACCCGGAGCCGTAGCCGTAGCCGGACGTCATGGAGTAGGCCTGGGAGACGCGGGTCCCGGAGCCTCCCGCGCCGCCGTACACGCTGGGCGCGCGCCCCTGCGGGGGCCCCCCGATGGAGATGCTGCGGCCCTGTCCGCCTCCGGTCATCTGCATCCCTCCTCCGCTCACGCTGGTGGCGCTGGAGATGCTGCGGGAGCTGCTGAACATGATGAGAAGATGATGATGATGAGGATGGAGGCGCAGGTGGAAGCTGATGCTGAAGAGCTGGAGACTCGAGAGCAATGGTCTGTAACCGTGAGCAGCTCCGTGTTTTATAGCACAGTGAGGGCGTCGCGTCCCGTGCCCCAACTATGTGTGGCATGCAGGTAATCTGTTTTCCCCTTCCAAGCAAAACAGGCGTGGATCAGCATTAGTGACGCTCCGTGGAAGTCAGGTATCTAGTTGAGCAGCATGACACTGATCACCAGATGAGGAAGATAATTGTTTTTTTGTGTGTGTGTGTGTGTGTGTGTGTGTGTGTCACTGTCAGTCAAACATTTCACGGAGATTCAAATCTTGTGCAACTTTACAGGTGCATTTGTTCTTTCAATGGTGACACCCCAGTTTTTCCTTTCACCGCAACCGGTCGAGGCAGATGGCCGCACATCTTTGACTCTGGTCACGTCAGACGCTTCTTGCTGTTAAAAGTGAGTTTTTTTGGGGGGATTAGGCGAATTGAATTATGTGAACTGTCTTGATACAGTGCATGTTGTGATTTGTGATATTAAATGTTTCAAAGACATTTTTTAAAATTATGTCGTTAGTGATTCAACTGTCAAACATGTATCTCCTGATAAAATAGCCAATTTATCCATTTAAAAAAAATGATTAAACAAATTAGACAAATAGACAAATTGTCTATTTTGTGATTTCTGTAATTCAGTTATCACAAAATCATTTTCTACACGCTCAACATTCTCACCCTCAGCGTCTGAAAACTGTGTGTAAAATGGTAATAAACTAAACCAAATACGCGTCAGAATGGATGGAATGAATAAAATATCACCAAGGTTTAAACTTAAAGCTGCATTCTGTAACTTTTCTTTGTTGTCAGTGATGTCCGTTTGGTCTTCATGAACATAATAGATGATTTAACTTGATTTGTTCGCTGCCTCCTCTGTCAGGCAATACTATCAGACCTGACTGAGGGAGCGTTTGCGTGTATACACTACCGTTCAAAAGTTTGGTCACTTAGAAATGTCCTTATTTTTGAAGGAAAAGCTCTCTTTTTTTGCAATGAATATAACATTAAATCAATCATAAATACATTCTATACATTGTTAATGTGGCAAATGACTATTCTAGCTGCAGTCGTCTGGTTTTTAATGGAATATGTACATAGGTGTATAGAGGCCCATTTCCAGCAACCATCTCTCCAATGTTCTAATGGTACATTGTGTTTGCTAATCACGTTAGAAGGCTATTGGATGATTAGAAAACCCTTGTGCAATTATGTTAGCACAGCTGAGAACAGTTTTGCTTGTTCTTTGGTGAAAGGGCAAAATCATTATTCCTAATCTTGTCAATGTCTTGACTATATTTTCTATTCATTTTGCAACTCTTGATGAAAAAAATTGTGACTTTTAATGGAAAACACAAAAAAAAATTTTATAGTTGACCCCAAACTTTTGAACAGTAGTGTACAGTGCAAGAAGCGCTCTATTCCGTCAAAATGCCGATCGACCGTGTTCAGTCACACTCCAGCCTGTTTGCAGTGTCTCATTTTATCCGTGTGCCGATGTGACACAAAACAAATAACTTCCTGTGTGCAGGATGAGATTGTCGCCGGGGCAACGTGAAATCCAATCAATGCCGCGTTTGAGAAATTCCCGAGAGTCGCGCGGAGCTGATGTGTGAAACGCGATGCAATAAACGCGATGAAGGAATCGAGGTGTTGTGGAAAGTTACTCAACCGCTCGTCTGTAGGTCAATAAACATTATTGTCATCGTTAAAACGCCCCCTCCTTTTTTGATGTAATGACGAGCAAGTGATGTCTGTCAAAATGTTTCCTGACAAAGAGGGTGTGTGTGTGTGTGTGTGCCTGAGTGGCGTCTGGGACCTTTATCAGATGGGTGTGTGTGTGTGTGTGAGAGTCTCATCAGTCTTGTGGGAGTAGAAAAGGTCAGATTTTGAGATCTGCGGTTTTGCTCGCACTGCAGCATTATTAGATCGGATTAATTAAATCTGTGCACGCGGTGATTCAAAACATTCCAACGACCTGCGGGGACAAGCTCTCGGGTTACTTTGCTGCAGGGCAGCTCATATCAAGTCACATTTACAGTCCATGGTCATCGTCTATTATCTGCTGTCTTTTGTGCTGCTGTCACTCACCTTAACCTCACCTGACAGGAGCAGCTAATGTGTTTACTGACTCGCACTGTATTTGAAGGACACTTTTCATGTTTGTTTGTTTTTTCTGCTTTACATAAGTCTCAAATCGCAGATCAGATGGAAAAAGCGACACACGATGGCTGGGCCTCTTGCAGAAAATCAATGAATTCTATCAACGCTTCCAATGTTGACAAAGCTCTGTTGTGTTTCGGACTAAAAGGTGCAGAGTGTACGTTGTCGAGGAAATCCAGCCCCACAACACGCCAAAGGCGATAATCACGTCTTTACCAGTCAGGAGACTGAATGTGCACATTCTTCATTGTACACATCATTTGCTTAAAATAACAAATAAGACTAAAGGAAATGACTTCAGGAAATGGAAAACAATTAATTTGCCTGTCTCACTATAAGAATAGTCACAAGTGATGCTTTGAATGCAGAGATCTGATAAACCAGATGTCAGTTGACACATAAAGAGCAACAGAAAACCCTGTTTGAGCTCCTGTTGCCTAACACACACACACGTTCTTGTGCAGTGTCCTTAATGAGCACACTCATTAAAAATGCATTCCCTAATCCCAAGCCTAATTTAATTAGTAGTAAACAATATTAAGATCCAACAAATCCATTATTTATACAATTAAATCTGTTAAAATTGTATGAATTAGTAGATTACAGTATTACATTATTTTTGTCAGATTTTGGACGACATAGTATAGGATGTCGTTTTTGTCAAAATTCGGACCAAAAACATTTTCTAAAGATTTGGACGACATAGTTTGGTATGTCGTTTTTTGTCAAATTTTGGATAACATAGTATAGTATGTCGTTTTTGTCAAATTTGGGCGACATAGTATAGTATGTCGTTTTTTGTCAAATTTTGGAAGACATAGTATAGTATGTCGTTTTTGTCAAATTTTGGACCAATTTTTTTTTCAAAAAATTGTCACTTTTTGGACGCATGGTATAGTATGACGTACTACATAGTATAGTATGACGTTTTTGTCACGTTTTGGACCAAAAAAATGTTTTTCAAAAAAATTGTCCGAATTTGGACGACATAGTCAAATGTTGGACCACAATTTTTTTTGCAAAAAATAGTCACATTTTGAAGACCTAGTATAGTATGACGTACTACATAGTATAGTATGACGTTTTTGTCAAGTTTTGGACCAAAAAAACGTTTTTCTAAAAAATTGTCAGATTTTGGACGACATAGTATAGTATGTCGTTTTTGTCAAATTTTGGACCACATTTTTTTTCTCCAAAAATGGCCACATTTTGGAGACATAGTATAGTATGATATACTACATAGTATAGTATGACGTTTTTGTCAAGTTTTGGACCAAAGAAACGTTTTTCAAAAAAATTGTCAGATTTTGGACGACATAGTATAGTATGTTGTTTTTGTCAAATGTTGGACCACATTTTTTTTCTCCAAAAATGGTCACATTTTGGAGACATAGTATAGTATGACGTACTACATAGTATAGTATGACGTTTTTGTCAAGTTTTGGACCAAAAAAACGTTTTTCAAAAAATTGGCAGATTTTGGACGACATAGTATAGTATGACGTACTACATAGTATAGTATGTCGTTTTTGTCAAATTTTGGACCAAATTTTTTTTGCAAAAAATGGTCACATTTTGGAGACATAGTATAGTATGACGTACTACATAATATAGTATGACGTTTTTGTCAAGTTTTGGACCAAAAAAATGTTTTAAATACAATATTCAACCAATAAGAGTAAATAGGAGTTCGAAGAATCAGAGAAAGAGTCTGGAGTTAGCTCAACTGGTTAAGGAGCAGTACTCAGGATCCTGAGGTCATGGGTTCAACCCTTGGGTACTGTGAATATGGGTTTGAATTTTACATGTACTGAATTTTAAATACAATATTCAACCACGAACAGTAAATAGGAGTTCGAAAAATGGCAGAACAAGTGTGGAGTTAGCTCAACTGGTTAAGGAGTAGTCATCAGGACCTTGAGGTTCTGGGTTCGATTCCCTTATCCTCCAACATTTAAGGTGCCACATCCAAAGTGAACACTGAAAAGCACCAAGAGCTCACAAATCTCTCAGGGATGTGTGGCGTAGTGGTTTCGTTCACAACAGTAAGGTTGTACCAGTCCGGTGGTGGCTGGTTCGATTCCACCTCGTGGTCCCAAGACATTACTCGGTGGTGCGTTACGGCAAAAAGTGGTGGTGTGGTGGGACCGAGGGAGGGGCAGGAGCTTCTCCCCCGGCGGTTTTCTGAGACATGAATGGAAGGGGTTATGCCATTTTATTTCACATATTTTTGACCACCTGACTCCCACAGAAAATCAGTATGGGTGTGTCACACCCCAGCACGTATATCAGTGTGGGTGGGTGTGTCACACCCCAGCCCATCCCACCCCAGCACCGTATACCTGTGTGTCACACCCCACCCCAGCACCGTATACCTGTGTCACACCCCACCCCAGCACCGTATACCTGTGTGTCACACCCACCCACACAGGTATACGGTGCTGGGGTGGGGTGTGACACACCCACCCACACAGGTATACGGTGCTGGGGTGGGTTGTGACACACCCACCCACACAGGTATACGGTGCTGGGGTGGGATGGGCTGGGGTGTGACACACCCACCCACACTGATATACGTGCTGGGGTGTGACACACCCATACTGATTTTCTGTGGGAGTCAGGTGGTCAAAAATATGTGAAATAAAATGGCATAACCCCTTCCATTCATGTACTGGGGTGTGACACACCCGTCCACACTGATATACGTGCTGGGGTGTGACACACCCATACTGATTTTCTGTGGGAGTCAGGTGGTCAAAAATATGTGAAATAAAATGGCATAACCCCTTCCATTCATGTCTCAGAAAACCGCCGGGGGAGAAGCTCCTGCCCCTCCCTCGGTCCCACCACACCACCACTTTTTGCCGTAACGCACCACCGAGTAATGTCTTGGGACCACGAGGTGGAATCGAACCAGCCACCACCGGACTGGTACAACCTTACTGTTGTGAACGAAACCACTACGCCACACATCCCTGAGAGATTTGTGAGCTCTTGGTGCTTTTCAGTGTTCACTTTGGATGTGGCACCTTAAATGTTGGAGGATAAGGGAATCGAACCCAGAACCTCAAGGTCCTGATGACTACTCCTTAACCAGTTGAGCTAACTCCACACTTGTTCTGCCATTTTTCGAACTCCTATTTACTGTTCGTGGTTGAATATTGTATTTAAAATTCAGTACATGTAAAATTCAAACCCATATTCACAGTACCCAAGGGTTGAACCCATGACCTCAGGATCCTGAGTACTGCTCCTTAACCAGTTGAGCTAACTCCAGACTCTTTCTCTGATTCTTTGAACTCCTATTTACTCTTATTGGTTGAATATTGTATTTAAAACATTTTTTTGGTCCAAAACTTGACAAAAACGTCATACTATATTATGTAGTACGTCATACTATACTATGTCTCCAAAATGTGACCATTTTTTGCAAAAAAAATTTGGTCCAAAATTTGACAAAAACGACATACTATACTATGTAGTACGTCATACTATACTATGTCGTCCAAAATCTGCCAATTTTTTTGAAAAACGTTTTTTTGGTCCAAAACTTGACAAAAACGTCATACTATACTATGTAGTATGTCATACTATACTATGTCTCCAAAATGTGACCATTTTTGGAGAAAAAAAATTGGTCCAAAATTTGACAAAAACGACATACTATGTCGTCCAAAATCTGACAATTTTTTTGAAAAACGTTTCTTTCGTCCAAAACTTGACAAAAACGTCGTACTATACTATGTAGTATATCATACTATACTATGTCTCCAAAATGTGACCATCTTTGGAGAAAAAAAAATTGGTCCAAATCTGACAATTTTTTTGAAAACGTTTTTTTGGTCCAAAACTTGACAAAAACGACATTCTATACTATGTCGTCCAAAATCTGACAATTTTTTTGAAAACATTTTTTTGGTCCAAAACTTGACAAAAATGTCATACCATGTCAGCACCGTATACCTGTGTGTCACACCTCACCCCAGCACCGTATACCTGTGTGGGTGGGTGTGTCACACCCCACCCCAGCACCGTATACCCAACATAGTATAGTAGTGTAGTACTATGAGGTCAACTTCATACTATACTATGTCGTCCAGCCATTTTTCCTCATAAACAAACACACACACACACACACTTAAACACACACACACACTCGGAAGTCAGTGGCTGCATATTCACAACACGCTTGGTGTTGGTTGACACCAAGCTCTAAAAGAGTATTGGATTCCTAGAGTAAATACATTGATCTGTTGGTCTTGGCAGGACAAAAATGGGCCTTTTCCAGGTGACTGAAAAGTACAATAATGGGTTCATGTATGTTCTGTAGTGGGGTCCATCATTTCCTGTACGCACATCCTCCTGCTGCATCCGTCTCCCGATCAATCAGTGAACACATTTACCACTCAGTGTTTTGAGGCCGTATCCATCACAAACCAAACTTTAGTTTAGAGTATAAAAAGGGAGGATCCGCTCACCAGATCACCAGAAGCATCGCTCTTCGTTTCTTGGACTCACTGCATTCTCCTCTCATCTTCTCAGGTAACAGTTGTTTTGTCGTTGTATTTCTTTTTTTAATAGTTAGTAGCAGCTACTAGAATGTGCTCTCTGTGTTCACAGACATGTCAGGGAAAGTTCTTGTGATGTTTGCACTGCTGGCTGCACTGGTTGCATCTGGTGCAGCCTCAGCAGCTGGAGAGGCTCAGGAGAGCAGCACGCTACACCGGCTTCTGGCCAACAGGGAGAAAACGAAGGACTGGTCTCGCAGACAGGACGCGGCGCCTCAGACTCAATCGGCACGGACGCAGAGACGGGCGCACCTGTCTGAGGACGAACGAGAGATTGTGACCAAGCAAATAATGCAAGCTATTTCAGGTATGCTGTGGGTTTGTGTGGGTGTGCAACCCTTTTTTTCTGATTGTGGCTTCTTGAGATTAAGGAAAAATGAGTGTGCGTGTGTGCGAGATTTAAAGTCATACACTGAGATGTGTGTGTGTGTGTTTCATGTAGGACTGGTTTGTTCACAGAGATGATAAATCCTGAGTGCATGCCAGATCGCGATTACCAGGGCTGGGTGGACTTCGGACGCCGAGACGCAGAATGAGACAAAACAACAAAACAAGTCGCCTGCAGCTCTCACTGGCCTTTGTTCAGAAATACTTGCACTGTCCCTGCAACTTTTTAAATAAATTATTTGGCACAATTGACTTGTTTTTTTCTGTTGATTCTACCATTAGGGAACCAAAAAAGAAAAGAAAAATGGTACTGGTTGAAAATGCAAGGTTTTTTTTATTCACACGTGGTTGAATTGATACACGCACTGGTTTATACTGTACAGCTGTGATGCTAGCAGACACGACAGCGCACACAGTCACGCAGAGAAAACAGTCGATTAACACAAAAAGCATTTTAACCCGTGTTTGTGGTTTCTTCCCTTTTAAATCCACAGTATTCTACGCCTTTGTCCTGCCAGTGATTGAAGAGACATGCTGATCGAACAATTACGACCCCTCTTTTTACGGATTTGAGCTCCCAAAACCATAAATTAATTTCAGTTGGTTTGTGTATTGCTTCCAAATCTATGATGCAGATTGTTTTATTGCTGAGGTTTGACTCATTAATAATAATAATTACAATAATAATAGTAGTGTCAGCAGTCTTGAGGTGATGCTGCAGTGTTTAAGTCAATGATGAGCATTGCAGACAGCAGACGTCAGTCATTGCAGTGCTTCCTCATCAAATTCGTATATATATATATATACAGTATATACATACAATGAGCTTTTCTCATTATAGAAGCTAATAAACAGGAAGCCCAAAGTGTAATTAATTTAGTGCATCTGAAAGGTCTTCAGTGTCTTCAGCATTGGCTTGGGTTTCGTGCTTTAACTGAATGAATAAAACTATACAGTAGGTGCGGTAAATGATTAACATTATTATCATTTATAGTAGCAGACTTGATTTCCTTACTTTGGAAAGTAAAAAAACAAAACACGAAACAAACAAGTCAAGGTAAAACGACATTCACAAATAGTATAAAAAGGTTGGGTTTTTTTTGGGGGGGGGGTTTTCCCCATGATGTTGCTTCTTCGTGTAAAAAGAAATGTGTTCATCAGACAAAGTGGTGATCGAGGTGATTGTCCTGAGATGATGTAACACACTAACTCATTATCCGCTGTACAGGACGTCATAGAAAAAAACAGCACTATACAGGACTGACAACTCAAAAGTATGGCTCCAGCACATTCAGTTTTCAAGACACCGGTGCTGTGTCACATAGCTCCATGCAAAGTCACAGTGCAAACCTTCCTCTCACACCTCATTTCTCCTGGCCCGCCTTGTTGCCCGTCATCCCCCAGGCCGCCACTCTATGCAAACCGAGGTTCTGAAGCTTCCCTACGAGGTTCAAGCTAAAAACGTGACTACCTGCGTCCTTGTCCGGCGAGCCGCGGCGTTTATCTGTCGCTGTGAATGCAGGTGTGGTACTGCTGCGGTGGTAATGGAGGTGGTGGTGGTGATGGTGGGGATAAGGAGCGGCTGAGATGCCATGCTCTTGCAGCAGCTGCAGGAGCCCCGGTGATGATGAAGTGGTTGTGTTTGTCGCAGCACCTCCCAGACCAAAGTGCTCCTGCTGCCGCTCGGCTGGAGAAGAAGTGCTCACGCGTTCAGAGTTCCCACAAGACGGCAGGCCGAAAGAGCGAACGCTGTCGACACACAGAAAAAAAACACACATATATAAATATATACGCAAGCATAAAACGTGATATATAAGAAAACACATGGTTTCATTTCATGCATTCACAAAAAAAGCTGGTTAGTCAATGCTGTAAAAGGAACGTGATGTTAGTTTGTTTAGTTTGATCAGATAAAAACCTGTTAAGAGTAAGAGACATTTAAACATGTGGTTAAACAGGTAAAACACACGCGTTAGTACAAAGTGCATAATAAGATTAAACACAAGCATTAAATCCATTCATTTCCCCCACGAAGCATGTATTTGAACACAGCCACGTTTTTTTTTCAGATGCAGGCAACTGTTAAAGCTGCAGGGCGTAACTTTTGAGTGATTTCTTCTTTGGGAACAGAAATCATGTAGCATTAGCTGAAAATTTGCGCTGGGCACATTAACGCACATTAACCCGTGTTTCCATGACGACTGAGCGGCAAAAGACGCGCATGACGTCATGTTTACGTGACTCCCGATTGTTAAAACAAGTCTCTAAAGTAACGCTAAACTTTAAAAACAGAGGCACACATACGCAGTACACAGGTACGCTGGTTATTTGTAGCGCTGCTCTTTTTGTTTAATAAACAGACCGCTCCAGTTCTACTGTAGGCGCGCTAACGGCGCTAAAAGAGCTAACGGAGCTAACTGGTAAACGGTGCCTGGCATGAAGTCACTGCCGTCTTTTTCCGGTCAGTCGTCATGGAAAAACGTCATGCGTTATGTGCGTTGACATTAACGGCGTTCGCATGCCCAGTGCTACTGCAAATATACAAAAATCATTGGATAACAGGCTCCGTCCTGCAATACTATCAGACCTGACTGAGTGTGTATACACCTGCAGAAAGTTTATCCTGTCAGAATGTTGAATGATCAGGGATTTTGTGAGTTCACTTTTGGTAACTTTTCCTGGATGCTTCTCTGTGTCTTACTCGCTAGCACAATGTTGTTGTCTTGACATCAAACAAATCACTTCCTGTGTGCAGCAGGGAAATGCCACAGGGGTAACATGGGATCTAAACACTGCTTCGTCGCGTGGAGCTGATTCAGCATCGATTGAACTCGTTTGACAGTTGTTAACATTTAAATGTTACGCACTACAGTTTCAACCCGAGATGTTATTACATTTGACAACACAGGGAGGGCACAGAGCCTCGGTTGTTGATATTCCAAGACTTCAAACGGAGCATTAAGCATCAAGCATCAACCCCTGACTCTTACTTTGCCGCGAGGGCTCCTTCTAGAGCTGGAGAAAGAGCCTCGACAGGCGTTTTCTGCCACTGTGAGGGTAAAGAGCAGAGGTTGGTAAAGAGATGAATAAAGCAGCAGCATGAAGGAAGAGAGGGAATCTGGAATGTCCATGTTTGTTTCATGAAAGTGGCACTGCAAAAAAAATGCTGTTGACCCAGAATGAGTTCAAATCAAGCGTTATGGAGAACCACCCGGTCAGGGCTGTGAAATGAAGACAGTAAGGGTCCGAAAATGTGAAAGCAAACTCCAAATGTTCCGATGTCTGGCGGACGATTAGGTGTGAAAACGACCTAAGACAACAAAACATGCTTGAAAATTTGGAAAAAGGCGGTTGAGTTTTCTTACCTAGTAGAGAAGGAGGGGATGAGAAGGGAGGGTTGGAGGACTTGGCAGGTGGTAATGGTATGTGTGGGAGAAGTCTGAGGGAGGTTGGGACCGGGCGGAGCGACTGTGAGTTAGCGTAGGGAGAGAGCAACACAGACAATGAATGAGGCACGGACACTAAATTAGCACTATGCAATGAATGATGCGCACGCACAGGGGTACTTCTGTCATGGAAAATTAAATGTTTTACAGGAACGACAGAGGTCGTGGAAATGAGTCCTTACCCATGCCGTGTGCTCGGGAGAAGTGCGGCAGGTCAGGTTCATCCTCCTCCAGGTCGTTGAGGCTGTAAACGTGCTGTATGTCCACCTCCAGCTCCCTGAAGTCTTTAGTCAGGACGCCAGGACGAGGGTGAAGGATTCCTCCCAGGTTTGGTTTAGCCAGCTGCTGCCACTGATGTAGAGTCACTGAGCCTGTAAGGTGACAAGGGAGTGGCTGTGGTCAAAGAATGTTATAATAAAACAAAGACGTTGCAAGAGAATCAACTATGATGTATCTTAACTAGTGCTGGGCACGTTAGCGCGATAACAGCGGTTAACAGCGTCAACGTTAACACACATTAACGCATGAGTTAGCTCCAATTAGCTCCTTTAGCTGCGTTAGCTCCTATAGCGCCATTAGCACGCCTACAGTCGAACTGGAGCGGTCTGTTTACTTGACGAAAAGAGCAGCGCTACAAATAAGCAGCCCACCTGTGTACTGCCTATGTGTGCCTATAGACGTTCTCTCAGTCAGGTCTGATAGTATTGCAGGACAGAGCCTATTATCTAATGATTTTTGTATATTTTAGTTCTGGGCACGTTAATGCATGACACGTTTCCATGACGACTGACTGGAAAATGACATGCGCAACGTCATGTTTACGTGCCGCACCACCGGAGTCTAGGCACTGTTTACCAGTTAGCTCCGTTAGCTCTTTTAGCACTTGATCCGTGTCTTGTAATGTGTGCTGTGATTTGAAGTCTGAGCTCAAGACATTTTACCAACTGAAATATTACCTTCCAAAGGTTTGACGATCTGCAGGCGGTCCGGCAGGTAGGACCTGGATCCTCCCGAGGAGCCACAGGACTGCCGCGAGCTGCCGTTGGAGTAGTTGGTGCCTGTTGACGCTGCCGGGCTGGAGACCAAGCTGTTTGGTGTCAGGAAGCCACTGGAGCCCTCGCCCTCCTCACAATTTGCCGCCAGGGCGCGGAGTTTGCGCTCGCGCTCCACTTCAAAGAACGGCCGCTCAGAGGAGTGGTTCTGTTGACGGACAGACAGGCTGCACAAAGCGGCTTCCAGGTCCTGGCCTCCTGGTGTGCCGGGCTGACCCAGACGCTTTGGCCCGACAACGCTACAGGAAGAGAACATAAGAACTCTTTCAAACCTGCAGATTTTCCTTCAATTTAAGCAAATTTTGCAAAGACTAGCTTAAATTCTTTCCATATGCAAAGACACACGTACCTGTTGTCCTCTTTCTGTGTGTGACTGGAGCTGGGCCTCTCCTCCTGGGTAAAGCTAGCATTATCAGAGCCGTAGTAGCTGGTCCTGGGGGTGCTGTTAGAACTGGAGCGAGCAGACGCCGGACTGGAGCCTGGGAGTCCAGGGGAGTGGCACCGAGACCGCAGCCTCCCGGCCTTTTTTACCACCTTTACCGTTTCGAACACGCGCCACGGGTGGTTCCTTTCGGCAGAAGCACAGCGTGTGGTCATTAAAACCTCACCGTCATATTCAAAAAGCATCAGTACCGCTTCGTCGTTACTTTGAGCGTTTAACACTGAGCGTATCGCAAACGACGAAACATTCGCGCAAGCGCACTTTGCGTTACCGTAATTACGTGAAGGTTTGTGCTATCGGAAAAATTACAACAATTTCGGAAGGCTGAGAAGTTGTGCATCAAAGCCAACATGAGGTTATTACGGTGATTTCACTCGTGCTGTTGCAGGAAGCCGGCGAATCAGGACATTTGGATGTTTTATACTGTCCAAATTTTTAAATTTAACATGCAAAATATGGTGTTCATGTACAGTGTTTCTGTTTGTTTGTTTTTTTAAATAAAACTTGTTTTTCTTCATTCTAAATTGTTAATACACTATTTTAACATGCAGTAAATTGTAAATAACTGCCAGATATTGAAAATGATTCTATAAAATATGGGACAAATCACTTACTCACAGGACATTGTCTGGTCCTTTTATGGTTAAAATAAGCACATAACAGTCCAGACGGACATTTTGAGGCTTAGCTGGTAAAGGGTTTAATAAGTTTGGAGGGGGTGTTTCACAAAAGTGCTACAACAGCTGCAGAAAAATACACAGAACTGGAGAGACAAGAGTAAGTAAGATGAGTATTGCACCTGCGCTAAAACAAAATACATTAAAATATAGGCAAAACTACTACTTTATAGTTATTGTTTTCTGGTGTTATTTGTTGTGCCTGACAAAAAAAAAGTTTTTACACAAAAACAACTAAAGCTACAGAGAAAAAGCTGTTTTGAACTTGAGCTTGGAACACGGATGTATGAAAAAATAAATGATCTTATCATAACACAACTATGCCCTGATACATAATGAAAATACACAGGTGGAGTCACATTGCTTCAACTTCATACTTGACTTTATGATCGCAAACAAACCTCCTTTCCAGAGAACAGATTTGATGAATGCCAACAAAGTGTCAACAAGAGATTAACGGTTCTGATACAAAACAACACAAACGTGAAGGACACACACTCTTACTTGTATTCTGACGGAGTCGGGGAGTCCAGGCCTTTGCGGAAAGTGCCTTCTATCTCAGCTGCCAGTGAGTCCATGGGGAGGACAGAGGCCAGGGCAGTGTATCTCTGCACCATGCTGTTGGGAAGACTTTTGTTCCGCAGGTTCTTGATGTCCTCTCGGGCCTCGCACAGCATGTCCTCACACTGCGAGTACTTGTCCTGAAGGTCCTTGAGCTGGAGATACAGCAGGGGGAGACAAAACAAACAAAAAAATGTAGCACTCACACATACAGGTAGTTAATCTGTTAAACACTGCATATAAAAGCCTGATTTTATTTAAATTCAGCATATATTTAGTTTAATTGTTTATTTGGGGTTTGTTTTATATTTTGACTTGATTATATTTTTTATTTCGTATACACTTTTGTACATATTTTGGTATAAATAAAACGTTTAATTCTCTACTCGTCTACTAATGTGCACAGTTAATAATATTAGTTATATATAGTGATTATAATGATAATAATAATTTAGAGAAGGTTCTCTAAAGGCTGTTCTGGGAACCTTTAGAGAACATTATCAAAAGGTCATATGAAGTAAAAGTAACATTAGGGGAACATTCTGGGAACCTTTACAGAACGTTCTCAAAAGGTCGTATGAAGTTATATAAAAATAACATTAGGGGAACGTTCTGGGAACCTTTAGAGAACGTTCTCAAAAAAAAAAAATCTTACCTCTGATTTAAGCTTCGATTGACTCTCACGGGAGGAATTCAGCTGCTGGTTCAGCTCCTCGTTTTCATGGGTGAGCTGAAAAAAAATTAATACAGTAACTGTTTGGTTGACACACACTACTGTTCAGCGAGAATAGTCGTTTACCACATTAACAATGTATAGAGTGTATTTCTGATTCATTTAATGTTATATTCATTGAAAAAAAGTGCTTTTCCTTCAAAAATAAGGACATTTCTAAGTGACCCCAAACTTTTGAACAGTATGTGTATACTACCCATACGTATATTTGTATCATTGAATAATCGCTAATAAGAATAATGCGAGTGCTGCCGTGCGTTTATCGCTCACCCCTTTGCAGCGCGCTTGCAGGTCGACTATCTGAGCGAGCAGCATGCTGATCTCCTCCTGCTGTCGCACGCAGTCCTCCACTTTACGGGCGAGCTCCTCCGACAGGTCGACCACCTGCCTGTTGACAGATGCTGAAACACACACACACACACCACGAGTCACAATAAATCCACCCGAGTCACTGTGTTTTGAACTCATTTTCAGTGCAGACGGTGACACTTACACAGCTCTTCCACACACACCATCATCAGCTCCTGCTCTTGCTCCTCGTAGTTGGTCGTCTCTGTCGTGAGCTCATTCGCCTGGAATGATGATGTCAAACGTTGTGAGGGTTAAGCAAGACAGATATCAGGAGATAAACGAGTTAAGATATTAATTATGGGGCCTTAACAATTTATAACATTCATGATGTTTTTGTTTTTTTATCCCTAGTGCTCATGCGGCACGGATTTATGCACGCTTCGTAAATTGCTGTGGGAATAATACACAACTCCTTATATGGAGATGTTGGGTGTGTGTGTTTTTAGGTTACATCTTCAGGCTTTAAAAAGTTATAATGTGTTTTTGAGTCAAAGTTCTGATGTTTTTTTTTAATTTTTAATTTTGTATGAGCAATATTTCCTTCCATTCTCTTCCATGTGAGCAGTTTGTGACGTTGTCTACTGTACCTCTATTCTCAGTTTGTGGTTCTCCTCCTCCAGGCCCTTCAGTTTCTGGTGCAGGAAGTCATAGTGGACTAAGCTGCTGAGTGAACTGCACGATTCGTTCCTTTTAATCCTGTAGGAGATAAAAAAAAATGTTTGTTCTTAAGAGCGCTACAATCTTCGTCTTATCAAAAATGAAAGACGCAGCATCTTAACTTATGACCTATCCCTGCTATTTAACCTTGCTTTATTTATTTCCTTGTATATTGATGACCTTTTTACTTCATTTTATGATTTTCCACCCTTTAGTGAATGTAAATGCACTCACAGTGACAGCGACTGCGCGCTCTCTATCTCTTCGGTGCTCGCGTAGAACTGAAGGAGGTCGTCTCGCATCGAGAGCTCATGGCGAAGCTGCGCTACCTGGAACAGAGATCAGGACCACATGAGCTCTGCAGACTGTAACATAACCACAGGCGTGTGTGTGTGTATATATATTTTGAAGTTTGTGTTTATATACCTCCTCCTTTGCAATTTCAAGATGCTCGTCCAGCATTTCGTTGCGCGCCGTCAGCTCTTGGTTTTGCTTCAGGAGAGACTGACCGATCCGTGCCGCTAACTCAAGATCGCGCTCTTTCTGCAAAGTAAAACAAAGTATAATGTATATTACCTAAAATATATATATATATATATATTTATACATATATGTATATATGCACATACGTATAAATATACACATTATACATATACATACAGTATATATATAAATATAGATATACACATATAATATACATATGCATACAATATACATATACACATATATATGAATATACATATATATGTATATGCATATACATGCATACATATACATATACATATACATATATAACTGAGCATTTTATACAATAATATTTAAGTGAGAAAAACACAGTTGCTTTTAACCAAATCTAATGGACCTATGGACACAAACAGTGAGGCGGAGACGTTTAATCCTCTTTAATCCTCATCTGTACATTTGCAGAGTGTCTCTCTTACCTCCTCCAGCAGGTGGGTGACTGCTTTAATGTCATGATACGTCTTGGTGACCTGGCCCACTCTGTCGGCGCACAGCACTGAAGGAGGGAGGGGGGGAGCGAGAGAGAGGGATTTAATGAATGGAGGAAGAGGATAAAGTGCACAAAGTCCTGTTCCAGGGTTTCCATCAGACAGGAGTATGAGACAGGAGTCAGACAGGAGTATGAGCGATGAACAAATCTTTTGAACAAATAGTTCTAATGAACTGATTCTAATGATTCGCGACACCCAGCAGGACTGCTTAAATGCCGGCGCTCACGTGTGACACTGAGTAACAGCTAACCTTGTCAAACACAATGAATTTACGTCCCAGTTTTCTATCGTTCGCTTTTTGACTTTTTCTGTTCTGTTAAAGCACTAAAAAAATAATGCTTAAAGACCTCCCTTTGAGATAAAAGAGGGGGATTATTGTGGGGATAAAAGGGGATTATTATTATTATCATTAATCGATAACATGATCAGGTAAACCAGTGAAAGAAGTGAATTATTTTTCAATATTAACCCGTGTGTAAAGCACACACACTTCTTTAAGTTTTCTTCCGGTTGCTGCCCAACCACAACATCTCCACACACTGATCCTCTTAAGTGTGTTATCTCGTTTAGCCCAGATAAGACAGTCATAAAGGCCTCTTCTCCTGAAGCTCAGGGGGTAAAGACGGCCAGATTTAAACTCTCTCGGAGTCCACACCAGCAGGACAAAGGTGACCGTCAAAGGTGACTTTGTTTACATCCAGAGGAAGTGGACTTGTTTACGTGATCGTTGTCTGACTAATTTTAAAATCGAGAACATTTAAAACAACACAACTGGTAAATCACAAATTCTGCCAATTTTGATTCCAATTGTAGAATGTAATGCATAAATGTTGGAAATAATAAATATTTTGTTGTTTTTAATTGTTTTTAAATATAAAAACACATCTGGGCAAAAAGGACTCAAAATTTGGGAATTAGGCTCTTTTTTACAAACAAAAATAAAAGAAAAAGAGTCTTTTTGTGACTTGACCTCAAACACTCAACACCAGGATGTCCAAATAAGGACATGTGTTAATTATTCCCCCGTGGCAATTTACCAAGGGTGCACCTGCGGCACCGATCTGTGCCGCGTGAGCACTCGGGGTTAAGTAGCATGCAAAACCAGGTGTATAGTCTCACTATTGTTAGTTGTCATACAGCACAGTAGAGTAATTTGATTCAGAGGTAGTGAAATGTGGTCTGGAAACAGAGATTGGATATCTGCATCTATCAGTGTGTAATCAGGCTAATGGACAGATACTAACCTTGGGCTGAACCACTGCACTGTAAACTACAGCTGGGCCATGAATTATACAATCAAACAATGAAATGTGAAAAATCCCAAACTACTATAACCATGGCACACATGAAACTAAAAGGAGCTGCTTGCCAGCCTGAGGTCTTAAGGGTTTGCGCTGAGCTAAATAGAGCGAGGTTAACACCGTTCCTACGGATGAAGCCACTTTGTGACGTTTGTTTTTGGCACACTGTGAGGGATCAGACGGACGATGGAAGAGCTCCAAGTATCGCAGTCGCAGTGATCTACTGATCTCTTTTATTCTGAAGAGGCACAGCTGACCGGATTAACGGGGGATACGCGGCCTCGTCTAACCACGCGTGTTACTGTAAATCTGTCTGGACGTCACAGAGTGAATAGTCTCTCATTTACATGGCCCATTGTGTACCACCATGCACACAATTATAACTCATTATGATGCATCTATAAAAAGGCTGCAACTAACAGTTATTGTCATAATCAATATCCGGAATAAGTGAGTCATCGTTTGGTCCACAAAAATGTCGAGAAAATGTGTTGTTTTCATGATTTCTTGACAATATGAATCAAAGAAAACATTATACGGCAATATGGATGCATCATAATGAATAATAATAGTATAATCACACCTCACAGTCGCCCTGAACTTGTTAATGCAGTGCAAACTTTTTTTTATTGTCCCTAAACGACCGGCATCTCTGTTTTCTGGACGGGCGCCCATGTGCAAATGTCGCAGTATTCGGTGAGGTTTGCCAGCCACATGCTCCATTTCGACAAAGAACCGGCAGCCCCCTTTTGGAGGAGAACTCAAGGAGAATATGAGCTTGCCTCGCACACACACACACACATATGCCACAGTGTACTTGTTTAAAAGCACACAAATGCAGCACAAAATGTTCCGTACCGCAGCATCAGCA
The DNA here is from genome assembly GCF_963457635.1 of Microchirus variegatus. NCBI lineage: Eukaryota > Metazoa > Chordata > Actinopteri > Pleuronectiformes > Soleidae > Microchirus > Microchirus variegatus. The sequence continues at coordinate 6,487,539 of NC_139820.1, forward strand.
AAACCTCAAGGCTTTGACCTCCACATATTCATAACCACAGCAGTGCAAGACAAAACCTAGACTCACAGATCTGCCAGTGACAAGTGAAATAAACGTATAGAGGGTTTGGTTATGCTTCTGCGGCATGAAGTCTCTCACACACACACACACACACACACTAAGTGACCTTCACCACAGCGAGGAAAAACTCAAGCTGCCTCTAAACACCTAGAAACAAACTCTGTTTTACGAGGACTCATCAGTGACACCCTGCACCTGCACCACGTCCACTGCATTATTGACAGTTAAAGCACTTGAATAACAAAGAGCCGAACCCATCGTCACCACCGCCTCCTCTCACCTTGTGTCACTTCCCTGCAAAGACCGCCCTTGTTGTTATTGTTGTTATTATTATTGTTGTTGTTATTGCCGTTGAGGCGTTCCGGATCGTCCGCAAAGCTGAAGGTGCTCTTCTCCTCTTCCTCCTCCTCGGACGCCGAGGAGCTCCACACCTCCATGGTGACTGGAGAAAAGCTGCCTCCCTCTGCCTCCGAGTCCATCGCTTAAAGAAATTCACTCTTTGGATTCTACTGTGTGTCGTCTGAGCTGTGACAAACCATCATTCTGCTGCTGCTGCATGTGTGTGTGTGTATATGACAACAGTCTCCAGCAGACTACGTGAGTGGGCGTATACACCTATGTGTGTGTGTGTGTAAGGGAATCTGCTTGGTGTTAATATATAATCCCTCAGACTGTAGCTGCCATCTGTCGTCACTCCTGCCTCCGTTTACCTGGCCACGTTGGACTACCGGGTACAGGAAGAGGGGAGGAAGAGGAGGAGGGGGGAGGAAGAGGGGGACAAATCTCAGCCGTGTGCGACAGACGCCGACACTGACTGCACACCGTGTCCGAGCGAAAACATGATCATTTCCGTATAGTGCTAATTGAAATAAACCAACTAAAGAAACCTAATGCATTTTTAAAAGGATGCTGCACAGACAGCGCCCACCCGTGTGGAGGGAGGGAGATGGTAGGGTCCGCCCGAGCCAATCAGCTGCACTGATTCTAGACGTACGTAACAGCAGACAAGATAGAGAGAGGGGGGCTCTGCAGAACACTGCTGCAGACACACACACACACACACACACACACACACACACACACACTCCTACTGAACATAAAGAAGACTGGGAGTGTGACTGAGGACAATTACCGCGAGAAAATACTATAATTAAGATTCAAATTGTGCCTTTTCTGCCTTGGTTAGTGTTTAATGAAGCTTCGTCTTACGTTTTCAAATCACACTTTTCTCTCATCAGATAATACAGTATAATAATAATAATACAAATAACAAGATTAAGCTCAGTTATAGGAGATTTGATGTCATTTCTGGAGGAGATGTTTTAACTCGCTGTTCGTTTTTGCAGCATCTTTGAATCTATATAAATCAACTATTTTCATAATCAATAATCGGTTTGAAGCTTTTTTCATGATTAAAACAAGATTTCTGATTGTTTTAGCTTCGTTTCTTTGCTCCACATAACAAAGAAATCATTAAAACTGAATCATTTCGGTTTGTTGACAAAAACAAGACATTGGAGAACATCATCATTTTCATTAATACCTCTAATACAATGACAATAAAGAAATCTAATCTGTACCATTGGACCAGATTATGATGGGATTGTTCTCAAGCCTCACACCTTTACAGGATCAGGTGCGATTGACAAATTATTCTAATTTCAACACCCAACAAGCACAATAGCCTTCTAACGCGATTAGCAAACACAATGTAATTATAACACAGGAGAGATGGTTGCTGGAAATGGGCCTCTATACACCTATGTACATAATCCATTAAAAACCAGACATTTGCAGCTAGAATAGTCGTTTACCACATTAACAATGTATAGAGTGTATTTCTGATTCATTTAATGTTATATTCATTGAAAAGAAAAGCGCTGTTCCTTCAAAAATAAGGCCATTTCTAAGCGACCCCAAACTTTTGACCGGTAGTGCATCATAACTTAAGTTTGTGGAATGGAATACAAGCTATAAGGAAATAAAGTCTCAAGTACTTTGACCACAATAAAAAGCAAAGACGTGATAAAACAAAAGTCAACACTCCAGTCCAGACCACACAATAAATATCTATGAACCCAATGAATACGGTTATAGAAAGAAAAGCAACCAGGTGAGTTTGAATAAAAGGTGAGGGATTAAAAAACACTGCCAGCTATGAGCTGATAACACAAGTAAACATATTTGCCTAAGGAAAAACCCTCATAGGTCACTCGCCACCAACTGAGATTTTTGTCCCACGACTTCAACAGAAAGTCACACCGTGTGCATCCAGCTGATCGAATCCATAAACACGTCATAACTTATTAAAGATCTGACGGTGTGCACGGCCGCCCCGCAACACACAACAAGAGCGAGGCATATGCTTGCTGCAGGACAATGTTTATAATTCAAACAGACAAGTGACTTTCCTCTGGTGCCCTGAGAGCATGAGCTCATTCAAAGGTTCTGTGTTTCCCAGAAAGAAGATTCTTTGTTCTGGATCAGTCAACATTCATACTTTCTTATTAGTTCTACATTCTTCAAACTAATTCCTACTTGGCAATAAAAGGGGGATCTGGTTCAGAAAATAATAAAAGAACAATCACTCATAATAGGTAACATGAGGATGTCACAGACACCTCTAATCATACCACACGTCTAGACGACCGACGGCAACAGATATGCTAACAATGTCAGCGTGTTGCCATATGTGTGTGTGTGTGTGTGTGTGTGTGTGTGTGTGTGTGTGTGTGTTCGAGCTGCAGCGGAAACGACTTTAGACGCCAAGCGGCAACAGGTTAATCGGCTCACTGACATTTTGACATCTGTGCCTCGCAAATGTCATTAGAGGAGAGACAGGACACACACTCACACACAGAAACATCTTTGTATAGCCATCTTAGTGAGGACACTTTGACATAATGCATTCCACAGCCCCCTAACCTTAACCCTTCACCAACACTATTTAACAATTTACTTGGTTTTGTACAAAGTTTTGATCGTGCCTGCATACAGACACTGTAATATTTGGGTGAAATTAACCTTTAAAACATTAAAAGGGACACTGTGTAGTATTTATGGGTTTATATGACCCAAAATCCACACAAATGATGTGCTCCTGCATTGTCTAGTCGCTGTATAATAGTTTTTGTTTCATTTTCGTTATGTTTCAAAAAGTCATGTAAAATAACATGGTCATGGGCCGCTGAGACGCCATGTTTCTACCGGAGCCTGTAAGGACAAACGCGAGAGAACAAATCAAGCGTCTCTTTACTTGTGGCGGAAGTCCCGCCTCCACTCTCTCCGATTCGTCTTCGTATTTTTGGGAAGATTAAAAGGTTACAGGGAGCCACTGCAGATGGGCAGAAGAGCCACATGTGGCTCTAGAGCTGCAGTTTGCAGACCCTTTGACCCCTTGGCAAATCCATCACTACACACTTGCAGTGTTGAGTGTTGAGTGACAAGTAAAAACATTACTCACAGAAGTACTTGAACGTCTCATCGATCTGCTCATAGGTGAGTCCCAGAGTGACCTCTTGTGGCAGCACAGGGGTGCGCAGCCAGTCGTCATTGTCATAGCCGAAAACGCTGTCCGCTCGAAGGGTGTAGTTGGGCCGGGCCTCTGATAACAGACTCACGATCTCCAACTCTGGCACGTCTGAACAAAGGTCTAAGTGTGAGTGCGTGTGTGTGTGTGTGTGTGTTTGTGGAAGAGGAAAGGAAAAACAAAGAGAGGAAGCAGTGCTTTAGCAACCATTACTAAACAGCCATATGACTTATAAAGGCACACCGCCCTCTGCTGACAAATGTGAGATGCTACATCATTCTGATTCTTAAAAAATGACAAAAATAAATCTACCTGTTGGAGTTGACACATCGCGGCAGGGCCGTTGTTCAGGGTCCCCGAGTTTCCCCGGTGGAGCAAACTGAAGATGCTGGGGCTCCACGTCCGAGGCCCCCAGCACCTCCTCCCGCCCCCCATGGAGGGAGAAGAGCGACTGAGGGTCCAGGTGAGCCTGTGGTGGCCAGGAGCGAGGAGAAGGAGAGGATGACGGGGAGGCAGGGTGGGACAGCTCGACTGGGGCTGAAGGGTTCAGGGTGAAGACAAACGCAAAGCTCGGTGTGCCACTGTGGGACTGAGGCCCCCTGGTGGCTCAGGGAGAAGGTTTCCAGGGCATCAGACTCTGAGCGGCTGAGAATGTGACTAATAAAAAAAAAAGAATGGACAGACAAAAAATAAAGAAGAGTGAGGACACAATGAAATATTAAAGGGTCCAAAAGGAAGCATGATGCCAGTATTCATGTTTGTTGTTAGTTAATGCCACAACAACTAGACAAAAATAATAACCCTTCTCAATCAGCCTGCTTTTGTTCCATTTTATCAAATATATATATATATATATATATTACATTATATACATTATACTATATATCTATATCGTTTTGCTTCGTCTCTTCTTCTTGTTAAATTACATATAGATATATCCATACATATGCATATATATATATATATATATGTACATATATATATATATATAAACATACATATATAGTATATATACACACATATACATATACATATACATATATATACACATATATACACACACACACACATATATAAATAAAGACATGTTGTATATACACATATGTATACATATACATACATAGATATACACACACTTATACATATAAACAAACATATATATAACCACACATATATATACATACTATATATACACATACACACATACATATATACATATATACACATATATATACATATAAAGTAACACTTTAGATTAGGGAACATATTCACCATTAACTGGTGCTTACTAACATACATATAGTATGTAGTAGTAGTATACAAGCAGTAGTATACTAGCCCTTTATTAGTAAATATTAAGCACGTATTAACACCTTATATTGGAAAAATCCTACTTCATGTCATAATAGAGGTAGAATAAGGTGTTAATACGTGCTTAACAATATAACAATAACATATGTACGTTTGTATTTGTTTGCACCCACTAAATTCATGTATACAAGTTCATCATCATCTTTATGAATGTAATAAAATTTTTGTTACCATGTTAACAATTAAGTAAACCCATAACTGGACTGAAACAAAGTATTTAGCAACTCATACTGCAGCCTCAACTGATTCATTACTATACAAAACAGCACTTTAACTTCAGCAACATAAATAATAACCATCAGTATGTACAGTCTTTTTTAAAATTGCAAACAAGTGAGTGTAAATAAATACTTGACACTGAACTTGTTACCTCAGTTTCCAGTACATCTAATTGTGTAACCAAATGTGACTCATTTATTTTTCATGAGATCGCAACTCTCCCCAATTTCCAATAATCCTTTTGTCAGACAGAAAAGCCTTTGAGTAAAAAAAAAAACAAAGCGGGGCCGAGCCTCCAGTCAGTCATTGTGTCAGGGTCACGCGGATTAAGTTACCAGAGCCTGAAGAAGCCCACGGATCAGGTTCCTCCGCATAAATGTAACACATCTATAAACACACGCACACACAACAAGAGGTAGTACTGTACGTGTGTATTTAAAATACACACAAAAACACAAGTATCTACCGAGTATTATGTCACACTGTAAGCTAAATGTACCATAATGTGCGTGGCTTTTATTCATGTATATGGAATTTTACACTGCATCTACACTCACTTTATTAGGTACACCTCTTCAATTACATCAAAAGGTGATTTAACTGACTTTGAATGACATCTCCAGGTTTTACAGAGTGTGAGAATGGCCAAACGTGTTTGAAATGATGGAAAAGCGACAGTAACTGGTAATAGTTGCTCAAACAACCACATTATTACAACCAAGGTAAGCAGAAAACTATCTCTGAACACCTTGAAGTAGGCGGACAACAGCAGCAGAAGACCACACCCTCTTCATTCGGTGTCATGTGTACCTAATAATGCGGCAGGTGAGTGTACATTACCATCTCACGCCTCAGGTCGACTAAAGTGACATTATCCTGCTCTGCTGCATCTGCACACATTGCACAAACAGATCCCTTCATCGGTATATTTTGTTGTCACCGGTTCACTGTGCAGTGATGGAGGCCATCTTGGAGACCCATCTCTGCCACTATCTGAATAATTCGCTCGCCAAGCTGTTGCATTCTCCGGCAACCATTGTCATGTGTGCTCATTCGGGGGGCGATAAGCCCTTGAGTTATGGAGCCTTATAAAATATCCATTGAGCGGCGGTTCGCTCTGCAAAGACGCCTTGTTGATGCCAGAATGATACAAAGGAATCATTCTGCAGCAGCAGGTTATTATATTTAATGTTTTTTAACATTAGAGTTTTTAAAAAGAAATGAACTGAAACTGAATTGTGTACTGTATTTACAAAACTAATTAAAATTCTTGAGAAATTGTGCGTAGAATACATTTTTAAAATGGCATTTTTGTTGTTTTTTGGCAAATACTCAATAAAAAAAACCAGCTCTAAAAGTTAATTAAAACTAACTAATTTAAAAACAAAAAGTCTGTACATAATACTGTACATAAAGAAGTGGCCAGACATGAGTGTTTATTTATTTTTAAAGGTGCATTATGTAGTAAATCGAAAGCTACTGGCCATAAAATTCTCCTAATGTCACAGAGGCTCAGGAATAATGTTCATATAACAAACTGAACTCACCAACAACAACAGTACAGCCAAAATATTTGCATTAAAAAAAATATTTGGCATGTAGCGCCATCTACCGCCGTCTACCAATCATTGCAGTCAGTAGAGTCTCAGCTGCCGAGCAACCACGGGTTGCCAGTTACGTCTGAGCTACAATGGCGGAGAAAACGAAACCTAAAAGACCTCGGTTTAATTTGAGTGTAGTAACCGTTTTTGGCCACATTCTTACATATGGCGCCTTTGAAGTCAAACAAAAATCTGCCACTTTTTAATAAGCAGAGTAACTCATCAATACAGAGATAAGAAAGGTTTTCCATGAACTCAAATCACGTATGAGGTTGCTGGGAGAAAAAAAAAGGACACTTGATGCTTCACCCAGTTATTACAGTCAATAAAACATGTCAGCCAGAGGGCAAAGGGTTAGGTCTCTTTTCAATAACAGCTACTAAACTAAACAGCCATGATAAGTAAGTACAGAGCGGGCACATGCACATGACACACACAGCTGACGACTGTAGCTGTGTACACATCATAACACACCTTCATCTTTACCTTTACCTGTGAATTAAAGCCTCCAGCACCAATATCAACATCACCATCAGAACCACAACCAAAAACCAACCACCAGAGGCCATTTAATCCCCATCACCTCCGCTGGTTTGACAGCAAAAATCCATCCAATTAACTGTTAATTAATTAAAATATGTTCCACAAAGACTGCAAACTAACAGAGTTAATTTCAGTGAACACTTTCAAATCTATATATTTCTTTTCTGTTTGTGTTTTAACTGTGTCAATTTGGACCTGTCATGTTTTTCGTATTTGCTGCTGTCTAAGGACTCCCTTAAAAAAGAGGTTGTTAATCTAAAAATGGGATTTTCCTGTTTAATTAAAATAAAAAATGACCTTTTTGCATCTTGCACCTGGCAAACACTCCGTATTACAACAAATACTCAAACCAACACTAAAACTAATACAAACTAATATAAAGTAGCAAACCTGCTCTAAAAACTACGGAGCCCTGCTAGGGTCAAATGTGGATAAAATAAAAATCGTTTGTAAACTGTTCCGTCAGATTTCAAATGTCAGCTGTCAAATATGTTTGCGAGCTTACTGCAGCGTGTGGAAACCTCCGGTTTTGGGCTAAAATGCTAATATTTACATAAAAAAATATATAAAAAAAAATAGTACTAAACATTTACTAAGTACTACACATACTAAACTATACATTTTAAGTACAAACATTAATTGACTAGGCAGTCTAGTACTATGTTTCTGCACTGATTTGAAGTCTTTAGGTCACATGACCTGGACGCTATTGAGCTTTATTTTGTGTATAAAAAATTCAAAGTTAAAATGTGGAAAGAAAAGGTGCGTCTCAGACATCTGAGGGAACAGTTTACCAAACAATTTTTTTTCCACACCTGACCCTAGCAGGGCTCTGTAAAAAACTAACTAAAACTAATGAATTCCTGACAATTACACTTTAATCAGCAAAGAGCAAAGGTTCTCACACTCGCTACGGACTCACAGACACGTTTTGGGTAAAACATTATCCATTTCACATGCATTCAAAACAGAAGCTATAACTATAAGCTATAAAAAAGAGAGAAACAGGCATGTCTAAGCAGGTCATGTTAACACATCAGCACTCTGTCATGTCCAATTTAGCAGTAAGTGAAACACACAGTCGGTTAGTTAACCATGCAGCCAAGCGAGACCCTGTCAGCCACTTAGGGAAAACATAAGGGGGACGTGGTTATTAGCCATCGCTCCCTCCTTTTGTGTTCTCCTCTTTTTTTTTATGTCCGTTTCTCGGCAATATGCCAGAGGGGAAACAAACCCAAACAGTCAGCTGAGTGATCATCAGGAGCATCATTCATTCATACAGAACATAATAGACGACCAGATTCATAGCATACCATGTTCATAAACAGCAAAAGAGGGAGGAAAATTTGCAAAATATCCTCTTTTTTTTTACTGTTTACTATAACTAGAATAAATGTGACAATAGCTCCATGTCACGTCAGCACTTTTATTCATTCATTAGTGCAGCAGAATATCCTCCCTCTGACCTTGGAGTCTGGACTAAAACCTGAACTGAAGTGAGGTAAAGGGTGTTTGGAAAAAGCTCAGTGTTGGGTCTCTCTGCAAACAATGTCCTTCCAGGAGGGTGTGTACGTGAGCAGACGCACACACATGAGTGAAAGGGAGTCAGGCGGGGGAGGGAGAGTGGACGTCTGCACTGACGGAGGGGGGCGGGGGTGTTGATAGAGGGTAGCATTCGAGACGTGGGCTACTGAGAAGAGATAAATGTCATTAACGTGGAGTTTATCGTACACATAATCTCCTACGACTTAACTACAATTATGACTTAAAATCAAATGTAGCTGAGCAAAGTAAGTGCTTTTCAGAAGTGAAAATCACATCTCATCTTAGTTTAGTATGGAATTAAAAACAGGGCTGTACAATATTGGGTAGAATATCTTTTGTCTGACCAATAAATTGTGATTATGATTGAAGTTAAGTTGAGGTTCAGCTCAAACAACAAGACGGAGCATTACCACATAAGATAATCATCAAAATAGTAACTACTACAATGCAGGGTTCGTGAACTCAAATGACCCTGGGGCTACTGAGCATCTCGTCTGGCCAGTAGGGGGCCAGTCAAGTGGGGAAAAGGCAACTATTCAGTAGGACGGTGGGCGATATGAACTTAAAATGATTTCACAATGATAGATATTTCACAGAATTTCAAAATAAAAGTGTCCCTGTCGATGTATAGTTCAACAATGTATTTATGATGCAAAATCATAGTGCTGGGCACTAGGTTAAGGCACGTTAACGCATGACGCGTTTCCATGACGATTGACCAGAAAAAGACACGCGTGACCTCATGTTTACATGCCGTGACACCGGAGTCCAGGCAACGTTTACCAGTTAGCTCCGTTAGCTACATTAGCTCGTTTAGCGCCGTTCATGAAGTGGTGGGCCGCATGAAATGGACTGGAGGGCCTCATTTGGTCCGCAGACCGCGTGTTTGAGACCTCTGCTCTCACGCTAGGACAATGACCTGAAGATATGAATTGTTACGGGCTTTGAATGTCTTCATTTTCAGCAGTATTGGACATTACACTTTTTTTAAATGGCACAGAACTGAGAACAGTTAAACTGCAGGGTTCTGTGATTTGATCATTGTACAGGTCCTATATTTTGCAACGAAACAGTACTTTTTATTTTGTTTTTTAATCATTAACATTAACCAAACAAATGTCCGATTGTCAGCATGTCCTTTACTTGTTCATCGGATATTTAAATATCAAAAAAACATCAGGTGTGTTTTTATATGATTAGATGTGAATGACCTGCTGTAATTTCCTGTGAAGGATTAATTACATATCCATCTAATTGAATAGATTCTGTATTATACAATCCCCCCTGACTTTATTATCACCACCAATTATCTGTGGAAAACGACAAGATTGGATCAGACAGGAATAAATATTTGAACCTAATCAGCCGCGAGAGGATAAGATCTACTGTATATGACTGTGCGGAGATAAGTAGACGTGCGTTTGCTCACGATCTGAGTCCACAAATAATCCACAATATGACCTCATCACATTTTATGGACCAATCTGAGTAAAGACGAGTATTGTGCATCTTTATAAAACTGTCAGTTGATGCAATGTTCTGCTGTCCGGGTTCTTAAAATTTAATATTCCCTGCGAAAGGTTGAGACTAAAATAGTGGGGTTAACCTGAAGAAACACTGAATTAACAGCACTATATTTCACCAAATCACATTTAAATTAAATGTTGCCTCGTCACCAATTAGCACTGCAGCTCAGATCAGTCATTATCTCATAAAAGCACCGTGTTCTCATTAATACAAATGACAGGTGCTCTGAACTGCTGCCTCCCTCCATAGCACTGAATTGTAAGATTAGTTAACAATTAACAAGGCAGTCATGCTCCATGTCAAGTTCCCACAAACAAGCAAGTTTATTAGGTAGCATTTCGTGATATCGGTCATAAAGGTGACTCATAAGTTGACAGATGACAATTTCAGACTCCCTCACGAGCCGGTTCTTGACTGTTAAGGGTCTGACATGTGTCTTCTTACAAGTGCTGATGACTTAAAGGCTCGAGACAAAAGGTCTGTGCAACACAAACACAAAGCCAGCATGCCGACAAAAGCAGGATGTGATGTCAGACACAAAACAAATATTGAGGGTTTGCCACATTATAGTGCAGGTTAAAGGTGCAGCAGGTGGACGGAGAAGCTTATATGGACAAACAGGTGATTACGCACCGATAATTAATCGTACAAACAGCTAGTTTTAAGTCGTGAAGACGAATGTGAAGATGTATGCGTCGACGAAACGGAGAGCGTGGGAAACAACAGGCCGGTGTAGTAGCAAGAATGCCACCCTGACAACTGCAAGAGCTAAATCTGGACAGTAACTTCCACATGAAAACAAAGCCAAAAGAAAGTCTGTCACTTTGTAAACTCCACATTTAGCCCTTTAAATGTGCTCTTTCATGGGAAATGAAAACATCTTGCATCCATCCAACTTAATCCCCCTTAAGATTTAGGCAGGGATAACAGTGAGAGTTAAGGATAAGGTGAGTTTGTAAGGCTGCTGAGTTTCTGACTGCCATGACCTTTCTAAACAGAAAGACTACTGAAAGAGCAAGAGTCCAGGTTAACATTAATTAATCCACAGTGTAAATTACCATCAGAAAAAGCTGCTATGTGATTTAGCCCAGTCAGCAGGATTTATTGTAGCTTTAAAATACACAACAGGATCTATAAAGGACAGCATTTGAATATTGCTCAATGGATATAACATCTTGGAATATCTTTTAATATTTTTTTTAATCTGACCCCTATTTCCTGACCACAGCACTTTTCTTCAAGAGGAACCACTGCACAGTCTCTGAATATGTAACTAAAACAAAACGAAAAAGGAACCAAAACCACGAGCTGCAGTGTCACACTCATTGTTTAGCAGACACACACACACACATTTTTGTGCATGCACATAAAGGCCCAGTAATAATGTAATAACAAGCAGACAAAACAGTATAGTCTATGTGTATATATATATATATATATATATATATATATATACATATATATATATATACATATATATATATATATACATATATATATATATATATACATATATATATATATACATATATATATATACATATATATATATATATATACATATATATATACATATACATATATATATATATATATACATATATATATACATATACATATATATATACATATATATATACATATATATATACATATATATATATATATATATATATATATACATATATATATACATATATATATACATATATATATATATATATATATACATATATATATACATACATATATATATACATATATATATACATATATATATACATATATATATATACATATATATACATATATATATACATATATATATACATATATATATACATATATATATATATATATATATATATATATATATATATATATATATATATATATATATATACATATATATATATACATATATATATAAAACCCCTTGGGTCAGAACAACCAGCTGTTGTCTATACATGATTTATAATGCACTGGTGTCTAATATTATTATATGTAATGTTATACAACTTCTCAAATGACATGTGTGCACCATGTATGCATTTGGTCTGGTTACAGAAGCAGCAGAATGTAAAACAAATACTAAGTGAAAACAAATAAAGCAGGATGTCAGAGAGATGTAAATCACATGGTTTATAGCTAATAATACATATATAAGTAATCGTTGGAAAAAAAACAAAAAAATAAAAGCCATTTGCTGAATCAGGGCCAATCAATACCGGCAGCAGAAATGCTAAAAAATGCTAATAACACTGAATGAGTTATAGTGTTTATTTAAAAATAAATAAATAAGTAGTTTACTCACTGTGCCGCCGCTGCTGATGCAAGTATTTTCTTAGCATACGATGGTCTGAGCGTAGGAGAGGTAGTGCAGTCGTCGGTGTATCCCCCATCAAATGATAGAATAACCGCTGCTGCTAATGCTGCTTCACCGGCCGGCTTCTGCCCTGTGCTGAGTGCGTCCTGTCAGGGAGAAAAAAAAAAAGAGGGAGAGAGCAACAGTGAGGCGGGGAGGAGGAGGAGCTGAAGGAGGAGTTAGACTGGGCAATAACTCATTAACAATATTACAAAGGTTTGGAACATATCAGGGAAGCCAGCTCACTAGATATTTTTAAAAGATTTTTTTTTGCTCATTTTAAAGTTAAATGAGGGTTTTAACCTCTTGATTCTATAGCCTGTTATTTTGAAGCACAAAAAACTAAGCCGTCCCAACTTTGACCCCTCTCACGTCACATGACGAACATGCAAAATACATCACTATAACAGCACCAAATAGGCTTTGCGGCTCCAGATTTACATTCATTTGTGTGGAGAAGTGACAAAAATTATTTTTTTAAAGGTGCCATATGTAAGAATGTGGCCAAAAACGGTTATTACATTCAAATTCAAAATACCAAGTTCTTTTAGGTTTCGTTTTCTGACTGGCAACCCGTCGTTGCTCATCAGCTGAGACTCTACTGACTGCAATGATTGGTAGATGGCGGTAGATGGCGCCACATGCCAAAACATAATTTCGAAAAACATAAACGTGATTTGCAGTCTGCAAAATATTTTTTTTAATGCAAATATTTTGTCTGTACTGTTGTTGTTGGTGAGTTCAGTTTGTTATATGAACATTATTCCTGAGTCTCTGTGACATATTAGGAGGATTTTATGGCCAGTTGCTTTAGATTTATTTAATACTAAAAAGGCTGCAGAAACCTGCAACCAAGTCTAAGGTGCGAGTTGCTGTTCTTAATGACTCATCAAAAAAAAACTGAATGAAGGAACCACTCAGGTTGTGAGCAGCGTTGTGTAACACGACTCCTCCCCCTCCTCCGGGTCGGTGCGAGCAGTCAGTCAGCTGTGTTTCTCACGCTGCGACGGCTAAAGGAGGAGGAGGAGGAGGTTTGAGCTGTAACCGTGTACATACATATATATATATATGTATATATATATATATATACATATATATATATACATATATATATATATATATACATATATATATACATATACATATATATATATATATATACATATATATATACATATACATATATATATACATATATATATACATATATATATACATATATATATATATATATATATATATATACATATATATATACATATATATATACATATATATATATATATATATATACATATATATATACATATATATATACATATATATATACATATATATATATACATATATATACATATATATATACATATATATATACATATATATATACATATATATATATATATATATATATATATATATATATATATATATATATATATATATACATATATATATATATATATATATATATATATACATATATATATATACATATATATATAAAACCCCTTGGGTCAGAACAACCAGCTGTTGTCTATACATGATTTATAATGCACTGGTGTCTAATATTATTATATGTAATGTTATACAACTTCTCAAATGACATGTGTGCACCATGTATGCATTTGGTCTGGTTACAGAAGCAGCAGAATGTAAAACAAATACTAAGTGAAAACAAATAAAGCAGGATGTCAGAGAGATGTAAATCACATGGTTTATAGCTAATAATACATATATAAGTAATCGTTGGAAAAAAAACAAAAAAATAAAAGCCATTTGCTGAATCAGGGCCAATCAATACCGGCAGCAGAAATGCTAAAAAATGCTAATAACACTGAATGAGTTATAGTGTTTATTTAAAAATAAATAAATAAGTAGTTTACTCACTGTGCCGCCGCTGCTGATGCAAGTATTTTCTTAGCATACGATGGTCTGAGCGTAGGAGAGGTAGTGCAGTCGTCGGTGTATCCCCCATCAAATGATAGAATAACCGCTGCTGCTAATGCTGCTTCACCGGCCGGCTTCTGCCCTGTGCTGAGTGCGTCCTGTCAGGGAGAAAAAAAAAAAGAGGGAGAGAGCAACAGTGAGGCGGGGAGGAGGAGGAGCTGAAGGAGGAGTTAGACTGGGCAATAACTCATTAACAATATTACAAAGGTTTGGAACATATCAGGGAAGCCAGCTCACTAGATATTTTTAAAAGATTTTTTTTTGCTCATTTTAAAGTTAAATGAGGGTTTTAACCTCTTGATTCTATAGCCTGTTATTTTGAAGCACAAAAAACTAAGCCGTCCCAACTTTGACCCCTCTCACGTCACATGACGAACATGCAAAATACATCACTATAACAGCACCAAATAGGCTTTGCGGCTCCAGATTTACATTCATTTGTGTGGAGAAGTGACAAAAATTATTTTTTTAAAGGTGCCATATGTAAGAATGTGGCCAAAAACGGTTATTACATTCAAATTCAAAATACCAAGTTCTTTTAGGTTTCGTTTTCTGACTGGCAACCCGTCGTTGCTCATCAGCTGAGACTCTACTGACTGCAATGATTGGTAGATGGCGGTAGATGGCGCCACATGCCAAAACATAATTTCGAAAAACATAAACGTGATTTGCAGTCTGCAAAATATTTTTTTTAATGCAAATATTTTGTCTGTACTGTTGTTGTTGGTGAGTTCAGTTTGTTATATGAACATTATTCCTGAGTCTCTGTGACATATTAGGAGGATTTTATGGCCAGTTGCTTTAGATTTATTTAATACTAAAAAGGCTGCAGAAACCTGCAACCAAGTCTAAGGTGCGAGTTGCTGTTCTTAATGACTCATCAAAAAAAAACTGAATGAAGGAACCACTCAGGTTGTGAGCAGCGTTGTGTAACACGACTCCTCCCCCTCCTCCGGGTCGGTGCGAGCAGTCAGTCAGCTGTGTTTCTCACGCTGCGACGGCTAAAGGAGGAGGAGGAGGTTTGAGCTGTAACCGTGACATCAAGTTACATTTTGCTTAAGGTTATCACGTGTCCAGAATCTCATATTATCTCCGTGCATTGATCCAGGGGACTGTGATGCAGGAGCAGGTTCAGGATTTAGCACTTCCTGATACATGGACACACACACACACACACACACACACACACTCATTTGCATCAGTCGCTGTAAAGCTGGGATAGCTCAGTATTCATCACCGGCACAATCTCAGCACCTCTGTTGTCACACAGAGTAAGAAGTGACATAAAAATGCGGAATTTTGTTACTTTGGCATATCTAGTCCAAGTCTGGATAATCAAAACACATAGAGAAACACTCATAGTCTGATCAATCTGGCTTAATGTAATGCTAGGGACAAAAATCACACTGTTCCGCTTCATTCAAAACAACAAATTAAAAACAGTTTAAACACGTGCACACAATGTCCTCCCTTGTGTTTAGCACAATGTAACCATGGTGCAAATATGACACAGTTTTATTCTCAACAGCAGCAGTTAATAATGTTCAGTATGTTTGGTTTTAGTTCAGCCTTTTACTTAATCACTTACAGATCTTCCACTTGTTCTAAAATAGAAGTATAATTTCTCCTCTGGATCCTGAACATGAAGCCTGATTTAGCCGTGATATAACTGCTCAAATATTCGGTTACATCATACAAGATGATGTATGAAAATGCCTCAACTTATCGCTATTTAACAAAGAAGACATGCCAACCTTTGGTAAAGAAACTGATGCACCGAAGTACCCGTGTTGTACAGAGGATCACAAGTTAAAAGTGGAGTAAATGGCTGAGTGGACAGGAGGAAAACAGACCATTAACATCATAATATTGTTGGTAAGAATGTGTTTGTGCCAGAGGCTTTTGTCTGTTTGTCTGGTTCTCTGAATAAACTGGAGTTACATGATCAGATGAGTGCAGGCATCGTTCCAGCCATTACAGGTCCGGACAAACAAACAGCGGCAAAAACAAACTAAATGAAATCAATTCTGTTTTATAATAAAGCTCTAGTATGTAACTTATATCGCCTATATTCCAACCGTTCCATTTGTTTTGGTGTCGTACTCGTATTTCAATTCCTTAACCTAAAGATCTCAAAATGTTGACACTTTTCCAATCCATGGTCCCGCCTTTCCTCGCCTCAACTCTACGAAGTTTGGTTGGTTTTCCATCCTTCCATCCATTCCACTACGGCACGGCTACATGAAACTGCTGTGACGTCCTTTTATGCACGAAACACACAAACTAGTGACTTGTAAAGCAGCTGTTTTCAATCTACTGAATAATTAGAATCAGTTAAAAAGATTTGTTCAGTACTTGCTGCACGACCAGAGCGGCAGGGGTTAATGATGCGGCTCATGAAACACACCAGACTCCTCTCTTAAATATTGCTAAATGTTGGAGATTAAAGCAAGTTCTAGGATTTTTAAGTATTTTTAACCGATATACAGTTCGTCGTTGCTCAGTTTGATAACCCCTAATTGCAGTGCCGTAATTCCTAAATGGTTGAATAACTGAAATGAAAGTTATCTTTTGAAAAAAGGATGCAAGGATGATTTTCTTGTCAATTCTACAGCCATAAAATCAAAATAAATCCAGGCGAAATAAATCCAGATGAAGCACCATAGCAGTTCAATCACACTGCCAAAACAGCCCAGTTCAGAACACTCGGTTTAGTAGTATCTCTTTAGGTCCACCTTAAAAAAGTAAAACAAAACTTAAGGGACAGGAAATTACTTCAGCCACAGAGGCTACTGGGAGCTAACAGCAGTTAGCATTTGGAAAAGTGATGATTTGCAGGCTCTAGCAGGCACATTGTCGTCATATATAACATGTATCCACAGGACAGATAAATCCTCTGAGGCTGGAAGTTTGTGTAGAACTCTATGCTGCACTGTGGAGCCAATAATATACATTTTTGTCCCAATGAGTGCAGAAGTCCACATTGCGTGTTTCATCTCCTGTACTTAGACTGAGGAGGACAACAAAAACATGATCTATTTTCACACTTTAAAATAATTAATAAGTTGATTTTGCATAATATGTCCCCTTTAAGAAAAATACTACAGGAACTTTAAAAAATGTCAAAAGGAGAAGGAAAGTCAAAGACAGGCTCCTTCAATAGTCATACTAATCATGTGCTTCTTACTTCATGATTTGTGTTTGCAGTGTGTTAAAGCACACTCTCTGTGCTGTCAGCACGTTAAATCTCAGCTGTGTTGAAGTCACAGTGAATAATGTGCAGCGGTTCGCACACAAAGGTCCCATTCACTTCCTCCGGCAGAGTACAGTAACCCATGTACGCACAAAGAGACATGTACGTACACCTTCTGTTTGTGTGTACGCGCACTCTCTCTGAATCTGCAGGGTAAATTAAAGTATACACAGATTATTGTTTCTGCAAAACTAGTGTACCTCCTGCAGGATGCACAACAAGGACATTTTATTTTAAACCTCAAAGCAGATGGAGTCACATGTGCCCTTGACGGAGGAGGGGTTTATTTATTTTTTTTATATGAAAGGCGACGTTTGTTCTCCAACAAGCTTCAATGGCTTAAGTTAAAAAAGAGTGACACAAGTTTAAAGGCACACAATGCTACAATATTTCCCTCCTCTAAGTGTAAATACACAGCGAGTACATCATGTACATGATCTGCTGTTGTGTACAGTCAAATTTGGGGTTCTGATGTTTTTGACAGTTGTAAACGTGCATAAATACAAATATTGATATTATTATTATTACAATACAGTCTTGGTACCGTGTTTTTATTATATTGTGAATCGCTTTAATTGTATTTTTCTGAAGAAACTGATTGTTTTCAACCCGTTTATTTGACTGTGTAAAGCACATTCAGCTGATTCACTAAATGTATTATTATCATTATTATTCAGAATAAACCTCCTAATGTAACTGAGAAAGACAGTCACACAGACATATTGCATATGTCCTGAACTATGAAAACATGATTAAGCGATTAAAAGAGATGTAAACAATGTATGAATAAGTATTTGGACTAGGTAAACTAGAGTAAATCAGGGTTATTATTACTAAACGTCTCATTTTCAAAATTTTGCTCACTACTACTAAAGAGTAGTATAAAACAGTATAGTAGTTATTTTTCTAGCATAGAAAAGTATAAAGATACTTGAGGTTAAAACAGTAGGCTACATTGGTCTTTGGTACTAATGTGTGACTCCAGTGAAGAAGCTAGTAGCTACAATGTTAATGTTTGGTTAGCTTTAATAGCAACATCAACACTTCCACCACAGACACATTATCCCACCCTGCTCCTGCTGCTCCTTCTGCCGCTGAAGCAGTGGACGTTCCCCTCACACCAAGTTTGGACAGTTCGAGAAACAAAACAGCAGAGCCGCGTGACAAGTGACAGCGACACGAGCGAAGAAAGAGGGCGAAAAAAAACAGTTTTTAAAACTTACATGTTTCAGTTCAAGGTCGTTAATGTCGGCGGCGCCGGAGAGAAAACTCCCCTCAGCAAACTTAGAGCTCAGCTGTCAAAGCGGCTCCTCGCTGCTGCTGCTGCTCCTCTCTGTGTTCCATTTGGTCATCGCTTGACCGCGAGGCATCATGGGACATGTGGTTCTGGCACCAAACGCGTATTCCCCCTGCAGCAAACGACAATAAAAGTCTTGTTTTTTAACCATTAAACACACCAAGATACATTTTTTTTGTTGGTTTTTTTTTGGCTTATAAAAAGCTCAACCATACTGACCTATACTATACTGTAATTTCTGCCGAATGAAAACAATTTAACCTACTTCTGGACATCGCTTGACCGCGAGGCATCATGGGACATGTGGTTCTGTGGAGAATTCCGACCTCGTATTCCTCTGCAGCAAACGTCAATAAAAGACACATTTTTGTTTTTAATATTTTGTATCCTTTTTTTTCATGCATATTATTAGAAAAAAATAATAATAATATGCCAGATTGTGCATTTTCGAAAATACTTTAATAAGAAAATACTAAATAGTATTTTTGTTGTTTGTTTGTTTTGTTTTGTGCAGCAAATTAAAATACCTCAAACAAAACATGGTAAATTAAATCTTTCAGGTTTTCAAATTGAAGTGCAATAATAATGTGAGTAAATGCACTTTAGTAGTGTTGCATTCCCTCATGTGGAAACAGAGTAAGGGTCTATACCAGCAACTGGTCACATGCGGTGTATTTTAGGCCCGGGGGAAATCACGTCACACAACCCTGTGGATATTTTTGGTAGACAATCTGACACAGACACACACACACACACGGCGACACAGCGTACATGACAGATGATCATATAATCTGCAAATTTCACTGTTGTAAAAAAAAACCTGTATAGTCTGCACCTTCAGCATTGGACTGAGCGACTGGTGTTCTAATTAATTAATTAATTAATTAATTAATTAGTTAATTAGTTAATTAAATAAATAAATCTGATGTTGTTTGTAAGTATGCGGTGCGTGTGTGTGTTGTGTCATTATGAAAAACTATAGTCTGGCAGGATATATTAACACATGCTTTTAGATCTCATAGGAGTTGATGATTTACTCCCATATCTTCAGCTGGTTCGTCTCCAGCAGGAACAGAGTCCTCCACAAGCTGCTGGACATCTGTCTGATTGTTGGTGGTTGCCATAACAAGAACATCTGCAGTTTTATTTTTAACCGCCTCTCGTTTCGTCTGGATCTCCTCAAACTAGTAAGGACGCCCACGTGTGACTGGAGCAAGGTGCTAAGCTATTTTAGCCCATTTTAGCACCAAACCCACCTGAGAACATGCACAGACACAGACACACACTCATAAACAATGAATTAACTTGACCATAAGCCTAACCTCAAGCCAATTCTAACCCAAACTCTAAAACCAAGTTTAGAGTTTTCTCACAAATGAGGCCATGCCTCATTAGGAGCAGGTTTTGGTCTCCATGAGGATTATAGTTGTTATGCCAAGAAAGATCCTAAACAGGTAACAAATACAAATAGAACTAGATAGATTTTGTAGCATTAGCGCAAATTCGACAAAAACGCCTCCGTTTTCGCATTTCAATCCAAAATGGCTGCCTTCCTGTATAGGATTCACAGGACATGACCTACTAGCACTTTTTTGCGTCCATTTTTAGCCCCTAGCGATTTTTCGCCGAATCTTTTAAATACGTACATTTTCATTTCAACAAGATTGATGTGGTCGCAAAAATCTACAAGTTTTGGGGTATGTTCAGGCCCTCACAAAATGTGATTCATTTGCCAGAAGAATAATAAAGTATAATTCCTTCAGTTTCAACAGGAAAAACATATGGGCACATGACATTTCGCCATACCATAAAACATGTTCAAGGAGACAAACAAAGTGCCATATACTGAGGATGCAAATCAATAAATAAGAAATATGAAGGTCACTCACTGGTGTTATTGTGACTTAAATGACAACAGAAGATTAGTCTTTATCAGGAAGCTTGCAGTTTGTTTTCCTGCAGTAGTTTCCAGGGAGAAGAGGGTGGAGATTTTATATTTCCTTGGTTTTTTAATTACTGCTGGTTTTGCATTCTTTGTGTGGACTTCCCTAGCTCCTTACCCTAACCTTAACAATCACAACAAAATGTAAAAAAAAAAAAAAAAAAGACAATTTTTCTACCATATACCATGTCCTAATTTCACAAATTCAATCCGATTTTTAAAAACGGGAGTACTTTTTGCTCAGCTGTGTTTCTATCGTTGGTGTAAATGGAAACAAAAATCATGATCGCCTATAGGTTGTGCTGGAAAAAAGGATATAAGACACTTTATATTGCCCATTCCTACAGCCTCTGTATATATGCTTTAACATAGTAATGAAAAAAACAGCCTAAATGGTTAAAGTTACAGCCTACGAGAGACATGATCTGACCTCTGGTCTTGTTGAGGGCAAACTGATTGTGAGTCTATGTCTACCTCTAGTGGTAAAAGTCTGAATGACGCAATGAAGCAAAGGGTTCACCAGGTTCCAAAAGTCTTATTAGTTTTATCTGTTTTATCTGGATATTTTTCATAAACTGCATGACTAACTCCAGGATGCTCTATCAGGAGCAAAAATGCTCCTTTATTTATCTGACATTTTGTGCGACGATTATCTGTATTCCACTTTTGTTCTATTTCACTGCTCCATTTTTACACTTTATTGCCAAAGTGTCACATCCACATAGCTTTCTTCTCATACAGGTGTTTGCGTTGTTCCCTGTGAGGACTATCTCTGCATATCCTCCACTTCCACAGTAGGTGTTGTCGATTAATAATTTACCACAGCCTCCATCAGTACACCCACTGAGCGAGTGGTCTGCTTGCTCCAGGCCACTTCCTCTCCCAAGGACAATGGGGCCATTTCCTGTGGGGTATGAGGACTGGCCAGGGTGAAACAGGCCACTATTGTAAAGCAGGGACATCATAACTACGAGTGTTTCCTGCCCTCCGAATGAAAGACAGACTTACGTTTATTGGGAGGTTACAGGGCACGACTGGAGCCAACGTCAGACAGACACCAAATGTTTTTGACTCCTGCCGACAGGACATTCACAGTTTCTCTGGATATTATGGATATACTGGCTTTGTAAACACGGTTACAGTGGGTTTTCATTAGATAATTACAAAAAAAGAGTAGCTGCTTAATTAATCAGGACAATATCTGACATTTTTTTATTATATATATGTATGTACCACTGTGGATTACATTCATTTAGTCTATTTTTAAGGGTGATTCTAGATCAGAGGTCTCAAACACATGGCCCTCCAATCAATGTCGTGTGGTCCTGCCCTTACTGTAAAGTACACTGTTTCTGCCAATTCAACATTTAATTGTATATAATCTGGTCTAGTGTTTTGAATACAATTGTCTACATGTTATTATGATTCATTCTATTGTCTGTTTTTTTTTTTTTGCAGATTCATTTTGCAACTATATCAAAACAAACAGTTTTACTTTGAAAGGGTGAGCAACATCATCCTGGGTATTTTTAAATTAGCAGTATCATGCTGGATTATCAGGATACAATTTTAAGTTAGTTTTGTCCAAACTTTTTTTTCCTTTGACCAGTGCCCAGCCCCCATCCTGACCAGCCTAGAAGTTCACTAGGTCATTTTGAGGCCCCTGTTTTAGACATTATTTTGAATGGTTGAAGCGTCCCCTGTGTTCTGGGGTCTGGGGGCCACAGACTCCCTAGTTTGGCCAGTAGGGTGCCGCTCATGTGAAAAAAGGACATCGAAATAACAATATTTATGATGATATTTCGAATAATTTCCCCCAAAAAAGTGTTTGTTTTGATATGAAATCATAAATAGTTCACTATAAAAACATCTATTGATAAAACAAAAACATACAGAAATAACTGATGATATTAAGTGGAGGACCATATGAATTTGAGTATGAGATGTCTGATTTAACTGTGGTACAAGGCATTTTTAGAAAATATATATATATATATATAAAATACTTAAAACAGGCATCATATGAGTTCAGATGATGTCAAAGTAAATATAAAGTCAGTGCTGAAACTATTAAAAAATGTGCTGCTTTCATCAGAGTCCAAGTGAGCCGGAGTCCCACGTTAATCCCACTCTTTTAAATCCTGGATACTTTTTTTTTTTTTTCAAAAATAAAGACACTGCTGTGTTTAAAACAATAGCACCATTCATGTCAGTGCCGCCTCTGTGTCCACTTTTCCAGGAATATGTGAGAAAGCCAGAACAAGGCGACGAGAGAAAGAGACACAGAGACAGAAAGAGAGAGAGAGAGAGAGACCCAGTTTCAGATTGTTAAGTCTGGAAAATATCAAAGGAGCGTCCCATAATAAACATCAACACCCTCAAGCCACACGTGTGAAACCTCAGGTCCTAAAGCTATTTTTAAATTAAGAGCCATCAGTCCACACTTACTCTGTCAAATATAAAGGACCTACTGTGTAACCAGAGGCAGAAGCCCCGAAGGGCCTTGTCCTCCTCCATACACGTCTCCTTTTTTACCGAGACGCAAAAAGATGACACATGTCACAAAGGCAACACATTAAAGACGCAGATACAGTGAGGCCTGAGGCACGAACGTCTTCTACGACCTGACCTGAGCTGAGCCTCTAACACTGAGAGACAAGTCTGTTGTTGGGTTTTTCTTTGGGTTTTTGTTTGTTTCAGAGCTATGTGTACACACACAGCTTTTGTAGTCTGTACTATCTATCTATCTATCTATCTATCTATCTATCTATCTATCTATCTATCTATCTATCTATCTATCTATCTATCTATCTATCTATCTATCTATCTATCTATCTATCTAGCTAACTTGCTAACTGGCTATCTAGCTAGCTAGCTATTGGGACCGTACCTATGTTCCCCGCTTTGTATGTGACCGGGAACATTGGACCCTTTTTTAAAAAAGGTTCTATGTTCCCCTGTTTTTGGGAAAAACGGGGAACATTTTTGTCAGTACAGTTAAATATAAATAATCCAAAAAATAGTGGTTGATTAATTTAGTTCTCCATTAGTATTAGTATTAATTGCGATGATGATTATTTGTTGCATCCCTAGACTGCACAGTGTATTTACACAGGGGAGAAAGGAGAAAATGTCTCTATGTGAGGATGTCTCTATGTGTGTGTGTGTGTGTGTGTGTGTGTGTGCGTGTTTCCTGGCTGCTGTGACTCACTGGTTTGGTTTCGTGTTGTAATCAAGGTGTGGTCACACAGGTGCTCGGAGTACAAGACAAACAAAATCACAATAGAAGAAGAAGAATACTATCAGCGAGCTCAAATGTAAATAAATGTCTGCTGAGCATTGTACTTTGGGTTAGTTTTCTTTAACATTTTTATGTCAATTCCAATGCATTTTAAAAATCAAAATGTATTTATTTTCATCATACGAAATGCCCTACTTAGCTTAGCTTAGCCTAGCTAAGCTTTGAATAGCTGTGAAGCAGTTGTGCTTGTAAACCAGTCCTGGATTCAAAACCTCTTTGACTGCAAATGTGAAAGAAAGGCAGATTTTTTTAAATTATTATTATTTATTTCAAAATTATATTTGTGACAATGAAGATTAAATTATGATACAACATTGGCCCCCAGAAATCTTCACATGATCAAATCTGGCCCTCGTTAAAATAGTTGGGAGACAGATGAACTCAACCCAATTAATAACTACATAAAGAAAAAATTAATTCAAAACATTTTTATTTTATTATGAATGAATGGAAAACCTTTCAGATAAAAGAAGATGCACTACATATGAACCAAAAGGAACTAATATAATGTTTGTTACGGTTGTTGTTGTTTTTCGTTATCTATAATAACCTTAACATAAACTGATGATGACATTAAAAAAACACTGAAACTCGCCACACACACACACACACACACAGTCAGAGCAGAGTCACTCACCCACAGAGTCAGGGTGGGGCCGGGGTGAGGAGGGCGGGGCCTGGATGAAGAGGGCGGAGCCTGGCTCCGACTCTGAGGTGACGCTCCTTTTACTCACTTTTGTTCACATCGCACTGTCTCTGCCAGCAACAGCAGGAGCAGCAGCGGACTGGAGTTGAGAGAGAGAGAGACGCTGAAAACCTCCTCGTCCTGAAAGGGGAAAAAAACACAACATTACGCAGGGATATTTTTTTAAAACCTTTTGTGCTTTTCGACAGGTAAGATTCATTGTGTATTTGTTTGTTTGTACTTTCTCCGAGTGTCTTTAAACGCCTCCAAGTGTCTTTGTGTCAGTGTTGTTTTTCTCTCTGTCCGTCGTCACTGCGTCTAACGTAGTTTATATCCGCGTTTTGTGTTACGTGGCTACTTCTTTGTGTGTTTAAATGTTCATATTTGACACACTGAGGTGTCACTCCAGTCGTTACGTGTGTTTGGATTTCATTTCCGCATGCCTCCCACTGGCCGCTGCTGCGTCGAGAAGTTTCTTTTGACAAATTAGTCCGTTTTTAAACACCTGGAACTGGCGAAAATCTCTCCCTGACACGTCGTGGCGACGCGGGGCCCCTGGTATCGATCATTTTCTCTGACGTCACACTTGTCCACAGGGTCGATTGAGTGTCGATTAAGTTGGCGCGCGCGTGTACGCCTTTGAGTGCGCGCGTGCGAGGGAAGCAGGTGAAGAGCGAAAGGGGGCTGTTCGCGTCAGTTTGGGTCGAGATCGTTAACATCTCGCGAGATTACAGATCTCTCGCGATTAGAGACTTCAAAGTTGTTGTTTTTTAAAAAAGAAATGCGAGTATGTGAGTACAGAATAACAAAATAAAAGCGTTCACACAAATAAATAGTCTTTTAATTATTAATTAATAATAAATGGAGCAAGGGGAACATTTAAACAAATCTTATAGTGTACAAAAGTTATACAAATTGAAGAGATATTGTAAAAAATTTGTTTTTTTCCCTGAAAACTTGAACTTGTGAATATCAAATTTGGTTAATATAAGAGATAAATTAATACATCGAATACAATTAGCAATTACCCTTTAGTTCAACATCAGTGAATCCAAACAATAGATCTCTACTATCTGTCTAGCTATCTAGCTAGCTACTTTTTGTAAACTGGCAGGACCAAGCACGTAGCGCGTAAGTAGAAAACTAATTGTTAACTATTAGGAAAATGATTTAGTGCCATATGTATTAACACGAATGTGCCACAAAATTAATAATATAATATAAAATAGAGGACTACTTTTAAATAATTAGCAGAGCCTGGTTGCTATTTAATTCATTGTCCAATTATTTTTGTATACAATTATATAATTTGCATTTGATTTCTAAAATTCAGCAGCAGTCATCAATCACTTTCATGCACATCTGTAATGGATGAAAGTGAACGATGAATCACAGCCCGCAAATTTTGTCTGGGGTTTGCCATCGCTCACGCCAGCCCAGCAGTGATGTTTCCAGGTGTTGTTGAACATTCCGTGATGTCATTACCTGAGCAAAAACTCTGGCTCTCACAGGAGAGTCAACACGAGGGAACAACATAGCTTTCACTTGATTTCACGAGTGAATGCACCGAGATCAGCAACCAGATGGAATTTTGTGGGGTTTTTTTTTTTTTGAGGGTTTATTTTAATGATGTTGTTTACTGTGTCCTTCACCACTAACTTTAATATGTGTAATTAGAGTCAACTTTGACTTATGAATAACAAAAATCCCTCATTTAACACTAGGGGGCAGACGTGCTGACGTTTGCGAGGATAGCTTAAGTAGCAACTGCGCCAGATTTGGCATGTCTTCTGTGACTGTATTTTGCTGTTTGTGATAAGTGCAATCGGAAGCGTGGGTACTCTTTGGGAGCCTGTCGGGTCAGGAAATAGCTTCAAGTGGTCAGGATAAGACAAATTCAAAACAGCATCTGCCTTTATTACCTCCATTTGAAGTTTGAAAGACACCCGGGCCTCCTTTTTTATCCATCCGTTTCGACGTCTACTGCCATTTTCTCCACAACTTTTTCTGCATCTGCAATCAAACGTGTACCTGGATTACACCTGCTTCTGAGAGGTGAAGGATTTTCAGAACAGATTTTCAAAACAGACGTGCACTCGCCGTCGCCCACTGTTTACACATAAACAACAGGGACATAATCGCTCGCTCTTCATGCATCAGTGCAATGTTTGTCAGGTGCATAATTCAATGGATTAACGCGCAAACTGAGCGCAAGCATAATATATCTGCTCCGAAATAACACACTTGTGGTTTTGGGAGCTCCTTTTGTTGAAATTAAAGCACCCAGAATCACCAAACAAGGTTTGTGTTGACCAGCAAGCGTCCAGCTGAGCTCGGTGAATGTGTGTCAGGTTGAACACGATCGGGTGCCAATACTTTGTGCCAGACAGGCTTCACTGAGATTGACCCCTGTCACCACATCATGCATCAGCAGACAGCACCCTGGCTGGGTGGAAAGCTGCTCCCATCTGGCCTCAGGGGGAAGAGGGTGAATGAGTGGTGGGGCGACGGAGGGGATGGGGGTGACTTACTGTAGATTTTGCGTCTACAGCTGTGGCAGCACGGTGATAATCTCCCCCCCGTCCTCCTGCTTAATTCCCTGATACTGTCCTACATTAGCAGAGCAAGAGTCCAGGAGATCCTTCAGTTTATAAATAGGACTACACTTTCCAAAGGGGGATTAGTGTATTTCATATACCGTAACCTCTTTGTGTCGCTGGGAGATTTTTGTTTTCTTTACCTCGTCTCTGTCTCTGTCCAGTGGTGCATGGCTGAGTACTTTCCAGCGGCTCGGTTACAGCCACTCGGCACACATGTTGTTGTGTGACCTACTCTGAGTTTGCGTATCGCCGACCGTTCTCCAGTGTTTTGGTGTTCCCATGGAGAACGGGGACGCACAGAGATAAAGTGTCCTGTATTGGAGCGGCGTGGGGTCTTTGCGGTTGAGGTTGGAGTGACGGTGGTGTTACAGCATCCAAATGTCCACTGGAGTCAGAGGAACTTCCTGTGGCTTAGGAGGAAATCTTCACCAGACATCACTGGTGGTCAAGGCAAAGCCGATTTCAACCCTGCTGCTTCTCAGACGCTTGTATTGGACTCCTTATCTCCTTTGACCAGTTGTTATTCGTTAATATTTTATTTAAAAGGAGATAGTTTTCATTATAGAATAATCTCATCTAATCTGAAGCCTAAGAGCTTTCTTTTTATGTTTCAAAAACATTTTTTTTATTTATGCCTATTTGAAACCAAGATTTCATGAAAATAACCCAACCTAACTATCAAAATATCTGGCGATTACCTGAGTTGTTGTGTTACCGAAGTGTTACTCAAGCAAACTAAACACAAGATATCCCCTGAAGGTGTTAATTTAATCCACCATTCGGGTCTCTTTTGTTAAAGATTAATCTGGTAATTAAATAAACACCCAGTCATTCACAGGGTTCCTGCTGCTGTCACTGACGAGCCATAAAGCCAGAGGCCTCCAGCAGAGCACTGTGCTAAAGTGCTGAGCAAGTGGAGCTGGCATTGCCCAGCCGAACACAGCCCGTGACAGTCGGGGAAATTAATTATTTACTTTCATCAGTTCTCCCGGTTGCATCCAACGAGGGCGAGAAAATGTCCCCTCTCTTTTGCGTCTGCTTCCTTTGCACTTTTAAAAGCTGCATGAAAGTCTGCCAGGTTGGTCATTTCAAGTCAGCTCGTATCGCATCAGTCTTTAACGGCCTGCTGGGAAGAAAGAAAAAAAAAAGAAGCTGAATGTGACTGTTTTCCTCATGAATACATTACCACGGATAACTTTTTCATCACCCTCAATGTATTCGAGCAGTGCTGGCATGGAAGTGCGTTCCAGCGCTGAGTCAAAAGAGAATATTTTCACAGTTGGATGATTTGGCTGAGCTGTAGTTCTCCACACAGCGACTCTGATGAGTCCTGTGGTGTCTGTTTTCCTCCTCCTCCTCCTCCTCCTCTGTCCCTTAATTACACATATATGAGAGATTGGGGAAAGTGAGGACAGTTAGGGTGTGGCTGAAACTGCGTGTAAATCAGTGGGAAAGCTCTACAAAACGCGACTTCGACTTCTCTCAGAGAAGTTCATTTAGGATTTTGTCACCGTTTGAGTGAAAAATACCATAACTGGTTTGTTTTCTTTGTTTTGGTTTCTTGCTGTGAGGGCTTCAGAGACTTACACAACAACTGGACCATTGACTACTTGGCAAAATAGTGCACATACTGCAGGGGTGTTTTAGACCAGAGACTGGGTCAGGAGGACCCAGAAAAGTTTGTGGGAGAACCTTTTTTTTGTGTTTCCATATCGTACATTTTTTTTTAGCCTCAAGAGCATATGTTTTAAATATAATGCATAAAATTATGATTAATTTATCAAACATATGTCTTGGAAATGTCTAGTTTAAATATACTCAAAATAATGGCAGTACAAGTGGGAACTAGGTCGTGGCAGTTATGTTGGTTCCCATATACATTTTTAATTTTACAAAAGCAACATGACTGTCGCTTTACACCTCAATTTTTTTTGTTTGTATTATTCACTTTTTAGTATTATTTGTATGCTGTAAGTACAAAACTTAAGTTCATTTTTTATTCTTCAGGGTACATTTTGCCCTGCTCTCCAAAAACACCCTCCTCCTGCTCCCTCATGCTTCTAATCCCCCTGAAATATTTATCATCTGTCACATCAGCTCAGTGTTCAGCCACACACCGATGCGTAGCAGTAGAAGCTCAAAGAAAGAGAGTTAAAAAAAGAAAAAAGAGAGAGAGAAACTCCTGTTCAGGCCTTTAAATGGAGCTTTAGATGCAGTGTTGGTCGCCAAATTTGGCCAGTGAACATGCAGAGCCATATTGATGTGCTTCAGTTGGTTTTTTTGGTGGCATCCAGTGTGGGGGGACACTTGAGACCCAGTTTTCTTTTCACTCTGACAGTCAGTGAGACAATGTGGCTACTCTTTTTCCTCTCTACCCCCAAACAAAGTAACACAGAAGCTCTCTGTTGCTGTCCGTATCACAGACTTTGGTTCATCCTCTTCCTTCCTACAATCTCCTAAACAACATCCTAATTACTGTAGGCCCAGAGACTAAAATCACAGCCCTAAAAGCACTCGTTATGTCTAAGACACAAAGTGAGGATTGGATAATTCAGAATGACATTATAGGAAAAGTCTAAACACGCTTAGTAATCCATTGTTCAGGTGTGGAAGTAAGTCTTTGGACGTACGTCTTGTTCCTCCCGCAATATCTCACGCACGATGTGAACTTTGTTGTTGTGTACTTTTATTGCTATATGGCGTCCACTCCTCTCCACTTCTTTATCAGCTTTGTGTAACCCGATACCGCGCTCCTTACTCGGGCCGCCTCCACCGAGACGGCTCGCATTTCCTTTTGATTCACAGCAAGCCTCCCACGGGGAGCAAAACGGCGATGCACCAGTTTACAGCCACTGCGCTTGCATCCATCCACTGGCCTAGTTCAACTCGCAGTAAATCAAGCGGGCCATTATCCATTCTGCTCTTTAGTTTATTCATTCGCGGTGGACGATCGTGTCGTCGGGAATATTTTCCAGACGAGATAAGGAAAGGGGAGCTTGCTGTGCTGCATCTGCCTCATTAAGACAAACTGAGTTCGTGCACGCCAGCATTATCTCGTTGCCTGTTCTTTCTCTGTGGGCGTTTGGCTTGGCCGTGTTGCTGTGGTCTGGAGTTTATCAACTGCCTGTTACAGTAAATTGACAAATGCTCCCTATTTTTCTCGGGAGAGATTCTTCTTCTTCTTCTTCTTGCTTCTATCTTGTCCCCAGTCCGCACAAAGTCTGTCACCTAGCATGTCGGGAGTCATTGTGAAAGCACGGATTCCCCTGGTAAACTTCCCCTCTCTGACCGCACGGCAGTCGGATAATGTTGACCGCCACTTCCTGTCACCCACCACAATAAATCCATTAGCTGTGCACCACTTCACATCCTCCCTTATTGATTTATAACAAACGACTACCCAGTTAGCCGCTGCTACTGCCTCCATTACATTGCTATAACAGCTATTGTAGGACAAGCAGAAGGGGGGGGTAAGGGACATGAGGTTTGCGGACCAGAAAGGTCAGTGGGGGTGTGGAGCTATATCCCAGCGCGACGGCTGAATCCCAACACTTAAGGGATTCTAAATGCAATGTAAGGCAGCTCTCATCTGCGCTGGTCATTTACTGTGCGAGTGCAGCAGGGTGTTGAGTTAAACTCATCTGGGAAATAGTTTACAGTAAGAGGAGGATGAGTTGCAAGCGACAGGGTGTGTGTGAATGTGTGTGGGCCTGACGTGCAAATCCAGTATGTCTGGGCAGATGGTGCTGGGAGCTTTTTACAGATGTGTGGTAATCTGCTTTTATTTGCACGTCAACCTAAACATGACACGACGAGCAAGCCTGTTAGATAGTGACAGGTCGCCAGGCGAGGTCACATCTCCGCAACGGATCTCCACCACTCTGGCAACCGGCCATCCATCCATTATCTACCGTTTTATCCTCCACCAGAGGGTCGCGGTGGGTGCTAGGTGGGGTACACCCTGGACAGTTCGCCAGTCCATCGCAGAGCCACATATAGAGACAAACAACCATTAACTCTCACACCTACGGTCAATTTAGAGTGACCAATTCACCTGATCGCCAAATCTGCATGGTTTGGGCTGTGGGAGGAAGCCGGAGAATTCTGAGAAAGCCCACGCACACACGGGGAGAAGATGCAAACTCCTTGCAGAGAGGCCCTTGTTCCATCTAACAACTAAGATAATAATAATAATAAGAATTCATCAAAAGGAACGTCCTCCTCATTTGATTTCTTGACAAAATTGTCGATTTACAAGGTTTCCAAGATGAGACAACTGGCTGCTGCCTGTCGCTTAATAGATACCATACGGACGTGAGAGCGAGCGCTTGGCAGAGACGACGAAAATAATCTAGAAGATAAAAACTATTTCTTTAATCTCGTTACCAAAATTGTCTTAGGCGGCGGTTTAATGTGGGACTAACGGCAAAAAAAGCTGGAAATGTGTTTGTTTACACGCCAGGCATGTGGTGAAAGAACGGATCGCTCCAAACACGGCAACGTACGTTCGGGGGCCACTCTGGAATACAGGTTTATCTGCAGCCCCCCGGGGCCTCTTCCCTGACCTGATTCATTCCTGCTGTTATACAAAGAAGGAGCTTAGGCCAACTAGGTCCAAATCTGATTCTATAACAATACTTAAAACTAAAGACTGCATACTTGTTAATTATTGGGAAGATGTCCTTCAGGGAATAACATTTCAGATTTACTGTTGAGTCCCTTAAGCCATTAGGTGTTTTCGGCCTCACCCAGTTCAACTCTTACAACCACACAATCTGCTGCCACGCCCTTATTGAGAGCCTGTCACTGCTGCTGGGGAGACACTCCCTGTCTAACATGCCTGTGAACAGGAGGAGGAGGAGGAGGGAGGGGGGTGATAGTCAATCTGTGTTCATGACTGAGAAGCGTGTTACTCATCCATTGTCACCACGAGTGCGTCAGCCAGGTTACTTTTAGAAGAGTTTAATGTTGAAAGGCTTAAAAACCGAGGCACGGCGTTTTACGATCAGACCCGGGACAGATTGAATATATTATGTCCGTGTGGAATGTCACACTGGTGTTTCAGCATCAGGCGCTGAACAGGATTTATCTCTGCTTTTCTGATGCAACTCGCACACACACACACACACACTGGCAGCTTTCACTGACATGCATTCCTGTTTTTACTGAGCAGCGATCCTTTTTTTTTTTTCTAGTCATCCACAGAGGCTGTTGCTTAACAAGATAGTGGGAGGCAATGAATCTGAGATATGCGTCTTCCAGGGAAATGGTGTTGCTTCTATGGCACTAGTGTTTTTTTTGTGCGTGGGCGGATGAAGAAAGGGTGGCGGTAATGGCCGTGATGGAGCAAGGTACAGTGAGAGTGAAAGGATGCATCACTCATTAACTGTAAGGGAGCAAAGTCCTAGTGAGAGAAGTACACAACACGGAGCGGCGGCGGCGATTGGTCAGAACTGAACAAAGCAGGAGGGATCAGGGAGACGGGGAGTTCAGCCTCAATACTCTGTTTTACTGTCGCCATAAAACACAAAACCGTCAGTGTGCAGTGTTATCTTTATCATGAATTACCCTTTTTTCTGCATGGACCCTAAATACTGTGTGTGTGAGGGGGGTTGTGGGGAAGGAAATTATTAGGAAACCCCAAGAGTAAACAAGTGAACATAGCTTCAGACATCAGATGATCAGCAGATAAAAAAACACAGTACGGTGCCTTAGCCGAGTTTCGGTTACCTAGGCGATATGTGGGGTGTGTTGCAGTATTGCAACAGTTGGCTGAATCCACTGCCTCGCCCCGGGGAAAACAAAGACTACTCGAACAGTGTCCCTGATTTACAGACAACAGCCAATTTCTGAGTGGACTTTGTGTGCCGTAGAGCGGAGTTAGCCCCGTTTTTGATCTTACAAGTGCATCAAGAAATGTTTTAGCTCAGCTGCTTGAAGACAGAATTTAAAAAAAAGATCTGGGGTGAGTTTTGGCTTTTTACTCTTTCTTCTTATAAACGTTTGCCGTGCTGGTTGTCACTTTCAATACCTCACAGTTGTGTTTAGAAAAGAAAAAGGGGCCACACCTTAATTTAGAAAGGTGCTCGAGCCAGTGGCATTGTTTGGTTGCATGTGAGCGAGCATAGTTTCTGTGGCCCGGTGAGTCAGTGCATTATCTGTACGACAACATGTACCTGCAAGCACAGACAGTCCTCCAAAGGCCTGGTCCTGCAGGATTCTCGTGCCAGACTGAAACTCACTGAGCTGCTGCTGCTGCAGGTAAAAGCAAGAAAAGGGTAGATTAGAAGAACGGCAGGTTCAGTTGGAAGCACACTGTGTGTAGAGAACATATATATATATATATCTATATCTATATATATATAGATATAGATATATATCTATATATATATATCTATATCTATATATATATAGATATAGATAGATATATATATATATATATCTATATCTATATATATATATATATATCTATATATATATCTATATATATATATATATAGATATATATAGATATATATATCTATATATATAGATATATATATCTATATATATATATAAGTACACAACTCAGAAAATGTGACATACAAGTCTCAAGAAACTATGGATACACAGACTAATGTGGAATATGTAGTGCACACACATTGTTGTCAGTCTCTAATTTATACAGATTATAAGGGAAGGGAGCCCTGCTGGAGCTACACTGATGTGTACACACACACACACTAAATGCCTGAGGGAGAGAAAGTGGGCTGGGCAGAGCTGAGGGAGTGAAACACAAAACGACACATCCTTCTGCAAAGCCAGAGGGCAAAAAGAAAAATGGGGAGGGTTGCTTTTTTTATAAAATACATCATGAACGACCGAGAGAGACAAAGCAGTTCATCTTTCACAAATTGCCTTCCCTCCAAAAAACGGACCGATCAACTCTGTGATTAAAACACTCCTCACACTGAGTCACACTCACAAACTTGTTCTGGGAAGTTAATGTGAGCACAGGTGAAGATAGTAATTTAAGGGTTTGTCGACGATGTTGTGCCAACAGAGAAGCGTTGACATCCTGGATTTAAGCCCCAACTTGTTTTGCTAGTAGTAAAAAAATAAAAAATTCACACTAATTTATTACCAGCTGTCACAGGGAAAAAAAATAGCACAAGGATCAAAAATATGTTTCTGTTATTAGTCATTTGAAGCCTTGTGTTTGTTGCTGTGTGTGTGTACGCAATTCCAGTGTATCTGCAACCAGTGAACGCCCTCTGACGAGTCACACACACACACACACACACACACAAAACGGCACACAATGCACCCTGGTAACGAGTTGTGCAAAAGTTGTAGTCGAACATCTGAGAACATTTTTAACATATGGAAGAGGATTAGGGCCACAGGAAAAAAATATCTGAGTTTAAAGTCAGAATTCTGACTTTAGTCAGACTTTAAAGTTTGAATTCTGAGTTTGAAGTCAGAATTCCAAATTTTATAGTCGGAATTCTGAGGTTCAAAGTCAGAAATTCTGAGTTTAAAGTCAGAACTCAATTTTCCTGTGTGGCCCTAATCCTCTTCCGTAGTAACAAACACAGTGCATGCATTGTAATATCGGTCACATGCTGCACACACAGAGTTCAGCTATAACAAAACAATTTTACGTGAGGATAATTCGCTTTAAGGTGGCTTTAGGTTTTCAACATAGAAGAAGGATCCATGTGCACAGAGGAAATGGCGTGCCGTGAACAGTTTTACTTGGAGAACGAGATGCCGTTGGAGGTAGTGAACAAACTTGCACCGACAGGTATGACAGTGGTGGTTGCACAACTTCAGGGTTAGATGCTTCAGAATGTTGTCGGCTCGCGACAAATCTATTTAAGGAGGGCCTCGGTGTTTGCAACTATGAACGCAAATATTTAAGTCGACTTCCAGTCTTTTTTCATGAATGTGTGCTCGCAAACTTTTACGTCAAAACCTGACAGGCAAGTTTCTTATTGCCATGAGTCAGCAGCACACTGCTGCTGCTGCTCCCACGGCAGTATGGGTGGAGGCCTGGGGTGAAAGGTCAACCTGGACTGACTAGCATTCCTGACTTGAGGCTGTCTCTCCTCTCACTTTGCCTTTCCTCCTCGTGAGCTGCTGCTACCACAGCTACCTCCGCTGCTACTGCTGTGTTGTCATTTTAAGGTCAGGCGGTGCAGGCTACGTCAAAAATGAGAAAACTGAGACCTTGCTGCAAGACAAATGTTACAGTTAATGAATTTTAGCATTGAAATTTAGCATCGAAATCCTGACCTAAATTGTTTTTGTTTGTGTTTTTTTAGGTTTGCTCCATCGTTGTTGTGAGAACAGGAGGCAAAGATGGCGATGCAAAGTAAGCTACTACTGTTTTATTTTTCCATATTACCTTTTGTCTGTCTGTTTGTTAGCAGCATAACTGAAAGTAAAGGATGTGGGGATGCACAGTGGGTTCTTCTGAGTGGATTTTCTGCCTTTAATAACGCAGAGTGTATTTGTGCTGTTCTGTGTCCTGGTTCCACTTTTGTTAAGGTCAGTCCTCGACAGCCACATTAGAGGAAACTGTTAAACTGTTTCGATCGTGACCTTTCCAACTTCCAAGTATTGTGTTGACGTATTTACACTGGGGTCACTTCCTGAAACTATAACTGAAGTTTGAAAACTGAAGTGATACTTCACGTGGCTCATCCTTAAACGTGTTTTCTGTGGTTCAACAACTCTTAACGTGCCACATTTTCTGTCTGCGCTTGTTAGTGGGTGAGGCTGATGGCATGGTGAAGGTGGCAGAGTGGCAGGAGACCATGTATGGTTTAGACTCGGGTATCCAGTCTGGAGCCAATACAGTCAGGGACGACGACGGCGATTACACCACCACCAAGCACTACACCATGACCACCACCGTCAGCGGTGGGCCGCCTGGTAAGACTTTTTAAACAAACATATTCAAGCTTTTGTCAATACTTATACGTAATCTGTGGCCCCCGTGTCACTTCTTCATTAGAGTTGGACGGCCAGTATGCTTTGACCAGAGCCCAGCGAGTGCGCGCCGCCATGTTCCCAGAGACGCTGGAAGAAGGCACGACCATCTTGTCCACTCAGACGGACCCGAGCCAGATGACTAATGTCCAGCGCCTGGCCGAGCCTTCCCAGCTGCTCAAGACCGCCATCATCCATCTGATCAACTATCAGGACGACGCTGAGCTGGCCACGCGCGCCGTCCCCGAGCTCACCAAACTGCTCAACGATGAAGACCAGGTGATACAGTACATCCACCTAATAATCCAACCAAGACAGAAAACAAAGTAGTATCCTTTTACTCAACAACATGCGTGATCTCTCATCTCTCACTCAGGTGGTGGTTAGCAAGGCGGCAATGATCGTCAACCAGCTCACGCGCAAAGAGGCGTCTCGCCGCGCGCTAATGCAGTCCCCTCAGATGGTGGCGGCAGTGGTGCGCGCCATGCAGAACACGAGCGACATGGAGACCGCGCGGGCCACGGCCAGCATCCTCCACAACCTGTCCCACCAGAGGGAGGGTCTGCTCTCCATCTTCAAGTCCGGAGGCATCCCCGCTCTAGTCCGCATGCTCAGGTGCGGCTGCTGCATAACGTCGTTGTTTGTCAATTGTGTTTTACCACAGTTTCAGTTCTAACCCTTGATAGAAATGTGTGTAAATCCCACTTTTTCTCTTCAAGAACACATTATTCTTCCATCTATTGTCAGTTTATCATGGGCACATTCTTGAATGGGTACTTTCTGGACATTCTGGGAGATGTCAGAAGTCACAATTAGGGCTGCAGCTATCGAGGACGCAACATTATTAGCCCTAAATATGATTTGCAGTTGATTTTGTGGCACTCTTTTAACACACCAGTTTCCCCTCTTTTTAGTTCTCCCATAGAGTCTGTGCTCTTCTACGCCATCACCACACTCCACAACCTGCTGCTGCACCAGGAGGGAGCCAAGATGGCCGTGCGCCTGGCCGACGGCCTGCAGAGAATGGTTCCGCTGCTGAAGAAGAGCAACCCCAAGTTCCTGGCCATCACCACAGACTGTCTGCAGCTGCTGTCCTACGGCAACCAGGAGAGCAAGGTGTGTGTGTGTGTGTGTTTCTTGTGCTCGTTCATTTTTCGTAATTACGGGAACTCAAATAGATGACTGTTGAAGTTTGTGTGGGTTGTTTTTGGTCTTGGGTGTGGCGTGAGAACAGAATGGTTCAGGTGGTGGAACAGAGAGGGAATGGGTGTGGTTTTATGATGTGAGTTGATGAGTGACTGGTGTTAATCTGCCTGGACAGCACCTGGTGGCGAGTGGGGGAAGTTAAACCTTTGTTTTGAAGACGCATTCACGCTGTTCCCCGCTCTGCCTCACAGCTGATCATCCTCGCCAACGGGGGTCCCGAGGGTCTCGTTCACATCATGAGAAACTACAGCTATGAGAAACTGCTGTGGACCACAAGCCGTGTGCTCAAAGTCCTCTCTGTGTGTCCCAGCAACAAGCCTGCCATTGTCGAGGCTGGTAAGTAATACGTTGTCTGTGTCAGCACACACCTGTGTGCACAGGGCTGTCATACAGGTGTGTCCGCTTTTCTTACCTGAGCTAAGGCCCGGGGGGTGTTTTGTCAACCACATTGTTGCATGACAGCGCGAATTTATGAGATGTTGCTGAGGGCCGCGTTCCTCTCTGCTGCGCAGGTGGGATGCAGGCTCTGGGCAAACACCTCTCCGGCTCCAGCCAGCGTCTGATGCAGAACTGCCTGTGGACCCTCAGGAACCTGTCTGACGCTGCAACCAAGCAGGTTTGTGTCCCCAATTACTCCTCGTCCTTTCACACAAAGAACAGTAACACTTTATTTACACTACCGTTCAAAAGTTTGGGGTCGCTTAGTAATGTTCTTTTTCCAATTTTTCAATGAATATAACATTAAATGAATCAGAAATACACTCTATACATTGTTAATGTGGTAAACGACTATTCTAGCTGCAAATGTCTGGTTTTTAATGGAATATGTATAGTGTATAGAGGCCCATTTCCAGTGTTCTAATGGTACATTGTGTTTGCTAATCACGTTAGAAGGCTATTGGATGATTAGAAAACCGTCTTGACTATATTTTCTATTCATTATGCAACTCTTTTGATGAATAAAAGAGTGATTTTTAACGCAAAAAATAGTATAGGTGACCCCAAACTTTTGAACGGTAGTGTATTATCAGTAATATCTTGCGTAAACATACAGGGTGGTTGAATTTTAATGGTAATGTCATTTAATTTAAATGTTTTTAAAAAGCTATTATCTGGATATTTCTATGTCAATATCATGACATTGTTACCCAAAGAACTTACCAACATCTTGTTCCCAGGAGGGAATGGACAGTCTGCTGCAGGTGCTCGTCGGCCTGCTCAGCTCAGATGACCTCAACATGCTCACCTGTGCCACCGGCATCCTGTCCAACCTCACGTGCAACAACTCCCACAACAAAACCCTGGTCACCCAGAGCAACGGCGTCGAGGCGCTGATCCACGCCATACTGCGCGCCGGCGAGAAGGAGGACGTGGTAGAGCCCGCCGTCTGCGCCCTGCGCCACCTGACCTCGCGCCACCAGCAGGCCGAGGTGGCCCAGAACGGCGTGAGGAATCACTACGGCATCCCCGCCATCGTCAAGCTGCTCAACCAGCCCTACTACTGGCCTGTCATCAAGGTGGGTAGAGAGGGAGGGGTGGAGTTCAAACTGTGGAGACAAACTAGAGAGATCAGGATTTGACCCATTATCAAATAAATGTGCCTGACGCTTGTTCTCATTGATAAAATGGCTGCCAGCAATGGACAGAGGGGAAAACGGTTCTAGTTGTAGAGCAGCTGCTGTGACCCGAATGCAAATTTGTTCTATGGACTTAAGTTTCTAGCCGATAAAGATGTCAAAACAGGATTCTTAAAGTCGTCATATTACACCCTATTTCTCCAAGTTAAACTAGTTCCCTGGTGTCCTAATGAACATGTCTGTGACATGCTTTGGTCAAAATACCTTAACCTTCAGAACGCTCGCTTGTGAGTGTCTGTCTCTTTAAATGCAAATGAGACACAGGAAACTACGTCAGCGTCACTGAGGCTCCGACAGCTAACAGCAGTTAGTATTTGGAAAAGCCATCATTTGCCGACTCTAGCCGGCACATTGCCGTCATATATAAAATGTATCAACTGGACACGTAAATCCTCTGAGGCTGGAAGTTTGTGTAGAACTCTGTGTTGCACTGTGCAGCCAAGAATAGAACACTTAGCCGACTTCCACTCTTCCAGATACTATTGCCCTCAATACCTAAAACAAAACATACTTTCAAAAAAGATTAATTATCCAAAAACGATGGCAGTCTTTGGTAAAGTTGTTTACTGACCAGTAACCAGCAGCGTCCCGATCTGAATCTTTGCCTCTCCTCCCTTCCTGAAGGCGGCGGTCGGCCTGATCCGTAACCTGGCCCTGTGCCCAGAGAACCAGGCTCCTCTCAGGGACGCCGGAGCAATCCCGCGCCTCATCACCCTGCTGTCCAAAGCCCACCAGGATGCCCAGAAACACGGCTCATCTGCCCAGCAGACATACCAGGTACGTAGAGGGGGACGACGACGATGTCTAGTATCAAAAGATACTCATAATTGTTCTCTTTGATTAACGTTATCTGTTTGCTTGTTTGTGGTCAGGATGGAGTGAGGATGGAGGAGATTGTGGAGGGCTGCACAGGAGCACTGCACATCCTGGCCAGAGATCCCAGCAGCAGAGCGGACATTGCCAACATGCAGACCATTCCTCTGTTTGTGCAGGTGAGACACTTTGTTGTTTTTAACCAATTAGCAGTCATGTATGTGGCAATTTTTTAAAATTATTTTTAAATCCTCTTTTTTTCCCCCCCTCTCTCCAGCTGCTCTACTCTCCAGTGGACAACGTGAAGCGCGTGGCGGCGGGCGTCCTGTGCGAGCTGGCGCTGGACAAACCGTCGGCCGAGGCCATCGACAGCGAAGGAGCGTCCGCTCCCCTGATGGAGCTGCTGCATTCCAACAACGAGGGCATCGGTAGGACGCCGCGGCATATTGCGCTGTGATTCGCTTACTGTAATGCAGCATTTAGTCATAGATGACTCACGTGCTGTACTTACTGTAAGTGCAGGTCCTTGCGTTAGTGTACTCTTACTCCACAGTGCTTCAGAATGACATTATGTCAAAGGCTTAATGATGATTTTTTGCATAATTAGTGTTACATATTTGTTGTAAATGGAAAAAGTTAGTGCTGGGCGCTAGGTTAATGCACATTGTTCCATGACGACTGACTGGAAAAAGACGCTCTTCACGTTTATGAATCCAGGCACCGTTTACCAGTTAGCTACGTTAGCGACATTAGCTTGTTTAGCGTCATTAGCACGCCTACAGTCGAACTGGAGCGGTCTGTTTATTAAACAAAAAGAGCGCTAACAAATAAGCAGCATACCTGCTTACCTCTGTTTTTAAAGTTTAGCCTGACTTTAGAGACTAATTTTAACAATCTGGAGTCACGTAAACATGACGCGTCTTTTTCCGGTCAGTCGTCATGGAAACGCGTTGTGCGCTAACGTTGACACAGTTATCTACATATTCTACGACTTAAATTAAGCGCTTACTTATTTGAAATACTTCTTCTCCCTTTCTGTTTCTTGCCGAGATTTAAAAGACTCTCAATCCTGCTCCATAAATATGAAACCAACCATGAAAACAGTTTAATTAGTATAAAAACTTGCTTTATGTCAAAATATCCGCTGTGACAAAGGCTTACATCATCATATTGAGCACTACTTACTTACTTAATAAATACTTCCTGTTGTCAGAATGACTCTATTTGGACTCATCTGACATTTATTGACATGAACTCCTTTCTCCTCAGCGACTTACGCCGCCGCCGTGCTCTTCCGCATCTCGGAGGACAAGAACACCGACTACAAGAAGCGAGTGTCCGTGGAGCTCACGCACTCTCTGTTCAAACACGACCCCCCCGCCTGGGAGTTGGTGAGTAGTTACTAGTTTCCATGTAATTAAAGCAATTAGAAATTGTACGTTTAGACCTAAGGACTATAAATAAGCTTTATATGTAGACAGAGACTGACCTGTGTTCTTTTGACCCATCTGCAGGCCCACAACAGCATCCCCATGGATGCTCACTATCAAGATGGTGAGTAACTATGGCTGAAATGTGCACACACGGCACATTCCTCAGCACGAGGTCACTCTTGCACAGGGAGCGACTGCAATTGCTCTAAAGGCCACTTAGCGCTGCTGCTGCTGCTGCTGCTGCATGTGT
Source organism: Microchirus variegatus (assembly GCF_963457635.1). Classification (NCBI taxonomy): domain Eukaryota; kingdom Metazoa; phylum Chordata; class Actinopteri; order Pleuronectiformes; family Soleidae; genus Microchirus; species Microchirus variegatus. The sequence continues at coordinate 6,529,642 of NC_139820.1, forward strand.
TACTCAAACTACACCACTGCCCGAGCATGCATAGATTTTCACTGGTCTCTTTTAGCACCTCTCTACATGATCCCAGTGTTGTGTTTGTGTTGCAGAGATGGACGGTGGCTTACAGGGCTTCCCGATCGGAGGGGGATACACGGGTGAAATGGGCATGGATGGCATGGGCATGGATGCAAACATGATGCAGGAGGATTACTCTGGCAGCATGGCCTATGACAGACAACAATACCAATATTAAAGGTCAGTGCCTGCTCATGTACAAGCATCTGTTATGAATCAAAGGCCTTGAAAGTACAAATATTTGGTTCTGATCTTACGTTAAAACAATCCGTGTGAAATGGAGAACCCTAACCCACGAAATTTTTAATTTGATTTTCAAAATAAAATAATAAAAAAAAAACGGATGACTCTTTTTCTTCCCGATTTAACGGCATAAAACTATAAAATAAAACTGTTGGAAAGATATTCACATATTCAAACTTTGGCGGTCAATAACATTGAAACGATACTTCGCAAACTTGGCCACGTAGACGACAAGCTACAACCTTGTTTTCAATCAAAAAGAGAAACTACGTCGGACTCTGCGTGCAGTCATCAGTGAGACTGGAGCGCAGGGGCCGTCTACAAAGTGCAACTTTATAAAAATATATATATATATATACACACACACACATATATATATATATATACACACACACACACACATATATATATATATATATATATTCATTTATATATATATTAAGGTGTAGTTATTAAGTATTTTTAAATGACGAATGATACACGGATTAAAAACAACAAGAGTTTTCTTTTCTTTTTTACTTACATTAGTCAAAATGTTTCTAAATCAGTTACGCGATAACGGCGGTTAACGGCGTCAGTGTTAATGCGCGGGAAAAAGACTTCGGATTGTCAAAATGAGTCTCTAAAGTAAAGCTACATTTTAAAAACAGAGGCACACATAGGCAGTACACAGGTACGCTGGTTATTTCTAGCGCTGCTCTTTTCGTTTAATGAACAGACCGCTCCAGTTCCACTATAGGCGCGCTAATGGCGCTAAATGAGCTAATGCAGCTAACGGAGCTAACTGGTAAACGGTGCCTGGACTCCGGTGTCGCGGCACGTAAACATGATGTTACGCGCTAACGTGCGTTAACCTCGTGCCCTGCACTCAAATCAGTATTTATTTTCACGGTAAGGGACCGTTTTCTTTCATCTGCTTTCCCGTCTCTGCCGTTGTGAAGGGATCGAGGAGGCTTTACACACATTTTTGTTTGAATTTAACGAGCCACCAGAACAGGCAACGACATGTGCAGCGTTCACACACACACACAAACACACACTCCTATGATTCTCTTAGGTGCATGGCGTCCGGTTACTTCTGTGTCTACCGTAATGCACATGGCAAAGGTGCAACTATATTTGTCCACTACCATACTCGACAGTTAAAAAGTGAGGAAGTATATTAAATATTAGGTACTACGAGTTTTATGTTCTCATCGTGTCTCTTTCTTCTCCCTCTTCTTACAGATGGCGAGACAAAAAGGAGGAGTGGACGAGGAGTGGGACATAATAGGACAAAGAAGACGAGAATATAGGCATCAGTAGAGATTATTGCCTCTGCTCTCAGCCTGATGTAATATATGCAATTATCTCCGAGTACCGGACTCATAATCTTAACAGGGCTCAACTCCACTTTGTTCTCTAGCCTAATTTTTCTGGTTTATTATAATAATGACAATGGCGACGCTTGTAGGTTCCTGTTAGGAAAACCTTCTACGAGTGTGTGGCACGTGAGTAATGTGTGAGAGTGTGCGTGCGTGTGCGTGTGCGTGCGTGCGTGTGTGCTTCTGGGTGGGTATTCTATGCCAAAGAGATTTTATTTTGTGACGATAATCTTGTAGCTTCCCGGTTTGTTTTTTTAAGGAAAAAGAAACAAAAAAAACAAAAAAAAGACAATGATAGTTGAAAACACTGCCAGGAGGTGGCTCGACGTGCACAGCGCCCCCTGCTCACCGCTCTGTCTTTCCTTCCTTCTCTTTCTTTCCTTCTTTAATGACGTTGTAACAGACACTGCTGACCACGATGTAGGTTTGACACTATACTCTGTCGACTCTTTCTCCCCATCCCCCCCCGCCGTGACCCCGGAGAGTCGGTGAAAAGCTGCTTCTCACGGACTCGTTTGAACAAAAGAGGAAAGTGTGGAGAGAGAGCAGTGAAGGGCTGACCCCTGACCCCTGACCCCTGACCCCTGACCCCCGCGCTCGTATCGTCATGGGCCGACACGTGGACGTAAACGAGGGTCGTTTGTGGTTTTATTTTTTTAATGAATTTGTTTCTCGTCTTTTATAAGTTATTCACTGGGCAAACGGACCCAGTATATTAACAAAAAGATTAGATTTAGAAACAGAAAACCTTCTAGAGACGAGTGTCGTGTGTGACGATGATCATTTGCAGAACAACGGCGTGGGTGTTGATGCGATTTTTACGTATTTGTTTGTTTTAACAGGCCGACTAATAAACGTTAGTCGACGCTTAGGATAATGTCGTGTCGGGGACGGCCCTACAGCTAGAGGAAACTACTGACAGGGAAATTTGTCTTTCTACTTAATGAGAGTTTTTACTGAAATTTTGTTTAATAAAAATAAAGGATATATTAAACATATGATGGCGTCTACAGTATGTTTACTGAGTTTTCACCTTAATTAGCTTGGTCTCTTGGCCTTGGTAGTCTTCACACTGGTGCTGTGCTGCGTTATGGTCTGGAACATAATGACAGATGACAATAAATTGACAAGTGTAACTTTATTTGGAAGATCAGAGTCGTTTAGGCCACGAGTAAATGGCACTGCAGCGAATTCACTTTTATACTTAACCCTTAGAACACAGAGCATTTAAGGCGCTTTTTTTCCCATTACTATTTTAAGAGGCTGTAAGAATGTGCAATACAGAGTGTCTTATATCCTTTTTTTTAAGCACAACCTATAGGCAACCTGATGAAAAAGATTGTATTTTTCCCATTTTCACCAATAAGCAAAAAGTACTCGTATTTGAATTTGTGTCATTTGGAAATACGGCACAGTTCAAAGTTCGTTTTTATGAACAAAAGTGAAAGAAAAACTATCCCATTTTGTGACTTCTGCACAATTATCACTACTCTTTTTAAATGTGTGACATAAAAGCAATCATAACTTTGGCTCAACAACCCATAAGACACAAAAAATGCATTTTTTGAATATGTGACCTATAAACACACACCCCCAGGACGTCCATATAAGGAGTTGTGTATTATTCCCAGGGCAATTTACCAAGGGTGCACCTGCGGTAGTGTTAACACTTACCCTAAACTAAATTCTAACCCTTAAAAAAAGGCCTTTAAAATTGTGGTGACTTTATTTTTAAGTTTGGTTGGACCTCACAAAGATATAAATACAAGTGTACACACACATGAATAACTTACTAATTATCCTCTTTTGCATAGCACCTGTGAGGTTTTATTCAACTCTGTCGTTATTGTCACAATGTCAGTGTAGAAAATACAGTCACACCTTAAGTATGGCTACATCATGCAGACACAGTATATGTACATAGATATGTATATATATGTGTATGTATGTATATATATATATATATGTATGTATATATATATATATATATATATATATATATATAGGTATAAATATATATACATATACACACATATATACATACATGCATATACATACATACATACATACATACATAGGTAATATAATAAATATGACAGGTGACCACTGAGGAGATTGGAGAACGTGACGGTTGCTAAAAATCGACTGTAGAATACATATAAACAGCCAGAGTAGAAAGTGTGTGTGATAACTTTACAACCTAATGAACATGATCTTGTTCCACGTGCGTCTGTCTCACCTCTATCATACATGCAGTGCGGTTATTATTCACTTCTTTAGCCGTAACGTGTACCTAATAAACTGACCAATGAGGCGGTCTTCTTCTAGTCCGTCTGCTTCAGGGTTAAAACAGGTTGTGTTTTCCTGTCGACCTTGAAGGCAACACGTGCTTCTCCCTCTGATCTGACAGCCAAAAAAACTGCTGCTGTTTTATGGATTTTTTCTTTTCTCTGTAAACCTTAGATCAGCAGTTTCTGAAACAGTTAGAACATCCCTCCTGGCACCGACACAAACCAAACATTCTGATGCTCAGTTTGAACTCCAGCAGGTCTTCTCTCGAGCCGTGTGTCTACATATCTTAAATGCAGTGAGTGGCTGTTTTAGATGTTTGCAGTGTACCTAATAAAGTGTCCAACGTGTGTATGTTGAGCTCTGCTTGTTTAGGTTCAGTATATTTATATATATTTATATATACCCTCAGGTCAAAGGTCTGACGACGCCCACTCTGGCTCGGGGGGGGGGGTTTGGACAGTTGAAGGAGCAGACTTTAGATGACACAATCAAACATGTGCATGGACTGAAGGATGTTTTCATCCTGCATGAGAGGAAAACAAAACAATCGTTTTATTCTTTATTCTGCACGTTTATACCAATCGCATTTAGTAGATTTCGATTTCAAACCACCTTTTGACACGTTTCCAGGAACTCGTCGAGGGTGACCACGCCGTCTTCGTTCTTGTCCATTTTCTGCAACGCACAACCGCAGGCGTCTCAACGTAGGACTCCGATCAGTCACACAAAATACACAGATTTTCCGCTTTTCCTGAGGGTTTTTTTTTTTACCTGAAAGAAGGTTTCAACGTGGTCCTTGGGAGCGCCGTCCTTCATGCTGGGGTAAGTATGCTTGCCCATCATGTCGTAGATGGAGTGCATGATGTCGGTCATCTCCTGAAGAACACGGGGAAAGAGGAGGTGACGAATGAAAAAACATGAAAACAAACCCAAAAGCGAGAAACGCACAAACGCACCTCTCTGGTGACGCAGCCGTCCTTGTTGAGGTCGTACAGATTAAAGGCCCAGCTGAGTTTGTCCGTGGTGGAGCCTCTGAGGATGATGGACAGGCCCAGAACAAAGTCCTACAGCGGGGGAAAGACATGACGACGTGATGAAAAAAGAGATGGAAGATGGATGTTGTTACCACTGGTGGGTCATCGTGGTTCTCACCTCAAAGCGGACCGCTCCATTGTTGTGAGTGTCAAAGGCTTCAAACAGGAAATGTGCGTACATACTTGAGTCTGGAAGGAAGAGAAGATAAAATAGTGACCACTTATATATTTTAGTGCTTCAAACATCACAGGAACAGCTTCTTTTTACCCTCCGGGGTCAAAGGTCAGAGAGAGTTTATGCCACAGCTGCCTTAAATCATTGGAAATTGTCATTGTCAAGTATTTTTTTTTTATGTTTCTGTAATGGTTCATACACCAGTATGTAGCAGCTCTTTAACCAAAATTAAATCTTTAATGCTAAAATATTGTTATCCGTGAATTTTCAAGTACTGTTTTACAAAAATGCGTAAAACATTATCATTATTTCTTCATCAAGACGTGAAATTATAGATATTTACTTAGCTTTAGTGGTTGAGTGTTATGAGAAGTCCAGAATTCTGTATTTAAAACTCAGAATTCTGACTATAATCTCATAATTCTGACTTTAAAGCTAGTCAGAATTCTGAGAATAAACTCAAAATTCTGGGAATAAAGTCAGAATTCAGAGAATAAAGTCAGAATTCAGAGATTTAAAGTCAAATATTGTTTTCCTGTGTGGCACTAATCCTCTGCCATACATCCAATTATATCCATGTGAGTGTCAGGCAGATTTTTTTTTTTAATTTTCACTCCTGTGTGGCTTAGATTTTGTTGAATTGCCATTTTATAATGATAATGATCAAATAAAACTGTGTATTTGTATGTAACTTTTTACTGTTAAAATATACATAAAACATCCCTGGTACAGAGGGATGAATGATGTGTGACTGACCTCCCTGTGGGAAGAACTGGGAGTAGATGCTTTTAAACGTCTCCTCGTTCACCACACCACTGGGACACTCCTGCAGAAATCATGTTAGAGAAAATTCTAAATGAACACAAGTCTCTCTCTGTGTGCACACCCCAAACCATTTGTGTGACCCAATTCATCATAAAAGGTTGAAAACTAATAATAATAATAACAATAATAATAATAATAATAATAATAATTGACATGTACAGTATATATGGTTTTGCACAGAAAGCTTTATGACTGACACTTTTGAATCCTCGGTAAAGGACCTGCAGCTCCTCCTTGTTGAATTTGGTCTGCTGCACGAGGCGTTGGAGTCCCTCAGGTCTGTGACACACTGTGGACACTTCACCTTCGTCAGCTATACTTCCTGTATGGACGAATAAAGAAAAAAAGGGTTTCTCCTCCTCCCTGAGACGATGAGGGGAACACGAGTGATGGTGTGTGCAGACACTTGCTTTGATGAACTGAAGAGCTGGAGCCGGAGCGACAGCAGGGGAGCAGTTTGAGGAACCGCTGCTTTATGGTCTTTTTACTGGATTTGCACGGGGGATTACCTGGAAAACAACCAATCACAGCGGAGATTTAGAGCAAACGCGGCGTAGAAGTCGTGTCTGAGAGATTGGAAGACGAGCTCAAACTTGGCTCAGAGACTTTGAATCACTTCTTCTAGTTCCCGCAACTCGGTCCAGACAGAGACGTCAGCGCTGGTGTTAGTCAGGATTAAGCACCTTTCAGAAAATTGGTTTATTATTAACAATTTTTAAAAACAACAACATCTTGTTTACCCAACTAAATTTAAGACAACTCATCCAATAACTGCTGAAATAATAGAAATATATATATATATACACATATATATACATACATACACATATATATATGTACATACATACATACATACATACATACATATATATATATATGTATGTAAATATATATATGTACATACATACACATACATACACATATGTACATACATACACATATGTACATACATACACATATGTACATATATATACATATATATATGTCAATACATATATACACATATATATGTAAATACATATATACACACATATGTACATATATATACATACATATATACACATATATATATACATACATATATACACATATATATGTACATACATACATACACATATATATGTACATACATACATACACATATATACGTACATACATACATACACATATATACGTACATACATACACATATGTACATACATATATATACACACACATATGTACATACATATATACACACACATATGTACATACATATATACACATATATATGTACATACATATATACACATATATATGTACATACATATATACACATATATATGTACATACATATATACACATATATATGTACATACATATATACACATATATATGTACATACATATATACACATATATGTACATACATATATATACACATATATATACACATACATATATATATACATACATACATATACATACATACATACATACATACATACACACACATATATATACATACATACATACATATTTACACATATATGTGTATACATAACACAACAACAACAAGAGTTTACAGGTCTGCATGTGCACATTATCAGCAACAGCAGACGTTCATGTGTCCCTCCCGCCACCAGAGGGCAGTATTGAGCCACAGTCTGATCTCTTGTGACCTGAGTACATTTTCACACCAGTACTTTTACTTGTGTGTGTGTGTGTGTCCTTATCACACTGTCATAAGTGACAGTGGACACTGAGGAAGTATACCGTGGCAGCTGCACCAGCCTTGGAAAAGCAAACAAAGCTTCACACACTAACACACACACACATAAACGCACACAAAGGCAACACAGACACACGTCAGATGAATATAACGCGATAAAGAACTTCTATTTTGACAAAAAAAACCTAACACTAAAACTATTCAAAACTAAACTAAGCATTTACAAAAATTAAAAACAAGCAAACCCGCTCAAACGTGTCCTCTGTGAAACGCTTGGTGTTAAAGGGTTAAAACGAACTCCTTTTGAAAGCAAAAAGTCAAAACCCTTAGTGAACCGTTAGTAAATAGCCTCAGGAAAAATACACAACTCCTTATATGGACATCCTGGGGGTATGTGTTTATAGGTTACATATTCAGGCTTTTAGAAATGTGGGGTTTTGCCTTCTCATGTGTCAAAGTTAGGATTTGTTTTATGTCGCGTTTGTAGCAGTGATATAAACTAGTGATACATGTGCAGAAATCACAAAATGAGACCGTTTTTCTTCCATTTTTGTCCAAATTTCATAAATTCATCAGATTGTCATCAGATCGGCTGTGCTGACAAAGAGGACATAAGACACAAATTGAGTAAAATTATTTGGTGTGTGAATGATGACTTGCTGCAGATTTAAATAACATAATAGTGTTATTAATGTTAGTATCATCGTAGGAAAAAACTTCATAGCTCAAGTGCAAAACACAGACGTCACACGTCCCTATATTTACTCATCACTCTGCTTTTATCAGCACGAGGACAGTTCACAGAAAGACATCAGTTAGATGTGAAGACGTGAGGAGAACAGAGACGTCTGTGGACAAACACACACACAAACACACACACACTCATGGTTAAGTTTAGAGACGACCAAAAATAGTCCTTTAAGTCTAAAAATAACAGTATGTATAAAAATAGAACCTTTAATATTACACAAAATGCAGCACAGTGCTAACACAGTGAATGGATACTAATGGATGGGGTGCACTAAGATAGCTAAGCTACACCGCACTATGCTACACTGAACTATGCTTCGCTGAACTATGCTACACTGCACTACGATACACTATAGTACAGTACACTACAGTACGCTACACTAAACCATGCTAAAGTAGACTACACAACATCGCACTAAGCCACCCTACAGTACACTACACTACACAACGCTACAGTACCCTACACTACACTACACTGCACCTACACTAGGCTACAGTACATTACACTACGCAACAGTACACTACACTATAGTACCAAAACAACACTACGCTACACTACAGTACGCTACACTGCACTACGCTACGCTACACTACACTGCACTACGCTACACTACAATAGGCTACAGTACATTACACTACGCAACAGTACTCTACACTGCGCTAAAGTACACTACACAACACTACACTAAGCTACAGTACGCTACACTACAGTACCTTACACTACACTACGCTACACTACACTACACTGCACTACACTGCGCTACACTAGGCTACACTACACTACAATCGGCTACAGTACATTACACTATGCACCAGTATGCTACACAACACTACGCTACACTGCACTACGCTACACTACACTGCATTACACTACACTACACTACAGTACGCTACACTACACTGCACTGCACTACGCTACACTACACTGCATTACACTACACTACAGTACACTACACAACACTACCCTACACTACAGTACGCTACACTACACTGCACTACGCTACACTACACTACACTACATTACACTACAGTACGCTACACTACACGACACAAAACAGAGGGTTTATTTAATGGCTGGTGGCTGCTGCTTGCACAGTAGTCAGTGTGATAATGAACCCATTCAGCAGCAGGTTAAACAAACAGTGAACAGGTGCATGAACACAGAGCGTTCAGGAGACACAAACAATGACAGAGTGAAGCAGCACTGTGATGTCGTGGTAATAACAGCCTCGAAAAACTACAGCCTGAACTGTTGTGTCAGTCAAATAAACAACAACAACAACAACAACAACAACCACTGCTGGTCAAAGTGTTATTCACAGTCTTGTGTAAAATACTTTAAAGGGATACTTGAGTAAAAGTACAAGTATCTTACCAGAAAATTACTAAAACAATCAAATACTCTCATTCAAACATTCTCGAATAATAATAATAAATCTAACTCACCTTCAAACCTTTTATATTCTTTTCTTTTGTTTTTAACAACAAACACACATGAAGCTGCAGCTGTACTGATGAGTGTCCCCACACACACACACACAGATGTAAACTAATTGGCCACTTTATTAGGTACACCTGTTCAACAACGTGTTAATGCAAATCAACCAATCACATTCCAGCAACTCAGTGCATTAGGCATGACTGATGATTTCACATCATCTATTTTTAAAGGGTCAGAGAAATATCTAATAGATGTCAGCTATCAGGGTGATAACTGTCAGTTTCCTTTCAAAATAAAAGTACATGGATATTTGCACTGACCTGTGAGTGGATCGTGAGATCTGTCCAGCTCTCTGGAGTCCGTCAAACTTTGCTCCTGACTCCTGGATTTCATCTTTTCTCACTTATGACCAGACCAGCTTCTGCTTCTGCTTCTTCTGCTTCTTCTGACGCAGGATCTGCGCGTATGTGCTGCTGTGCGGAGCCAGGACCGCGGATCATCTACCACATCTGCGCCGGATCCATCTCTGCCCGCAGATCCAGTCAAGAAGTCTCTTCACCCCCAGAAAGTCTGCGTGGAAAAAAAAAAAAATCTCAGTAAAACGAGCGAATAAAGCGCGTCTTCTCTGTGCGCGTGGACGAACGCGTCTCCAAACCAAAGTGAACTCGGCATCAGCGCGCGCTCACATCCACCTGCTGTCACTTCTGATGATGATGATGATGATGATGATCAGAGCAGGCGCTACTATCTGTGCGGACGTAATTGAAGACATGATAGAGAGAGAGAAAAACTAAATTATTTCATTAAAGTAAATGGAAACTGCAATGTTTTGGGAACGTTACCTTTTGGTTGCGGGAACGTGAACGTCCCTGAAGGGTTCCTCCCCCATGGTTCTCCTTTGGTTGATGTAGAAAGTCGTCCTCACGTTCCCCTAACGTTAGGTTTTGGTTTCACATTTGGTTCACAGAAAAAAAACTTCATACAACCTTTAGAGAACGTTCTATAAAGGTTCCCAAAACGGTCTTTGGCCACAAACTTCATACTTTTTTCTTTTGGCTCCCTGAACCCTAAAGGTTCCCAGAAGGTTCCCGTTAACCACTTTTGTCACAACCTTTATACAACCTTTAGAGAACGTTCTCTTAAGGTTCCCACAACCTTCATACACCCTTTAAAGAAGGCACTATAAAAGTTTCCCTGAATGTTCCCCTAACGTTAAAAGGATTTTGACCCACGTTTAGGTCCAACTATATCACAATCCTGACTTAATTTAAATAAAAAGTAACACACACATGGTTAATAAACTCACATTCATCCTTGCATATACAGCACATTTGTTTTTTTTATATAGTATTTCACATGACAATGCTGTTTCGCAGTGAATATTTTAACAAATCAAATCCCTGCAACTGCAATATCTGTCAAGAAATCATAAGAACGTGCACTCAAAGTGCTCACTGTGGCGACAAATGGCTTGAGGCATAAAGAGAGAACTCAGCCCGTCACTGCATCAGATGACCTTATCCATCAATCTGTTATGAGTGAGTGACCTGGATTCTCCAGTCATCCTGACAGTCCTGCTTAACTTGTTATACTTATTGTTGATAATAATAATAATAATAAAGCTCCAAAAGAAGAAGTGAACGTCCAGGTTTATTTTTAGCTGTAGAATCCACGTTGTGGGACATTTCCTGGTGTTTTCACTCACAGTGCAAGCGAATGAAGCTTCTCTGACGTGTGCTGTTGTGAAAGACGAAGACAACAATCATGCCATCATCCAAAGAGGAGCGTTGAATTCAATTCTGTGACTGTCGCACGGGTGGAAAAAAGTGAAGCAGTGTATTCTGTTGGGGGAACAAATGGTGCAGCAGAGTGAGGGATTATGATGTCAAAGACTGATGGTGAGGAGAGGACATATATCAACTGTTGGAGGAATATAATAGTCGAATTTGAAGATGAGAGTGAAAACAATGGAGGAGAAAACAGTAGAGATCAGTGCAGCAATCCTAACTTTAACCCGAGCCTCAGAAAATAGGTTCTAACCTCATTAGGACAAGGCTGGTCCCCATGTGGACTACTGGTCCAGAAAGACAGTGTTTGCACCAGATTATTAATACAAGTGAACATAGAGAGAGGGAGAGAGATTATTCCCAGTGAGTACAAAACACATTATCATAGGACAGGTTTAAAATTGTGGCGTCTTTGAATTGGAATTAAACCCATAAAACATGACAGATTATTATCTAATGTGTGAGTAAGATGAATAAAATTATGATATTTGTGATGATGCACCTGTGGAAACCAACCAATCTGTCGCTGTCGTCCAGATTTCCACCCTGGTTCTTTAGTCTCTTCACAGGCGACCTCTACCTTCCGTCTCTGACCACTGCATGAACGTCACGTCTCATTCATCCAACCAGGAACTTCTGGCAAACAATAGATTGTCTCGGTGTCGTTCGCGTGGGGGGGCCCCCCTCCCCCAGAGGACGCAGACATCATTAGCGAGTAGCTGGAGGACAAAGTTTATCAGAGATACTGGATAATTACTTTCACAACATGAGGGGATGAGGAGATGAGGGAGGAACAAAGAGAAGGAGAAGATCATCAGCAGCCATGACCTGACACTAACAGTTCAATTTTAGTCGTTTAAAAATGTAATTTATTGACTCAAATATTTCGGTAACGGTGCATCAACAGCTTACGTGCGACAGTATGTCATCGGCTGATCAGTGTTCAGTTTGATGACGACAGACTCGTTCAAAAAGAACGAATCGTTTGGGCGAACGATCTGAACTGAGAGCAGGGAAATAAGACAGAACTGAATCGCTCCGTTTCAGTTCCGGGTGCATCAAGTGATTCGTTCACTCACCGAGCCAGTTTACCAGTTCAGTGTTTAAACTGTCTCAGCAAATCCCAGAAGAACGGCGAACTTTAGATCAGTTCGAAAAGACCTAAAATTCCAGAAAACGTGTGTTGAACGCCAACATTTAGCAAGGAAATGTGTAAAATCTCAAAACTGAAAAAAAACTTGAATCGTTTCAGTTCAGCGATTCTTTTTAGTGATTCTAAAGATTCAGTACACTGAAAAGAACTGCTGTTCCCGTCACTAATTGACTGTGGAAAAGCTAATCCTGGGGCTATGAAAACCAAATTAATCTTATTTTTTTGAGTAATTCCACATTTTTATGTGTAGCACATTCAATTTCTGCCAACAAATCACCCCCAATGTTACTGTGTAGACTTAGATTTAGGGTTAGAATTGGGGTTTGGATTTGAGATTTTCCATCGAGGGTGGCGCTGGAGTCATGTTCCTAGACAATGAAGTTACAGGTGGAAACGCTAATAGCGTCGTAGGAAACCAACTTTTATTTTAAAAAGAAACATAAATATACCTACAGGAATTAGAGACGAAAGAACAGAGAGCTTATGCTTGGAGAAATTGCATAATTCAGAAACCGCTTCCAAACAAATGTACAAAAAAAAAGAACAAGAAAAGAAACCCTAAAAATAACGTTAAAACGGATGAATGTGTGGGAAAGCAACTCAAACTGGCCTCCCACTTCAAAATATTCAGGTTAAATCAACAATTATCATTTTAAAAAAAGAGCCTGAATGACGTACAGTAATGAATGTTTATCGTCCTCAGCGCTTCAGATATCGCGTTCCCCCCACAACTCAGCAAACACGGAAAAGATAAAACACTTTAATTTACATGAACATTCACACACCAAGCATTAATCCGCGAAGAAAATGTTAATGCTCTAATTCAAGAGGATTCAGAGTACGATTTCTCAATGCCCCCCCCCAAAAAAAAGGCCCACAATCACGTATGTTGTACAGATCTGATTAACTACCGGGGGGAGATGAAGCACAAGTACTTACATCAAGGGTGGAGATGATGATCGAGAGTTAAAAAAAAGAAAGAAAATCATTTGTGGGTCAGTTAACAGTCCAGCCAATACTGTAAGATTGCACACGAGGAAACACGTCCTTAAAGAATCTCCCACACACACACACAGGAAAAGGGACGCAGGAGTGTTTTATCCTTAATGTGCACCCAGTCTGTCTGTCTGTCTGTGTCAGTGTGTCAGTCTCTCTGTGGCTTTCCATCATTCGGGAGACAGAGGATGACGTGTGATGTGTTGACGTGTGTGTGTGTGTCTCAGGAGATGGTGGAGAACTCTTTGAGCAGGATGTCCTGACTCATGGTGTTCAAAGAGACGTTCTTCCTCACGTTCAGACTGATGGAGCGGACCTGGAAACACACACACACACAGACAGAGATTTATGTTGTTTTCTAACATTGTAAATCATTTCCCCCCATAGACTTCCATTTTTTCCCAAACTACTGTAGTCGCCCCCTGGTGGCTATTCAACAATCAATCAATCAATCAATCTTTATTTATATAGCCCACAGTTGTCCTTTAGCCAGCAAAACAATAGACTATGTCCTTTTTAGAGCTGCGACTAAACTGACAAGTCTGGAGTATGTTTTCTATTCATTTTGCAACTCTTTTGATGAATAAAAGTGTGACTTTTAATGGAAAACACAAAAAAATTGTAAAGGTGACGCCAAACTTTTGAACGTTAGCGTATGTTACACAGTGGACCTGCACCTAGACGAGCTTTAGTGTAAATAAATGGAAGATATTTTGAGATATTAGTATCACGTGCAGACCACGTTAACACTCTCAACACCCACAATGCCGTGCTGCTCAACTTACCAGCTCCTTAAAGAACGCGGCCTCTTTGGGCTGCTCCGCATATCTCTCATACTGGTCCAGACCGTCCTGTAGTTTGAGGGTCAGCGTGTCGTAGTTTGAACGCACCACCTCTAACACCTGGAGACGGAGAGAAGATAAAAGGATCATTAACCAACTCCTCTGGCTCACGCGTCGCACGGTGAAAACAAACTGTTGAGTATTTCATGTGGAGGGCTGGAATAACGTAGCATCACGTCTGGTACCTTCCGCGACACACGCGCGCCTAAAGGTAAATCGAGCTGAGATCAGAGGTAATTATGCCGATCCTTCCTCGCAATCGCTCCCTGCCACTCCACCAGTCAGTGGTGAAATAATATCCCTTAAGCAGAGATTTCATTATTATATTAATGACGCTGCTACACAGCATGAAGCTCTCAGCCTTACACACAACTCACACTGTACGTATTCTCCTTTGTGACTCGTGTGTGCAGCTGAATCATCATTTTCAAATTCATCAACAGCGGGTCAAGTGCAGGAAAACATTCTTCTTCTTACGGATTTGTCTCTAATAAATCTACAGCTGGGCCTGGTGTTTATATTCAACCTCTAATGGTACACTGATGAATAATTCATTCACCCCCCTCCCCGTTCACCGCTATCCCCTCCCTCTCTGAAAAGCTGAGGGGAGGAAGTGTGAGCGATGGAGAAGCAGAGGAGTTTTAAAGCTACGTCTTTATCGTGGACTGTTTTCTTTCTGCATCACTTAGCTAGTAGGGTTACGTGCACACAGATGTGAGCAAAAACCACAGTCTTGTGTTATTATTGTATTGTGTTTGTGTGGAAGACCGACCGATCTAATGCAGGTCATCCATCTTCTGGTGTCACTGTTAGGGAATGGAGACACGGCAGGCAGCGGGGATTGTACGTCAACAGACGGGAATGAAAATGCTAAGATTCCATCGCTTCATTAAAAAAACGAGCATAAGGGAAGACACAGAGCAAAGATCTCCACAGGATTGAATCCACATGAACAGAACTCAGAGAGACACTGGAAGAGAGATGCTTTTGTTTTGTTTTTTTTGAGCAAGTTTGAAGTCATAAAACTCAAGTTCCCACCATTTTAATTCTCGATCTGACTAAAAGAAAATAAGGACATCTACATCCTGCTAACAGCAAACAGAATGAAGTGTTACAGAAAACCCTGACAACGAAGATCAGAAAAAAAAGGAAGGTTTGCTGTGTTGATTTTGGTGAAATTGGTTTTATTTTTTAATACTATTAGTAAGAAAATGCCTGCCAGCACATTTGAATAATTTAAATATACTAATGATCAGCTCGATCAGCTCGATCAAAACTCCCCTTACAGTTTTAAAAATTAAAGCGTTTCTTACTCTAGAAGTATAAAAATTGGACAGAATCTCAAGTGGGCATTGACTATTTTTAAAAGGCCCTTTAATCCATGCCTTAAATGCAAATGTTGGGCTTTTATTTTGTCAGGACAGGGGACACAAAGGAGTGACGCTGACTCATATGTGTCTCTTTAAACTTCACTCATTTTACATTTGTCTGCCGTTGTCATTGCTTTTGCTCTATAAATAAAACATGATGAGATGGAACTTCCTGCAGTCACACTTTGCTGACAATATTCAAACTCTAATGGCTTCACAAGTGCTGTAACCACTCTTAAAGAACACTGCTCGAGCTTACAAAGCCACTTTATCAAATGAGTTAATATCACGGGTAGAAAAAAACGTTATAAAACCAGTGACAGCTCAACGCCACTGACACCAAAGCTAACTTCCACCTTCCCCTCTTTGTTGTGAATAAATCTAGCAGATAAAAGTGGAGAGGTAATTGGGGAGTATAATGAGCAAATCCATCACTCTCTTATCACCTTGTTTAAAAAAAGGAACTCCTGGCCATTTTCCTCTCCTCTCTGATTTGACATAAATGATAAAAAAAGAAGAAGAGGATTTTCAAATGGAGCTTGCAGCACGCATATCAGTTCAGCTCTCAGTCCAGACTCATGTTTCCCCACTAATGATGTAGAAAATAACGAAGCATTTCAAAAGCTGTCCAGATGCTTAATGACTGAGTGTGCACTTTGTTTTACAGAGGGTCTCCTACTGTGTGTGGTGGGAAAAAATATTGTTATTATTTCTACGAGTCCAAAAATTAGGAAGAACTGCAGCATTTACTGTTCTCAAAATATCCAGCACAAAAAGTGTATTATTATCAGGTATTGGTTTGAAAGCAGGGGAAGTGGTTGATATCGTGTTTGTTTAGTTGAAATGTACAAACTGATGTTGCCTCAACAATTGAAATCATTCATCCCTGTCACAATGCTTTCAATTAATTCATTAATTAATTAATTAATTAATTCATTCATTCATTCATTTCCACTATGGTAAAAAACGTCTGCTGTAAGCAAGGTTTATTCAAGACATGTTTGAGCATTACACACACTACCGTTCAAAGGTTTGGGGTCAACTATACATTTTTTGGCGTAGTCAAGACAATAGAAATAATGATTTTTATACATAATAATCATTTTGCTTTTGTCAAAGAACCAGCAAAACTGTTTTCAGCTGTGCTAACATCATTGCACAAGGGTTTTCAAGGGTTTTCTAATCATCCAATAGCCTTCTAACGCGATTAGCAAATACAATGAACCATTAGAACACTGGAAATGGGCCTCTATACACCCGTGTACATATTCCATAAAAAAAACAGACGTTTGCAGCTAGAATAGTCGTTTACCACATTAACAATGTATAGAGTGTATTTCTGATTCATTTCGTGTTATATTCATTGAAAAAAATGTGTCTTTTCTTCAAAAATAAGGACATTTCTAAGTGACCCCCAAACGTTTGAACGGTAGTGTATGCCTTTGATCAAAGACGTAAGAACAAAGCTGCTGGTGCCCTGAGACTTTTCCAAAGCATTGCATGTAAATGACATTTCTAAACCGTTCAAACTCAAAAGGGCCCCTATATTTTACTGTAGTCGATTTGCAAGCAACTTCAACATCAGAGAGTTGTTGCATTTACCTGTTCCTCTGACAGCTGTGAGATGTGGTTCACGGCAGCGTACGACTCAATCTTGGGGTTGAAATGGTTGATGATGGCCCTAACAGAACAAGAAAGTCAACATGTTAACATTCAACAGTAAGTTATATATTTACTTCTGTGTACAAACTTATAATAATAATCAAGATGTGAAGGTCAGCAAAGGCCATATCTTTGACACGCATCGTTTCAAACTGCCTGTTTAACACCAACACTCATCTACATACTGCGGGGAGTTTCAGATGTAAATTCAAAACCTTCCCCAGCATGTGCATTCATTTCTCATAAATAAACAGCTTTACAGGACAAATACAAGTTGATGAAATAAACACAGCTGTGAAATGAAATTGCTTATTTTATACCAAGTGAGAGTGTGTAATATATCAGATAAATTATAGGGACAAAACGCAGCAAAATCCCCATATGGGTAATTCTGCTGTCATTTGCACGTGGGAAATCAGCATATGGAGACCAGAAGTGATGGCAGTGAAATGGAAATGGTCCCTTCATTCGCGTTAATTTCAACTCAGTCTCACTGGGTTCTTTATACATCTCTGCTTTAACTCGTTTATTTATCTGCTCATTTTTCTTTCAGCCTCCTATCACCGAGTCTTCCCACAACCGCTCCTCGCTGCCTATCTAAGCAGTGGAGTCTACACCATCAGCAGAGCGGCTAAGTGGCTGAATCCGTGGGGAGCATAAGCGCTCCTTCTGCCCCCGTGTGCCTCCGAGCCGGGGTGACCTCAGAGGATCATCTCATCAGGGAAGAACGAGGTGGAAAGACAGATTACTGGAATGGAAAATGCCGGAGAAGTATGCTCTGTGTGTGTGGAGGCTGGTTGAGGTGAAGATAAAGGTTTAAAAATGATAAAAAATAGACCAGCTTAGGGGACAAAAATAGAGAGAAAAGGGTAGGGATGGAGAACCAGAATTACAGTTCCAAAGAAACAGTAATGACTGCAGTCTATTCTCTTACACAGCTTGACATCAGACAAACCAAGCAGGAAAAAAAACGAGCTGCTGGATCACCTCCATTGTTGCCTGTTGTGTCGATGCCATTGTTCATTGTTATCTCGCCAACATCGGGCACAGCACACACCCCGCATACCAGGTAAAGGTACTGTTCTCGGTTCTCGGCCACGCTCCAAACCGTGTCGTACTTTACCAAACCAAACCGGACCATGATGGAAACAAGGCTATGGAGACCAAAACCTGGTCCTAATGAGGCAGAACCTCATTTCTGAGGAACTGGTTAAGATTAGGGCTAAGATTTAAATTGTTGTAAGGTTAAGGTTAAGGTAAGGCATTAACTGGTTATGGTTAAGATTAGGGATAACTAATAGAAGTCAATGCAAGTTGCTGTAGAGTTAGCACCAGTGCTTGTGTGGGTGTATCAGGGCAGCACAAGTAGTGCTGGGCGCGTTAGCGGCATCAATGTTAATGCACGTTAACGCATGACACGTTTCCATGACGACTGACTGGAAAAAACGTGCGTGACGTCATGTTTACGTGCCGCGGCGCTGGAGTCCAGGCACCGTTTACCAGTTAGCTGCATTAGCTCCTTTAGCGCCATTAGTGCACCTACAGTCGTATTGGAGCGGTCTGTTTATTAAACGAAAAGAGTAGTGCTACAACTAATTTTAACTTTTGTGAGTCACGTAAACATGACGTCACACAAGTCTTTTTCCGGCCAGTCGTCATGGAAACGCGTCATGCGTTAACGTGTGTTAAAAGTTGACGCCGTTAACGGGCCCAGCACTAGGCACAAGTAATCTTTTTCATTAAAGTAACTTTTGAGATTGTCTGACAATTTCTTTCCCACTGATGCTATACAGATATTAAGATTATACAGATGTATTGAACAGTGAATATTAAACTGACTTAAAAAAACATGATTGAAAATCAAATCACAACTACAATAACTGTCAGGAAAAATCACAATTAGATATTTACCCACAATAATTAAGACCGAGTGTGTGTGTGTGTGTGTTTCTGTGCATGTTTACCGAACATTGATGAGGGCATGTGTGACTTTGCTGGCTGGCTCCTTCCATGGGCCTGTGTTGGTTGATACTCGCAGAACTACAGGGAGGAGAATAACAGACAGACTCGGATGAACGTGCAGCCACTTGTAAACATTTCTTTTAACCTCTTTTTTAGGTTTTAAGGCTGCAATAAAATGCTTTACGACCCCTTACGTACCCATACAGTAGAGGTTGTCAAAGACTTGGTGCATTCGTACGATTTCATAGTACAGCTCGTCGTAGCTGTTGGACGTGGGCAGGAACGTGTCGCCATATGTTATGAACATATTAAACAGGTTCACTACCTGTGAAAGGAGACACGCGTTAAGTGATGGGAAGCTATGCAAACAACACATTCAGGCTCAAAGGTGCAACATGAGAAAA
This sequence comes from Microchirus variegatus, assembly GCF_963457635.1. Lineage (NCBI taxonomy): Eukaryota > Metazoa > Chordata > Actinopteri > Pleuronectiformes > Soleidae > Microchirus > Microchirus variegatus. The sequence goes on from NC_139820.1 coordinate 6,549,715, forward strand.
GAGTTTAGTGGAGTTCTCATGCTGTGGTTGACTAGTGTAAGTTCATGCTGTGAAACAGGTTTGTTTGTTTATCTTCTCCTCAGTTCAAATTAATAGAAGAATAAATATCGCTGGGCTACAAGCGACACCAGTCAATCTTAAACGAATACACATTTCAGTCAGCGCATTTACAGTATGTGAAACTAGAAAAAAACAAGTTATCATGTTAGTCCCACTAAACCCAGAACTTTAAAACAAAAATTTCACGAAGTCAAATTTCTCAAAGTCAGATGAACACACCCAGATAATGAAATTTGGAGTCGATTAATAGTGGATGTGGACCTTCAGTTGGACCAGAGTCAGACTCAAGCTGGATTAGGAGATCTATGCATGCGCCACAGTCCCAACCACTGGTTTAAACACGGAAATAGTAGATTTGTGCTGGGTTAACACACGTTAAAGCATGGCAAGTTTCCATGTAGACTGACCGGAAAAAGACACGTGTGACGTCATGTTTACGTGCCACGACACCAGAGTCCGAACCGTTTACCAGTTAGCTCCGTTAGCTGCATTAGATCGTTTAGCGCCGTTAGCTCGCCTACAGTCGAACTGGAGGGGTCTGTTTACGGTCCATTAATGCGCCCAGCACTAAAGAATTTAATATTTTACAGTTCATGGGTAGTAGGAAGTCTTGGAATGGCATTTAACATGCTAACAATTAGCCACAAGCTAGGTCAAAAACTGAAAGAGGGCATATTTCCCCCTAGTGTTGTGAAGGCAGACACACTTAAGTTAATAAATGGATTCCCAACTAATGTTTATACACAGGAACAAGGGCAGTGGTTAGTCCAATTGAAGCATAGTCAAGCTACAACCATAGCTTGACTAATGTGTGCACTGAAACGTACTGTGTGAGAAAGTTATCTGCCTTATAGACTGTACTATACTGCCTTGTGTGTATGTGTGAGTGTAGGGGTTTCCTACCAGTAAGGCCAAATGAAAGATGTTGTGCTTGGCCAGCAGCGTCGTCTCATTTGACAGCAGGAACTTCAGCAGGTTGATGAGAGCTGTGCAGAGGGAGATATGCTCACATTAATGAAATAATCCGGAGTGCCGCGAGTCGTCTCGCGCAGACATATGGCAGCAGTCTGCTTTCCTCGGTGTGTATCTTTATTAGGGTAGATAATGGAAACACAGGAGGGGGGAAACCTTTCAACACCAAATCAAGTTCTTTCACAGATTTTATTGAGGAAAACCAAAGGACCAAATTGTGCTTGAACAAAAAAAAAAGAAGTCCTTAACAAGCTCCAGCATGAGCTGGCACAACAACACACTCAAGATAAACACTATTATGTCTTTAATTTAGCTCACTTTTTCCTCTCTCTAGTCCTATTTCAAGGTACACTATTATCACCACCACGAGGAGAGGTTTGGTGTTACTCAGGGAATTAAGCAGATTATTGGTCTGATTAGAGAACTCAGTATCCTAATGAGATGCTGCAATGGGGCCATAACAACCAGAAATGATATCCTCCTGTGCGTTGACCAGGCTGAAAACAAGGCCACTGCCGATGAATCGTACCTTTTTATAGAGCCTCGTTATCCACTCTCAATGATGCAATACGTTTCCACAATAACAGGCCCATTGACGTCAAGATCAAATGGGTTTTGCTTTGTAACAGGAAATCATGAGATGATGCCAAGCAAAACTAACAATTCGACACATTCAAACCAATTTTCACCAAGTTTCACAAAGTGAAAGACCTGTCACTGAACACTTAAATAAAAAGATACATAAACACTTTTATAATTAAAATAATTTTATTAAACAATAATTGAAAATGATTATTGTTTAACCCGTCTGTGACCATCCAGGATGTGACATGTGTACTTCTCATTACCGTAACTCCTTTGTGATATCTAGAAAATTAAAAATAGTCAGCTCATCATTAAACTCTGCTAATGACGAGTAATGACCGGTGTAATCCGGAAAAAATCTAAAACATGAAGGGCACTGGGTCCCCAGAACCAGGATTAAAAAACGCTTGGACATGTACTGCAAAAACAGGCAGAAGCTTGAAAACTACATGTCCAGGAGTGACAAAAATGTTTGTACATATGTAAAACAATTCAAAGTTCAAATTGTAAATGTGAAATTGTTTGTTTATGTCATTTTAGAGTTCCTATTTTGTAATAAACTTGAAAATTCCAATCCCTTTTTTGTCTTTTACTCCTTCAAACTGTTATTGCACAGTGAAAACACAAAGTAATATTGAATAACTGCCAGATATTGCAGGAGCACTCACTCATTTTTTTGACAATTCAGCAGGTTCTGCAGATTGATGCAGGCTTGTTTTCCCAACTTACACTAACATTATGTAATGTTGTGTAATTTTCTAGTTCAGTAAAGGTAAAAAAAGTCTCACAAATGACGTGAGCTATCGTTACCTGACCACAACTCCCTCCAAGTGTAGTGCAATCGGATTCGGCATTTCTTCTGGTAGCATAGCAGTTTGTGGATTATCTGCACGCAGCGTCTGCACACACAAAAAAAAGCACATCAAATTGTGGTTAACGACACAAATGTACATGTGAGACTAATAACAGTAATGTGAATGTGCTCTCACAAGTATAAGTCCATCGGAAAATCCTTCATCATATGTGTGACAATGAACTCCACCATCAGGTCTAAAAGCAAGAGAAGGAAGGAGAATTGTGAATAATGTGTGTAAAGTGGTACAGAAAAGCATTAAGCACTCTTTCTGGGGATAAAGTGCATTTAACATGACTGAAAATATAATTTAATCTGGAAAATATCTTGCAAATAATATCTGGGTAATGACATCGATACACAAGCCTGATCAGCCACTTCCAGTGCGCGTTAAACAACCATGATAAATGTTCTTCATACCTAGAACGGCACACACCAGCGGCCGTGAAGGGATGTTCTTGTCCACTGCTTTTTTCCGGTGTCTCATTGGCTGGAAAAACATACAGGACATCCATTATTAACTTTATTTAAATAAAAGCACAAAGTGCACTTATTGGAGACATTATAGAGCTTTCCGTCACATCCTGTAGCCGTCATCGTCCGTCATAAAGATTGTGCTGCTGTTGTCATGTGACCATTTTCACAGGAATCTGGGGCTATTTTCAATCCAATAGCTAACTGGGTATTTTAGAGCTCATTCAGCTTTATTACAAAGTAAAGGTGATTAAGCACCAATACTGCAGCCAGCATATCTTCATCGTCATCATTCATGACTGAAATACAAAAAATCTCCATGACAACACACAAACAAAGATGCTCAAAACAGCCAAGATGTGTAGCTGAAAGCTCCAACTGCTCACCAGAAGGTGGACCATGTGTACGCGTGTGGGGATTAATTCATTCAGAATACATAAAAAAGTGATGGACCTGTAATTTTAAGTATGGACAATAATCACAGCAATAAACTCACCATTCTGTGGAGGTTGACTCTGAAATTCATATTGTCATCATGAAGAAAGGCATCAGCATACTGGTCCTGTTTCACACACACACACACACACACACAGGTGGATTAGGAACAAAGACTTGAGAGATGAAGAATCAGACAGGATTGTTGGTGGATGTGGAAAAGATAAGCTGCTCGTACCTCTGCTATGCAGGTGAGGATAATTAGGCACAGTCTGGCACTGTTGAGTCGATGCTCGTCTGAGAACACAAACATCAGAGTCTTAGAAGAGACAGAAAAACTCAAAAGTAATTAAAGTCAGTTTTGTGCAATAATTACAACGAGGAAAAGAGGAGCAATTTGAGATTACAGAAACGAATAACAGGAGGATGACGAATTATAAGAGTGTCAGACACGTAGAGGAAGAGACTATGAAGGCTGCCGTTTACCTTTAGTGTCCTGCATTACAATGGAGGCATATTTGAGGAAGGTGATGAGAAGGTTGCTGGTCTGCAGGTTGGGATCCAGAGGCAGTTCTGGGTTGTTCATCACTGCAAAGCAGACACACATAGAAAATGACTTTAAAAAAAATTAATCAATGCAATTTAAAAAGTCGTACCAATATTCTTTCTAAAACTTACAGGGAAAAAAGGACATATGGTTTACAGACTGGATTTTTAGTAGTTTATGAGGAGCACTGACGAGTTTAAAGCTCTCCTCAGACACCTAGAACATGTTGAAAATAAATACATTTTTGTCTTTTGTCTAGACGTAACTGCATTTGTGATCCCAAGTGAAAATTTTGACATTGTTTTCACTATTTCAGAGTCCTGTCTTGTGATCTAGTTTCACCTTTCACCTTTCAGAAACTGAAACCTGGTGATGTTACAGACACTAAATCTGTCTGAATTTAAATATACAGTATAAACACGTATGGCTTACTGTCTAGAGAGGGTGGCGTTGTGCCAAGTGGTGTTGTAGGTGTTGTTGGAGTAGGGGTGGTGGGTGTGGTTGGGATGTCAATCTCAGGGTGGCTCTGTTAAAAGGAGAAAAACACACGACATGTTTTCATTTTAATCATGGTATGAATTACCCTGCTGACATACAGGATCGACTGATGAAATAACAAATACATTAAATCATTTGATCCACAACCATCATCAACCAGCAGTTCTGAAAAATGTAAACAAGAGGTCAAGGCTGTTTTAAATAACAAAACATTCTAAATAAGTAGCATGAATAACAGGTGATACAAAGCACATTAATACAAAGGAAACTTTACCTGTGCTAATACAGTGATGAAGTTACGGTTAAGGTGCACAGCTTCGTAGAGTGCCAGCAGAATCGCCTCGTTTGTCCTTCAGATAAAAAGGAGAAGCAGGTGATTAAAGCGTTTTTCCCAATCAGAAAGTCAAATCCATCACATGATATACAGTAAGACTGACAAATGGTCAAGAGCAGGAAACAAGAACAGGGACTGCAGTCTGGTGTTTCTGCAGCACAATGTGTACACTTACTATTAAATAACCTAAAGAGTTTCTATACATTCAATGTAATTGTACACAAAGTTGTATATTAAAATAACCTCAGCCCCAATGTTCTGATGTCTGATGATACCAGAAGACATTCGTGCCTGTGGTGTAGTAATCTGATCGCCCGTTTCAAACCTCTGGATTTGCATCGATTTGTCTGGGACCCAAGTTGAGGTTTTGCAAATGGAAGTTCACAGACCTTACCTGCAACCAGGCCCTTATTACAGCAACACCAGCTGTAAATCATACTGGTGATTTTATATTTTCCTCTAAATGGGAACATTTTTTTAAATGTTCAACTGGAGAAACCAGTGGTTGAGACTTAACTCCACAGGAAAATGTTTTCTGGGGTTATAAATCAAGGGTGGGTTCATTTTCCCCATTGAGTTCTGAATTTCCTGGAACTGAATTTGTATTATGATGTGGTTAAAGTAAGGACTTAAAACACTTACTGCACAGATAGTTTCTCATCAGCATCTGCTATAAACATGCTGCCCACCTATGAACAAAACAAGAACTGAGTTATCAGTGGAAAAACAGAAAAGGGCCCCAATACAGGGCATCTTATTAAAACTCATACAGCATTATAAGATCTTACCATACTGGTTAGGGTAGAGAAAAACCCACCCTGGTTCTCCTCCTCTTTATCTTTGTACTGCCTATGAGGGGCAGAAACAAAGACATAAAGTGGAAAGTAATGACAAAGAGAAGAGAAAAGGGGCAACAAAACGGCAGAGGCAGAGATGTACACTTTAAACACACCACTTGTAACCTTAGTCACATTCAGTTTCTCAACATCTCCGTCTCCTGCCTGCAATTTGTTATTGACGGGGCATTCGGTTTATACACAAAAACAATGAACCGCACACAGTCGCCATCCATCACTTTGACGTGTCTGTACACAGACAGACAAGTCCTTCCTCGCATTTAACTTTCCAAATCTTGCTTCATCCAAAACCCATTAGAGAGAACTGTCAGATATAAATAGCTAAAAGAATAAAGAGGCTGTTTTTTTTATCCACAGAAGAATGGAAACAGAACATGTGTGGGAGACATCAAACCAAACAGCTGACGCCAGTGGCCTCGGCATACTGTGCAGTGGATCATTTAAAATACAACAACAAAAAAACAGATTTGGATTTCACCTGTTATATTCAGTCAGGGCTTGGTTAACGACCATTCCCATTCCCTGGAAAAGAAAATATGCAGAGTTTCAATCAAACCTTTGATGACGCTTACTGTACATCAGACTGGCTTGTTATTATTCTGCTGGTAAGAAGACACTGTAAGGAACGGCATGCTTACATCTAGTGTTGGCTCGTCGTCAATAATGGACAGCTTTACGATGTACGGATTCACGGACTGTCAAAGAAATCAGAATTTTACAAAACGTGACGTTAATGTCAGTCATTTTCATTTCATCCAATAACACATACATCAAGGAAATAATCACCTGATTAATGCATGTCTGAACAGGCTAAAGACATACAGTAGTAATGTAATAAAAATCTCTTTCACACTGTAACTATTATCCTTCCGGGGGGGGGGGGGGAAGGACAGCATGTTTACTTCTTTGTCTGTGTTCATGTATGTGCAGTGCAAAATAAGGACAACATATTTCACCTACACAAATATTCTGTTGATGTTATCATTAATTAATGTTTTTTTTTTCTCAGCTGGGACTGGCTCCACCCACACCACACCACACCCCCCACAACACTCAGTGGTACATGCCTGCGCTAATGGATAGGGTGGAGTGTCATAAAGCTTCGTCTGTGGTTAAATTCTTATCAACATGGGCAAATTAATGACTCTACACCCCCACCCCCTTTGACATTTTCCCCCGGGCACTGGTGCAAAAGTGGAGTGAAAGAGTCTCCCAGAGAGGATGCACCACAAGTGAACAACCAGAAAGAGACAAGTTCTATTATGTCCTCCACTGGTGAGACATTATATATATATATACACACACACATATATGTATATATATATATATATATATATAAACATACATACATATGTATACATGTGTATATGTGTATGTATATAAATATACATATTGAATGTGTGTGTGTATATATTATATATATACACATATACACACACACACACACACATATATATATATATACATACATATATATACATAAACACATAAATATATATATATATACACACACATAAATAAATATATACACATAAATATATATACATATATATATTGATATTGATAAGATCAAGTGTTAGCATATGTACATAATACACACCTCATATTTCCTGTAGTTGACCAATAAAGCCAGAAGCACCACAGCGTCATAACCATGCTGCCCTCTACTGGAGACATCTGACAGAATCTGAGGAAGGAACAGACAGAGAGGAGAAAGTTATATTATTGTTTGTATTAATATAACAAATCAGAAAATTCCACGGTCACTCACTTGTAGAATGGCTTCAAAGATGCTGTTGATCATCACATATTCCAGTATTGTGTTCTGACTAATGTTGTCTGTTACCTGTGAACACATATATACACATATATGTATACCAAACCCTATATATATCACGTTAAAACTCATGTGATATGTTGATGCGTCTTGTCTCACCGTCACCAAACACAGCAGCAGTTTGAGACAAAGGCTCTTCAGGCTCTCTGAGCCATCGCCACAAAGCAGGCTGTCCAGTCTCTCCATCAGGTCCTGCAGGAGTAAACACAATGAATACTATTTCGTAGTATTGACTACTTTCCACCCCATCAGTGATGTTATTTTCCCCCACACACATACCTTCATCCTTTGTTCAGCTTTATCAAAACCCATAAGCATGTTGATGATGTCAAATCCAGACGCCGACTTGTTCTTTTGATGAACCCCGCGGAAAAGTGCACACAGTGTCTGGAGGGGATAAAAGAGCACAGTTTAAGACAATTCCATAAGACAGTTCCAATTAGACAAAATTAGTAAAAGTTCCATTTGACTACAGTTATGGTCCTATAGAGCTCCGGATGTCACGTCACTCTGTGCCTATGAATTGCCATGTTTAAATTCATGGGACCAGTGCTGTGTGTTCATGTGTTATTGAGTATATGTCTATAGAGGTGAAAAGCGCAGTGGACATCATGCCAAAGGGTGTGATCTTGGTTGTGTGATGTCCAGCTACTGGAGCTCTATTGTCATCATAAAGACGCGATTGGAACACAGCTGAAAACCTCGGCTGCTGTCTGGAGCTGTGCTTACCTGCAGGGCATTGACCACTTTGATCTGGTGCTCCTCGCCCAGAGCCTGAACACAGTGGTGAAACAGGGAGTTGATGTTGTCTTGAATGCGCTGAACCTCTTCCCCATCTATACACTCCAGTTTGGACTCGAGATACTCCAGGTTCACCTGGAGATCAAAAACAATGGTAGATGTTGAACAATGCAGAACGTTTCATTTTTCCTGTTCTGTTCTGTAGATAATACATTTTGTTAAATGATTTGTCATGTCTACATAGGAGTTTTCTCTTTGTTGTACCTTCATAAGAAACAGCTCATCCCAGAAGCGTTGGTTGTTTTTGGCAGGGTCCTCTTTCTAAAATCAGTACAGACAAAACGGGGTTAACACGTGAACATCAATTCATTTTCATTAAACTTTCAACGCCGACTTTCTCCAACTGCGATACTCACTGCAAATATCTCGTCATACATCAGCACCACCTTCTCTTTCAAGGGTTTTTTCGAGGACGACGTCCTCCTAAGAAGCCCTGCCTTCTTCTCCACCTGAGACATGACTGGGTCTGAAAACGACACAGTGAGAAACGCAAGTGAATCTGCTGCAAAAAATGAGTTGGTCGGTGAGGCAGCAGGATACAAAAAAAAACTAAATTATTGCTTGTGTAGACAATTATGAAGGAATAAATCAGTTTGGTTCAAGGCTGTGGTTTTGCTTTTCAGTACGTGTATTGATTTTTACAATATTAGCACAACAGGTCAAATATATAGACATAACGATTATGCACTGCAACACACTTTGAGGTAATTTCCCTGTGTAGTGTTTGAGATTTTCTATTCAGAACAATGTTAAAAGCCACAATTAACAGCTTTATTTCATTTAATATTTTTGGATCAAACCTTTTCATGTATTAATTACAAATACAGACTTTGGCCATCTGACATAAAGTGGGACATTTTCACTTTGACTGCATAATGAAATAGGGCTTCACTACACATGTATACGCATACACACAGCTATACAGGGAATAGGGAATTTCAAAAAATTGATAATGATATCAACAAGAGTAAACATGTACATAGTGCAAGAGTGTAGTTTGTGAAAATACACTGACTCACTCCACATTACTGTTCAATAGGATCAGTATATAAGTAAAATACACACTCTACGCATACTGCAAAAGAAAGCGATAAGGCTAATCAATACAGCAGGATACATAGATGACATACACTCATTGTTTATACAGTCAAAGTCACTAAAACTCAAAGATCTCCTAGACGTACAGGCAGCAATAATCTTATTTAAAGCAACAACAAAAACACATTTTCACATATAGGGATTAGTGTTTTTTCACCAGGCATTCACTATTTAGCCAGCACAAGAAACAAGAACATGTATGTCAGAGGGAGATGAATAATAGCTTCTAGTACTTTATGGAGATGGGTGGGATTAAATAAATTGTACATCTCCCCACCCCCTGTACATGAAAGTATTCCGCTGTTTTCTTTTTCTCAGATTGTCTTTGATCTTTCACATTTGGGTGCCTCCTCTCTCTCGCTCTTTATATAATAAATAAACTACTACTACCATTAGCACATGTGACGGTAAAACCTTTAATTTGGCAGAGAAACCTGGCATAAATAACGTTTTAAAAACGCGTGTAGCTCCAGTTTGAGTCAATCATCAGCTGACATGTGTAAATAATGACGATACATTGAATAGGAATACGATGGCACATAAACCTGCGAGCTAGCTCACGTGAGCTAGCCGAGCCACTGCTACACTCATTCAGTGGATTTAGAAGCTAAACGACAAAAACAGGCTTAAGTGTGTCCTTGTCCAGTCCACGTTCCTTCAGCATTTGCGTTGTTAACTAGCAGTTTGTTGTCCGAATGTTAATTCACGAAAATAATGTCCAGTGAGTGTCACACTGCTAAAGCTAACGCAGCCGTATGCTAACAACTCAGGCACCGACACAGGCGAAATAGCCGTGTGACATCCGGGTGCGGTTATTGATAACGTCACTGGGTTCAGTTGTTTAGACGGGTCTCGGTTTGAGATTAAAATAGAGTTGTTTTTTCTTACCTCAACTGAAGTTTTAAAACCTATGAGTCCTTGTGACAGCGTTAGCCTCTGCTAGCATAGCATACTGCTGTCTGTAGCATACTGCTGTCTGTAGCCTCCTGCTGGTCTTCCTGGTCCTAACACCCCACAGATTACTCTGTCAATAAACCAGGAGGACTAACTACTACAGTGAATGCTGGTGGAGGTGGAAAGAGTACTGGAATACTCATGTAAAAGTACCACTTTTTTTTGTAACATTTAGATGGGATTTTGAATTTAAATATACTATTAACATACTATTGTATGCATACGTGCATAATCACTTTTAGACATTACAAATAGTCACTAATAACTAGTTAAAACGCTGATATGCAAAGCCATCATAGTTCCCTGGTGCACATGGGAAAGGGAGGGGTGAGTATAAGTAAGTATAATAAATAAATAAATAAATTAGTCCTTTATCAGTACCCTAGTGCAAATTCAATGTCTGCATCAGAGTTAATGTCTTTCTTTTTTTATTGCTGCAATAGACGTAGACAGTAAGTATAACAATAGACAAATGTTCACTCAACATGGGTTGCCAGTTTTCTGACGTAACTGGCAACCCGTGGTTGCTCGGCAGCTGAGACTCTACTGACTGCAATGATTGGTAGACGGCGGTAGGTGGCGCCACATGCCAAAACATGATTTGCAGTCTGCAAAATATATTTTTTAATGCAAATATTTTGGCTGTACTGTTGTTGTTGGTGAGTTCAGTTTGTTATATGAACATTATTCCTGAGTCTCTGTGACATATTAGGAGGATTTTATGGACAGTTGCTTTAGATTTATTACATAATGCACCATTAAAATAAAATGATAAGTGAGACCTTGATCAACAACGGCAGGTCCCGGCATCGCGACTGAATGTGCATTTCCCCTGTAATCTGTGGAGGTTTTTGTGAAGTGCTGTGTCTGTATCATTACGGGGAGACTCAAGTGATTAGGCTGTTTGTGCGTCGCGCAGCAAACAGTCTCGACATTAACACGAGGGGTTTTTGAAATCCTGTCAAGTGGACGTTTGACAGCAGCAGCAGCAGCAGGCCTCAAAAGCAGAATGTCGAGTACTTTGTGTTCCCATTAACGGCGGCGACTGAAGACGGGGAATTGGGACAAAATGTAGTAATAAACCATCTGTGTTATCCTGTGAAGAGGCTGCATCTGCTCTTTTTGTTTTACTCCAAATGTAGACAAACCCAGCAGGGCAGAATTTTGGGTGTAAAAAATTGGATTTTGTCTCGACAACACATGGCAACTTGTTGATGATTTCAACAAATGACACAGACTTCATTTCAATTTCAAGTTATTGTAGATAGAGATGAATGGCAACCTCGTTACCTTGTGATTTGAAACAAACAAGGAGTTCCTGCTACTGCAGAAAAAAACAGAATAAACAGGTTTTTTAGACAGACAAGAGGCTTATATGAACACAACAGACACAAGACATTTAAACATGTTTGAATATGAATTAATTCATCACAATAGAGTAACAAACGGACCAGATTTTGCGACAGAAAATGTTAGATTCTGTTCGACAAGTAAGACCTCGGAGCTCTCGTCTGTGATCCGTCTCCTCCAGGGCTCTGTGGTCTCCCATTCCAGGTTTTTCCCTTTGTAGTCGTCTTTTTTTCCAGGACGGATGTAGACCTGGATCAACACTGCACCGGCACGTCTCAGAGATGTGAGGAGGGCCCAGAAATACCCCCCAGCACAGCCTCCAGCCGCCTGTGTGATAGCTCTCCTACACTGACACCTGACAGCAGAGGGGGGGACAGGTGGGAAAATGACTTCATGAGCACATAATGATGCATGTACTGTATGTACAATAGACACGGCTTTACATATGGTACTGATAAGCTCGTAAGATAAGATAACATATGATATATTTTAGGTTTACAAAATCATATCAATAGCAAAATATTAAATTAGATTTTTGTTTTATTTCTGCTCAATTTTGACCAAATTTATCAAGACAAAAAAACAAAAACGCAGTTTTAGACTTATTTACAACTTGATTATTTAAAGGTGCCATATGTAAGAATGTGGCCAAAAACGGTCACTACACTCAAATTCAAAATACCAACGTCTTTTTAGGTTTCGTTTTCTCCGTCCATTGTAGCTCAGGCGTAACTGGCAACCCGCCGCAGCTGACACTCTACTGACTGCAATGATTGGTAGACGGCGGTAGGTGGCGCCACATGCAAAACGTTATTTGTGGTCCGCAAAAGATTTTTTTTTATGCTAATATTTTTGCTGTACTGTTGTTGTTGACGAGTTCAGTATGTAATATGAACATTATTCAAGATTTTATGGCCAGTTGCTTTAGATTTATTGCGCTAACCAGCGCTAAAGGAGCCAATGCAGCTAACGGAGCTAACTGGTAAACGGTGCCTGGACTCCAGGGTGTCTTTTTCCGTTCAGTCGTAGATTTTATTTATTTTTCTTTGGAATACACACACACATATATATATAACGTTAGCCTAATAGCATAATTGCCTAATAGCCTACGTATTTTTTTGTAATTGTGATATCGGTCTAACTTTACCAATGTGCTTGCTAAAAGAATTTGTGTTTTCTTCTTTTCCAAAAACTTTCAAATATGGCTTAGGCAACTATGCTATTAGGCTAACGATAATATACATTACATATGCACACACGTACGCGTTTACCTTCCTTTCCTTTCCTCCTCTTCTGAGCAATTCTTCATCACTGGAGCTTTTATGGCAGCACCGGGGGAGTTTGTGTCCATACACACTGTGTGAAGAGGAACAAAAACCACGGTTTATTTGTGCATATAAACATTCGTAATTATTCCCTTGTAAGTGTGCGTGCGTGGATATGCAGTTCGGGGCCTGGTTTTAAAGCTGTAGTCCAACAATAAACCTATAGATAAGCATGTTTACCAAGTAATAAGCTTTGCTTTCCGTTACAATAAAGATATCCTTTCAAAGACAACGCAAAAAATATATTAAAGTGAAAATGTATCTTTTTATTGGTACCATACATTAATTATCAAGGGCAGAAACTAACCAAATCAAAAAAATATATATCAAACAATGATTTTTCTACAGGGGTTTTTTCGGAGAAGGTACAAGTCACCATTCAAGCTCAGTCATAACTGCTGCTGGAATCCACTGGAACACAATGGAAATGTACGAAAAACAACATCAGCCGTTTTTAGTCAGACTCCACAGACTCAGAGTTGCTACAAAATGCCGACTAAACTCAATGTTAAGCTGGTTTTAGAAGATGTTTGCATGATCCATGATTTCACACACACACGTGTCGGTTATGAAAGATCAAACAAATGATTAAGACAGGAATCGGGAAAAGAAAAATCTCAGTTTGAGCCAGTGACAAAACATGAAATCCAACTAAAATTCAGTGAGCACATTCACTTCGACATTGAGCTAGTACACGAGATTAAAGATGAACGGTGGTCAGGGAGAGTTCACTTCCTGTGTCGATGAAAAAAAAAACATGGATTGAAATCTCTGCCAAAATAAATTAAAAGAAAGAATCTAAAACTGTAAAATTGTCTCTCCATGGCGCCACTGTACCCCAGGGATTTTGTAATTTAATTTACACAAGTTTTAAAAAAGAGGGAGGAGGAACGAGAGCAAGTGGGTAGATAGAGGGAACAGGTTCATGGGTGTTTTTTCTCCTTTTTCCTATTTTTTGTTTTCTTTACATTAGATCAGGATGGCTTTAGGTAAATCTAAGTAAGAATACATTTTTATTACAGTCAGACAGAACTTTGCTACTACCTTAAATATACAAGCACAAATACACAAAAATTCAAAATCTCCAAAAATGGAACAAAAGACAAAATAAAAACATCCACACTAAATTATTTCTCTTTTATAAACATAAAAGATAAAAACAATATATTTTAGATGGGGAGGTAGGGGGGGAGAGGGATAAAAGTCCTGTGTTGCTCCTTGGTCTGTAGCTTTTCAGTATTGGTAGAAAATAAAAAAGTAACAATTGAAATGAAGGCGTTCAATACAAATTAAAAAAACATTCTAGGGAAATATATACTGTATAAAAACTCTGTAACTGTGTATGTGTGTGTGTGAGTGTGTGTGAGGGGGGTGTTTTAAATGATCTCTAATGAAAGACTGCATTCACTGTAGTCTAAATCAGAGATGACTCACCGGGCACTGCGGGACTCAAAATCCTTCAATCATTACGTTTGTTTGTGTATCTGTGTGTGTGTGTGTTTGTGTGTAATGTTTCCCTAGTGCCACATTTAAGTTCTCATGTATGAATTTCAATGGTTTCATAGACTGATATTAAATTATGGTCTGTCTGCTTCGGCAAAGCCACGGATGAACTCAAACTGCCTCTCTCCTCATGCGTTTCACTCACACACACACATTCATTCACTCACACATACTCTATTAACAAACGTTATCAGTGACATAAGCATCGACAGAGCAGACCACAACTCAGAGCTGTGTTAAGAGGATGGGCGGAACAAGTTATCCCGAAGCAACTCTCCACCATCTCAAAGCCCCCCCCACTGCCACTATTCCCCAGCACCCAGCCCCTTCCTGCATATAAAACTTCAGTGTGGATGGTTCAGTGTGCACAGTTCTCCTCTACTACGGCTACTACATTGTCCAAACTAAAAAAATAGTAAGAGCAGATGAGACATTTTGTATATGGAGGTGATGGAGGGAGGAAGGAAGGCGGGGAGTCAGAAGTGGGACAGTGCCTGAATATTAAAAACCTTGTAAAACTTCCTCGGGCACAGAGGATGAAAGACTGAGCTCAGTCTCAAAGCCTCCGGGCTACGTGTGTGTGATGAATCTGAGCTCTACATGAACGTCTCAGTAGATGATGGGACTGTCGCTGCTGTTGTTGTTGTTGCACTGGCGGCTGTTTGGTGTGAAGTGGGACGGGTCAGGACGGGGGGAGGCTGAGGAGTGACAGACAAGGGCTCGTGTAGTGGTTTTTGCGAGGGGGGCTCTAGGGCTCTACTGCGACGCCTGCGAGGTGGGGTTGTCGTTCTTGCTCTCCTGGCTGGGCGGGGCCTTGTTGTTCCAGGGCGAGTTGGAGCCCAGTGCCGGCGAGTTGTTGAAGCTGTCCTCGTCGTCGATGCCGTTGGCCGCGTCGAACTGCGTGTTCTCGAGCCGCGTGATCAGGCGCTCGTCCTCGTCGCCGAACTCCCCTCCCATCAGAGTGGGCTCTCCCACCACCATCACGTCCTGCAGAGACAGCAGCACTTTATTCAGTATGGTTTTTTTAATGTATGGAAGTCACAAATGTCATGAGAAGAGCATGAACTGATTCAATTACGACATTCAATGTGGATTTGTTTTGCTTTTTATGAAACTAATACTTATTAGAATCACTAAATATGATGTAAAACATTGCTGATGTAATTTTGTTTCACTATAGGTGGGTTTCCATCCATTTTTTTATGTGATTTTTTAAATACAAAAACAGAAAATTCAACAAAAAAAAATCCTGAAATATGTGAATATGTCCAAAAGGAACAGATTCAGTGAATAAAAGACTGAGGCAAAAAAGTCTGAAATGTCAAAACTGCAGAAACTGAGTATGGTGGAGGTTTGTGATTCCTCGACTTAGTGCAACAAACCACTGCCAAATACCTACAGGAGCTCAATTTTTATGGAAATTCCATTTTAATGGAAACCAATGCTTCTGTCATGTACATTTCCCCCCTCCATGAATCGGCTTTTCAATAAACACAGGTGTAATAGCACTTTGCTGACTCCAGGTGGGAGCGATGCACTCACTGGGACTTGGCTGGACAGAGGGAAGCCACTGCCGGGGCTCTTCTTTTTGTTGTTGTTGTTGTTAGTTCCTCCTCCTGTGCTGATGGTGCTGCCACCTGACATCTTACGCTTCCGCCGGTTTTTAGGCGGCTGTCTTGACGGCTCGGCTGAGAGGCAGAAATAAGAAGAGGGTTACAAAAGACGCACAGATACAAATAAGCTGTTTGTCAACATTGGGGCTTTTCCATTATACAGCCCCAAAAAAAGCACCACACGTGTCATTTCTCTTACCTGGTGGTGCCACCATCCTCTGCCACTTCTGGAAGAGGCAGGTCTTGAGGCAGTCTCTGGGGCTGAGGCTGTACGTCTTATGTCTGGACATCAGCTCCTGCATGGGCTCAAGAATCACACACAGCTGGAAGTGGAAACAGAGAGGGGCAACTGGTTAGAGAGTTTTTCATGATTACACCAATATTTCTGATTGTTTTAGCTAATTAAATGTGAATGTTTTCTTAAGTTTCTTTGCTCCACATAACAAAAGAAATCATGAAACACTGAATCATTTTTGGTTTGTGGACAAAACAAGACATTGGAGAACGTCGTCATTTCCATGTTTGACAACACTGATCAACGTTTTTTAGCATTTTCTGACATTTTATGGACCATCGATGGATTCATCGATTAATCAAGAAGAATTAATTTCGCCTCACTCATGTTCCATGATGTTCACTGTCGTTTCGCTTTACAAGTGTAGCTCTTACGCTTCAACTGTGATATAAAACGCATCTCTTTCTGCGTAGCGCAGGAATGTCACCGCAGACTATTCAGGCAGACCGGCTATTCAACACACTTTCAGCTTTCATGGAATCTGTTTGTCGACTGCTTAATACTATATTCTTGACAAACAGCCACTTTACAATTAACCAACATTGGAGCGTTGTGACTCATTTGTACCAAGCAGAAAAGACTCAGCCTGTAGTTCCAGTCTGACCTGTGTAACACGGTGTGCAGGAACAAAACACAGAAGCAATATGGGATCCGAACTCTGTGACGATGAGCCATGCCAACACCGATTAAACTGAACAGCCTCAAACTTTAAACTTGTTTGAGGAAACTATATTTGCATTGTTTCAACATAGCAAATTCACACTGCATACATACAAGGGTTTTAAGACTTAGGCAGAGCAACTATGCCGATATTCTCTGATGCGTGGACAACGATGAGGCAGCACTTAAGAGTGTAATCAAAACCTTTGAGGGTGAGGAAAAACAAAAGGACTCCTTTATCCATCCTCCAGTTCAACAAAGCTCTACGTGTGCTTTAGACTACATGTGTAGACTGCAACTTAGTTGGCAAATTTAAATAAAAACCTACAGCTATAGAGGTGGCAGACAGCAGTTCCACCTCTCGAGCAGCTTCACCTTGATGTGACCCATGTTGGCGCCCTTCATTCAACTTGTATTAAAGTGTTTGTATACTGATTGACTACATAAAAAATGACCGAACCACCAGTGAAACTCATGACATTGACACACTCGGTATGCAAACGTGTGATTGAATGCACAGGCTACACATTCATTTAGTCAATCACATTACGCCTCAGTAAGCCAACAGCTGGTGACTGTGAGGTTTGGATGCCCAGTGGCTGAGGAACAAGACATGTACGTACACACCCTGGCAAATCAGAGAGTTATCCAACGTCACAGAGTACAAAGCACAGATTATATAACAGCTAAAATAATGTGGCTGGAGTCACTTGAAGACTTTAAATACGACAAACCAAGGCTTCTATAACAATTTGAACATGTGAAAGTGATGATGAGAGTTTGAAATGTTGAGTCAGCTCCAGTTACCGTTATAAAAGCTGTCATTCTACCAACAATGACTCCAAAACAAGGAAAAAAAAACATTCAAGACAATAAAGATAAAATGTTGAATGTGTGCTCGGACTTACTCGGAGGTAGTTAAGGGTGGAGTTTGACAGGCCACATCTTGTTATATTTTTGGACAGCTGGTCCAGCATCTGTGGGTCCTGGGCCTGGGAGATACATCAATCGAAAACAGTTACTCATCACACTTGAACAAAAAACACACACTCAGATTCACTTTGGCAAACTAAACCGATCGAGGCAACACATATTGGCTCCCAATGCACTTTGCTCTGACGGGTAATTGTCTGGATAAACAGGAAGTCAACAATATAATGTCTGCCAATGAATATATTCAATAGTAACATTGGAATAGTTACAGTAAATCAGTCATTTCAAACACTCTTTCTTTTATTTACATTAACCATGTGTTGCTTTGTTAACTATGCAATAAAAACTCCTCTCAGCTGCTTATTAAGACAAATCTGCGAGGCCAGTTTTCCACTACACATGTCCAGTGTGTGCACAGCGCACACATGGTTACATAAATTTAGAGGTGTGAGACCCAGCACCAACAACAAAGTTTGGAGCCTTCTCGCCCATGGAGATGACGTCATTTCTGGTTCTCTTCCACCAGAGGAAGTATACGCCAAGGTTAACAATTCCCCAAAAGATGTCTTTTATTATCATTGTACGAAGTTTGTTCTGAGCTTCGTCAGAACGCGTGCCAGTGTGTATTCACTTACGTGCATGGCCAGTATACTTCGGGGGATGAGTTCACGGTGTTGTCTGATGCTGAAGTGCCACGTCTTTATCCTCATCATGTCGTCAAACATGAACTCCAGGTACAAGCGCCCCTCAACACATACCTACAGGAGTTTAGAGGTCGGAGGTCAGCATGAAGCAGGAGGACCGTGAAAACATAAACAGGGAACCGGACAAGCTGCTCTTCTGTACTCGGATTTAGAGCAAAGGTTACTGAAAATGTTGGTATGCAAGACATCCTGTAAATCCTGTGAGGCCATCATTTAAAACCAGGATTTTTCCACAATGCAGATTAGTATTTAAGTTGGAATACATACTACTCAAGCATGTCTCCGTTAGATGTATAAACCCTGCACAAGAACACAAACTCACCTGTGTGAACATGGGCTTTCCGTTCTGGGTGACCATGGTGCACTGATCACAGTCGAGGGAGACAAAGTTATTGTGGAAGGACTCCTTCGGATGTTTCAGCACATAGTAGAGTTCAGTGGCACCGCCCTCAAATATACTTCGGAAGTACCGTGGAATCAATGTCCGGCCAATTGCTGGTGAGGAGGAAGAAAATAGATGTAAGAGAAAACTAAGGAACAGCATAACATACCATTTAAGACTAGGAATAAACAGCTGTGACTTTGCTTCCTTACTGTAACGTTTGGGTCCATCCTCCAGACAAAAAGTAATGGTCAACATGGCATCATCCTCGAAGAATTCTGTAGTAAATGCATCCCACCACAGGTTATCACACTCCTGCAGGATGAGGAAAAGAGCAGACACCAACATTACATCTTGTTTTTGTGTGTGTGCATTGAATATTTATGTACACGTCACTGTGCTACAAACCTCTGTCCAGTTCTGTAGCCGTTTGTTAAGTTCAAATATTCTGTAGTCTGTCTGGTTGCCATATGGTGTGTGCCTCCTGTACAAACATTTCACGACAGAAGGAAACAAATGGAGGAGTTGTGTGAGAACTGTATAATGAAAGGCTTCAGTGGAATGAAGGAAACTTCCTGATCACTTAAATGTTAATGCTCTAATAGCGTCTGCACTTTTACTGTTTTTTTCTTTCTTCCAACACCTAATTGAGCCTTCTCAGATAAGAATATAACTTCCCACGACCTTATCTGTACTTATAATTATTGCTGTTTCACAATGGCTGGAGATAGCAAGAAATAATGTCTCTTACCCTATTCCTGGCTCCAGGTATGTGGGAGGATACATTGGGGTGGGACTGAAGAAACAAGAGACGGAGGGATTGTTACTTTCAGCTATAGAGTTAATGTGCCCTACTTCAGGAACTAGTATGTCTTTATGACCCTGGGACTTTAGCCAAGCACGGCCCACATTAGATGATACAAGGAGACACTAAATAGAAACACTTCTCAAATACACATACATCAACTGCAGCTGATCTATTTACTGCAGGACGACAAGCTGTGAAATACTGCACACAGTTCTGTATAGGCACAATCCCTCGCCTTACAAAGCCACACAAGGCAACTGAAATCGATTAAGAGAATTAAAGAGTTGTCTCACATGGCCAGTCTACAAGTTTCACTTAAGTCATTGAGGCCCAACACACATTTGGTGGGGACAATGAGGTGTTCATGTTCAATATTAACAAGGTATAAGATCAGCCCTTCAACAATTGCTAAAAAGAAACTGACAGGTGCCCCACTGTGGCATAAGATCCTTAACACAGCTCCCTGCACCCTGATGTCCCTGGAGCTAAACTATGCATTGAAATCGGTTCCTTAGTGAATTTGACAAGAGGAACGGGTCGTGTAGCTCCCAAATAACATAATGTACATTTGAGGCTTTGTTCATGAAGTTTGTGAACCTCCCAAAAAACAAAAACCAACCAACAGTGACTATCTCAATTTGCATTTCATATTCACAGAAGTGCTGCTCATGCACTCTGTCCTCTAAACCACTTCCAGTAATTTGTTGATAGGTCAGAGTCAGCCTAACAGATGCCAAGCTGAATCAACGATCACTTTTTTTTTAAGACAAGCATTTTTTCAGGCAAGCCTTACATAGCAATATAGAAGGGAAGGCGATAATACAAAAACGTGCAAGAGACATTTTAACTGTGAACTAGAACCACAGCAGACTGCTAAAAACAAACAAACACAGACATATAACACATATAAAAACTCACCCCACGTCTCTGTCCAGCATGGTGCCGGGGTGGAAAGGGGGGAAAGTGCTACCGTTGGGGGGCTCCTTAGGGGAGTACAGCTTGAATGACTTGGAGGAACAGCCTGGAAGACAGGTTAAGAAAAATGTAAAACAATTTGCAATTTGTATGTCACTTCTTAGGTTGTTATTAGAGCTTTTAAATCATAGCAAAACACATCTTAAGTGATACGAATACGAGAAAGTACATTTAAAACCATACATGGTGTTTTTGTAATCACCACCAAGGAGGCTGATTTCTGTCTACAGGATAAAGTACAATCCACTGTACTTCTTCAAAGTTGGTTGGGTGTGGAGTATAGGCCAAGGAAGGACCAACTATATTTTGGAATGGTTCTGCCACCTGTGCAAAGTGTTTCTCTGAACAAGTAATATTTGGTCCTGATCCAGATGCTGTGTGTTGGTGAAAAAGTATGTGCTCTTCTTCCAAAGAGGGCGTGTTTGTTGGCCATGTTTGTCTATATCTGCCTGTGTGAGCGGCGTAACTCAAAGAGTAAAGCACAGATGTTGATAACACTTTTCTTTTCAAGGATGTAGGTTATTATAATATTAGAATTTGGTAGTGACATGGATCTGGATTTTAACCAATGTTTAATCTTTGAGATAAGAAAGCGTGTCAACACTGTTGCCTTAGTAAACGCTTGTGCTCTCGTTTCCTAGTTTCTTGATTGAAGCGTATGTAAGGGATGGAGGCAAATGGCACCAATTGGCCAGTATAGCTGCACTAATTCACAGATTGTGTCCATCTTCTCACATAAAGACACAACATGCCATGTCAAGAGGGAAGTTTCCTGTAAAGAAGCTGTTTCTGTCATAGCTCCATTACCTATAATCCAATCCTCATAAATAACTATGGAATACTATACATCACAACATTAAAATTGACTCAATTCACCCAGTGACACACAAAACGGATGAATCTCTATCAAACACACACGCACAGTGCTCCAGCACTTATTGTACTATAATTGCCCAGCTCTTCCATAAAGGTCATCTACGCATAGCAGCCACTGGGTCATGACCCCTGTCGTCGCCATGGTGAAGCCCCGCCTCATTTATGTCTGTCTTTTCAGTCTCTGCATATTAAACACACCTCTGAGTGTGCTTTAAGGAAGACGTATATTGCTTTAATAACATGGATTAAAAATGATGTTGAAATGAGGGGATGTTTTAAGCAGGGGAAATTGTGACATAACTAATTAAATATATATTCAAAATCTATCTTTCTAATGTCAGCTTAAAAACCAGCTGCTCTTTGAATGCAGCACTCACTTCTTTACTAGTTTCTAGTGTAGTTGATTTCTACCATGTTTGTAAATAATAGACACATGTGGTCTGCTTCTAACATACCCAGAAGTAAAATTGATAACTTTTTCATTGAGAGCACAGATCATCATAAATGACTGTGTTCAGCCCTGCTGCCTTCACTGTGCGCAACAACAAGTTGTTTACACTGTGAGCATCATCAACACTATGCTATGGGCTGGATGCCTCACCAGAGAAAAACAAATGGGGGGAAGATAAATAAATAAATAATCGATGTTATGTGTCCATTAGTTGTTGAGAGCTCCATTAGCTCCTCTCCTCTCCTGTTAGCGGTTAATGACAGGCAGTCACAATCACATCAACTGGACTCCACTTCCTCCACTGGGAATCATGTTCCCCTCTCCCAGTACACTATATACACACACACAGACATTAAACATGCACACACTTTCCTGGCTTGAGTGATGGTCGACCAATTTTTATCTCAGAAGCAGAGTGACATAAATCTAATAACAATACAGTCTGGCACAAACTACAGACCCAGTTTCCACCCACCATCACCTCATAAGAAGAATAACCTGTGGTGGGGTATTGGACCTGTGCCACTTCACACTGCCACCATGTCTGTTTTCGAGGGACAAATAACTGTCCAACAGGGATACCCTCCAATTGCTAGGTTACACTGAAGCACAAACCTATGTTGATAAACTTTGTGATAAGGACATGAATGTAATATTACGGTCGCGCTGCACCTTAAATGCGAATTAGAACACCCGTTCAGTCCGTAAGTGTACCATTCAAGTCACATTTGCACATTTAACATGGAATTGTCTGGCTACAAAGGCAATTAGAATGGCAACAAGCGTACAATGCTAACACTGGGCTTTAAGCTAGGCTAAAACATCAAACGGACGCTTTAAGAACCCACAATTATTTCGCTACACAACTTAAAAAACGTATGTGCTACAAATGTTTATCGAGCACAACAACTGTGCATTTTCCAGGTGATAAAACGCTACCGGAACAACGTTAACATCCTGTCAATAAAGCCTGCGGGGCAAGCTAACGTTAGCAAGACACAGCCAATTGCCCGTTAGCCAAAGTTAGCTTTCTTGCTAACGCCTTAGCGTTAAAATCCCATTTTCAACGGAAAAAAGGGGGCAGCGAAATAAAACGAAAAACGACAACAGCCAAAGTCCCCGCGCTGCATTCACTCTCCCTGGCAGCTGCACCCCGCGTGTTAAAAGTGTGTGTTCGTGGAAAAGCGAACCCCTTTTACCTGCAAAGAAGTCCAATCAGAAAATTGATGTTTACAGATCCGTGATGATAGACCGTGTGTACGCTCCGTGCGTAAGAACGGATAGGCCCGCTGGACGGACGCAAAGAACGTACCGACACAATACGTCCCACTGAATATGATCAATAAAAAAAATCACTCAAACACAAGAGTCTGAGACGGACCCGGGCCTGAAATCACGGGAGTCGGTCGGTTATGTTTTGTCCCGCATGAGGCCTTGTCAGTGGGCTGAAGCCTGCTGTGGGTTTACATACGGACCCCGATCAGCCCTTTGTTCACGGGAGGACATGAACAATAGCTGTAGGCCCTCCTCCTCCTACTCTCCCTCCGCAGTGCATTTACTCCTCTCTCCTCTGCCCAGCACCGCCAGCCACCCTCTCCCTCTCCCTCTCACTCTCCCCCTACTACTCCTCCTCCTCCCCCACTAATGCACAACTGCACATAAAGGTTGTCTGGTAAGCATTTTCCCTCACTTCCTTAATTCCCTTCTCCTTCCTGCTGCATCCCATCCTTTCCCTGTAACTGACACAGATGAGGACTGGTCCAAAACAGCAGAGATGAAATGTGTGTGTGTTTGTGTTTGTGGGGTAAACACAACAATCATACACTGACTGTGAAGTGGTTTTCATGTTTGTCTGTAGAGCAGTGCTTTACAAACTTTTTTTTCTTCAGTAATGTAGCCATGATATCATGAACTTAATTTTAAATAAAGATTTGTTCACAAAAAAATAATTATTAATTATCATGTGAATTACATACACATGTATGAGTTTTCTGATAAACACATACATACATATATAGAGACATATATAGAGACATATATACGCATATATACGTATATATGCACATACATACATATATGTACACATATATATATACATACATACATATATGTACATACATATATAGACATACATGTGCATACATACATATATCGACATACATGTACATACATACATATATACATATACATATACATGGAAGCACTAAGCCAAAAGGAGAATCCGACAGGCCTCTAAATCTGTTCAAATCGCCTGGAATTACAATCAGCTACGATATTCAGATCACAGCTGACAAACATTCACCCATATGGCCAAAGTTGGTATATAAAAAGTACAAGTCATATTGGATCAGAAGTATTATATAGCATATATAGTAATAATGTGAGTGGCAGAAGAACTGATGCTTCACTTCAGCTAAAAAGCTCCTATAAGTATTAAAAGAAGCCACCAGTATGAGCACAGCTCTGGTGTACAGTACATACTATCCATGTACATAGGTTGTTTCATAAATGATTTATCCACTAATTTATCCACATATTATATATAAACATATATACGTATATATATATACGTACATATATATGTATATATATACATACATACATATATATGTATATATATATATATATATACACACATGTATATATACATATATATATATATATATATAATGGATAGTCTTTCAGTTTCCTTGATGAAGACAATCAGGAAGTAAGAATATCCTGAATAGCCACCAGGGGGTGACTTCACTGGTTTGTAATAATTAATGCATTTGAATGAAACGTTATGGTAAAATGAGCGTAGTGATTTTATAACATTTATCTTGCCTATGGATGTACGAGTGGATTTGCCTATCTTCATCCGGGAATTGAACCCACAACCTTTGAGTTGAAACTCAACTAATAAATAATAGAAAACAATTAAGGGTAATAGTAACAGGTGTTTCAGTTGTATTAAATGTATACAAATAATAATTAAATGTCCAATCTTTTGAGCTCATTGAGCAAAAATGCAAATTACTACTTACACATGGGCTTAAAATCTAATCCTTTGATATTATGATATTTTAGAGTCTATAAAGTTTTTTTCTGTAACATTTCATCGTGTATTTATTTATTGTTTCCCGTTTCTCCTCTGCTGTCTTGTAACAGGCACATTCGCCCGTCAGGCTGTGCGAACGCATAACTTTCCCATTCATGTGCAAGTCAAATGCAGACGTCTGGATTACGGTGAAGTGACGGCGCCTCCCGGGGACATAAGAAGAAGAAGAAGAAGAAGAAGAAGAGCGTAAGCTCCTCAAAAGCTTGTATGTCGCTCGACCAGCAACAAAGCTGCTGGGGCTGAGTTTGTGCACACGTTTTGGTTTTGACCGCAGTAAGCCTGTGTGTGCCGCCAGCACTTCACTGGTGTCGTCAATAGTGGCTTGTTGTGGGTGACTTGCCTATCTTCACATTCTCTGGCCCCCCTGTAGCCATGGCAACACGGGGGCAGTCAATGCTGTCACAACTGGAGAGAGAGAGAGGGGCTGAGGAATCATCCGTGGAAATGGACACACAAGGGGTTAATCCTGCGTGTGTGCATGTTTGTGTGTCCAAAGCTCACCCATTGAAATGGTACATGACGGGGTTAATCCCTCGTGCACGCGCGCGTGTGTGTGTGTGTGTGTGTGTGTGATGGGGGTGATGGAGAAGAGGTGGTGGTGTATCGGGATAAGCCTTGAGGGGCTTACACACACCGTCTCTCTTGCTCTCAGGCATAGGGCAGTCCTTATCTTCAACCACACACACACACACACGTGCACACACACACACACACACACACACACACACAGCTGCCTAACCTTCGCTTTACCAGACTCATTTCGTCACTGGCACTTACACATTCACACCTAAAGCCCCAAATCCATGTATAATACGTGATTAAAGCTGCGGCGTGCAGAGGCTGAATAAACTCCCCGAAGTGCACAGTGTGATGTTTTTTCCCCCCCCCGCTAAGCTTAACGCTCAAAACTTCCAAGTGCAACTATTTTAATGCACCTTTAGTAAAGTTGGTAAAAAGGAGGCCAAACTTGAACGCCGTCAACAAAGCAGGAGACCGTTTTGTCCGGGGATTTGATTTGATAAAAAAAAAAGACAAGACAAGCTTACCTTCTTCAGTTTCTAGTTGTTCTGACATTGACATTTTGTCACGTACACCGACTACCACAGCCACACACTGATCTGACTCACACACTCATGCCTGTCCCTCGCTCTCTCTCTGATATCTCCCATGTCCAGACTGTCAGGCTCAGGGGCACAAGGAGGAGGAGGAGGAGGAGGATGGGGTGTAGATGCCTGCATGTACAGTATGCACACCCAATGTGTGTGTGTGTGTGTGCAAAATGTGTGCAGCGTGCCACTTCCACTCGCTAGTCAACAGGAAACTGAACGGACGCGTACATCTGCCAGAGTTCTGATAACAACCTTCCCCAGACGCCCTCCCCTCCAGAACTGTCTCCAACACTGATCTGAGGACGGTCACATGTCTGCACGTATGTGTCTGCAGAAAACTAAAACTGATCCCAGCTCCGACACAGAGCACGACATCGTATCAGCGTCCTTTTCCTCCCCAAACACTCTCTTTTCACAGATAGATTCACATTTCTTTTCCCCCAAGTGCAACACCAAAGCTACCGTTTCATAGCTTTTACCCGCTTCGTAGTATTAAAGTCGGAACGCACTGTAAACACATCAATATGACAGCTTGGCCCGCTCCTTGATAAAGAAGCTCGAGACACATCTCTGGGGCTCTTTTCAGTGATCGCTGTCTGGCAGATTCTCGGGCGTTTGGCAGCTCAGGCTTCACTTTACTCCGTTATTGGATCAGATAGAGGGACAGAGATCTCTCTGTCTTAGTCAGCCCCGAGAGAACATCTAAAAGGACAAGCTGTCACTTTTCTTCTCTTTTTTTTGAAGGAATGGGCTTTAACGCAGCGCTGACCAGCTGTAGCTCCGACAAAGTCACGTACTTATCTCGACCGCGGCGCTTACTAGAGTCGTTCCGTTTCATGCTATGACATTTATTTATCTACTCCACTGCATCAGACGGAATAAATGTTGAAATATCCCTGACTATAATTAAAATCATCCCCAGCCAACAACAAAATCACGATGCAAACATTACCTCTACTGTGAAGTAAAAAAGTACGCTGTCATAAATACGGACTTAAAAGTAGCGTATAGTGAGATTAGTCAATTTTACTTTCTGTTTGTCACTTCCATCTTCTGTCAAACATCACAGCTGGAGCATGTACTGTATGTATGCATAAATATATACAAGTAAATAACTTAGCAGACCATAGACTTAAGAGTAAAAAGCTGCAAAACTGTGAAAACACCACATAATCGGTCAGGATTACTGTTAATCCACAGCATCGTAGGTGAAACTGAACGATCGGCTGCTCAAACGGCTCAAAGTATTAAAAGTTACACCAAAAATACTCTTATTAAATAGTCAGTATGAAGAAAGACCCATTGATTTATTTCATCTGCAGGAGCCAAACTTCTATGATGAATTCTATATGTGCTTACTTTACCCATAAATGTTCCTTAAGTGATCATTCAGACAGAAAATGGACTATTTTTATTTGGTCATAAAGGTTTTAAACCACTGCACTGTGTACCATTATTTCATGATAAATGATATATTTGGCTTAAGAAACTCTTCTTATCTCTAATACAAATATACAATACATATATGTATATATACACATATATATGTGAGTACATATTTATGTACATATATGTATATATATGCCCACATATATATGTACATATATGTACACATATATGTCTTTATATATACACATATACACACACATATATACACATACATATACACACATATATATATACATGTAAAGCATAATCTACATGAAACAATGCTCATCTCTGCTGTTATTTCATGTCACTGTGTGCTGTTCATTCTCTGTGGACAGCCATCGCTCTCCTTCTCGTTGTGATTTACAGGCGTGACTTCACCACGCTTCACTAAAAAGGAGGTGGTGGTGGGGAGGAGGGGGGGGGCAACAACTGAAGTGACCTACAATCAGAGGTTGTCCTTTGATAGCAGCGTCCTCTTGTGGCCACGGGGAGCTAGTGTGTTTGTTTTCATCCTGCCCTACCGATTGCTCTCACTCACTCACTCAGTCACTCAGTAACTGAGTGGATGAATTCCCTGTGCAGGTTTTTCTCCAGCAGTTTGTCACACGGGAATAACAGGCCACAGGGTGACGGGATTAAGATTATTAAGGGATTAGATATATCATATGAATCCATGTTCTTTATAAAAGTATTTTAAAACACACTTGTAGTGTTATAATTATTTAAGATTATAAGCATTATTGATCAATATGTTTTTATTCTCCCCTCATGCTGGCATTTTGAGATCAGTGTGTTTGTGACCTCTTTAGGACACACTTTTCCGGCATAAGTACTGACCTTGTCAGGTTTTGTAGTCCTCATGGAGACCAAAACCTGGACCTAATTGAAGGATAACCTACCTAACCTTTCTGACGACTAGTGTTAAGTCGAGGGCAAAGGTCAGGTATTAATTGGTTAAGGTTAAGGGACACGGCTTTGTTAAAGGTGTCCAAATGAATGGAAGTCACTGAGAATATGTGAGGAGAACTGTGTGTGCGTGTGTGCGTGCTGACAGCTGTGTGTGAGTGGAAATGACAGTGCCCTGATGCTGCGTTCTCTGTTCTGTGGGAGCCATTTTGTCTGTCTCTGATCTCAGAGTCAGGTCTGCCCCCCCCCCCAGCCCCCAGCCAATCACGTCACCGCTCAGCCTTGCAGAAAACATAAAAACACAGTCTGATCACTCTCTCACTCTCTGTCTCACCCTCCCCTCCCGTGCTCCTACAGAGCTCATCTCCCACTTGCCTCTCTTTTCTTGGCTTTTCAGCTCTCTGCCTTTACAACCCCCCCCCACCACCGCCACCCCCCCAACCCCATCACCTCACTCTCCCGTTTTCTCTTCCTCCCTTGCTCCTCCTCTTCCTCTCTTAATCCATATCTTTCCTCCAGTATCATCTCACTCCCCCCCCCCCCCTCCATCACACCCTCCTCCTCTTTAGACTCCCTTGTTGTGCAACCTGTTTCTAAACAGCTCAGCCTTTGTGCGTTTCTGTCTGTTGCCATTTCAGCCAGAGCTGCAGTCTTTACTCATTTTCTTCCAATCAGGGACACCATGTGACTCTCTCTGCATGAGAGGGCACAGTCCCTTCCCCCCCCTTTTCCTTTTTTTTCCTCTCTCCTCCCTGCCTTCCCTTCCTCGCTCTCTCCCTCCCCTCGGTGGAGCCAGCCACCCAGAGAACATACGCTAGCAATCAGAGGAGTCAAAGAGAAAGAGGGGAGTGAGGGGAGGGAAGGAATGGAGGTAAGAGTCAGCAAGATCTGAGCAGAAAACATCTGTATCTGCAGAGAGCTTAATGTATAAGAACTTCTTCTTAACACACACACACTCATGTTTATGTCATCCACATGTTGGGGCACATGCTGCGAGCCCCCCCCGAGCCCACACAAGAAGGGGGGAGGATCCTTCTGTGTCGAACACGGCTTTGGAATGTAAACAAGGCGAGGAGGAGGCGAGGAGGAGGAGAGGGAGTGTGTGGATTCTCGTCGTTTCTATATCGTCATCATATGACATGTTCTGAATGTATAAAGAGTGTAAGGGGTTAGAGTAAAGTTGGTCATCACCGTAGACTGTAGAGTCAAGAGCTGGGTTCATTTCAAGTTGACATAAGCGATCGCATCCATATTTGGAGCGGAGGTCGTGTTTACATCGCTCGCAGTGTCCTCGTCTTTGTGTTCTTCATCCCTTGTGTCACAGTAGGTGCTTTGAGAATGTCGGGAGGGGGGAAAAGTTACGGGAAGTTGCCGTTTCTGCTAAATCAGAGGCTGCTAAAGATGAAAAAAAAGATGAAAAAATGAGGGAATAAAGGGGCAAAAGACAACAGCGGTGAGGATAAAGAAAAGAGAGTGAAGCGAAAAGAACAATACGAGAGCAAAAAGGGTTGGTGCGGTCATACGTCTTTTTTCGGAAATTTCCATGACCGCTTTGATTAAGTATGCAATCTGACCGCATGATAGCTAAACGCCTGCTTCCAAACGAACGCTGCTGCTGCTGCTGTGCTGAGGTGGCAGCGCGGCGCGCTGAGATTGAAAACACACTTGTGTGAATGCACTTCACGCCAAATCCACGCAGTTCGGTCATCATTTCTCCTCCATCTTTCCACATACAGTGGATCTGCAAAGCCGTGGCCACGATGAGTCGGCCTCAGTTAAAAACTTTCCGACCTTTATCCAGAATTTCCAAAAACCACAAAAAAAAAAAAAAAAACACGGCAGCAGTTAAGCGTCTACATTTTCCTAATGATTAACGTCGAGACTGGCACGGGAGGAAATCTGATCTTTGATGCGCGGTCGGCTAAACATCCGTATCGCACCACATCCCCGGGGCTGTTTGAGGGTTGACCACAGCGCCCGCTGTGGCCTGGGGACAGTGGAGAGAAGAGGAGGCCAGTCGGGGTGATCCAGCAACACACACACACACTTTCCTTTTAAAGACTCTGCATTGACTTCCATTAGCATTATCCCTAACCTTAACCATAACCACAACTCAAACCTGAGCCCTCAGTTACTCAGAAATGAGGTTTCCCCTCATCAGGACCAGGTTTTTGTCTCCTTGAGGACGACTCATCCTGACAGGGTTTGTGTTTATGCCAGAGAAAGGTCTTAAATGTGTCCCACGCACAGCTATTGTCATGATTATGAATGCATTTTTCAGATATAGGGTTCATTTTTATGTTCTCGGCATAAATCGCAACCGTAAAACCCTTATCGTAAGCCTAAAGCTTCTTCTTTCATACTCTATCTGATTAAACTCAGGGGAAAGGGAGAAGAAGAAGAAGAATTATCTGTTTGCTGTCAACCGGCTGCAGGGGAGTTCCTCAGCGTCAGTCACGCACCTCGAAAATACGGGTCGCTCTGTGTGGACGTCCTGCAGCTGCTTCTCAACTTTGAAAATGAAAAACGGCGACGAACGAAACTCCTACTCCGAAGTTTGTTGGTGAGAGACGAAGTCTCGTCTGACAGCTCGTCCTCCTACTAAAAACAGCAAGGCGTCCAGACAGGGAAGTTGATGTATGATAGAAAATAGAGATGCAAATAAATACTGGAAGCACTCGGAGAGCGCAGACCTCCGCCAAGGCAGCTCAGCCCCCTACAAAATAGTGATGAAAATAGTGATCGCGTCTACGGATCACGCCTAAAATTGAATCACTAGTTGTGGACATTTCCTGAGAATTTCATCCAAATCCGTAGGCGACTTTTCGAGTTAGACAGACAAACAAACTCCAGCGTAAACATATACCATATACCTGTCTCAGGTGTGCACTCACTGACCTGTGTCCAGCAAACTCTTTGGGGGCAAAAAGAGGATGAAAACTCTTTACTGACGTGTGTCAGCGATGGCGTATTTCCACTGTACAATACCACCTGAATGAGGAATCATCATCAAGCTAGTGATGCATCATAAATGACTCCCTCCCGAGGCGGCTGTGAAACATCAAAACATTCGGCAACAACGCGCGAGTGATCTTTGCCCTTTAAATGTCACACTCTGATCCCTTTGCTGTCGCTGCAAAGAGAGTCTGAGAGTGTCCTTAAAGTCTGTCCGCCAGCAACAGAAGCAACGACAACAAACTGGTGGAGGGACGAGGAGAAGCGGCATTACTGGTGCCATAGCAACAACTTCACGCACTGATGTCTGCGTCTTTCCCTCCTCGTCCTCAAACTGTCGTAACGGCGACTAAAGAAGAGGCAAACGACTTCAACTATTCTTGTCTGTTTTCTTTCCTCTCCATCCTCTCTCAGCCATCACAGAGGGCAACCTCCCATGAGCCTTTGCAAACAGAACCCAAGGGCCCCTGGGGCACGCTCACTGCCCTAGTCACGCCACAGCAGAGCCTGCACTCACGAGCCAAAATATAACATCAACAATGACAAGCAAAAGTCAGTGACTGGCAACGGCGGCGGCGGCGGCAGTAACAGGGGTTGTCGTTCACGGCAACCATCACCACGTCAGCTACTTACCGGGACACGCGCAGCCGCCCACGGACATCTTCTCACATGTCTGGTGTGAATCCGATCAGAACGACGACGGCGGTGGCGGCGGCGGCGGTGGCTTCTGTTATCCCTGCGCTCTCTTCCTCTCCTCTCTCCTCTCTCTCACCAGTCACTGCTGCCGCCACTGAGGCTGCTCACATGAGCGTCTGTT
Source organism: Microchirus variegatus (assembly GCF_963457635.1). Classification (NCBI taxonomy): domain Eukaryota; kingdom Metazoa; phylum Chordata; class Actinopteri; order Pleuronectiformes; family Soleidae; genus Microchirus; species Microchirus variegatus. The sequence goes on from NC_139820.1 coordinate 6,582,213, forward strand.
ATCCCCACAGTTCACACACACACACGCGCGCGCGCACACACACACACACCAGGGAGGGAGGGAGTATAGAGAGTGAGAGAGAGAGAGAGAGAGAGTGGTGACGAGGGAGGGAAAAGAGAGAAAAAAGGGGGGAACAAGAGGTTAAAAAAAGAGCACACAAAAGGATCAGATTCTCTCAGTTGTACTGTAGCTGTACACTGTGAATCACACCGTCTGAGTGTGTGTGTGTGTGTGTGCGTGCGCACGTGCCTGAGTGTGTGTGTGTGTGTGTGTTGCAGAGTGAGGAGAATTCTGCTCCTGCCCTCACCCTCATCAGTCGTGCAAATTACAACTCAGGTGGGAGGAGAGAGGGAGGGAATGAGAGGCTGTGTGTGTGTGTGTGTGTGTGTGTGTGTGTGTGTTAGAGAGTGTGTGCACGTGTGTGTGAGAGTGTCCTAAAGTGAGAGAGAGAGTGGACTGTCTGAGTGACCTGAGAGGCAGATTTGAGGGAATAAAAACCATGTGATGTGATGTGGGTCCTCACTCCCCCCCCCCCCCCACACACACACACACTTAAAATATGTAGGAGTTGTTTTTCTACCAACACACACACACAAATGGAAAACTGGCTGTGTGTATGTGTGTGTGTGTGTGCGTCTTGTTACCATCCAGTGAAGGTCTGCTACATGGCAAGGGGAGGGCAGGGGGGGAGGAAAAGAAGAAGAAGAAGAAAAAAAAAGAGGGGGGGGGGGGTGGGCAATTGATGTGGCTCTCTCTCCCTCTCCGTCGTCTCCCTTTCTCGCCCAGTCATTCCCTCGCTCCGTTAGTCTTCCTGTCTGCAATATGTCACACTGTGTTGCTCCCTCGCTTCACTCATCTTCCCGTCCACTCAGCCATTTATCTCTCCGCCCGCCGCCGCCGTCCTCCCCCTCCTCTCTTCCTCTCCCCTTATTACCCTTTCTTCCGCTGCCACCTTTCCCTCCCACCGTCTCCATCTCACTCTGATCTTTCCTCCATCACTCTGTCATTTGTCTTTTCCTCTTAGACGCACAATTTTCTCTGTGTGTGTGTGTGTGAGGGGAAAAAAAAAACGACACCTGAAGGATGCATGGGGATGTTTTTGATAACGACGACTATGAAAAGATCAAAATCTAAGTCTTTGTGCCACTGAGCTCAAAATCGTTGCACTAAAACTTTGATAGGACACGAGTGTTCTACATTGACTGACACCAGGTCATCATGTACGTTAATAAAAGCGTCTGCATTTAGCAGACGCTTTTATCCAAGGCACATGCAAAAGTGACAGAGGGTGAGGGTGCAGGAGTGGAGGGGGTAAAAGTGCACTACCGTTCAAAAGTTTGGGGTCACTTAGAAATGTCCTTATTATTGAAGGAAAAGCACGCATTCATTTTTTTTCAATGAATATAACATTAAATGAATCAGAAATACACTCTATACATTGTTAATGTGGATATGTACATTTTTAATGGAATATGTACATAGGTGTATAGAGGCCCATTTCCAGCGTTCTAATGGTACATTGTGTTAGCTAATCATTAAATTACATCAAACGTTAAATTAATCATAAACACTGACCTTGTCAGGACCTGTAGTCCTTTAGTCCGCTAGTTCAGGTGTTAAGTGGTTATGGTCAAGGTTAGGGTTAGCATTTTGTTGTGGCTGTACAAATGAATGTAAGGCTAGCTAGCTACCATTCAAAAGTTTGGGGTCACTTAGTAATTTCCTTGTTTTTTTTAATGAATATAACATTAAATTAATCAGAAATACACTCTATACATTGTTAATGTGGTAAACGACTATTCTAGCTGCAAATGTCTGGTTTTTAATGGAATATGTACATAGGTGTATAGAGGCCCATTTCTAGTGTTCTAATGGTACATTGTGTTTGCTAATCGCATTAGAAGGCTATTGGATGATTAGAAAACCCTTGAAAACCCTTGTGCGATGATGTTAGCACAGCTGAAAACAGTTTTGCTGGTTCTTTGACGATTATTTCTAATCTTATCAATGTCTTGACTGTGTTTTCTATTAATTTCGCAACTCTTTTGATGAATAAATGTGTGGAAAAATTGGATAGGTGACCCCAAACTTTTGAACGGTAGGACTAAATAAGCGAAAGCACCACAGGAAAAAGTTGCTGCTTTAATCGACACAGATAGAGATTCCGCTCAAAGGTCATAACCTCTACTGAGCTCAGCTTCCATATATAAATGCACATCACATATACGAGAGTGTGTTTCCAACGTTTCCCTCCAAAAATGACACTGCAGAGTTGTGTGGGATCAGGTTCTCATAACATTCAAAGAGTCTGCATAGATCGCCTCCCCCACATAATTCTACTTCCCTTTTTCCTTTCTTTTTTTTTTTTAAAGACACTTGCTCTTTGTCTCCCTCCCTCTCTCTTTCTTCCTCACCCTCTGTCTCATTAGGCAGTATCTCATTTTGAGGAGGGAGAGTGTTAAGCCAATCAGAGAGGGGAAGAAAGAGCAGCGGAAAGGAGGGAGATGGAGAGAGGAGAGAGGAGGAAGAGGGCAGAGATGCAGGGAGTGAGAGAGAGAGAGTGATGGATGGATGGATGGATGGAGGGAGGGAGGGACAGAGAATAAATAGCTCTGGTGCACTCGTCCCCCATTACCCCGGGAGGGCACTGTCGCCATGGCAATGTGGCAGAAAAAGGATAGCATAAGCATGATGAGCTCCTCCACACACACACAAACTTAGACATGAAAACTGTAATTCACACACGCAGTGAACGTGTTCGCGTTAACCGTCTCGCAGAGTGCAGTTTTGACCAAGTTCAGCAAACTCAACTCGTTAAGTTGATCGCGTGAATCAGGGGTGTCAAACGTACGGCCCCGGGGCCCAGAACTGGCCCCGCCAGAGGGTCCAATCCGGCCCACAGGATGGATTTGTGAAAATGTCAATGTCAAATACAATATTTTTTCACTTCCAGACTAAATGTTTGTGCCTTTATAGATCCAGTGTGATGTGTAAATGGTACATTTAGTACAGGAGATTAAACACAAGCTCACTGGGACGTCACAATGCGCTAAATTCCTGGAATTGTTGTCTCGCCGAGCTCCGTTTTGTCCGTAAAACACGCGAGAGTGCATGCGAGGGCAACGGTAAACCAAAAAAAAAAATGTGCCATGTCAATTTCAAAATTGCGCCATTTACTCAGAATATTTTCTAAAATAATGAACAAAAGGTTTATTCATTATTATAATTGGTTATAACATTTTGTTTGCTGTATGCCATGCTGTGCAAATATGTACAGTAACAAGCAAAGGATTCAGCTCCTCATGAGCAAATACATCGACTATTTTTGTGTTTTGCTGGAATATTGTTGTGTTTGTGCATATTTTGTTCCTTATTTTAGAAAATATTCAGAGTAAATGGCAGAAAGATATATATAAATTTTTCTGATTTAGAAATTAGACATTTTACCAATCATTTGACACCAAAATCGGTCAAGGAAATTAAATTCTGGTGCTGTACATCAGAGATAAATAAATAAAACATACAACCATGTGTCCTAATATACCTATGAATAAACAATAAAACATAAAAAATACTGTAGAAAACATAAAAACAACACAAACTAGATAGATTTTGTAGCATTGGTTCAAATTCGCCGAAAACACCTCGCGCTTTCGCGTTCAATCCAAAATGGCGGCCTTCCTGTACGATTCACAGGGTCAGTCATCGTCGACTTTTATTTACCATCACAACCTAATGAACGCGTGTACCAAGTTTCGTTCATGTACGTTAAATCAGCACTTAGCACTTTTTTTTTTTTACGCCAGTTTTTAGCCCCTCCCACTTACGATTTTTTTTACGCACATTCCCCGAATGGTCTGGTCATCAGGTCTGATGTACGGTATGTTCAGGCCCTCAAAAACACGTTTTACTTCGAGGAAAAAAATGGACGCTATACATTGACCATGACAGTGGATGATTGTCTCTCTCTATATGTGTCCCTGTGATGGACTGGCGCTCTGTCCAGACTGTGACCCCGCCTCCGTTCGCCCTGTTCCAGCCTGCTGCTCTCAGGCAAGCCGGTGTCTCTGTGAACTCTTATGTAAGGAAGAATCTGCATCCTGTTTCTCTCAGCTGCATTATTGATGCGGGCTTGTGTTACCACGCCGAGTGTGTGTGTGTGTGTGTGTGTGTCTACACCTGTACGGATATTCTCTCACCTCTGCTGTCCTGTAGCCGATGTGTCCTCACTTTCTCTGCTCCACTTTTCCACTCTTGTTCTTCCCTCACCTCCTTTCTTTTTTTTTTTTTGGTTTAATGTCAAGTCGCCCCCCCCCCTCCCTCTTCCTCCTCCTCCTCCTGCTCCTCCACCACCTCTTCTGTTCTCTCAGGCTTTCATTTCTCACTCACAGATGTTGTCTGCGCCGTGTGGGAGGGCATTCCTCGTCTCTGCTGTAAAAACAAAAAGAGAAGAGGAAAAAAAAAAGAAGACATATTTGAAGTATCAAACAACACAAATGTGCAAACTCCAGTGTTAAAAGAGGGGCGTCCAGATTTAGATCTGAAAGGTCACATGGCAAACTTTGTATGACTGAGCAGCAGCCATTAGGATGACGGCGGGAAGGCAACCGTTCACTCATTCACACACACTTTCCTCATTGTCCCAAAAAAGTTATTTGGTCCTCACAGAGAATTCATGCAGCTATACTTTTAAGGACTCTCGTTGACTTCCTTAAACCCAGGCAATCCAGTCCACTTCAATTCAGTTCCTCAAAAATGAGGTTCTGCTTCATTAAGGACCAGGTTTTGACTACTGGTCCTAAAAAAGGTCAACGTTTATGTGCCAGAATAAGGTCTTTGCACACACACTTTAACCCACTCTCCTCTTTTTCTTTCTTAAGCCACTGTTTTTTTTTGGTCAGGAAGTGTAATAATATTCCCTCCCTCTGTTCTTCAAAGCTCCGCACAGACACAGACTTTAACTCTGATTCCTTTTTATTTTTTCTGAGGGGGGGGGGGGGGTTGCGGCGATATTCTCCTTGTACTTGCTTTTCCTTTCATGTCCCTCCCACCCCTTCCCTGACTCTTCACCTGCAGGATGACTCCCACGGTGCTCTCCTGGCATGTTTGAATTTTTAAAGAACCCATGATGTCTGAGGAGTCTGTTTCCCTGTGTGTCTTCAAATAGAAATGGGCCTCTATACAACTATGTACATATTCCATTAAAAACCAGACGTTTGATGTTATAGTCATTGGGGAAACTACCGTTCAAAAGTATGGGGTCACTTAGAAATGTCCTTATTTTTGAAGGAACATCACTTTTTTTTTCCAATGAATATAACATTAAATGAATCAGAAATACACTCTATACATTGTTAATGTGGTAAACAACTATTCTAGCTGGTTTTTAATGGAATACGTACATTGGGGTGTATAGAGGCCCATTTGCAGGAACCATATATTTTCTATTCATTTTGCAACTCTTTTGATAGATAAAAGTGTGAGGTTTAATGGAAAACACAACAAAAATGGTATAGGTGAACCCAAACTTTTGAACAGTAGTGTTAATAAACTCATTTTAAAAACAAAAAGTCAAAACGAAATAAAAACGAAAGAAAAATCTAATGAAAGGGCTTGGTTTTAGGGTTAGAATTAGGCGTTAGGGTGTCCTCACTATGAATGCTGTGTGTGTTGAAAGACAGCAGTGGCAGTAAATAAGATAAAAGTATAAAAGGAGACAAAAATGTAAACAAAATGAGGTCACACAGCAGATGTATATAGGAAGTACACTGCACACTGTGACTCCGTGGCGTGAAAACAAAACCAGACAAATGTGGTGGCAACATTGTCTGTCAATCAGTACACACATATTTATTTCCACTTTCTTATCATCCAGTTCAGCCACTGACTCCGCGTACCACCGTGACATTCAGCAGAAAAGGTCAGCTCCTCGCCGGTATGCGCGAGATAGCGGGTCAGACACATCGTCGAAGATAACGCCAAGATTACGGCAAAACACAAATTCTGCATTAGTTTCTTTCACGTGTGAATATCTGATTGGCAGCCGCTGAGAATCGGGAGGCTTGCCCTGCACGGAGCAATCGGCTCGCTGGGAATTAACTCATTCACAACTTCACAGGTTTGTGAAGGTGAAGAGAGTGGAAGGTAATTGATATGTCACCATCTAGTGGAGGAAATGAATAACTGCAGAACAGTATACTACAGTATATTCTTTTTTATACAGTAGACTATTTCCACCTGCCCATATATACATATATGTACATGTATATATATATATATATATATAAACATATATATATACATATGTGTATATGAATATATACACATGTGTATATAAATTTATATACATAGTGTATATATGTGTATATGAATATATATACATATATGTATATGAATATATATAGATATACATGTACATGAATATATATACAAATATACATATGAATATATAGATATATATGTACATACAGTATATACACACATATAAATATATGTGTCTATGTGTAGGCATATGTTAATATGCATATATACACACATATACATATATGTATATATACACATACACACATATATACATACATAAATACACTATATATATATATATTAACATATATGTGTATATATGTAGGTACATGTACATATACCTATATACACATATACACACATACATATACATATATATGTCTTGTTTTGTCCACAAGCCAAAAATCAAAGAAACAAAGAAAATATTCCCATTTAAGAAGATAAACCAATCAGAAATCTTGTTTTAATCATGAAAAAACCCTCAAACCCATTAATCGATTATCAAAATAGTTTGATGATTAATATAGTAATCGATTAATAATCGATTAATAGTTTCAGTTCTACTGGTTATTATACACATTATACAAATACTTCAACTCTAGCAGAATCGATTTACTCTGGAACAACTCGAGCGTCTCTGCACAACTGGAAACGGGCCGCTTTAATGGGTACGGCAGTATAGACGTTGAGAGGAAAACGCTGCTGCACTGAATATGTAAATGTAATCAACCATCCGAAGATCATCATATAATTTTTCCGTGGATGGAGAAGTCTGTCGCTGCTGTGAGACTTCATCAGCCAGAGAGAGAGAGAAATGCAAACAGTGGTTTGGACAGCTGTATTTATTATTCAGATGCTTCCAATAATTATTCACCATATATCAGGTAACACGGTGTGAAGTGGAAAGGGAGGAAGGGAGTGAAAATAAAGATTTGTCATGAATCAGCTTCTGGTTCTGATTCATGTGCCTGCAACACGGGGGGGTTTTCGGCTAAACAGTAAGTCATGAGAACTCGAGCGGGGAAACGCATTCAAATGTGTTGGCTCGCAGTGATGTAGAGCACAGAGCTAATGCTTTCTGAGGCCACGTTTTTTAAATGACGGGAAGACTTTTACTGTGTTCTCGCAGTAATGTTAGAAAGTAAACGAATACTTTGGTTTTTATGGCTCATGTGTTTGGCCAGTTTACTTTGTTTCACCTTTCATTTATTAGAATGTAACCATGTAATAAAGTATACAAAAAACTTATTGAATAAAAAAATAAACTTATTGATTCGTCTCTCAAATTATCATTTTGTGTCTACACTGCAGTGCCATATGTATATATATATATATACATACACACATGCATACATATGTATGTACATCTATATACATATACGTACATATATATGCATATATACACACATATGTACATATGTGCATATATCTATATACATATACGTACATATATATGCATATATACACATATGTACATATGTGCATATATACACATATACATACATATGTACACATATACATACATATGTACATATATACATACATATATGCACATATATACATACATATATGCACATATATACATACATATATGCACATATATACATACATATATATACACATATATGTACATGTATTCATACATATATACACATATATGTACATATACACACACACATATATATACACATACATACATATATATATATATTTCTGGGGCTGAAGGATTTTGAATAAATAATCAAATTGTGATTATTTTGAGTCAAAATGAGCTAGTAATGGTCTTTTCTTTTTTTTTTTTACATACATAATCGATTAATCTGTCGATTGTTTTATCAATTAATCGATTAATCGTTTGGTCCATAAAATGTCACAAAATGTTGATCAGTGTTTGTCAAATCTGGAAATGACGATGTTCTCGAATATCTTGTTTTGTCCACAAACCAAAATGATTCAGTGTTAAATGATTTCTTTGTTAATATAAGAAAATATTCACATTTAAGAAGCTAAAACCATCAGGAATCTTGTTTTAATCATGAGAAAGCATCACACCTATTAATAACTATCAAAATAGTTGACAATTAATGAAGTTATCGATTAAATGTTTCAGCCCTACCTCTGTATAAACATTATAACATAGTAATGGGATAAAAAGCAGCCTAAATGCACACATAAAATGGGTTTGTCAGTAATTTACCAATGTCAATAATTAAAGAATCTGCTGATCTGAACATGCAGATGCTTTTCCAGACAGACAGACCAAGCACTCTTTGTTTGGCTTTACGACGGCACTTCAGGGAAAGACTACGCTGACGCCACTCGCCGTTTTTCAAGCATCAGGTACTAATGATGATGATGATGATGCCGATGCAGAGGTGCACTGATGTTTTCCTGACACTTGGCGCACTCATAAACCATGAAGATAATGAAGCACCTGGGAGTATTTAACAGCTTTACGGCGCCTAATTTCCCATTTCGAGATAACTCCCGGTTACACTGTTGGCTCTGTGTCTATTAAATTCAGCGACCATGAGGGAAAGAAACTCATTGGAAACAAAACCGTTAAAGTGATAATGTACAGAAGTGAACAGAGCAGCTGTCTAATATCTGTCTATACCACCATTGTCCCCACTTGTTGATGAACTGTAAAAACACAGTATGTAATTTTAGCTTTACAAATGACTTCTTAAAAGAACATTTAAAAAATAAAGGATTTGATTTGAATTAGGTTTTTCATAATCTTACAGCACACGTGAAGAACCGTTTACTTGTACTTGTGTATCTCTATATGTATTTCTGATACAGAATGTACTTTTTTTGTACTCAGTTTTTTGTACTCAGTTTTTTGTACTGGGTAGCTCAGTGGTAGGGTGAGTTGTCTTTCAACTGGAAGGTTGTGGGTTCAATTCCTGGCTCTGTTGGTCTGTACGTGTCCTTGAGCAAGACACCTAACCCCATATTGAAACACGTGAATCGGTAGAAATTATACATACATAATTACAAAATTAGGCCACAGTTATTTTATTTGTAAATACATTTTATAAAGTAAGAATGATGACTTTCTTCCCCCTCCAAGTTTTTGTAGATAAAAGTAAAAACTGTCTTTAGTCTTCTGACTTTAATCTCAAATCCTGGCTTTAAAAAAATATATATATAGTACATGTTCATGAATGTGTTAATTAAGCCGCAGGGATAGGTTAAATTACATTTTCTAATGTATGAAAGTACATTGTGAACATTTAGACTAAAATAGTATTGACAATAGTGTCTTTATAGTTTTAAATAGCTAGCTAAACGTTAAATGTACGTGTATCTGACCTGGGATCAGATACTCACTCCGCTCCTCGCTCTCGCTCGTGGACCCGGTGGTTACAGGCGGATCTCAGGTCGGTGCTCTGCTCTCCGCGTGCTTTCCCCAGCCGGTGACCACGTGTCTCTGTCCGGCCTGCCAGCGGCGGGACCATGTGGTGCAGCAAGATGGCGGCGCGGTGGAGAGGGAAAGATGTGGATTTAAACGCCGACAACGGCGACTTTCTGGCCGTCAACACTTCGAACGAGGTACCGGTGTCCGCACTTTAGCCGCTTCGGCATCGGAATAACAGCACGCGGGCGGGTTTCGTCGCTGGCACGTGCCTCATTGGCGCGTGCGAAGGCCACATGTGCAGCCGGCGACACGTGGCTGAAACGGACTAGTACTAGTACGGACTTACTGCTGTGGGCGCAGACAGGGACGTGAGGCTTAAAACACCGCAGTTTAAACCGCGTCGCCACAATAAAACGTGTTAATGTTGAGTTATAACGTATTTAACGTATTCATGATGAAGAATAATGTGTAATATGTCGTAATAAAGCGGAGGAGCAGGAAGTGAGACACTCAGGCTAGGCTGTTGCCTCAGCTCAGTCAGTCCTATGTCCTCCTGCTGCTTTTCTTTATTACAATGAATGTCTTCACTGTCCAAAAGACAAATAACACGTGTCCACCTCTTGTCTTGTTTCCAGTGAAGTGTGGACACTGTCTTTACGCGTGTTACACGAGCTCTTCCTTACGTCAGTCTGTCTGTCCCCACAGACCAGTTTGACCTGCCATAAAGTAGTCATTCTTGACAGGCCACACAGGTGTCACTCATCAAATGAATGATGGCTGAGTTCCATTTCGCTCCCTTTTAGCTCCCTTAGTGCATGATTATATATGTATTTGTTTATTTTGACATGAGACAGTGTACATTAATGAACATTTATTTGGACAGATAAGAGAAAAAGTGTGCATAATAGGCCACTAACGATTATTTTATATATATATTATCATTACATTCAAATGAATTTATCTGACGATTATTTTCTCGATTAATTGAGTGATCGTTTCGGTAAATACAATGTTGGGAAATGTGTCATCTCTAGCTTGGTAATGATGTTTTCAAATGTCTTGTTTTGTCCACAAACCAAAAACTGTTTAGTTTAAATTATTTATTTTCTATATGGGGCAAATAAGCCAGACAATATTGACATTTAAGAAGCTGAAAAATTCACAAAACTTGTTTTAATTTCTTGAGAAAACTCTAAAACCAAATGATCAGTGAGCAAAACAGTTGACATTTAAGTTCAACCAAAGATTATTTTCATAATCCATTAATCTGTTGATTACTTAACCGATTAATGTCGTAAAATATCAGAAAATGTAAAAATATATCATTGTTTACCAAACTTGGTAATTATGATGTTCTCAAGTGCCTCGTTTTATCCAGAAGCCAAAATGATTCAGTTTTAATGATTTCTTTGTTATTTGGATTTAAGAAGTTGAGAAACTTGTTTTAATTCTTTAGAAAACTCTCAAACCAAATGATCAATTATCAAAACAGTTGACATTTATTTATGACAGTTATTAATTGATTAATAATGATTAATACTTTGTAAACCAGACAAAAACATGTAAATTAAATGAATCACTAGTTCATACAGCTGTACAGAACAGTGACAAGTGGTGGATTCATTGATTAGTCCTGTGTGACACAACATTAATCAGCAGTTTTCTTTTAATTAAAGTAGTAATTAGCTATTTGGCACTTCATGTTTGTTAAAAAGTGCTTCGTCTTCATATCTTTGACATCATAAACTGTCATTTAACTACATCGGCTTTAAGACTTTACTATCTCCAGGCAAGAAAATAAGATGCGGTGCATTATGCTATCGTCGTTCGTTAACTTGTCATTTTAACGCGCTCCTACGTTACGAAGAGGCATTTCTACCAAACTGTAATGTCGTTGGCGACGATCCAAACATGGATTAAACCTCAGATTTGCCTCACTGGGTTTTCACGGGCTGCATTCGAAGCTTTGTCAGAATAGGCAGCGCTTCCTGTTTATGCTGAGAAAGTTCATTTTCAGCCTCACTGCATCCTGTGCTTCACTTTCAGGTCGCGCCCACATAGATTGTAAAGGTAGAAATTGACCAGATTAGTATGTGTGTGTGTTGTACACGACCTGGGTTTAATATAACTTTATGTATGTGTGTGTCTCTGCAGCTACTCCTGAATAGAGGTGATGAAGGTGTGGACATGGACTCACAGTCGTGCACAGATCACTCCATCCTGTCCATCTTTGACGACCCCACACTCGTATCAGAGGTCAGTGTTGAAGGCCAATTGTGGGATTTTATTATTGGATGATCAGAAAACCCTTGAAAATCCTTGTGCAGTGATGTTAGCGCAGCTGACAACAGTTTTGCGGGTTCTTTGACAAAATCAGAGTTATTATTTTGAATAAAAATCATTATTTCTAATCTTGTCAATGTCTTGACTATATTTTCTATTCATTTTGCAACTCTTTTGATTAATAAAAGTGTGACTTTTAATGGGAAACACAAACAAATTGTATAGGTGACCCCAAACTTTTGAACAGTAGTGTATAAATGGCCAAACTGAATGTATGAACACAACCTGAACTGAATCATCCTGCGCCTTCCTCTTCTTCTGCTGGAATTAGGTTTGTGTCAATTTTTCCAAACCACACTTTTCACAAAGCAAACAACACTTTTTTTAAGAAGCAAGCAACACTTATGAATTAGGCAAACAAAAATGAACCTCAGAATACACAAATTTGCCTGTTTATAATCTGACAAACGTTAGCTACTAAGACGGCGCAAAGAACAAGAACAAACAAATTATTCCGATCGTTGCAAACAAAACGTGTATTAGCAAACAATAAAATACAATATTTTTGAATGACTCAATCGATTTTTTTAATTGCAATTTGTGATTGTAGTGTTGCTTGCTTTGTGGAAAGCGTGGTTTGAAAATATTAACACAAATCTAATTCCATAGTGTAAAGACATTCTGGAAATATTTTATGATAGCGTAGTGCTGGGCGCGTTAACGTGATAACGGCGTCAACGTTAACGCATGACGACTGACCGGAAAAAGACGCGCGGGACTCCCGATAGTTAAAACGAGTCTCTAAAGCAACGCTAAACTTTTCAAAACAGAGGCTCACATACGCAGTGCACAGGTACGCTGGTTATTTGTAGCGCTGCTCTTTTCATTTAATAATCAGACCGTGCGTCTTTTTCCAGTCAGTCATCATGGAAGCATGTTAACCTAGTGCCCAGCACTATTATAACATTATACTACAAAATAACTGCTTTGAAATAACGCTGTATTAGTATTCCAAAACGTCAAAACGAGTGCTGTATCCTGAGAGTAGTAGTACTGCTGAAATTTTAATAATACCCTAGTTGTTTGGAGTATCTCCATGAATTTGTTCATAAGATGTGTGTGTGTGTGTGTGTGTTTTTTTCCCAGGGTAAGAGTGGAGTGGAGGAGGAGAATGAGTCCTTGCTGTCAGCTTTGACTGAGATGCTGGACAGCGTGGAGGACGACAACGTGACCCTGTCTCCTTTTGATGTTCTGCCAGACACCAAACTCCTCACCGGCACAGGGAGCAGGGACATGTCAGTGGTGAGTAAATGATATAAAAGTGTCGTGCATAACACTTAAATATGTCACTGTGATGTTCCTGTGCTGCACACAGGAAGCAACAGCAACATTGCGCTAGTAAAGCAAGACGCCTGGTTGGAGTTAGACTGAAAACACGGCTCAAAAAACCCAGTCATTCAGCAGTTTGATGGGTAGAAAATCACATGGTTTAATCCATTCTTTCCTTCTCTTTAGGTGGATTTACTCAGCAGCAGAGTTACACCAGGAGCCAAATGCAACACACAACAAACCCCAACAGTCTTTCCCTCCAAAGCTGAGCTGGTGGAGAAAGAAGTCGAGGTTTTCACCTCGACCTCTCTCGTCAACCTGGTTAAGCTCATGCACCCGTACTGTCTGAAGCTGCATGTGGAGGAGGACAGTGCAAAGAGGAAGAACTGCACATTATTCACCCAGGAAGAGGTGTGGAGGTACGAGAGGCCCAACGAAGAGAGCGATGAAGAGATAAATGTTGTGTCGGATGACGAGGAGCCTGTGAAAGAGACGAAGCGGAAAGGCGAGGGAGATGATGGGAGATTTCTGAAGAGTGTGCTAGTGAATGGAAACTCACCCAGAAAGAAGAAAAGAGTGAGCTTTGGCCCAATTCAAGTGGCTTCTTTTAACACATCAGAAGAGGAGACTTTGAATGACACAGGTGAGGCTGTGTCACTTCCACCAAACGGTCCACAAGCACTAGTAAATTCAGCTGAGGCAGCGCTCGAACATCAAACAACGTCCTCAGAAGACAAGTGTGACAAAGACAAAGAGGACGCTGTGCCACCTAAAGGCGAGACGAAGGCAAAATCACTGAGCCTCCAACAGTACAGACAGCTTCGCCAGAAGAGGCAGCCCCTGGTGGAGGAAAAAGGGAACAACGCAACCAAGTGGCCCTCTGTACCCGAGCCCCCCACGGAGTTGACCCCCATCCTCTGTTTCGTGGGACAAAAGACAGCACAGCAATATCTGGACTCATCTAGCACTCATCAACAACAACATAAACCCGGAAACAAGACTCTTTCCCATCATGCCCCTCTGTCACTAAGGCCAAAACCATCAGCTCCTCTGAACTGCAGCACATTAAAGCGCCCAAGACCTGAATCCAAATCCCTCCCAACTGACAGTCCACTGCCAGACGCCACAGCTCACCCACAGGTGAAGATCCCCAAAGTCATCAAAAGTCCTGTAAAGAAACCGTCGTTGGTCAGTAGCGATCCTCCCAACCCTGTCCTCGTCCCCCTGCCGGTTTGTCAAACAGCATCACCCGTCACTGCCCTCATATCACCAGAGTCTGAAAGCTCCACACCCTCACAAAAACCCCAACAGGAATCCCCAGCATGTTCTCTTCAAAAACTGCTGCCGCCCTCAGAGCCAAAGCCTCAGCTGCTGCTAGCAAAGCAACACAGCCCCAACCTCCTGCAGGACAGTCCAAGCAAAATAGTCTCAGGTGTATCGTCTAAATGTCCTCCTGCCATGACACAAACACAAACCCAGCTGCAACCAAAGACTCCTCACTCACCAATTGCAGTCACAGTGAAGCAAATAAGGTGTTCCTCCTCCTCGCCAACTTCACCCACTGATGGTCCCATTCAGATGAAGAGGGCGGCGTCTTCTCCTGAGGAAACACAGGCCACTCTTCAGGTTGACTGTCCAGCACAGAGTGCAATATCTGACTCAGGTAAATCTGTTATGAGCCAGTTCACAGAATCATAGCAAACGATAAACCAATCATTAATCTAAGGGCCCACACTGGGAATTAGCTGACCTGACGGGATTTGAACCCCAGCCCAGTGTGGACTATACCACTGAGCTATACCAGCTGCTTATTTCTAAACCAGAGAAAAAGCAGTCTGTTGCCTTAGTCTGACTAAGACAAACTTGCTGAGTCGGAGTGTACATGCTCCGTCTCCGTCTCCATAGGTGGCGATGTATCGCTCTATAAGCTAGTGCGTATTGAATCAGCTTCCTGTACCTTTACATCACAGCAAAAGAAACTGCAAACGATGCACTCTGTAGCACTACGTCGTCTCCTACTACTTCCTGGTCAAAGATTGGTTATTGCAGTCCGACTAAGCACGTACATCCAGGAGTAATCGGACTATGAGTCGCATTATCCGGGTATGCTAGTCCAACTAAGACTAGCTCGAGCTTAGTCGGACTAATGTGTTTACATGACATTACGGGAACTGAATTATTGTCTTAGTCTTTTATAATGCATGTAAACGCACTAGAGCTGCACACATGATAGCGGCCACCAGTCACTGTCATTAATGATAATAGCTAATGATAACAATTGTCGTACTACAGTTAAAAAGACGCAGTGCTCTATCGGTACCTCTTGTCCGATCAAATGTTCACTAAATTGTTGCTGTTCTTTCACTACAGGGATTGTAGCTGCTGATCTGACCAGCCTGCTGGAGCAGTTTGAGGAAACGCAAGGTTAGCGATCACACCACTGGTTAATTGTTTGTTTAAATGTTGACATCTGGTTGTTGTATAATCGCTCCTTCTTCTTCCTGCTTCAGCTAAAGAGGAGAGAGTTTGTGAGAATGCGACTCCAGCTTCACACCGACATACAGACGGACACATGCAGCTGCAAGGAAATCCGTCTGTGGCTTCAAAAACGACCTCCGCAACCTCCTCAGTGGAGTCACTCGAACTAGAATCACTCAGGAATCCGCCACAACTCAAGCCACCGGAGCATGTGGACGTCCCCGAGCCCCTCGGCACTGAAATCATCCTCAGCACTCCCGCCAAACGCAAGACTTCCACATCCAAAGCCATTCAGATCATCGACCCACGACCTCTACCATCCAGGAAAACTCACATTAGCACTTCAGATCCTCCTCCTCCTCACGTGTATTTATCTATATGCGCTGATCACGATTACTGTGGCTCTGTGGATCAGTCGCTGACAGGTGCTGCACAGCGCAGCAGAACTAAGCCTTCTCCACTCAAGGATGTTTCTAAGATTACTCATGAATTTCAGGTAAATTCTCTGGTCTCAGGTACTGCTTCTGCTGCTGCTGAGTGGAAAACACAGACCTCAACTGGACACACAACGTGTGCATCACAACATCACTCTGAGCAACCCACGGCCAGATCAAAGACATTCACAGAAGAAGCTCTGCACTTTTCAGACTGTGCTGCTGCTGCTGCTGCTACAGGAGATAAAAGTGACGATAAGGCAGCTCTGTACACTCTTCCTACCCCTCCACCCAGCCCTCCTAACAGAGGGAGGGAGAGGACGACATATCAGAGAAGATCCCCTCGTTCTGACTCCAGCTCCAGCTCACATTGCTCCTCCTGCTCCTCCTCCTCATCGTCGTCTTCCTCCAGCACGTCTCGCTCTCCAAAAAGACGGAGGTAACCGTCTCCCATCCACCATTCGTACATCACACTGCTCTCCGATTGTCTTCCGTGACTCACTTCCACATTGTCAACATGCAGGCTCCATCACAGGCGCTCAGAGAGCAGCTCCTGTTCCTCGTCGCCCTGTCGCTCCATCTCCCGCTCACCGCCTCGACGATACAGGCTGGCCAGCTCCAGGTCGACATACAGCAGGTCCAGATCCAGGTCTTGGTCGCAGTCCAGGTCCCCATCCAGATCCCGATCACCGTCCCCGCAGGTTTGCCTCAGGCAGTGGAAAGATGTTTACAGGTTTGAAAAATATACACGTTCTACATTTTTGTACTGAAACTATATCAATATACCAATGAATGATCACATAAATAACCACAAATCATGATTATTTCAAACAATTTTTGAATATACCTTAAAATACAATGAATTATCTTATATTTTATATATCTTTACTCATGCTGGGTCTTTAACCGGGGAATTCCACTGAATGCATGTGTTTTTGCCAGATGACGAGTAGGACAGGAAGTAGGACATTAAAACATTAAAAGTGTTTGGTTTTTCAGGATAAAAGCCCCCATTTTGTCATAATAGTTTCAATTATTTTGTCTTTGTAATTGTTTGGGCCCATAGTATTGATAGAAAATAATTATGACTTCTATTTTGACTGTGACCTAAAAAAAATGTTGTGTTTACAAATGAACGTAAATGTATAATTTAAATGAGAGCAATAAAACATGAGACCTTATACTTTAAAATCATAATTGAACACAAAATGAAAAATGCTTAAATAACTAAGATTTTTTTTTTATAAGACTAGTCTGAGGCCCACCTGCAATACCTCCAGGATCCACTAGATGGCTGCAGCCCACACTTTAGGAAACACTGGTTTAGAGAAGTGATTAATGAACGGTTATTTATCTGATTAAACTAGATTTAAGTAAACACTGTGCACATGATGAACAGTGGTATCATATTTTGTCATTACAAAACTGTGGCCACTGGAGGGCGCCATTGGGTAAACCTTTTTCTCCTTTAATTTTTTTTTTTCCTACTATATTATTAAAATGTATTATTAATCAACCGTTTTATCCACATTTATTAGTACTTGCATACATTTGATCTATGCTGTAATAAACCAGTATTAACTCTGTTTTTCCCTCATCACAGCAGCAAAGAGTCCAGGAGGCTCAGGAGAGAACACGAGATGAGGATTCAAAAACTTAAAGCCATAGTGAGTAAAAGGATTGCATTGCAAGATTGTCTTAAAGACAAAAAGTAATGAGCTGCGAGTGACTCTAAAAAAAACAATCCCCTGAAACAGGACGAGCGCAGGGTGGTGTACGTGGGTCGCATCGGCAGGTCGATGACACACGACGAACTGAGAGAACGCTTCTCTCAGTTTGGAGAGGTGGAGTGTGTGTCGCTTCACTTCAGAGACAGAGGGTACGCAGAAGCGATTCAAAACTGTGCTTTTGTTTTCTTTGTGGCGACTTTGTTATATTGAATATTGTGCACCTCCTTGTTCCCACAGCGACCACTACGGCTTTGTCACGTTCTACAACATGGACGATGCCTTCGCTGCCATCGATAATGGCTACAAATTGAGGAAGCCCGATGAGCTGCCGTTTGACCTTTGCTTTGGCGGCAGGCGACAGTTCTGCAACTCCAACTACGCAGATCTCGGTGAGACTCCAAAAGACTTGCTACAGATGCATTGGATTTATAAGCATATCCAGTAGGGGTGGGAATCTTTTTTTGGGCTATGGTTTGATTCAAAACTATTTGATTCATAATGATTTCCAAGTTTTAAACATTTATCCATGCTTGCATGGAATTGTTGTGACTGTTGAACGTCGCTAAAGGAGCTAACAGTGGTAAACGGTGCCTGGACTGTCAGTCGGAACAGGGTTAAGAACTGAATGAGCACCTTTACTAAATAGCTGTCAGTGTAAATCCACGTCAGCTAAAACACACTTATAGTACCATTACTTTGAAAAGCCTCAGAGACAGTGCCAACACAACCTCAATGTTTTAATAACGGGAATGTCCACTGTACATAAACGTCTCTCTCTCTCTTGTCCTCAGACGCTTCCAGAGACGCTGAATCGTCTGCTGCCATGAACAGGTTTAAGGACGTGGACTTTGATTCGTTGTTGAAACAAGCCCAGAGAGGATTAAACACGTAGCACAACCGCGAAGCGGATGAGCGAGGATGAAACGATGAACTTCAGAGGGTTTTTTTTGTCGCTCGTGCTTATGTAGCAAATGTTTGTACGTCAATGTTGTTGTTCTTTTTTCATGTTTTGATTCTTAATATGCATGCAGTTTTCATGTCTGCAGTAAATATAAACTTACGTAGCACTCTTTATTTGAACTCATGGTATTAATGGAACCAGTTGATTATTATTATTATATGATGTTTTTTTTTTACATTCCATAACAGTAGTAAAGAATTACGTTATTTTAAAAAGAAAATAAAGACTGTTGTGTTTACCGATTTAACTGTTTACTCAATACATCACTTGTTTAATGTGGTTACAGTGAGCCACAGGTGAACATGTGCGTTATTGTTGTGGAATTAAACTGTCGCAACATTAAACCACTTTGTTCTGCAGCCAAAAGTCTTAATGTTACTCTCTCATATTATCATTTAATATAATAACAAATAATTTAATATTATTTGTTCTAAAGACAGCAGATCAAACTCTTTGTAGCCAGGTGTTATTGGTCCTTAGCAAACGCTGTAGTTTAATGAAGGTGAAACGCAAACATCAGAGCTGTGACAAGGAAGTTACACCCTGGAAATTTACAACCTATGCCTTTTCTCTGCGACTAATTGCATACTGGAAATTTTACTTTATGATATTTAAAGAAATTTCAAGTAAAACATCCCATATTCACACTTTTTAAATTGGAAGAATTATAATAAAAACTTCCTAATCACTACTTTATCCGGTAATAAAAGTGCCAATAAACTTCACACTCTTTCTTGTGTTCAATAACGTGCATCAATTACATGCGCACACCCTTTCAAAATAAACTTCCGGTTAAACGGGAAGTGGCGGCAAACACTAAAATACACGACAAATTACAATTGCCAACGTTACACAGGCCAACAAGTTTTTTACATTTAGAAACATCACATTTCACCCAAAAGCGTACTTTATAAAGTCACATTATATAAAATATGAGCATAAGCATGAGTGTGTTTCAGTAACTCACCAAAAGAATGTATTTTGACGCAGTTGAAGAGAAAATAATCTTCTTTCACGCCAGAGACACTGTTCTTTCTTTCAAAGTGTCTGTCTTCTGTCATGACTCAGGACTTCCGTCACGCCACAGACCTGACAAGACACTCTCAGGAGCACCAGGTGCTTTTCTCCGAGGATTCATAAACTTCACATTCGCGTGAACACGTGGGTACCGCCGCGGCGCAGGGCTGTTAAGACGCGACTGATGTACGCATGCGCAAGAAATAAAACCAAGCGAAACAAAACAAGAGCTCCGTCAGAGACTGATGTGACTGTTCTGTTACAAACAGAAGCCACTGGAGCTGCTGCTGCTACTGCTGCTGCTGCTGCTGCTGCTGCTGCTGTGTGACCAGAGTCAGGCTGAGTGGAAGAAGACATTACACTGTACTATATTAGAAACACCATGTCGACACCGAGCAGGACCAAGACCCGGACTGGGAGTGAGCCAGGGAGTGGGAGTGGGAAAGCCCGGTTCATCTCTGGAGTGGTGGAAGGTGAGCAGACTGACTCCCTGATCCCAGACTCAGGTGTCAGTGTGTCACTGTGAATGAGCATCTCCTTTATTGTCATGTTTTCACTTCTCATAAACTCGACCTTTGCTTGCACCAGGATTTTATGGGCGACCATGGACTATGGAGCAAAGAACAGAGCTCTTCAAAAGGTACTGTATGGGTACTTGACTTTGCCATGTGAACTATTTGATTAAGGCTGACTGGATGTGTTCAGCAGGTAATACAAGTTAATA
The DNA here is from genome assembly GCF_963457635.1 of Microchirus variegatus. Taxonomy (NCBI): domain Eukaryota; kingdom Metazoa; phylum Chordata; class Actinopteri; order Pleuronectiformes; family Soleidae; genus Microchirus; species Microchirus variegatus. Next base: position 6,602,836 of record NC_139820.1, read on the forward strand.
ATGTTGACAATCACTGGGTACACAGGGAGGGCACAGAATAAAGTGTTGACACCTGCTGAGGTCCTCTGCTGCTGCTGTCATCCACCTGCATCACCTGTTGTTTGCTAAGAAATCAGCCACCAGAGGAAGCTGACGTACCACTGGTGGTGCACGTACCACGGTTTGAGAAGCGTGGCCCTAGATGGTATCATATCGGCTAAAAATCACTTGAATGAACTGTGTTCGTCTTGAACACGTCTGAACATGTCGAAATGCATTGGTTTGCCGACATGTTACTGACACTTGGTGTACCTAATAAAGTGGCTGCTCCTGTCACTTGTTAGATGTTGGATCTATGGGACAACATAGAGTAGAACAAACCTTTATTCGTTCTTTATCCACTGCGTACGTTCTTGATATTTGGAGACTGGAGCTGACATTAGGTGAAGGGGGCGGGGCACATCCTGGCTCAGGCTGCCATTCCATCACAGGGAAAACATTCAGACAGTCACACACACACACACACACACACACACACACATACATATATATCATGTATTAAACATCTACTTAGGATTGGTACTTATATGCAGTGTTTCTCTAACTGTCTGGATTAACAGGGAGCAGAAGTGGGGACTGAACTCGTACCTTTACGCCCCCAAAGATGACTACAAGCACAGGATGTACTGGAGAGACCTGTACTCTGCTGAGGAGGCTGGTGAGTTTTTCTACACACATATATATATATATATATATATATATACATACATACATATGTACCTACACATACATATATATGTACATACATATATATATATATATATATATATACATTTACATACATATATATATACATACATACATGCATACATGTACATATATATATATATACATACATACATGTACATATATATATATATACATACACACATACATGTACATATATATATATATACATACATACATACATGTACATATATATAAATATACATACATACATACATGTACATATATATATATACATACATACATACATGTACATATATATATACATACATACATACATGTACATATATATAAACATGCATACATAAATGTACATATATATATATACATGCATATATACATACATACACACGTGTATATATATACATGCATACATACATACACATACATATATGTATACATATATAAAAACATCTCATTTGCTGTTTTCAATCTAGTCAAATCATCTGTATATCTAGAGAAAAAAACAAACAAGTTAAAGGCACCGCAACATAAAAGATATAAGACATAAAATCACTACAATAGAAGTAAAACAATAAAATAGTGACATAATAAAGTAGTAAAGTGGTTAAAAACTACATCGAAGTGTCCAGGTTGTCTTTTCAGTCAGGGTCGAGGATCGCAACGAATGATTATTTTCTCAGGTAACACTGTAGGTAGTTGTGTTTGTCACAGAATGCCAGAAAATGAACAGGACAAAACGAAACTCAAGCAAAATGAAAAAGTGAAGCCGGTTCATCGGCTTTCAGGAAGGTCAGGGATGGAGCTGCATGTTGTGGTTAAAAACAATATTAGGATGAATGAATGGACAGGAGTCTCTGCTTAGAGACTAGATTTAATTACACAAGTCTGTTATCACTGCTGTTACACACTGAAGGGCATTGATGATGATTTAAAGTCTGACCTGCTTTAAACTACCATGTCTCTGGTGTCAGGTGTCTCTTTAGTGCACGTCCATCGCTGGACTTTGCACCGTCAGCGATTCTGAGAACAAAACATCTGGCTTTAATTTATTGTGCTGCTGTTATTTCATTAGACTCATCATCAGGCGTGAAGCTAAAGCGTCCTCCAGAGAAACAGTTTACTACTCATCAGTGCAAACTTTTAATTCACCTCCTCATCAGCATCTTGTGTTGTTTTTTTTTTTCTGTTGTTTTTCCCCCCAGAACAACTCGTGGCCTTGATTTCAGCAGCGAAACGGCACAACGTCGACTTCATCTACGCCCTCTCCCCTGGCCTGGATATGACTTTTTCCAGCCCTAAAGAGGTCGCCGCCCTGAAGAGGAAATTAGAACAGGTAGGACTTTGTGTGCAGGGATAAAGAAGGGTGGAGCTCAAGAGATCTTTCCATCTCGGTCGTGTTTAGTTTTATGGCTCTCTGCAGCTTTGTTTTCACACGACTGTACACTACTTTATAAGAAGTACGGAGTCCTGGAGGTGACATAAGTGTTTTGGTGTTTTGACACCAACACATATATACATATATGTCATTTTTGTTGCGCGCCCGGCACACTACGGCGACCATAAACCTAGCTTAGCCGGTTAAAGATGAGATTATACTCGCCGTAGTGTGATATATTACCGTAATTACACGACGGTTTGTGCCATCGGTTTCTGCCAGAGGTGGAATAAGTACTAAAATATTGTACTCAAGTAAAAGTACCAATACTTTGATGAAATATTACTCAAGTAGAAGTTAAAAGTAGTTCATTTGAGATGTACTTTAAGTAAAAGTTAGTTAGTTACTTTGCGTGGTGGGGTGTGAGGGTATAGAAATATGACAAGGGGTCAGAAATCCAAAACTATTTTGGAGCTCACGCGCCCGGCGCGACACAGGATTTTACATCAATTTTGTGCCGGTGCTAATCACATCATCATTCGTCTGGTTCTGGTGTATATTTTCCCCCTGTAGGTCTTCATTGTACAGTATTTTTACTCGGTAAAGGATAGGATTTATAAAGTAACTAGTAAGTACAATACTTGAGTCAATACGTACTCAAGTAAAATACAAAATCGTTACTTACCGCCGCCGTTTCCTGCAAGCTGAGAAGTTGCACGTCAGAGCCAACACGTGGTTATTACGGTAATGTCACTCATGTTGTCGCAGGAAGCCGGTGAATAACTAACAGCCAGATATTGGCGGTTATTGTGGAAAAAATTGGCACAATCACTTACTTACAGTGTATTTTCTGCCCCTTTTATTGTTAAAATAAGCAACAACAAAAAAAGTCCAGACGGACATTTTGAGGTGTTAAAGGGTTAAAGCGTTAAAGCGGACTACAACGCAGGGCATTGTGGGTAAACGCAACCAAAACTTTCGCACATGTAGAACGATAGCTCGATTTGAATCAATAGATGAGAGCGTTTTCTTACTTTGGGGGACAGGTGAGGGAGTTTGGCTGCAGATCCTTCTCTCTGCTCTTTGACGACATCAAGTCAGAGATGTGTCCGGCTGATAAACAGGTGTTCAGCTCCTTCGCCCACGCTCAGGTGGCCGTCACCAACGAGGTGTACCAGCACCTGGGAGAACCTGACGTCTTCCTTTTCTGTCCCACAGGTGAGACTATCTGTCTTTCCCCCCCCCCCTTTTTTTTTTATTAATCTCATGTTGAAATTCCATTATTCTGTTTTAAATCTCTTAGATTACTGTGCTAAATTATGCACTCCCAACGTGCCTCAGTCGTCTTACCTGCTGACTGTGGGAGAGAAGCTGCTGCCTGTTATCGACATACTGTGGACAGGTGAAGTCAAAACCCAACACGTGCAATTACTTTTATCATTTATTTCCTTATTCTCACCTTCTTTTGATGATTCAGGTCCTAAAGTGGTGTCCAACAAAATCTCCGTCGAGTCCATAGAAGAGGTTTCCTCTGTCCTGAGAAGGGCGCCAGTCATTTGGGACAATATCCACGCAAACGATTACGACCCTCAGCGACTTTTCCTCGGACCCTACAAGGTCAGTACGAGCACGAGTTCCATCACTGAGGATCTGCGACAACAAATAAGAATCATGTGTCTCATTCGTCTTTTGTGACACAGGATCGACCCACCGAGCTGATTCCCAAACTGAGAGGAGTGCTCACCAACCCCAACTGTGAGTTTCACCCCAACTTTGTGGCCATCCACACTTTGGCGACATGGTGCAAGGCTGCGACACGTGGAGGAGCGAGGGACGTGGAAATGGGTGAGTGACGAGTCGGATCATGTGTTAAATGGAGTCCAGGTACTTTAAGATGAAGTCCTGTAGGTGTATGCTACCGTTCAAAAGTTTGGGGTCACTTAGAAATGTCCTTATTTTTGAAGGAAAATCACCTTTTTTCAATGAATATAACATTAAATGAATCAGAAATACACTCTACACATTGTTAATGTGGTAAACGACTATTCTAGCTGCAAATGTCTGGTTTTTAATGGAATATGTACATAGGTGTATAGAGGCCCATTTCCAGTGTTCTAATGGTACATTGTGTCTTCTAATCGCGTTTGAAGGCTATTGGATGATTAGAAAACCCTTGAAAACCCTTGTGCGATTATGTTAGCACACTTGAAATCTTATTATTTTGAATAAAAATCATTATTTCTAATCTTGCCAATGTCTCGACTATATTTTCTATAAATTTTTTTACTCTTTTGATGAATAAAAGTGTGACTTTTAATGGAAAACACCAAAAAATTGTATAGGTGACCCCAAACTTTTGAACGGTAGTGTATGTTTAAGTGTCTTAACAAATCCTGACCTTCATCACCAGGCGAAGAAGACGACGACCCGTGCTACAGCCCTCAGAAAGCTCTGACCCTGGCCCTCAGCGAGTGGCTGCAGGAGTTCCTGAGCACGGATCAACCTGGAGGTAGAATCTCACGAGAGAACACTTCTCGCTCAAAGTTGCACTTTTAAGTGTGTTGTTTCAAAGCAAAGTGTGTTGGACTCGTCGTCAGATGAGGAGCCCATGCAGACAGACATGGGAGAAAGCTGCTATGTTCCCGGGCCTGGTGAGAAACCGCTGTTCACAGCTGAGCCTCTGACCCTGGACGACCTGAAGCTGCTGTCGGACCTCTTCTACCTGCCTTACGAGCACGGGGCCACAGCCAGGACCATGCTGCAGGAGCTGGACTGGCTCAAGAACAACGGCAGCTGCTGCTGCGCCACCGCTGCAGAAACAGACAAGGTGATGTCGTGCAGCTGCTGGAAATAATAATAATAATACACGCGTTGTGTTCCGTCGAATGACGTGAGGTTTGTTTTCCAGGCGGCAGAGTGGCGCTCGAGAGCGCAGCAGTTTCACGACCTGTGTGAATCGGTGACGAGGATGTTCGACCGTCTGTCAAACGCGCCGAGCCGCGGCGTCCTCTACGACCTCTACAACTACATCGGCGACATCAAGATGAGTGTGGGTATGGCTCGTGCCTATGTCAAAACACTGGGTGAGGACATTTAAAATCCTTTTAATCTGATTACATGCATGTCAGAGAACTGCTCCTCACCAAATCTGACCTAAATTCTGGATAACTTTTAGTCATTTAGAACTATTATTGTTATTCTAGTGACTAATATGCAAAATAGTAGAGTTAAAGGCATACTTCATACATACATCAACTTTTTCTATAAGAAAACTGACGTCTGTGCCACTTTGTAACCCATTTTCTCCCCACACCAAAGTCAATTTTTCTGACTTTTCTAATTGTTTTTTTCCGATTTACTCAAATTACACACATTTACCAACAAGGCAGTAGCAGTATACGAGCAGCTCCTGTGTCCACGCAACTAAAAAAACACTGGTTTTCTCGATGGACTTTGGTGCTTGAGAGCAAGCGAGTTTACAAAGAACCACAGTTTTCAGCTAAAAGGGTTCTGTTCTGGCTTAGATTTATGAGGAGAACCTTTTTGTTAAGTCAGATTTAATGAAACAGGTCATCTCTCTAGCTAACCAAAGTCTGTCTGTTGTCGAAACTGGTCACTGACCAGCGTGATCACACTCTACTGTAGCCTCAAATGTCACGATGTCTTTGTTCCCCACAGGAGAGCAGGGTCAACCCTCTGCCCACCTCATGAACGATGACCCTGAACCCTGGAGAACGAGGGGAGGACTCTCAGGGGAGTTCCAGGTAATGAGTGATGGTTAAAACTGCCCATTTTATAATCAATAATTACAGGTTTGAGTGCGACTGATAACCAAAAAAGCACCCGAGAGAGTTTCCGACCATGAAAAAGGCAGTTTAATGGGACATACACTTCTTTTTCCTTCTATTCCACCTCTGAGCTGCTACTGTACACGACATTTTGTGTCAGAGAATTGACCACACGCAGAGTTATTACCTTGTCCGGTGTCTGCAGAAGTGAAGTGAGAATAGTGGTCAGTGATGAATTATCGATATAAGAATATACTGAACGTTTACTTTTGTGCTAACAGAGAATGGTGCCCGGACATGGAATCGGGGACTTATTCAGATATCCACCCATGACGTCGGTGTACTGCATACGGCCGCACTGCCCCGAGGATAAGGTAAAGATGGCAGGTCCTGAGGCGCCATGGTGCGTTTTGGTTTAAGTGCAGTCCTGTTCCCTTTCATAGACGGCGGTGCAGAGGATTTTCACGGAGATGCGGAGAGCAGGAGAGGGCCAAGTCCCTCAGGTGACTCAGTCTGCGCTTATGTGCGACAGGTCAGAAATAAGCACTTACTTCTAATTCTTATGATTCTTGCCTTCACACCACGTTAACGTCCCGCGTGGTGCACCGCAGTCTGTCAGCAGGTGACCTGTGCCCTTCCCCGGACTGTGCTCTTGTCCTGGAGGACGAGATTGGGGTGTGTGGTTACGCGCTGGCTCTCATTGATGCCCAACCAGCTGCAGCAAAGATTCAGGTGATTTAAAGCAAAGATTCCTTTTTTACCAAAACATTACATGCAATATTCTTTCACTGTATGTGAACTCTCACCTCTAGAGGGCAACAAGTGACTCTGTGTTCGAGGACTTCCCCTCCTTGATTACTATTCAAGTGCTTCCCCGGGTCAGCGATCCTTCTCCAGCCAAGCGCCTGATTGGTCAGCTGTTGTCCTGCGTCAGGAGCAGCGGTGAGACCTCGTAGAACTGTCCTGTAACAGCTAGAATTGACAATAGCTGGGTTTTAATGGGCTGAATATTCTATTCAACTTAATCCAACTCGGCCTTCGTTTCTCCTCACAGGTTCCAGAGGAGCGTTCTGCGAGTTGAGGGAGAACGATCGTCGCATGATCCAATTTTACACTCACCTGGGCTCCTTCAAACTCGTCAAAGTGGCCGGTTCGCCTCGGGAAGTCCTCGCCATGGCAACGAGCCTGTGAAACGCATTATCTCGCGCAAACGCTTCCCTGCCGAGGTCGAAAACACGCCGCGCATGGATGAATAATTCTTTATGATTTAAGGTGGAAAACTGGATTTTTATTTGATTTATATGCATATAATGTTAACACAGTGGAAATCTCACATGGGTAATAACTGTTAACAGACTATTAAAACCTAATCTTATTTTCCTTTTCTTCATTTATTACCATTGACTTTATATTTATATGAAAACCTATATGACACTTACCCCAGCTAGCATCTGGACGTAGCTTTCATCGCTTTTATCTGGTCCAGACAAAATGGACGTGAGTCTAAAGTGGGTCCACGTGACGCGAATATCCTTATGAACACACATTTTCTATCTGGGGCATGCACACAAAAACACAACATTTGATTTATATTGGATGGTCACGCTTAAATTGAAAATTTAACGTTTTAACTGCTATATTTCTATAGCAGTGAGTCTCAGGTTTTTTTGATATAAGCAGTGCACTCAAAGACATTTTAAAGTTCCAATTTTAATCTTTTTTTTTTTTTTTTTTACAAAGAGGTTACAAAAGGAATATATTAAGTTTATCTTACCATGGAATCGCTGGTGTCTTGAAAAGCTGACGACGTTCAGTCGATTCGCATAATGTGCGTTAAGGGTGACCCAGTAATAGACAGATATACAGTACACTTAATAGAACAAACTTCAGTGTGTCTAAAATAAATCAAAAACATCTTCCAGTAAGATCAATATTTCAAGTCATTGATGGACATTCATTTGTGTTGCCCTGAGTGTGTGTATGTGTGAGCAGCAGAGTGACTGCAGTGAAGGACGTCCTTAACTTTGGAGCCAGGACATTTAGACTTTCGCTGCACCCGTGGATGTCTTAAAAACGAGGTGTGGTCAGGCACGTTGCGTTACTGTTTTTAGGCAGCAGTAAGCCACTGCACCGTTCACCAACAAGAACCTGGTCTTAAGTCAACATTGCAGTATTTTCCTGCTTATTTAAATGGCGCTATTAGATGTGCTTATATAGGAGGGGTCACGATGCAAGTGCTTCCTCATCAACTATATGCAAGCTGAACGTGGGTGCATTTCCTGATCCTGTACAGTCTAATGGGCTTGTTAAAGTAATAACAAACAGGGGAGGTACAGGGTCTAAACCATCATTTAAAACAGGGTCCAAGATAGTTAAAAAAAAAAAATCCCTCACAGGTCTGCAGTTGTCTTCTGAATGTGCAGCTTTTTCCCTGCTCTTGCACTTGTCCATCATCATGTAATATAATCATAAAATATATAACTTTGTTATAAAGGTATTATTGCACAGTAAAATAAATCAGATAAGAAATTTCATACATAAAACTATAGGCACCACCAGTGTTGCATATAACTCCTTTGAGACACCTTCAGTCCTTCTGTTGTTGTTTTTTTAAATAAACTCAAGCCCCTCATATTTCACATCCCCAATCTTCGTCTCAGGCATCAGCACCTGGCCGTCGAGTGTAAACGCGATGATGTACGTGGCGATCCTGCCTGCGTCCTCCTCTGACTTTAAGGCCAGAACGATCTGGTCGTCCGTGTCCGGCACAAATTTGAAAGAGGAAAACCCGTGTGTGGGGTGGAGCGGTCCGACCTGCCGCATGGATATGAAGCTGAAGTCGGCGGGGCACGTCAGGAGGAGGTTGGTGGCGCGCCGCTCGTCGGCGGTCTCTTCGTATCGCTCGTGACTGGCTCGGCGAGGCAGGAAGAACCAGCGCTGGAGACGTTCACTCCACGCAGCTGATTCGTGTATAAGGTAGCCTGTGACAGTGAGAGGGAGCAGGGTGAGTAAGGGCTAAGAGTGAGACTCTTGGGTGTTGCAAAATTTTATCCCTCACCAAACATGGATCAGAAGAGTGATGTAATCTAATGAGTCTATTCTTCCACGAGCTGGGTAAAGCGATAAGCGCCATGTACATTATCTAAAATGGTGCATCTTTTGGAAGAACTAAAGACACACTTTTCTTAGTCGCAAAGTTAAATCTGCGATCAACATATTATGAAATTATCTGGATAGTTAATTAATTGGTTAACTAATCTCTATATGATGGGCTGTAGAGAGGAAGCGAAATCAAACTGAAAAAAAGAAAATCATGTGTGCACACCTGGAGGTTTGATCCCTGCTGCATTCCTCAGGGCATTGTAGTGCGGTACCCAGTTCTCGTGCTCCACGTCCCCATGGTAGCCAACCACTTTCACCCACTCCGGGTTGTTGTTGACGACTTCCCCTGAGGTCGTGGTCCACTCCTTCCCCAGGCCGCCAACGTATAGCTGCTCCTCCTTCACCGCCAACCACTCTGCCTTGAACCCTGCACACACAGATGAGTCAAAAAAAAAGCATGTTCATTGTCCCAGAAATAACACTCAAAAAGTCTAAGCCACACTCTTAAACATGGATAAACACACATAAAACTGTAGCTGGCATTAATGCAAGGAGATTGACTATAGCATGGTAATGGTAATTTAAGAAAAAATAAATAAAAATAGGGAGAGCTAATTATGAGAGAGGTCTCAGGGAAAATACCTTATATACCTCATATTTAACTGTTGTGGCTTTCTCAAAAAAGGGGTTTATAGAATTTATAACACATATTCTCGAAGAGGAACAAAACCCCCCCACCTGAGTTAGACAGTTCAATGCCAGTAAAGAGCAAAAAGCCAGTACGTTCAGTTTTGTTTTCAGCAAAAGTGCAAAACATTGGTTGTTTTTGAGCTGCTTTAATTCGTGTGTTGCTGTTTAAGTTGAAGTTGAGTTTGGGGTCACTTAGAAATGCCGGGAAAAGCACTTTTTTTTTTTCAATGAATATAAATGAATCAGAAATACACTCTATACATTGTTAATGTGGTAAATGTATAGGTGTATAGAGGCCCATTTGCAGCAACCATCTCTCCAGTGTTCTAATGGTACATTGTGTTTGCTAATAGCGTTAGAAGGCTATTGGATGATTAGAAAACCCTTGAAAACCCTTGTGCAATGATGTTAGCACAGCTGAAAACAGTTTAGCTGGTTCTTTGACGAAAGCAAAGTTTATTATTTGGAATAAAACAATGTCTTGTCAATGTCTTGATTGTATTTTCTATTCATTTTGCAACTCTTTTGATGAATAAAAGTGTGACTTTTAATGGAAAACACAAAAAAATTGTATAGGTGACCCCACACCTTTGAACAGTAGTGTAAGTTCAGAATCAGATTAATTCACCAAGTACGTAGACAAGTACTTCACAGCACAGTCTTAACATCTCTTCCTATCACCTTTAGAACCATCGACTGAAAACTAACCTTTGGAGACAGACCCATCACCGTCTGTTAATATAACCCAGGGGATGGCCCGGTTGCCCTCGATCCTGTACACCACTCCTGTCCGGTCGTCGACGCTGTACAGGTGACCGTTGAATGCCACAAGCTCTGATAGCTCCATACCTGCAAAAATAATTAATATATTTAAAAATAAATAAATAAATAAGCCACACATAGATTAAAACAAAGTATATATCCTTGTAAGTACTATATACCTCGTCCTTTCTCAGCCAGGTGACTCTCCAGGGTGATGGTCTCAGCATCCCAGTGCACTTGCAGTCTGTCAGCGCTCTGCGAGACAGTCAGGTAACCTGTTTTCATGTAGCTGAACCACGTCTGATCTCTAGAGCTGCGCGATGCTGTGTCCAGGTCTGCAATCACGCCTATACGGTAGCGGACGCCGTTCGTTGTTCTCTGTGGTGGACTTAGTGGGTAAGTGTCATTGTAAGACTTTTTCCTTTTCTCGCGTTGGACGACATTATGTACAGTTTGTTTGTTAGAGTCCCTGAGGACGTCGTCGTCCTCTCCCTCACCATACAGGTCCAAGCTGTGAGCACCGCTGCGGAAGTAACCTCTCGCAGGAGTGTGGTGCAGGTATAATACGAACACCAGAGCCAGCAGGGACACCACGGCAATGGCCCGCCATTTTGGGTAAAAGCGCGAGTCTGAGGTGGAAACGTGTGTCATGGACGCCAACGCCAGGGGGAGGCCTCGGGCGGTAACACCGAGGGAGGTCATGGAGGCGTCGTCTTCATTCTCATCATCGGACGTCGACTGGGGCTGATGGTTATCACGACCTTGGATGGAGAAAAGCACAGTTGACGACGTTGTTTAACACTTCCAACTGACAAACGCAATGTTGATTCAATAAAACTAAGAACGTTTTTACAGGTCAATTGTTTTATTCATTTCAAAGATGAGACGATGAAATCCAATTCCAATCCAATTTTATTTATAAAACACTATATTGAACGAGCTGGAGGTGAGTAATCATTGCTTGATATGCTCCCATATAAAGGGCATCGCAGTAATGTAGGCGAGTGGAAATAAAAGCATGAATGATCACGTGATAAAATAGATCTGACTGATTACTAAATTAATCTATTTTAAACTATAAACTATTTTGATAATTGATTTGAAGCTTTTTTCATTATTAAAACAATATTTCTGATTGTTTTAGCTTCTTAAATGTGAATATTTTCTTATTTGCTCCACATAACAAATCATTAAAACTGAATCATTTTGGTTTGTGGACAAAATAAGACATTGGAGAACATTGTTATTTCCAGGTTTGACAAACACTGATCAATGTTTAAAAAAACAACAACAACATTTTATGACATTTTATGGAGCAAGGGATTCGTCGAGCAGCTGTAAAAACTACTTTTAGTTACTGCACTGGTCTGACTTGTCTATCAAATTTGAGGTTACGGTCGAGTTTGACTCCCAGGTTTTGTGGTCTTCTTCTCATTAAAACTAAGCAAGTTTATTGCCATCCATGATTTTTATTTCATTGAGACAATCCAGAAGTGTTTGGACTGAAAATGTGGTGTTTTTCACTGAAAAAGGCAGTGTCCCTGAGCGCTTATAAATATTTGCAGGGATCTATCGTCATACTGCCACTAGGCTCCAATTATTTATTTGTTTACTCTTTAGATCTGTGCCTGACTTCCTACAGGCAACAAACGTTACCTGCGGGGCGCCTCCGCCAGTTTGCTTCCAGTGCAAACTCTGATCTCAGATCAAAAAAGGCTTTTTGTTCTCTTTGTTTTCTGCAAACAAAGGAGCTTTGTTTTGTTGTTCGGGCCGAACTTCTTAATATGCAAGCTGTGTAGGAACCCGAACCCTAACCAAAAATGGAATAATTTTAGTTGGTGGACCAAAAAAAAGGACAATTGAGGAAATCATCGACCACAAAAGTACTTGATTAATCCAGAAAATAGTCGACGGATGAATAGATCTGTGTGTAAACTGAAACTGTATATCGTCAAGTTTGAAGGGAGGGAACAATTTATGTGAACCTTTCCTAATCTCAACGTAAACCCGGTGATTACAATATGTCACACGAGTTCCAAGCATGGGGTTTATTCAAAACACTTGAGTTTTCAGGTGTTCGAGCAGGGCACACATTCACATGCACCGTCTGCTGAAATGTGACACGTGTGCTTGTTTTGAGAGAACACCGAACACCAAGGTAACCATCAACCATTCTGACACCAAGGTCAACCTACTGGAACTGACAGGGTTAATATCTACCTGTACTTGAGTGCAGCGGCTTCCAGTTCAATCTTTTTTTTTTACAGAACTGACCAATATTATCAGTTTTAAAATGTAATGAATTTCTTTTATATAATTGTAAAACTAAAGACAACATGTAGCATTGGGCTAGGTAAGAGTGCAATAACGGAGGCTGGACTTTCAGGACATCATTTCTAGGAGACTAGTTTTTCATGACATTGCCAGTAGTAAGTTGCTTTATCAATGTATTTATATCATCTTTGATCAAAATAAAGTTGGTAGTTGCTGAAAAAGTGGAAACACAAGTTGGTTTTGATTTTCTACGATGATTACAGTGCAGTACGGCTGTTTTTGGTTTGGTGAGGGCGACACTGGGGGTCTGGTTTGGCATTTTACTTCCCCAGTTGTTCATTTCGACTAATTCTCTCTTTTTCAACAGGCAGACAAGCGTGTTACAACACTTTCTGTAGCTCAGTTTCTACGCAACACAACTTCATGGATGAAGTGCAGGTCATTGTTGACTGATTTTCTAATTAGCTTTTCTCGTCGACATATCTACAAGAGGAAAGAAAATCCCAATGGCATGGACATGTGTATCCATTATTGTACATATTATGGTTATTACATAAAAGAAGCACATCCTTTGTCCTCGCTTTCACCTCTATTCATAAATCAGTTTGAAATCTAGTAACCCCCGTCGCTCTCTTACATAATAATGAGCTGAATTGTGCCACATGCAAATCTTAGCATACACAGCGTCTGCAGGACAAAAAGAGCTGTTTGAGAACAATCCAACTTTACCACTATAAGCAGTTTGGCAGGTGGAATAACGCCTGAAAACTATTGGTCAAATATTTGGGTGGAATCACGCTCTGAGGGTATTAGGCCTCTGGTTATTCACAAAAACCTGTAGTCCTATAAATTCTGAAAGTCCAGCATGGTTTATACTAGGGAATATTAAAAAATATGCAGCAACTATTTAGCCCAATACAAGTTTTGATATCAGACAATGTCAACAACAATCCAAATAAATGTCTAATTAGAATGTCTTTATAATGCAAACACTGAAAAAGGTTATGTTTTCGGTCTTTTATCTGTCTTTGAGCAGCATAACTCAAAATGTAAAGGGAGGATTAAGTTGGGTTAACTGCTAATCTTTTGAGATGGGGAGTGTACTGACATAGTGGGAAAGGAGTGGCCTTGGCAGATATCTGAGATCTTTTTGTGCTTTTCCTTACTTTATAATGGTTTTGAGGGAAAAAACAAATAGTGCGCAGTGACTATTGCAGGACAAAAGGCCCGAGAACCTTTTTGTGTCATTTATAAAGCACTTACAAAGGATTGCTGTAGGCCGAGACATTACAACTGTCTCTGTTTGTGTCACAGCTTTTACAGCGAATGGGCTCTTGAACCGTGATGGTTAACGGCAAATAACAAATTAGTGGTTGAGCTGAAGCAATACTTAAGGTGGGTCTAATTTGGCAGCACACTCACTGTTTGCAATTTCAACGATCAATCGGCCGTTTAGCAACTCAAAATAGATGTCACAACAGAATCAAAAAGCAAACAGCCTCTGCAATTGAGCGAAACAGCAAACACAAGTCACTTTGTACTGTAGAAAGGCGAAACTATTAACTATGTGACTATACTAATGCAATGATTAATCTATAAAGCGATAACTTTCAGCTGCTTAAAATGTGCTTTGCTCCAGATAAAAAATGATCACTAGTTGCGGCTCTAATAACAACACAAGTAAATGCAAAAGTATTACATTACCCCTTTCACCAACACACACACAATCATAATGCCCTTATTGTCACTATTGTATGCATTGCCTCCATAACATGTCTGTGCAGCACAAAGCCAAACACAGCTGCTGCTGTATGAACAGTTGAATTATTCACCCTTTCTTCGCCTCCTCTCCGCTGGATAAGCTGCCACCATCTCGCCGGTCTCCTTTGCACGCAGCTCATTAAGGAACTTCCCGTCCCTCGAGCTACAAGCCCTCTGTCCCACATAAATAAATGATTCTATCTCGCTCAGTCCCCTCCTTCTCTCTGGTCCAGCCTTCAGTCGCAAACATGAGCCAGTCAGGACAGCCGGACAAACAGGTAGTCGACTAACTGACACACCTTCAGGCTTGAGCAACGACACTACGGCGTCTTTAAAAATGCCACCGAGTGTGTGAGAGTCGAGTGAACAAACCAAACAAGCTGAGCGACCCTCTTCTCCTCCCACTAGACTCAATCTACATCTCACCTGCATCTCTCACTCTCCCACATGAATACCTAATCTACTGTACATCTCTCGCGAAAGTCCCTCCCTTGAATATCTCTTAGCTCAAGTTTCTCTTTATTATTCTAGAGAGCCTACAAAGAACCAGACTTAGAGGAACTTGATGTTTTGGGGGTGTTGTTAGATTAATGAATTAAATGGAAAGATCGCTAATAACTAAGTAAAATGATGCCAGAAATCATTAAATGGTGGACTGTAGTCCAGATCTGGACCTTATTAATAACACGTTTGGACAAAATCTGGATTTCAGCTTTTCTCGGCTTTACGGCACTAAGGGTTTTAGACTAATGTATTGTAAAAAACATCACTGACGAAACTCAGCCATTCACGGCAGTTGGACTGTGAGTGAGACAAGAGAAAAGAAAACGAGAAAAGTACAGAAAAGAAAAAAGAACAACTAGTAAGTACATATGGCAGGTTCTGACATGCCAAACATTTTAATCTCCACAGACTCTTGAACAGATTTTCCCTTTGTTGTTTATAGGGCTGCAACTAACATAATATGCATCATTAATGGCTCTGTCAGTTGCAATCTGGATTGATCAAATTAAATTCGCCAAATAAACTCCTCAAAAAGTTTGGACACGTTATTTCAGTTAATTATCCCCCCAATAATACCACTTTGCATTGTATTTGATAGAGATGGGACAATGCACGTTTTGTGTCCGATGCCAATATCTAAAACTTGAGTATCTACCGATACCGATCTATACCATTATATTAATTGTTTTATACCATTTATGAAGCGGTGAACAACACATTTGTGCTCAGTCATTCCGAAGACATAGTTCTCCAACTGTGTAACAAATAAACACAAACATGACTCAGCTAAAATGCTGTTGTCGATTTGTATTTACATTTTTACGGTCTGTGCAAAGTGAAGCATGCGTTATATAGGATTGTTATGGATTCTACATTTAATTTATTTTATTTTTTTTGACAGCTGTCCGACATCCGACCCAGTGATTTTGACCGGTATCGGACCGATACTAATAGCCATTTTAGTCGTATTTACAATAACGTACATTCACAGGTGGATGATGACGCACCTGATTGGCACATAATTGACAGCAGGAGCGAGTGGAACAAATTGCATCTTTTCCTGGGTTTTTTTTTATGACACAACACTTATGACCTTTTTGCATCTTGCACCTGGCAAATACGCCATATTACCAAAAGAACAAAAACAAATAAACTAATAATAAACTAAACTAAAACTAAACTAAAACTAAGCATTTACAAAAATATAAATTAGCATAACCGCTCTTAAAACTAATTTAGACTAAGTCGTTTTAAAACCAAGAAGTGAAAACCAAATAAAAACTAATGAAAAACTAAAAACGATTCGAACCTCGGTGAGCCCCCACAGGCAGCCAGTCAGCCACAGCCACGCAGGCAGAGGCGAGCCATGGAAGCCCCGGCAACACTTGTAAACTTTAGCCGGCTTCCTGCTACTCAAACATGTCAACAATAGAAGCCTGGACACGCCGTGCTATAATGGGAGCATTTAAACGCTGACGCACTTTTGAATGAAACAGCTGTCACAACTGCGTCACAACAGTTTAATACAAGTTATAAAAGAGTGAAGGAAAATGACGTTGGCTGTGTGGCTAACAGAGGCTAGCGCGACTCTGCTTGCTAGCATCAAGCGTTGACGTAGTGATGCGAACTTTCACAGCTAACGGCTAATAACAGCCTCGAAAGTGAAGCACGTCGATTTCTCGGCGTGACTCCGTGGCTGGTGGAGGTTTTTGTGCTCACCTGGTCCAGCAGAGGCTCAGCGTGTACCGTCTGCTCGGTGTTCCCCAGCTTCTCGGCGGTTGTAACGCTTCTGCTGCTCAGAGATGCTGCTGTCGCACTCTGGAACACGGCACAGTGGGGGGGGTGATGATGTGGTGACAGACACGGAACGTGTGTGTGTGTGTGTGTGTGCTGACTTGAAAGCAGCAAACTCACAAAGTAGTATGATTCGATATTATCGACTACCACGTTTTTTAGCTGAATTAAACAATGTTGTGTACGACAGAACACACCAAATACAAGGCTAGTTTATGCAAAACAAGTTCATCAAGCTCATCTAAAGCACACTCACACAAATAAGAGTCAACAAAGACGTCTCAAATATTTATTGTGATTATATAACTGCTTCACTTCATCTAATTCATCCATATATTACTTTTACAATTGTTTCGCTCACAAACAGACAGAACAACATGACAAACAACTTAATAATGACAGATAAATCAGGGAAACTGTTGTTTCGGTCAATTCATCCTACTTTTCCTGAGTCAAAAAAGGAACAAAACGCCTTTGGGCAGATGTCTTTCAGTACAGAATGTGATGTCTTAGCTCAAATTGTGTGTCCGTACAGGAACAAATAACAATCACGACTTTATATCTCAAAATTAAAGTGACCTGTGGTGAAGAAGTGCATTGTTTGGACTCAACAATGAGTCAAGATGAGAGCAGTATTCTGTTTCACTATCAGTATTCTGAAACTATATCACGATTTAAAAAAAAGTGCAGCTATATCAGCATTACAGATTGTAACCGTTTGTAACAGGTTGTAACCTACAGTACAGATTGTTGTTGTGAGCAGGTTTATCACTGGAATAATGTGCTACTGTAACACCATCCACTTTCAGGCACACAATGTTTTTTACACGTGAATGTGGTTGGAACATATTACTTAGGACAAGAGAACAGTGAACACAGATCAAATTAAATGACGACACGGCAAACTAGGTGTTCAACGCAATCCGTGCCATAATGTGCGCGTTGACTTGAGGTGAGACGACGAAGCAGACTCCTCAGCTCTTCCCCATCATCTTCAAGAGAAGCTAGAAAAAATTCAAATATTCATTTCAGAGAGAAATAGCTTGAGGCAAATTCACACATTCACACTGTTTAAAGGTGCATTATGTAATAAATCTAAAGCAACTGGCCGTAAAATCCTCCTAATATGTCACAGAGACTCAGGAATAATGTTCATATAACAAACTGAACTCACCAACAACAACAGTACAGCCAATATATTCGCATTAAAAAAATATTTTGCAGACTGCAAATCATGTTTATGTTTTGAAATCATATTTTGCCGTGTGGCGCCACCTACCGCCATCTAACAATCATTGCAGTCAGTAGAGTCTCAGCTGCCGAGCAACCACGGGTTGCCAGTTACATCTGAGCTACAATGGCGGAGAAAACGATTCGGTATTTTGAATTTGAGTGTAGTAACCGTTTTTGGCCACATTCTTACATATGGCGCCTTTAACATTTAAACTAGTGCTGGGCATGTTAACACATTAACGGCAGTTAACTGCATTAATGGCATCAACGTTAACGCAGGTTAACGCATGGCGCATTTCCATGACGACTGACTGGAAAAAGACGCACGGGACGTCATGTTTGCATGACTCCCGATTGTTAAAATGAGTCTCTAAAGTAGCGCTAAACTTTAAAAACAGAGGCACACATACGCAGTGCACAGGTACACTGCTTATTTGTAGTGCTGCTCTTTTCGTTTAATGAACAGACCGCTCCAGTTCGACTGTATGCGCGCTAACAGCGCTAAAAGGAGCTAACAGAGCTAACTGGTAAATATATAATATATCAA
This sequence comes from Microchirus variegatus, assembly GCF_963457635.1. Lineage (NCBI taxonomy): Eukaryota > Metazoa > Chordata > Actinopteri > Pleuronectiformes > Soleidae > Microchirus > Microchirus variegatus. The sequence goes on from NC_139820.1 coordinate 6,621,395, forward strand.
TATATCTAGAACCTTTGTTATATAGAGATTATCAAAACATTCTATCACACTCTATATTGTTATTGAATTAATGCCACCCAATTAATGCCATTTTGAGTGCATGTGTACCTTTGTTAGGTGATAATCTTCGTCAACCAGCTGCTCGATGATGTTGAAGTGGTCCGTGTTCGGCACGTCCTCCATCGTCACGTTCAGTCCAGACGCCTCTAAAGCCTTGAAAGACAGAGATTTGTTGGCAAAAAGCTGAGGAAACCACACATATAAACACATTATATAATAGATTATCTATCTATAAAGGAAGTTGCATCTGTCTGTCTGTGACAGGCGTATCTCGCTGACTGTTTGTCGGATTGCCCTAAGACATTGGATGTGGGTTGAGCATGGCAGTGGCTCATCAGCGGCAGCTGCGCTGTCTGGGGCAGGGAGGTGGGAGTGAGCAAGCACATATTCATTTTGCATTAGCATGCTACTACTTTGCGGCTAACTTGGCGAACCTGTTTCCAAAGGTAAGCTAGCGAGGCTACGATTAGCATTAGCGTAACTTAATACAAACAGTGCGCGACCTCATTAGGCACAACACAAATGTTTTCATTTTCGATTAGCATTAGCGTAGCTAGATGTTGTGACTGTCAGACACGGCAAAACATTTGCGTTGTGCCTAATGAGGTTGCACAGTGTTTGTATTATGTTAGCCTTTACGTTCCTTATCATGCATTACCATAACTGAAAAATCTATAGGAATACATACTTCCTACGGGCACTGCACTAGTAATTATATAAACAAAATGTATGTTCTAAAAATAACATATCCAAATGAATAGTGAACATATTAATATCAGTGGTTCTCCGTTTGCAGCACTGACTTTGTAGTACTCTTGCGACTGCTTGCGAAACTCTGGCGAGTCGTTCTCGGCGACGGCGACAACAATGTGGCAGCCGGACGAGGAGAGCTTGAGCTGAGGGACCAGCGTGATAGGGCTGTTCCTGATCGCCACCTCTCTGCAAAAACATGGGACAAGGGGTGAGACACCTGAAAACATTCGCATTTCAGAAGCTGAAATTCGAAACACGACTTTAAAATGGCACTTAATTACATACTCGGTCATCTTCAGAGACTCGTTGACATACGTGGACAGGAGCGGCAGCAGGTCATATATGCCACTGACCAGGAAAGCCCCTGGAAGATAATATTGTTGAACAAAAAGCAGCATTTTCACACATGAATACATGAAACTATGCAGTATTTGTCTGAGGCCCAGTCTTTATGTAGTATTATTGCCTTCCCATTTGAGGCTGGTTTGAACAGATTATCTAGATTACAAAATCCACCTGCAGTTAGTGCAACGTCAGGTCCTGCACCTACACATGGCATCTGGTAATTATGAGCATCGTTTTCCTCCGACCCTCCTCACCTTTGATCTGTGGAGTGATGCTGTACTGCGACCAGTCAGTGGAGAGGACCATTGCAGTCAGGTGAGCCCCGGCAGAGTGTCCACACAGGTACAGACCACTGAGGGAGCGAGAGCAGGGAGAATTGATCAAACACAAACTGAGATGCAGTGGATTTAGGACGGATACGGTGATATTTTAACTCTCTGTGAATGAGAGAGAGAAAATGTCATTATAATACAATGTATAAAGATGACTCAAACTGGGTGATGATACGGTAGGAAACAAGAAAAGGCACCTGATGTGAGAATACTGCTGAACAACAGACACAACGCTCCTGCGTACTTGAGACACCATCAAGTCCATGTTACCTAAAAAAAGGCAGTGTAAGGTCACAGACAGCCTGGCAAACTGTCCCGACACGATCCGTCTTTGTCAGAAACAGACAGACTAGACTGTACCTTTGGGGGCGGTGTCGTAGCCGACAGCAACCACCACCACGCCTTTATCCACGAGCGGAACGGCCATGAATCCCGACTCCTCCTTGCTGTTTGTGCACAAAACATCCGCTTGGATTGAAAGAGCTCTGTGTGCACCATGTATGATAGAGTTCAGAGGCGTCTGAGTGTGTGTAGAGCAGTGTGCTATACCTGAGATGCTGCCAGTATCCACCGTGTATGTAAATCACAAGTGGGACATCTGAAACAGAGGAAACACAGGGTGTAAATGGTCATTGCTTGAAACCAGCTTCTGAATACTTAAAGCGTGACACTGAGGCGACACACATGTCCGTCCGTACCCAAAGAGTCGGTCCTGGGTATGTAGACGTCCAGTTTCTCTCCATCTCCTTCCCCGTATGGCACGTTGAGTAAAGTTTGAGCCAGAGCACGGGCTCGCTCCGTACCTGAGCAACACACGGTGGCAAAGAATGACATTATCTATAATAATATATATGTACTGTAAATACATACGTATATATAATTATATATATATATATATGTACTGTATATTCATACATATATATGAATATATACATATATATGTATGTACTGTATATACATACATATGTATGTATGCTCCGTACCTGTGCAACACACGGTGGCAAAGAATGACATTATCTATAATTAAATATATATTTAAATATATACATATATATGAATCTATACATATATATGTATGTACTGTATAAACATACATATATGAATATGTATGTATGTATATATATATATATATATATAAAACTGTAAATACATATACATATATATGTATATTTAAATATATATACACACATATGTATACATACGTATATATATATACACACACATAAATTTACATATGTATCCATATACATATGTATATATATATATACACACATAAATTCACATATGTATCCATATACATACATATATGTATATATATATAAACATACATACATACATATATACAGTAACAATGTACTGTTTGTCTGCTAACCCTTAAAAATAACCTTTAGAGAACGTTCTTTTAAGGTCCCCATAACGTTCCCCTAACGTAACTTTGTCACAGCCGCCATACAACCTTTAGAGAACGTTCTTTAAAGGTTCCCCAGAATGTTCCCCTCACGTTAACTTGTAACAACCGTCATACATTAACATGACAGCATTCATCATGCAGAACTAATATTATGTGAAACTGTGCACATTAGCAGAGATAAACACACATTTTGACACGTACACCTGCGGTGCTCCTCCACCGCCGCCGGGGCAGCAGCGTGTTTGCTTCCTGGGTGCAGAACTACCGTCTAACGTACACACATACCGACCTTCTTTGAGCGCCTTATAGTGGGCGTCGAGGACGTCGTCTGCGGACATCCTGTGCGACCACAGACTCGGCGACAGCTGCCGCTCCAGCTCCTGTCAGAAGCGGAGAGAGACTTCAGTGAGCCGGGCGGCCATGAAAGCCCACAACACCAGTGTGTGTGTGCGTGTGTGTGTGTGTGTAAATCACGGTCAACAGCGCCCTCTCCTGGTCTTGTTGGGTAAGGCTGCCTGCCATTGTTTTTACAGCAACACCACAACAGAGTATTAGGGCCACACTGAGAAAAAAAAATAATCTTCAAGATTCAAGACTTCAAGAATAAAGTCTTAATATAAGAGAATAAAATCGTAAATGTACAACTTTATTCTTGTACATTTACGACATTATTCTTGAAATCTGCGAGATTAAAGTTGGAATTGTATGACTTTATTCTTGTAAATTTACAATATTAAAGTTGTAAATGTACGACTTTATTCTTGTAAATTTACAACTTTCTTCTTGAAGTCTGCAAGATTAAAGTTGTAAATTTACAACTTTAATTTCGTAAATTTACAAGAATAAAGTCATAAATTACCAACTGTATTCTAATAAATTTCCAACTTTATTCTCGTAAATTTACAACTTTATTTTTGTAAATTTACAACTTTCTTCTTGAAGTCTGCTAGATTAAAGTTGTACATTTTACAACTTAGTAAGACTATACTGACTAACCAGGGAGAAACTAGTCAAAATAATGCAGTTTGAATGGAAGACTATGAATGATCAGACGAAGTAATACATGCATACACTCACATCTTTATCCATTTCAGTCCAGTGCATTGTTGTTGTTTTGGTTTTTTGCATTTGAAGTGACTGGATCCAGCTGAAGTTCACAAACAGATATAACCAACTCATTCTAACCAGCTCACTTAAGCTCAGCTCTGGTGCAGCTGAAGGACTGGCCTTTGGACTTTATGACCAACCCCGACGTTTAAACTGTAAACCAATCAGAATCAAACAGAGCAAAGACACAGAGGTTGCCACAGAAACCTGCACCTTTGTCTTGTTTTTTAACTTCAAAACACTTGGCAGGTGGTGATTGGTGGATTTGTTCAAGGCTGTTTGTTGTATGGAGTTTACTGTGTGATAAGTACACATATGAAGCTTAAGCAAGGACCTGCTTATTGTCAGATAGTAAGGAGGGAGCGAGACGCAAAGGACAAAAAACGTTTCCTGCAATATATAGGTTAGTTTATCCATTCTTTATCTACCGGAGCCCCGAAAGCATTGGTCCTCAAAGTGCGGCCCGGGGGCCAATGGCGGCCCACAGAAACATTTCTGGTGGCCCGCAATGAAAAACAGTTGATAGTTTAAATCCAGGAGCTACTAAGCTTGTTAAATGTTTATTGGACATTACTGGATACAGACCAATCAGTGTAAACTGTAGAACTGCAATCTGGTCATTGAAATTATTACAAATGGGATTTATTTCTGTTTTTTTTCCCTTTTTTTTTTCCTTTGGCGGCCCTCAGTCAAACGTTGGGTTCCTAAATTGGCCCTAAGGTATCAAAACTTTGAGAACCCCTGCCCTAAAGGGACATGAAGAAAAAAAACAAAAAACATTTGCGTTATCTCGCAGTTTTGCCTCCCACAAAATGCTGTTTCTGCCACGGTCTGCACTCCGCTCCTTCTTCTCTCTCTCCACACATCCATACCCACAATTTTATAATTCTTTCAATACCATAAATAAATCAGTATCTATACAATATATAATATATGTATTATCTATATATATATATATATATATATAATTGTAGTACTTGTGGGGCTGTTACAGTGTTAGGAGATTTGACAGCCATAACTCTTTAGGGCTGCGGTGAGGAGGCATTTCGTGTGCGGCAAAACTTTGCGAGATAACGCAATATTTGCGAGATAATGCAAACATTTATTTTTTCCCTCCATGTCCCTTTAGAGTCTCCGTATTTATCAACGTATAAGTGGATTCCCATGAAAACAACACACAGGGGAAAAAAACATGTCTGTGGGGATGAGGGAACTTTTAGTCAGATAACAAATACTCTTATGTAAAACAGAATCTTGTCTTTCATTTACTTTTCTCTGTTTCAAAACAAACATAACATTAATTCATTATATTCCGAAGTTGCATTGTGCTGTTGTTTTTTTGCAGTATGTGTTACATGCTGTATATTTTTTAACTTTATTCAAATATTCAAACAATATCTCTTTGTCCAAGCTTTTAAAGCAATGGTAAAAAACCCTGTTGTTGTTTTATGTGCTACATAAATACACTTGACAGAAAAATCCCCAAATAAATAAATAGCATAAAAGAAAAAATAATGATTATAACACAAACTACTTCCTCTTCTTCGATTTTAAGGATCTAATATGAAATATGTCACATATAAATATCAGATAAATTAATCAGTTTGATGTTTTAAAAAGCTGAACCCCAAACCTTCATTTAAAACATGCTTTTCCTTCAGTCCAGTGTTGTTTTACTATGAAAAAAAAAAAGGAACTCGTTACCGGAAACCCCATATCTTCTGCAAACTTGCACACGCAGTGCGCATGCCCAGAACGGTACTTGAGAGGTCCCGCCCCCTCCATAGACCTCTGTCTGGTCCCTTCCTGCGTCTAACCCAATCAAAGGCAGCACTACTACGTCACAACTGTTTACTCCACGATCATTGGTCCAAACCATTTCCGGTATAAAAAGAGCCGCCGAGCGCACACAGCGCGCGCCACATTCGACTTCGAGAGCCACGACTGCTTCAGAGTGGACATATTTATATAATATATAACACTATTTTACTCTTTTAACCTCTTTTTTAAAACACTTTATAATAAATATGGACTGCGTAGATTTCCCTAGAGTTCTTCCAAACTCACCGAGGAAAGCGCGAGGACAAATTCAGGTTCGTATCTCATTATTAACGTGTTTACTGATATCATTCAATTCCAAATAACTTTATTTATTTAATTTGAGGTAAAGCTGAGGGTTGTTGTTTAGCTGTGGGCGTTTATTTCATTAGTGTCTGACTGAGCTCATGAGGTGTCCGTGTTTGTTTTCGTCCTGCAGGTCATCTTTGGACCCATGTTTTCAGGAAAAAGGTGAGTTTTTTTTTAGTATCTAAGCTCTTTTACTGTAAGGATTGACTGTTCGTTTTAAATTGAATCCACTGTGTAAAGTGGTGTAGGAACAAAAACAATGAGCGCACACACTGCACCATCCCGCCAAATCTCCTCCTGCACTGTTTACACCCCCCCCAGTATGACATATATATGCGTTTAGTACATGTTATAAACAGCTGATATATATCCAATCTTAGTCACATCAATGATATCATAACAGTTTATTTACAAAAATCACATCACAAAGTGCTTAAATCTCCTCTATCTATCTAGTCATATACATATATATTCAAAACGTAGAATATATATGTATGTACTGTATATACATATGTGTGTATATACACATATGTATATGTATATATACGTGTGATATATGTACGTATATATACATATATATGTATATATACATATTGTCCATCCAGGTTTTGTGTGTTTTGTGGGGACAAAATATATATGTATATGTGTATATATATGTGTGTACATATATGTATATATTGTGTCCCCACAAAACACACAAAACCTACCCATAAATAAAAAAAATGTGTTGGTATTTTATGGTAAACAAATAATCTTCATTTTAAAGCTTCATTAAATATTCATAAATTGATATTTTCAAAGATTTATGTATTGTATATGTATATGTATACCTGTAAAATATGGCAAAAATGGCCCTCGGTTACATTTCGTCTATTGTTGCAATCGCTTTAAGAGGGGATACAAATCAAATTATCTAAAAACATATTTTAAGTTATGAAAAGCCTCATTTGTTCGTTAAAATATTTTACTCTTAAATGTGCATCAGTGTGTCCACAGCTGGGACTGCGAATAGAGCAAATGTGTGTATTCTTATTTGTTTTTACTACCCACTGAATATCATTTTGAGTACACAAACCAACAGTACTTCATTTTATGCATGTTATTTTAACTGCATGCACATAAATATCAGTAAAAATGCTGGGAAACAAATAATTTTGTTGATTTATTGGGTCAAAATATAAACAACCTTATTATTATTATTATTATTATTATTATTATTATCTGTTGTTGTTGCCTGTATTTTCTGCATGCTCATCAACACACTGGTTTCACTGACCTCGACTTGAATTGTTTGTTTGTGTTGCAGCACTGAGCTGATGAGGAGAGTGCGCCGTTTCCAGATCGCCCAGTACAACTGCCTGGTGATTAAATATGCCAAGGACACGCGCTACTCTGATAAGGGCATGGCTACACACGACAAGTACGTGCTGTTTTTTTAGAGATGCTCAACGACGCCAAAGCCTGACGGATACACTGTGAAACAAATTTTATTAAAGGCACGTGTTAATTGTTGTTCTTATATCCTGTCTTGTCTTTTTTAGAAACACAATGGACGCTGTACCTGCAAACTGTCTGGCAGATGTGAGGTCTCTGGCGCTACAAGTCTGCGTCATCGGAGTTGATGAAGGACAGTTTGTAAGTTAAAATAACATTTAAAAAGTACAATATATTTTCTTTTTTAATATAAACTTTTAACTAGAGCTGAAACGATTCATCAGTTTGAAGCTTTTTTTCATGATTAAAACAAGATTTCAGATTTTTTTTTAGCTTCTTAAATGTGCTCCACATAACAAATAAATCATTAAAAGTGAATAATTTTGGTTTGTGGACAAAACAAGACATTGAAGAACATCGTCATTTCCAGGTTTTTTAACATTTTCTGACACTTTATGGACCAAGCGATTCATCGAGATTAATCGATCATGTAAAGAATTGTTAGTTGCAGTTCTACGTTTAACCTCCAGGGGGACCATGTGGTGTTTGAATGTCTGCTGTTAATTTACAGGAACTCTTACCTTAACTTTTCTGATCCAGGATTTTCATTAGACGGAGATACAGTAAGATCTTGCCCACTAAATCTGTGCTTCTCCTTTTGTTCCCTCAGTTTCCAGACACGGTGGAGTTTTGTGAGGAGATGGCCAATCTGGGAAAGACGGTCATTGTCGCTGCCTTGGATGGAACTTTCCAGAGAAAAGTAGGTGTCAGTTTGAATATATTAGTAGTATTTTGTGTGTGTGTATATATGTATGTATGTACATACGTACGCATCAACGCATAAAACGACGAAAAAAATGCATTCTGTAAAGCCTGAAGATGTGGCCTATAAACACACACCCATAGGATGTCCATATAAGGAGTTGTGCATTATTCCCACAACAAGGAGCACATTTCAGGCCTGTGCATCAGCATTTAAACAGATAATGTGCTCATTATTCCACACTATAGTGCGTCCATTCTCTTCTTGTAATGCAATAACACCTGATTGATTTTTTTTTTTGTTCATTCCTACAGCCATTTGGAAACATCCTGAATCTCGTGCCTCTCGCCGAGAGCGTAGTGAAGCTCCACGCTGTCTGCATGCAGTGTTACAAAGAAGCTGCCTACACTAAGAGGATAGGAGCAGAGACAGAGGTGAGGGCACAAGCATGCGTTAACAAGTAACAAACTGAAAGATAACATCATAATATAATGAGAAAAAAGTCGTAATTTAAGTCATTCAAGCAAAATCTCAGATGATCAGCTGTGGCCTGCAACAAGATGAGGAATGCTTTACATTATTTATATATATATATATACTATATTCTCGTAATATTATGACAATTCTTGTAATATGACTTTTTTAATATTACATTATTCTCGTAAATAGACTTCATTCTCTTAATATTACAACTTTTTTTTAATATTATGACTTTATTCTTGTAATATTATGACTTTTTTCATAAAATCACAACCGTATTCTTGTAATTTTATGACTTTTTTAATATTATGACTTTATTCTTATATTATGACTTTTTTTAATATAACAACTTGATTCTCATATTACAACTTTTTTTTAACATTACGACTTTTTTCTTGTAATATGACTTTTTGTAAAAATTCTCGTTATATTACAACCTTTTTTAATATTACGACTTTATTCTTGTAATATTATGACTATATTTTCGTAAAATTACAACTTTATTCTTGTAATATTGTGACTTTTTAACATTACGACTTCATTCTCGTAATATTACAACCTTTTTTAAATATTACGACTTCATTCTCTTAATATTGCTACTTTATTCTTGTAATATTAAGACTGTATTCTTGTAATATTATGACTTTTCTCTTCAGTTTGGCCCTAATACTCTGTTGTACTTTACAACTCCAGTGGTGGTGACCATTTTACTCCTGATTCAGTATTTGTTCCAGCTGTTTAAATTAAGAATCCTTGTTATTTAATTTACAGACTGTATTAAATAGAAAATGTGTTTTTGCTCTGTGCCACAGGTGGAAGTGATTGGTGGAGCGGACAAATATCAGGCAGTGTGTCGAAAGTGTTATGGGGGTCTATGCGAGGACAAAGAAAACAGCGCCCCCTTCAGGAACGAGACGCCACATCATGCCCTCGTGGGGAAACATGTAGACTGCGGAGTTCCCAGGAAACTTTTCTCCTCTCTGCACCTCTGAATGAAAAATAAGACATGTTACAGAAGCCGAGAAATTATTTTTTTGTATTTATGTGGTTTAAGAGAATTGAATGGAACATGTTTTTTTTATGTGGTGTCATATTCTCTAGGTTTTTAACAGCTCAGTAGTCTTTTTATATTTGTGACCTGTTTTAATTGTTTGAACTTAATCAACTTAATGTCAAACCCCGAACTCCAACTTAACTAAAGATTTCTCCTGTCTAATATAAGGTTTGACTTATTTATTTCATTATATACAAATGTATTTTCCTGCATAAATTCTAAATGAAGTCATATTTCACTTTGTATGGAAAGTCAGACGTGGTCCTGAAGTAAAACATTTATGATTTCAAAGCCTTTTCGGTGTCATTCATGGAGACTGCTGCTGCGAAATGCAACTTTACTTACACAACACAAGTATATGTTGGTTGATATGTAATCCAGTTCCCCCCTCACATGCCACAGTGGACTAAAATAACCAGTTTAAGAGCCTGGCATGGTGGAATGGAAAACTATCCTCTCTTTCATCATGAGTGATTTTTTTTAATTTATTTTATTTTAACAAACAAAATGTCTCAAGTAAATTGCTATAAAGCTGCGAACACCCCAATATGGAAATCAAATCAAGCTGCATGAGAGTTTTTATCTAAAGGATGCATCATAAATCATTCTAGAATCAAACATAAAATGTGGCCTCATTACAACAACATTTTAGAAATGCAGTCGGTCTGTCATAAATACACATTCCAAGTGTTAATTACAAAAAAGATGAACTGATTTCTGAGAGCCATAATATAACATCACTCCATATACACAGCTACACACCCTTTAAGTTCACCTTCTCTCCTGAAGGCACACATTATCAACAATGTTCTCCATATATTTTGGTTTCAGTAATTACGCACATTTATTTATTTCCCCGCACGGCTAAACCACATAATTAATATTACAAATGTATCCAGTGTAGTACCACTAATAGCACCATGGTTAATTACTATAATAATTATTTTCTACTATTTCATTTACAGATGCGAAGTCAGTCTAAATCCTCCCTGAAACAATAGAAAAACTGATCTACAGAAGCCAGAAGGCGGCAGAAAATGTTAAACTATGACTATCAGGCACAATAAAGCAACAACCTTAACCAGGACAGGTGTTAGATTATCATCCCCATCGCTGGCTGAGGTGTTAATCTGGCATCTGTAAAGACACACACACACAGGCTGCTGTTCGCCTTCAAAAACAGGAAATCATATCGCCAGGACTTTGGAGGAAGTGTGAGGTGTTAACTACTCACCGCCTGAAGGAGCAGAATTGTTGCTGTTGGGAGTTAATAAGTTACTCGTGAGAGTGGATAAACCTGTAGTAAGTGCATCTTGAAGCATTCCCCTCCTATCTGCATGTTAGCCATGCGTTTAAAGGGCAACGCTGACTATATACGTATGTACATACAACAAGATTTCAACACAAGTCTGTTTCTGATTGAAATGTCCTTTGGCTGGTTGGGATGGTGAGACAAGAAGTCTTTACCACCGCTGCACCTAATACTTGTATTTAATACCTACATCCTAAACCACTTGTAGCTCCTGAAGGCACCTAAACGGCACAGAAGGGGAACAATTCACTCGACTAAATAAAATAAATCAGGCACGTACAGCCATAAAAATGTACAAATGCACATTCTTATTCTTTCAGCAGAGACGGAAGAGATTACACAGTGTCATCCTCCTCCCACTATGACTGGAGCTTTGTTGAGTCACACAATAATGCGACTGTTGACCTCCTGGATACACTTTTTTTTTTTATCAACCTCTCTCCTTCAGGATCAGCCCATTTGAGGTAAAAGAGGTCTAAGGTCAGATTACCTAATAGCCTGCACTAATCTTAGCCTGATGTCTTCTAATCTGACCATAGAGCCTTTGAAGTAAACTGTTGTGTCCCCTATCTGGTTCTTAAAAATCTGACAACACTTATGGAAAATAAGGCTGAAACTAGATGTAAAAAGCTCTGGATTACTGCATGACCGAGGACACACCGCCGCCATCATCATCAGCGTGAGCTCCCTTTGTCTCAGTAGCTGGGCGGCTGGTAGCTAAAGTCTCCTTGTGGCTGGGGGTTTGTGATGAAGTGCGGCTGTTGTTGCGTGTCGGGCGCATTGCTGGGATACGACGTGTAAGTGGTGGGAGTGTAGGTGGTGGGGTTGTAGGAGGTGGGCGCATAGGTCGGAGGGTAGGTGGCGTGGGGATCCGCTGGCGGCTCCGTGTAGGTCGGGATGGTGACTTCGTTTACACCGCGGCGGAAACGACCCAAGGCGTAGTAGGAAAGGATTCCCTGCACAGTGGGGTTAAAATGTCACGGTCAGTCCAGGTACTTTTCCCACCAGTATTTAATCACCGATTTAACGCTGCTAAAAATATTCAAATGTACAGTACATGGGTTTAAAGTTCTTGGCTCTTGACGCATTAGTAGCTTCCAAATGTGCATACATAACACATAGGTGCAAATGTGAGAGTGAACGGGACCCCGCCTATGTAACAAGCAATTTCCAGGAAGCCGCTGAAGAGGTCAGGACAGGAGAAACGCAGTTACATCCCCACTATGACTATGGTATACTACATCGAGTATATATGTATATGTATATGTATATGTATATGTACACATACATACATACACACACACACACATATGTATTCACATGTATACATTTATATACTTATATATATGTGTATGTATATATATATATATATATATACACACACACACATATAACGTGTGTATATATATATATATACACACATAAATATATGTATATGTTTATATATGTATGTACAGTACATACATACATATATAGTGCTTTAATCACACACATACACGCACGCACGCACGCACGCACGAGACAAGACATTTCCACCAGCGCTTGAACGCACCGGCCTACAAATCTAGATCTATGACTTCAGCTGTACAACCAGGCAAAGGTTGGACAATAAACAGGTGGCTCAATGCTGTAAAATATCTGACACAGCTTTCAAACAAGTCTTTTCCAACTCTCTTTGAACTGAATTCTATATCAATCAATAAGCAAAAAGCTATTACATTAATTCAGAATAAAACAATAAGGGATGGTTCTGATGCTATGTGTCACCTAACCCTAATAATGTTTTATGTTTGTCTGGTCAACAAATGGTGTATATCATTAGACTATTGCTCCAACAACTCACCCAGGTGGCGATAGAGAAGAAGGAGAAGGCCACGGTGGCTCGTGCGGCGTCCTCTGGGATGCCTCTGACATCTTGAGTGCGACTCCACTGATTGGCCAACAGACAGAAACACACGAACCACAGGAAGGTCCACAGCCCTAAAAAAAAATTATAGAAATGATTAATTTTCCACACTGTTGGAAGGAAAGGGGAAAATAACAAAAAAAACGTCAAACGGAATGAAAACGTCTCTCTTGTCGCCATCTGCCCAAATGACCACAAGCTGTTTGTCAAACGACTACTTCTTTGTCCGCGTAAAGAATGGCAGACTGAATGAATGTTTAATTTTAGCAGAACCCGTGAGGTCATCATCCTACACCCCGCTGCTCGCTCCTCCACTGTATGCAGCGAGGAATAATAGGTGTTGTGTTTATGTCAGGAAAGCAGGCCGGGGCGTCTGTCACGTATTAACACCGAGTAACCAAAGCTCTCTGTATGAGGAAAGTTGAAATAAAGGGTGATTTATGAGGAGGAATAATCGCTTTAGGGGATGAGTACAATTAATGATGCTCTCCTCATATAAATCATGCTTTAGAGGCTTCTCCAATGTACAGTATATATTATTCTGTAAAAGTGCCAATAGTAGATCATATTTAACCCGCCAAACAACTTAATAATACCGATCCAATCAAGACATTTACACTGGTTGCTAAGTTCAGATATTTATTCATGAAATACTCAACTCACAGCTGATAGAAAGCTCCATCATGAATGAGTTTAAGACGGGGTTAAAAGGCGACCAAAGCAGTGCGCTTTTGTTTATTGTGACCAAACGCATCGAAATCAGTCGTGACGTCTAAAAGCACAAGACTTAACCAGATTCACTGCTGAGATGTAGGTCTTTAAAAGGCTCTAAATCCACACAGACTGCTGTCGAGATGGTGATCTCTTGCCAGAATGTTGGTCTAAATGTCCAACATTGGTTTGATTGGTCATTTTGGCTTTGGGGAAAAACGAAAACTCTCACTTGTGAGGTTTATGGCATCAAAATGGGCCATTTTTTTCCACCTAAACTTGTTCCAGTTGATAGCGAATCTGACACAAGGTCATGTAGTCACTAACTTTGTTTGTCCATTGTTTAGCACAGAGCTGGCAGTGCACAGTTGGCTCTCTTTGTCTAGACACAAGACTGGTGGGAAGAGTAAAGACTGAACCAATTCATCAGAGCTGTAAAAATCATAACAACGAGCTAAGACGCTAAAAACGCTGCAGAGCTGACAAGAGAACCAGGGTTCTTTTTTACTACAGCTGCTCTCAGACATGAACTCAAGTCCAGAGATTGTCTGTATGTATGAAAACAAAATGTCACATAGCAAGTGTCCTGCACTCACCCGCGGCATTTGTCACATGTGAACAGCAAACTCCTGAAGATTACTCGCGCGCAACGCCATGATTCCTGTTTAGACTCTATAGATCTGTCCAAGTGTGGAACCTTGCTGCCCTCAAGCGAACCGGGCCACATTCACACCAGTCAAGCGGAACCACCACACGTCATCGACGGTGGGCGTCGCTAAATCACAACTCGAGTGTAAGCTAGCTCAATAGAGGCAACACGGCGGATCATATCTTTTGTCCACTTCATGTTCTTCTTCTTCTTGCTCTTGTCTCCAGCATACATTGACACGCCCACTGATGATGTATTGGTACTCCCTGGAAACCAAGTTTTTCGGGTTCAAAACTAATTAAATTTTGGCGTGAAAGCACTCGCTGGTTAAATGTTTTTGTTTGGAAGGGCCAAGACAATTTTGAGATTCGAGGGTTTAGAGCAAAACAAAAAAAGAAATTCTGAATCCATATCCATATCTGGATCACAAATAAAATCTTTCTTCCTTTTGAGGAAAGGAAATGATAACCCTAAACCCTAATCTTTCTTCCTTTTGAGGACCATAACGTCAACACAACGCTCACCTGAGAAAACCAGATCAGCCATGACGGCATATTTCCTTTCCTGTGCGTTGCTCATGAACGGCACGTAAACGTCCAACACCAGCAGAGCGATGCATGCCAGGAAGGCGATCACCCCGATGGCGACGGCATAGTGACACGCCGAGTCGCTCTGGTTGAAGATGCACTTTGCCTCCGCACTGTTTGGACTGTTGATGTATCCCTCTGTTGTGATGCAGGCAAACACCACCAAGGCAAATAACTGCAATCAAACAGAGAACGGAGGAAGGTTAAAGAGTAGTTCATGAACATAGGATGTTCTTTTTAATAAGTGTAGCAGCTTAAAACATTAGCATAATTGATACACTACCATTCAAAAGTTTGGGGTCACTTAGAAATGTCCTTATTTTGGAAGGAAAAAACTTTAAATGAATCAGAAATACACTCTATACATTGTTAATGTGGTAAATGACTATTCTAGCTGCAAAACGTCTGGTTTTTAATGGAATATGTACGTAGGTGTATAGTGGTCTATTCCCAGCAACCATCTCTCCTGTGTTCTAATGGCGTTCTCTAATCGAAAACAAAAAACTATCTTGATTTTGAAGCGATTAAACCGTCTTGAAAAAGACACAACAGTGAGCTTGGCTGTCACTAAACGAGCCCCAGGATAAACAATGTGATGAAAACAACATGTGAATTCAGCTGCCTTTGCACTATAGAGGGTACAGATATCGCAAATATTGATTCAGTTTCTCAAACGAGAAAGGTTGATTCAAATAGTCACTGCTTATAAGTAAATGTACGACAAAACCAGAAGGCATAGTTTGCATCCATTTAAAGAACCTCCATGTCCTTGTGTCCGTGGCGTGCTTTATGAAGCAGAAACTATTAACTGTTGCCAGGACCGACCTGTGGTCTGCTACTCTCTGCTCTGGTTACTCACCTAACCATGTGACCTCATTCTGACTGCAGCTGCCTGCCATGTGACTCCAGAGATGCCACCAGCTCTCTAACTGCACTCGTAATGAGATTTCGGAGGGAGGATAGAGGGGGACTGTTTGGCGCGTGGGAAGAAGGAGGGGCCACGATCCCACCGGACAAAAAAAAGGTAGAAGAAGATGAGCAGGAGGCGTTTAGAGAAGTAGAACGTGGGGGCCTTCCAAAGAGACAGATTTGAAACAATGCCAAAATGTCCCATATGTACGGTGGCCCTGAAGTGCAAATCACAAACAATAGGAAAACCGTTAATGTTGTTGTGTTCCACTTCTGGGCCACCCTACATTATGTACAAAAAGTAAGTGGATATTATGAAGGTCTGTCGATGCAGAGTTGTGACATCTGTCACCAAGATGTATTGTTCCATTATTCAACTTGCTGCATGTCATTTGTTATTCGTTTTTCTAGTGCATTGTATTATTACTTACACTGAATATAATTTGTTTAATGTTAATGTGACGAGTCAATTTGTGCACGATGTAACATTACAACAATGTTTTACTGATATTTCTGTGACATCTAATATTATTTTGAAAAGATAAAGCAGACATTTGCAAAACCTTATAACTTGCATAAATTAATCGCAACTTTCTTGTATGTATATTATTTAAAATTTTAACGCATAAACAGCCAGGGAAAAAATCTGCTAATTTATTTGGTGACCCAAAAATATATATTTTGCAACCCATCTGTGATTCCTGACCTGGTCTAAGGGAGCTAAACTGTATGCGATTCATCTCCATTTATTGTTTTGTCTTTATTGTTGCACAGTTGTTGAATTACTATATTGTCGCTTGTGTTGTAACATCAGGAGTCTTTCAATTTGAATGTCATGTCAATAGATTCTTCTTTTTTTTTTTTACACAGAACTGCATAAATACCACACATTCAAGACACAATCGGCTCAGTCATTGAACAAGACCTTTCCTTGTTTTCAGAACAGGTGTGGTGCATTATGGGACATGTAGGCAGGGTTACACAGCAAACAATATTTTCCTTGTATCTTGTATCCGGCTCACTGAAGCAGGGGTGATGTGATGTGTGTACCACGATTATAATAGTTTGTGATTTTTCATTAGTTTTAGATTTTATTTAGTTTTCACTTTGGGCCTTGAAAAAAATTAAAGTTAGTTTTAATTCGTTTTTAAAAGCGGGTTTGCTAGTTTTTCCTTTCTTGTAAATGCTTGGTTTAGTTTTTTTCGTAACATATGGATTGAAAAATCAAAAATAGTAAAGCGAGAGAGAGAGAGAGAGAGAGAGAGAGAGACGCACACAAATCCCCCTGAAGTAATATTGGTTCAGCCAGGCAAGAGTATCACCTTACCAGCCTGTGTTTACCAATGACACAACTACAGTATATATGTATATATTCGGTGTCACACACACACAAATGTTTCTTCTTAAGACACTGCACACTTCATTTGGACAGCCTAAACAAAGCCTTATCCCAACCTCAACAGCAACTCGTTCACATCTAACTTCTAACTCTAACCTGAACCTAACCACAATTTAAATCTTGGGCCTAAACTTGGTCCATTTCCGCAGAAAAAGGAGGTTCTGCCTCATTATTGGGACCAGGTGTTGATCTCCATGAGGACGACTGGTCCTGACAAGGTCAGTGTTGATGCCAGAGAAGGTCCTATAAAGCGCAAACAAATACAACACACATACACACACATACAGTGTCCTTATCCACCACACATTGTTCAGGTTTGAGTTGTGTGTTTTCCGGCTGCTGTGTGTTTACAGAACATTAGCCAGAAGCAAACCAACGCCTCCTGAAACCAGCACATAAAAACAACAACAATCTTAAAATTTTGATCCATATCAAGAGATCATATATATATATATATATATATGTATATATATGTATGTAAATGTATATATATATATATATATATATATATATATGTATATATATGTACATATATATGTACATGTATGTACATATATATGTATGTGTATGTACATATATATATATATATATACACACACACACACACACAAACACACATACATACATATATATATACACACATATATATGTATATGTATATATATATATATATATATACACATACATACACATATATATATACACATACAAACATACACACACACATACACCTGTCTGGTTGGGATTCATTTGGCATTTTGCATACCAGTGTCCGTGTCATTATTTGCCTAGCAACAGGTGATCAGCAGTGTGCAACCACTTTCCCTTTCCCTTGGTATGAATTCCCCTTTCTACGCAAATACCACGTCCTGCATGCACAACTTCTCCATTATAGGGACTTATAACACGGTTCTGGTCCAACCTAGACTTTTATCACAGTTGACCAAAATCGACTGATGCAGTTATTTTTAAAATCATATTTTACTGTATTTTAAACTGTTTTTTATCATGTGTGTGTTGCATTTCCTCTTACTGTACAGAGATGAGGTTAAGGTGAGGGGTTATTGTTATTATTAGCTGGTTATGGTTCAGTAGGACAAAAAAAAACGTTTATACCTAAGGAAGTGAGGACATTTTGGCTGGTGCTCACATTCTAGACATATCTAAAATGGCTTTTTCAGGGTTAAGGTAAAGGCACTTAGTTGTGACGGTTAAGTAATGTATTATGTCTATGAATGTCGTCACTGTGAATGATACACAAACGTGTGTGTGTGTGTGTGAAAGTTTCCTGTCTTTCGTCCTCTGACTATAGAGCAGTGTTGACCTGAGCTGTCACCATGTTGCTGCTGTCATACACCAGCTGCCTGAAACATGACGCTCTCTCTATAGTAGCTAGCCTGTAGTTATTCTGGCCAAAATAACAAACAAAAATACACATGTGCGTCACATAACACTCTCTCCACTACGGCGGTGTGCCACACGCACCTGTTCTCAGTGTCCTTTATTTCTCATTTAAACAAACACAGACGGAGCACTCACACACTCACCCAGCTGAGGAGCCGCACAACAGTTTGCGGTTGTCGGATAAACTTGTAGAAGTCGAAACCTCGTCCGGCGAGCGAAGCTCCGTACGCGCTAACACCGCCCGCGTCTTCCATGTCTCCTTCCGTCCTTTCTTCCTTCCTTCCTTCCGTCCTCTGCAGATAAACGAGTGGTTTGAGCTGACCCGTCAGCACTTCACTACCAGCGAAACTCGACTAACTGACAACCTAACAACCGCCTCCCGCCTCCTCCTCCCGGCAGCGCCTCGGCGTCTTGTTCTCAACCAGCGTCGACGACGCGCGAGGAGGAGGAGCCTCGCGCGAGCGTCTGCCTGTACGTCAGAGGGACGAACCACATCCGCCGCTCACGCCACGCCCACTCACGCTCGCGGTTGTACAGGAGGCGTGGCGTGAGTAGCAGGAGGCGTGGCGTGAGATGCAGGTGTAAGTGATGGGAAGTCCGGATGTTTTCAAAGATTCTGATCTTTTGGCTCTGCTCCCGGCTCTTTATGGCTCACAAACTTTCTATGTTAGCCTCATTTAGCACTAAAAAATCAAAAGCCTTATTATTTTAATTACAAAAAAAATACAGTTACAAACATATAACATATGAAACATTTTAACATATAACATATAAAACATTTTAATCAAACCAAGAAATGTAATGTTTTATGAGCAGTTACAACAGTCGTATATGGTGTTTATATGGAGCAAACTATTTGAATCCTAAAGGCACGTCAATCGGTTCATCCTCAATCGTCTTCTTGCGCTCTGATATTTGGGGCCATTCATCTGTAGAGGCTTCAGACGCCTGAAGAGGAGAGCACAGACAGGGGCAGTTAACAGTGTTTACATGTTTTTTGCAGCTGACCGTTGAACTTTAATGTTTCACCTGATCAAACCCATCGCCCTCGACTGTCCTCAGGGCATCAGCGCCGTCACTGTACTCCGACAGATCCTGCCAAGAAAAGAAAAACAGAAGAGAGCAATGATGTCGTGGGACTGTTGTGTCAGACTGAATATTTGAAGGATGCAGATGCAGAAATACTGACTGACCAGCTCGCCCTCATAGGCCACTCCCATTCTCTCCATCCCCAACCTGAGAGAAGAACAGACAGGTGTCAGGTAGGTAGGTAGGTAGGTATAGAGATTAGGTAGATTTGTTATTGCAGTGGCATCCTTTGACAAAACATCTGACAAACAGCGCAGACTTAAAAATATAATAGTTGTAAGATTCTGAAATCGGACATACATTGTTTGTCACGCGATTCTCCTCCCTCCCCGAGTTTCCTGTTAACCTTGTCCGAGTGTCAACAACGATTATTTAGCAACAATTTATTTAGCATTAGCATGCTACTATTTTGCAGCTAACTTGGCGAACCTGTTTCCAAAGGTAAGCTAGCGAGGCTACGATTAGCATTAGCGTAGGACTAACATAATACAAACACTGTGCAACCTCATTAGGCACAACGCAATTTTTTTTCAAATTTCGATTAGCATTAGCGTAGCTAGCTGTTTTGTGACTTTCAGCCACTGTTTGGACACAAAAAAGGACATTTTTTGGCCATTTTTATGGTTAAAATTAGCAAAGTCCAGACAGGCATTTTGAGGCTTAGGTGTTAAATAAAAAATGATTAATTGATTCATCACAATTGAACAAAGAAATAACTTACAAAGCCTTTCCTCCATACTCCACTCGGCCTTAAAAGAAAAGTAATGTGTCAAAAGTGAGGAAGAATAACATAAGAAAAAATCAGGACACAGGAATTTTACCCAAAGGTATGATCTTACTATAAAACACTCCAAATCCACAACAAATGACGACCAGGAGAATCAGGAATATGAAACATCCAAAAACAACGGCCACCACCAAGACGGGGAGACGGTTCAGCACTGGGGAAGAAACAGGAAGAAGAATGGGTATAAGGTATCTGCACGTAGAGAAGTGCTGATTCGAACACTTTCCTTTTCACAAGATCATTTGTTGCTTTCTGTTCCGTTAGCCTGTACTGAACTGGGTAAAAGGTCTTTGGTCCATTCTGCACCTTTTGCATATGGAATATGTCACTTGGAAACTAGTTTAATTGAACGCTTTCACTTGTTTTCCATCATGTGCTCGTACATTTGATCTGGATTCTTGTTATTTGTTTTCTTGTAGTGTTTTGCTCCTGCCTATCTTGGTCAGGAGGTTCTTAATCTTCTGGTTAACCCTTGGTAAATCACAGTGGGAATAATACACAACGCCTTATATGGACATCCTGGGGGTGTGCGTTTATTTCTTATGTGTTGTTGAATCACAGTTATGATTCATTTTATATCGCATCTTTTGGCATCAAAAAAACGAGCCAAGTGGACTTTGAACTGTGACGGTTCAATTAAAACAATCGGCATTACCTTCTTTATCCAAGTATCGCCCCCTGCTGCTGATAGTCGTGGTGTTGTCAAAGCTGTCAGAAACGGCACAGTGGTATGTCCCGGCACTGCTCCTCCCCACAGACAGAAGGAGTATGGATTGTTCCGGCAGCTGGTCGAACACATAGTAGAAGCTGCCGCGGTCTTGTAGAAGGGTTTTGTTGAGGAACCACTGATACCGTGGATAAGAACCCGCTGCCACCTTGCAGTACAAGCGCACGCCGACCACGGCGAAGTTTTCGGCGGTGTCGTAGTCGTAGCTAAGGGACACGGGCCCTGTGACTTTCTCTGGAGAAAGATTCAGTTTCAATTAGTTATCGTTAACTATAATAACCTTGGTTAGCTTCATCGGTCACTGAGGCAATTTCAAAACAATGTACATACCAATTTTAATGGGCAGCCACCGACTGGACGCCGTCTTTGCTCCATTGTTTGCCAGGCACCGGAAATTTCCCAAGTGTTCGCCGAAGACCATGGGCACCCTGAACACGGCACGTCTGTCTGCGCTCGTCACGTTGGCGACCGACTGTGTCCCGTTGTAGAGCGAAAACGCAACGGGTGGCGTCCCGGCTGCTGACTGACACGTGACCACAGCAGAAAAGTTATGGGAATCCTCCTTTAACACGGCGAAGGAGATGTCAGGGTCTGACACCACGGCTGGAAGGAGGGGAAGAGGATGTTACTTTGTGGAAGGAGATTTTATTCGCCAAAGATAAAAAACAAAACAAAAACAGTTAACCTTTGACTGTGATGTTGACTTTCAAGCTTCTGGAGGTGAGGACTGTTCCGTTGACGCTGTTTGAAGCCGCACATACGTAGGCGCCGATGTCTGCTGGAGTGGCTCTGAAGATGACAAAACACCATCATACCAGAAAATAACTTTGGTAGAAGCTGAAGTCACTTTTTTTTATAATATTACTTAAGTAAAAGTGTTAAAGTATATGACATTTAGTGTACTTCAGTATACCACTCTTTCCTCAAAAGAGCGTTTTTTGTTTGTTAGCGTTACTCGAATTAGTGGTTTTTGTTTGTTAGCTTTCCTCGAAAGAATGATTTTGTTTCTTAGCTTGCCTCCAACGAGTGGTTTTGTTTGTTAGCTTTCGTCGTAAGAGTAGTTTTTGTTTCTTAGTTTTCCTCAAAAGAGTAATTTTGTGTGTTAGCTTTCCTCGAAAGAGTGATTTTGTGTTAGCTTTCCTCGAAAGAGTGATTATGTTTGTTAGCTTTCCTTGAAATAGTGTTTTTTGTTTGTAAGCTTTAGCCCTGTTTTTGTTAGTAGTTGTTCCCTCTTAGGAATTTAGCCTTACAATTAGGTCCAAATCCTTGTCCCTGTGTGACAATCAACATGTAAACTCGCTTAGCCGGGAATCAAACCCATAACCTTTGAGTTGACAGACAACTCTCTCTACCACTGAGCTACCGTGGCTGTTTTTAAGGACATTTTACACCAGAAACTGTCTTTTGATACTTAAATACAGTAAACTGCTGCTCCCAACACCGTGGTCCAAGTAGTGTGTGAGTCTGGTTGAATGAGATTCCACTGACCTGTCAATCAAGAGACGATTGGTAAACGCAACATGAGTGGAGGAGACGGGCCGATCATTCAGCAGCCACTCGTAGGACACGTGGTTTCCAGCACTAACTTTGCAGAGAAGCTCCAGTTCTTTCCCCTCAAAGAACTGATCTGAAAAGGCGATGACCCTCGCGCCTCGCACTGGCTCTGCAGGACAAACACGGCAATTAATCCAGGTCTCGTGTCATATGACTAAAAAGGAGCTTTGTCGTCATAAATTTAATGATTTCATGGTCAACAAATAATATGAATTCTCTTTGCCAAGAGGATGCAACTTTGTTTTTGGTAACACTTTACTGCCAATAATTCTAATAGTGAGGTAATCTAATGACCAAAGGTATGTTTGTGAATCAAAATTGATTATCATGACAATATAAAGTGGGAATTCATCTTTCCTTTATGACCTAAACACACATTTTCCATTCCTTCACTCAGCGATGACTAGAACTATAAACACACCCCAAGTGCCACGTGAGACTCCAGGGGTTAATGCAACATTACGAATGCTATGAAACAACAACACCACAGATTCATACAGCCATCTACATCGCTGCTAACAAAGAGACTCACCAATAACCCTCAGGTAGTGCGTGTTGCTGACGGTTGGATTTATGTTGGAGTTGTTCTGCGCTCGGGCCTCACACACCAGATGTCCCTCATGAGACGTTTTAACTATCAAGATAATGGATGCAGCATTCGAATCCGGTAAGGTGGTCTCACCCAACGAAGTCTTATTGCTGCCCGTCCTGTAAAAGGCAAACAATTACAATCATTATTACTAAATAAAATGTTTTAAATGTAATACAGCGGGTACATCTGATGTATCGGTACTCACTTGAATAACGTCATGAGAACAGTTACACCCTGTGGGCGGGGTGTAAGGTCACATGTAAAAACACGGAACTTTCCCACCAAAGCCTCCGAGGGGCCGGAGATTTCTGGAGTCCCCAGGATTGTTCCATCTATGGCAAGAGAGAAAAAGGGGAAAGAAAAACAAACAAGTGTATAGACGGTATAGACATTCTGAACTGCTAAAATGAACCCTTTAACGCCTTCTGCATATTTTACCTGTAAAAGAGCCAGAAAATGTGTTTTTTGTCCAATATCTCGCAGTTATTTACAGTGTTGTGTTGTGTTGTGTTGTAACAATAAGTACAAATACTTCCGTTACTGTACTCAAGTACAAAATCCATGTATCGGTACTTTACTTTGTTGAATATATTTCTAGCAACTTTTACTTTACTTACATTTCCTCTATTACATAGTATCTTTGTTACTCGTTACTACCAAATAAAATCAGAAGAAGAAGAGTTGGTATTATGGTCACATGCTGCAACATGGGGTTAAGTGTCTTGCTCAAGGACACATATAGACTAGCAGAGCCGGGAATTGAACCCACAACCTTCCAGTTGAAAGATATTTTATATCAGAAAATAACATTTGATACTTAAGTACAGTAAATGTCATATACTTTAAAGACTTTTACTTCAGTCATATTATAAAAAAGTAACTTCAACTTCTACCAAAGTCATTGTCTGGTAAAGATACTTGTACTTTTACTCAAGTATCCCTTTAAGATACTTTATACAAGACTGCTTATTTAAGATTTACTGCATGTATCAACCGCTTAAAGTGAAGAAAACCAAAAAAACGGAATTGGATTTTAATAGTTTTACTTTAAAAAATAAATCTGCAATATAAAATGACCTATAAATGTGAAATATAAATATACTCTAGGATGCCCATATAAGGAGTTGTGTATTATTCCCACTGCAATTTACCAAGGGTAAACCTGTGGCACAGATCCGTGCCATGTGAGCACAAAGGGTGAAAGTAGTATTGAGCCATTAGTGGACCTAACATTGACTAACACACACACACACACACACACACACACACATAGACTTACTGTGGTTGCTACAGTGGCACACGCCTGTAAAAAAGGAAGAAGACATTAAAGAGGTTTAAAACATGTGTCAAACATCACAGCGATGGAAAGTGTGGCGCGTTTGTGTTGATGAGCTCACCCAGCATGGCCACAAAAACAGAAGCAAACATTCTCCAAGGAGAAACGGTGACTTTATTCCCATGAACGACAAACATGACTTCGCTCAACTGTGGCGGCGGATCGAGTGTTGACAGTTACAAACAGAGCTGAAGCATCTCACACACACACACACACACACACACACATTCTTGTAGTTGCTGCATACTGAGGACCGGGTA
This sequence comes from Microchirus variegatus, assembly GCF_963457635.1. Taxonomy (NCBI): domain Eukaryota; kingdom Metazoa; phylum Chordata; class Actinopteri; order Pleuronectiformes; family Soleidae; genus Microchirus; species Microchirus variegatus. The sequence continues at coordinate 6,646,483 of NC_139820.1, forward strand.
TAAGTGCTGACAAATTGAGGACCAGCATTTCCACTTTATAAATCAACACACAATTACAAATATCTACTTCATGAATGACATCTATAAAGAACTACTGGGCGCAGTACCATAAAATGTCTGCAGGTGGAGCTCCAGAGCAAAAAAGTGTGTGAAACACCAGGACTGGAAAACAGATTTTTGGACCTCTGTTAAAAACAGAGTATAGCATGTTTACAACCTAAGGAAGTGATTTCAATGAAAACAAAGTGAGGACCGGTTTAAAATGTCCTCACTTTGGAAAAATTACCTCACTCTGTTGGTTAAAAACCCTCACTGGTCCTCAGTATGCCACAAGTACAAGAACACCCACACACACACACACACACGTGCAAATAACTGATAGCATTACATTACACCTCCCTGCTGTACCCTCCCTCTCTGTAAACACCAAAGGATGAAAAGTCAGACATATGATTCAAATTTAAAACATTTTATTTTGAAAAAAAAAAAAAGACAGTATGAAGTAGTTTTCCCGTAAAATAACTGCTTCTTGCACCCTGTTATAAATTGGCACAGGAAGTAATACATGCAACTATAAGTGGTGATGGTTCGTCCTGTCTCACCATATTCAGATCTCTTGGTCTCTTGGACAGAGCTGTGTTTGTCATATGTGGAGAGAAAAATATATACATTTGTAATAAAAGTAGATCAGCAAAAGTAAAAAAAACAAAAACGCAGAAAGGTCAAAATGTGCGCTTCATAAATATCTCTGTAAATGTTTTTGATTTCTTTTTTCAATCATGAGGCCGGATCATTCGTTTCGAGAAGCACTTCCCCTCCGAGGAAGTTCCTATTTTATCTATAGTTTTCTTGTAAATGAGTAAGAAATCATTGTCCTGTAAAAACATCTATAACTGGATGATTAGAAGTTTAACATAGTGTCCAATTTCTATATATGACTAGAACCAAACTGACCCCTGGATCTTGACCCCTGGGTTACTCTATGTTGGAAAAAAAGTTTCTATTTTCTTCAACTTGTGAATTTCAGTTCTTATTTATGGGTTCCTCTGATTTTCCCTTGTGTCATCTTTTAGTTTTCCTATTTAGTTTGTAGTTCTTGCGAGTGTGTGCCATAGTTTTACTTCCTGTATTTGTTTTTCCTGATTTCCCTCCTTTGTCGATTGTCTGACGCGATTCATCTGTGTCTTTCACTTCTTTGGAGTCTTAGGAGGACCTGACCTGGGCGGCTCACGCTTCTGAGCTAGTAACGAAGGCCCAAAAAGAGACTCTACTCTCTGAGGGCTCTTTGGAAGCACTACATCCTTCAGAGACTGTTGCCTTGAGGCAGATACTTTAAAGGGGACATATTATGCAAAATCAACTTTTTAATCATTCAATTCAGGGGTTCTCAAAGTTCTGATACCTGAGGGCCAATTTAGGAACCCAAAATTGGACTGAGGGCTGCCAAACAAAAAAAAAACGGAAAAAAACCCAGAAAGAAATCCCATTTGTAATAATTTTAATGACCAGATTGCAGTTCTACAGTTTACACTGATCGGTCTGTATCCAGTAATGTCCAATAAACATTTAACAAACTTAGTAGCTCCTGGATTAAAACTATCAACTGTAATTCATTGCGGGTCACCAGAAATGTTTCTGCGGGCTGCCATTGGCCCACGGGCCGCACTTTGAGAACCAATTATTTAAATCCTTTTATTTGAGTCTCTGGAGGTCCTATCCGTCTTCAAAGTGTGAAAAAAGCCAAATACTAACTGCTGTTAGCTCCCAGTAGCCTCTGTGGTGATGTAATTTCCTGTCCTTTAAGTTTCGTTTGAGTTTTTTTAAGGTGGACCTTTAAGGTGGACTTAAAAAGATACTACTAAACCAAGCGATCTGAACAGGGCTGTTTTGGCAGGGTGATTGAACTGCTATGATGCTTCATCCTTAAGGTATTTTGACCAAAGCATGTCACAGACATGTTCATTAGGACACCAGGGAACTAGGATAACTAGGTGAAATAGGGTATAATATGTATAATATTTGGCTCCTATAGTTGGCGTGTGGTTGGTTTACCTGACACTAGACGTCATAGTCTGCAGAGAAATTCTCAGCCTGCTGTTCTCCTGACCCGGACCAGCAGGGCTCAGACAGAGGAATTGCTTGAGGACTGGACATGAGAAGGTAAAGAAGTCAACTGGTTTTGCTTCAGTTACAGAGACGGCCATCTTTAAGATGCACTGACTTCAAAGCTTACTTTGTCATATCGATGTGTGGCTGAGCTGAAAAAGAAGAGACACGGGAACATTCATTATCGAATTTCTGTCTCACGTTTCCTGTGAATTTCACCTGTGAACACACACCTTGTTTTGGGTCGAACATCCTGTAAATGCAAGCGACGCCGACGGCCATCATCAGAAGAAGGAAGCAGCAGAACGCAATGGCGATAGTCTCTGTCGTGCTCTCGAACGCCTCTGTTTAAGAGAGAGAGAGACGATGATGAGGCAGGTGAGGCGTGACCTATTGTACAGTTAGTACATGTACTGCAAGTTTTTCTTTTTTACTTGGTGGTGTTTCAGTGGAAGGAGTTGCTTGAGGCATGGAGATAAGGCTCCTGTCTGATTGAGAGTGAAAAAATACAAAATATGAGGTCGTGAAGAGTGCAAATCATGTATTTATGATATACACATATATATATGTGTGTGTGTGTGTCTATATATGTATATATATGTGTGTGTGTCTATATATGTATGTATACACATATATGTAAATATGTATGTATATACATATATATGCGTATGTTTATATATACGTATACATGCATATGTACATGTATATATGTATATATACATATATAAATATATATACACATATATACATACATATATATATACATATGGATATACATATTGGAGTCTGTTCTTTTGCCTTCTTGCCAGGATGTAGATCATAGACTGTATATAAAAATGGTGGAAGTGATGTTTTGCGCTGCTCTATGCCATACCATGTTTGAAATAAAGAAAATAATTTCCATTTTTCCATTTTCCTGAGGAGTAAATGATCAAAATCACTAGTTCCCAGTCTCCGTCATGAAATATTCCCATTCGGGGGCCACACGTTTTAATGGAAAACACACAAAAATTGTATAGGTGACCCCAAACCTTTGAACCGTAGTGTATGTCATTATCATTATGTCTTTTTACCTGCATAACGGACCAGCACAGCTCCACTCCCCACCCAAGGCCCCGAGTCCTCGTAGTCGTCCCTGACCCTGCAGCGGTAATACTCAGACTCCTCTGAGTCCAGCTTGGTGAGGACAAGGGTTCGTCTATTGTCGGCGAAGGCAAAGTGAAACTGCGTGGACTGACTGTGGGCGTCCACGTGTGTCTCAGCGGAAGGAAGGGCGGTGTCATTCAAGAGCCAGGAGATGTGAGGGAAAGTCCCTCTGCCGACCAGGCACCTCAGTCTGGCTGCAGCCAGTTTGGAGTCGGCTCTGTAGAGATATTCAACCTCCACGTTTACGTCACCGCCAACTGGGACTGGACGACCAGAGAGGAGAGAGAGAGGATGATGAATGAAGACGTTGTAGGGGGGTGGGGGAATTATCACGTATTACATTTACTCTTCTATGTGTCTTGTGTAGCTCATACCCACTTCCAGAGTCACGGGCTCACTCATCAATTCCTGCATTTCGGTTTTAACTCGGCATCGTGCCACGCCCATGTCCAGGCCGGGCACCATGGCAACGGGGAACCAGGCAGCGAGAGATTCCGTCGCCGTGACAGATCCCACTTCTTTGTCATCTACGGAAAGAGAGAGGTTGACAGGATAGCTCCCCCTCGTTGACCAGCAGGTGACGTTGCCGCGGTAACTGTCCCCCTCTTTGTAGATGGAGAAGGAGATCTTTGGCTTTGACACGTACACTGAGGAGATGAGGAATGAGGAAGGCAGGTGCATGAATCATAATTATATGGCCAAAATACAGCATATAATTCAAAAGTTTGGGGTTGCTTGCAAAATGTGCACTTTTTTTCAGTGAATATAACATTGAATGAATCAGAAATACACTCTATACATTGTTAATGTGGTAATTTAAAAATAAACCACTATTCTAGCTGCAAACGTCTGGTTTTTATGATTTCCCCACTCTCTCTCTATCTCTATATATATCTACCTTTGACTGTCACCTGGACCTCGGTGCTGGCTGCAAACCTACTGGTGTCATGGACCATGGACCAGGCTGTGCAAGAGTAGAAGCCAGCATGCTCTGGAGTCAGCCTCTCCACCACCAGCGTGTTCCCGGCGAGGAGGAAAAGCGAAGAAGTCGAAGATGTCACTTCCTTCCTGTTGAAAAACCACGTGTAGGAGAGGTGCGAGCCCCTGGCGACGGTGCATTTGAGGATGAGGCGCGAGCTCTCGTATGCGACCGGGGGGAAGGGTTCAGAGGTCACTCTGGTGTTTGATGGTGGAGCTGGATGTGAAAGAAGAAAGGTAAGGGTTAATTAACCCTCAGAACACATTTCAACACATTACTACACTACTGTTCAAAAGGTTTGGGGTCACGTAGAAATTGCGACTTTATATCACTACTAAAAATGCCAGAAAAATGAATCATAATTTTGACTCAACAACAAGTTTTAAAGCATGAATATGTGACCTATAAAAGCACACCCCAGGATGTCCATATAAGGTGTTGTGGATAATCCCAACAGCGATTTACCATGGGTGCACCTGAGTTAAGTGAGTGATTTCTGTTACTCACTGACTACGCTCAGGTTGATAACGTTGCTGACTTCTGTGCTTCCTCCAGTCGACGCCCTGCAGTGGTACGACCCCGCTGATGCTGTCGTGACCTTGAGAAAGAATGGCGCGCGTTGGTTTCCTTGGAGATCGGTGCCAGTGGCGAGGAGGAACGCACCATCCCGCATCAGCTCATAGGTGACCGGTGGAGGAGCGTCGGGTGCGATACACCGGAAGGCCACCCTTGAGCCAAGATAGGCCATGTGGGGACCAGTCAGGACTGGATGAAGAGACACTGATCCAGCTAAGGAAAGAAATAAGACATGTTTTTTAAATTAAGAATTAAGAAGGAAAAGCACTTTTTTTTTCAATCAATATAACATTAAATGAATCAGAAATACACTCTATACATTGTTAATATGGTAAACGACTATTCTAGCTGCAAACGTCTGGTTTTTAATGGAATATGTACATAGGTGTATAGAGGCCCATTTCCAGCAACCATCTCTCCAGTGTTCTAATGGTACATTGTGTTTGCTAATCGCGTTATAAGGCTATTGGATGATTAGAAAACCCTTGAAAACCCTTGTGCAATTATGTTAGCACAGCTGGAAACAGATTTGCTGGTTCTTTGACAAAAGGGCAAAATTATTCTTTTGAATAAGAATCATTATTTCTAATCTTGTCAATGTCTTGACTATATTTTCTATGCATTTTGCAACTCTTTTGATGAATAAAAGTGTGACTTTTAATGAAAAACACAAAAATATTGTATGGGTGACCCCCTTTAGGTGTACAAAGATATTTATGGGTGGTGTATTCATATGTTTGGCTGCCAATAAACCCTCCTAAATGTCCCACACTGAACCTTTAAATAGAGTAAAGATCATCTTTAGCTTATACACAGTTATGAGTAACAAACAAAAAAAAGACGTCAATATCTCAAGCACCACTTTGACAAACGTACTTATCTCGATGATCAAACTCGCCAGTGCTGGAAAGAGAAATCGACAACACATTGCAGTTAAAAGTTATAATACGAGTCCATTTAAATACTTTACATTTATGTTGTCGTTTCAAATAAAAGTCAAGTTACTCACCCAAAATTGGCAACAAATCAAGGGTCTGTAGATTCCTCATAACACTGCTATGTATTTATGATGGACATGGTTTCTCTGGCTGTGTGTGTGTGTATGTGTCAGGACTCAGGGTGTTGCACATGTGTTGAACATAGATAACACACTGAGCTGCGGGTCTGGCTTTAGTTTAATGATCTAAGTAAACACAAACGAGTGAAAAAAACAACATGGAAGGATGGAAGATACCTATAAATATTACGTTATCTTTGAAAAGGACATGAGAAATACCAATTATAACGCTTCCATAGATGTGAGATTTACACAAAACATATTGTTGACTGTTTTTACCCGACAGGCAGTGGAGCATTGGTTTTAGTCCCACATTCTGCCTTTCTTGCACATCTGGAGTCAGATATCATTATAATAACATAAGGGGTGAATGCATGAATCTGTCATGTCATGGCTGGGTTGCCAACCTGGGACCAGGCCATAAATAATACATTATATGTGCAAAAATGGGCCGGACTTAAGCATAACAACTACACTCTTTGTATCACTGTCCATCATATAACTGTGAAAGTGAGTGTTTTAATGTTATTTATTTACAGGCAGCTCATGCTGCGGTCAGGAGGAAGTCAGCGAACTGTGATTTTCTGTCACTTTTCAGCCACTGACGGCGTCTCCGTCCTCTCCGACGGCCGCAGCTCGCGCTCTGCGGTTGTCCTTGTGACGCCTGAGCAGCGTCGTGTGCTGTTTCACCAGGAAACGCTTGTCTGAACTACTCTGCAAGATAAACACGTACAATAAAAGACATCTAAGCATAAATTATTGTCTCTCTTCGATTGATTTTTTTTGAAGGTAGGTAGGAGCTGTTTGAGGTGTCTCTCTCACCATCACCAGCATGTCTTTGAGTCTCTCGATGGCCTTCTGATTGGCTCGTCCCCGTGACACATAGGAGGTTAAGATTATTCTGAAGGAACAAAGTGCCGTGTTGTAACGTAACTGTACTTCAGTAGAAAATCCACATTTCCTCTAACTATCTTTGTCCGACAAACACAGAGAGAGTTGTCTGAAGCCGAAAGTCTTCAGAGTTACACACTACAGCTTTAAAGACAGATGGCTCGTATTGATAGATCATCATCACATTATTTGTTCTTATTTTATTTTCACCTGTAAAAAAGATCATAAGTCATTATTTTTACTTTCTTACTCTGAACTTACATTTCAGCGAGGATGAGCGGCAGGGCAAAGGCCTCGGAGGCCAGGTAGCGGAGGGTGCTCCTTGCAAGGCTGGGTAGACTTTCGACACACACTCCGCCCAAGTTAAACACCGCGTCTCCATTTCCAAACGGACCACAGGACGACCTGGACATGGAATATGAAGGGAACGTGCAACAGAGTAAAACGAGGTGCTTTGGAAATTCAAATGTATATGGCTGCAGTGATGTTTGCTCTACAGCAGTAACTGTCACAGACGTGTTCAGTGTTGAGTCTTGCTGATAGAGGTCGACGCCCACGGTGGTCGCAGCCATGATGAGACCGAGCAGCAGCATGAAGTGGAACAACACCGACGTGGACGCTCGAAACATTCTGTCCTCAGCGACACAGCATCGCAGGACAGTGAACTGAAAACAGTGTGAGAGACGCGGACATTACCGGAATGAATGATGAGGATAGGTGAATGATGGGGACATGTTAATGAAGTGGACAGGTGAATGATGAGGACAGGTGAATGGTGAGGACAGGTGAATGATGAGGACAGGTGAATGATGGGGACAGATGAATGATGAGGACAGATGAATGATGAGGACAGAAGAATGATGAGGACAGGTGAATGATGGGGACAGGTGAATGAATGATGAGGACGTCAATGAATTATGAGGACAGGTGAATGGTGAGGACAGGTGAATGGTGAGGACAGGTGAATGGTGAGGACAGGTGAATGATGAGGACAGGTGAATGATAAGGACAGATGAATGAGGAGGACAGGTGAATGGTGAGGACAGGTGAATGATGAGGATATGTTTATGAAGTGGACAAGTGAATGATGAGGACAGGTGAATGATGAGGACAGGTGAATGATAAGGACAGATGAATGAGGAGGACAGGTGAATGATGAGGACAGGAATAAAAGCTGTTCTGTAACTACTCCAAAAAAACATCACCTTTTTGATGTAGAATGTGGCCACCAGTGTGACAGTTCCTATGAAAGGCAGCAGAGGGCAGTAGTAGATTCCCACCCAGGACACAGTCTGACTGTACACCAGATCCAACACGTTGAAAGGGATCAGAAAGTGTTGTTTCCCAGACAACCGGGACAGCAAGGACGTGGGGTACTTCTCCTGCATCAGCCTGTCAAAGAGAGTTAAGGCATGAACTGTGTGGAATCTGCTCGAGAAAGCCGCCGCACAGTCACATTTACAGGACAGTATGTTTCCATTCAAACCACAAGACAGAAAGACTGTTGATTTTCGAGTGAACCCACTTCCTGGGGTAGTTGAGAAGAAAGGCGGTGCAGAAAGTGGCAAGGAAGTTGAAAACGCACAGCTTGTACACCTCTCTGCCAAACTGGTTCTCCCTGCAGTGATGCTGTAAAGCATCAAACACATGACGGAAATTGTAAATCAGTCAATATAGTAGATATAATACTGGTCGGTGTTTACTGTTTAGGTCACTGAAAATCTCTCAACTCACCTGCTGATTTTCTTTTATGGTTTTGAAAAGGAAAAACAAGTAGATTCCCAGTGAGGCCAGCTTCAAGAAGATGCTCCTGATGAAAAGACAGCGTGTGTGTGTTAATACAAATGAAAATAATGACTCGATCAGTCATTCCCGTATCCCTGTGCACTTCACTCACCTCACAAGCGTGATGTTCACCTGCATGGTGGAAGAGTAGTCTTCAAAGGACGAGATCTTGCGAAAGACGTGAGGGAGGAGCAGATTGACGAAGGCGATGGTGATGGGAGGAAGATACTGGAGGAACAGACTGACCAACCAGTTGGGACCACTCTGAGAAACACACATTTTTATTATTGTTTTATTATTCATTAGCCCTCTTATTGTTGATTAAAAGGTGCTTTATAAAATAAATTGGACTGGACTGGAAAACTAGATGTAGTCGGCATCAACTTCACCTCGTTCAGTGATGTCCATGTGGCAAAGACGATGAGGTAGAAGACTCCACCCAGCAGAGACACAACAAGTATGTTGAGGATGAACCTGAGCAGGTAGAGGCGCACCTTCTGTCCAAGTGTCCTCTGAGCTTCTCGCAAGGAGAAACTCTGCTCCTCCAAAAAAAGCTGCAGAAATGGTAAGAAAGAGCATCAAAAATAACTGCAGTTACTGCACAATATATCCTTTATTTTATTTTTCAAACAGAAAGTTTCATGTGAAAAGTATTGTTGTACTTTTACATTTTCATTATTATTGCTATTTTCCACGTATGTATCTATGTATCTATGTATCTATCTATCTATGTATCTATCTATCTATCTATCTATCTATCTATCTATCTATCTATCTATCTATCTATCTATCTATCTATCTATCTATCTATCTATCTATCTATCTATCTATCTATCTATCTATCTATCTATCTATCTATCTATCTATCTATCTATCTATCTGTCTATCTATCTGTCTATCTATGTACACGTGTTTCTTAAACTCCAAATTGGGGGACATTGAGACATGCTCCGTAAAGAAAAGGTTGCGTGTAAAGTGAAACTTGAGAGAATATATTAACCCTGAGCATCAAATTAAACTGCAGAATATGGGCTACCAATGTTCCAGTTGTCAAAAACACACTCCCTGTAGTTCAAATGAAAGCTGAGCCTCATTTCGGAGATAAAATCCAAAGAATAAAGAGAATAGAAATCGGTTCGCCTTAATCTTACCTTTGAAGTTTATCCGTGAAAAGTAATTTTCTTTCCAGTCTAAACAAAACTACACTCAAAACATTCCGGGCGTTACTAGCTGACATAGGGGAAGTAGTGTTCTGCTGCTTGTCATTGGCTAACAAAGCTGTCAATCAAAATGTCATTATTATTGAGGTAGAAGGCTCCACTTCTCAACGTAGTGAGTGAGTTACTCTATAATGAGACATTATTTTGTGACATCTTGTTCGAGATGGAGGCATCGTACCTTGAGGTCGTTCCTGATGAAGCTGTGTTTGAGAGTCGCGGCGGCCGGGTCCAGGACGGTGAAATCCCAGCCGCAGAAGATCTTGTAGCTCACATTCATGCTGTAACGCTTCCCGAGCATCCATCTGTGTTTGAAGCCAACTGTGGTTCTGTCACAGACAATTACACATCACATACTACAGTATGTCATCCAAAAGTTGACAAAAAAGTCATAGTATAGTATGTCGTCCAAATTTTGACAAAAAAGTCATAATATAGTATGTCGTCCACATTTTGACAAAAATGTAATATTATAGTATGTTGTCCACATTTTGACAAAAATGTAATATTATAGTATGTTGTCCACAATTTGACAAAAAAGTCATATTAAAGCATGTCGTATACATTTTGACAAAAAAGTCATACTTTAGTATGTCATCCAAAAACTTTGATGTCAGCAAAGACTGCTGAATATTTGATACGGCTGTCTGCTCTCAGACTACACTGACCTTCGAACCACCATGATGAGACTGAGGATGAGGATGGTGAGGATTCCAGTGAGGTACAGCAGGGGTGTGTTTAAACACGACAGATTCAGAGAGCCGCGTGTATAAAAACCATAGAAGACTGGAGAACGATCCACATAGCCCTGTAAAGAGGAAAATCCAATTCTAAACCTAGCCTTAAAAAAATATATTTAATGTTCTGAGGATGTCAAAGACAAAGACACATACTTACCGATCCATTGAAGAAATCTAAGATGGAATCGTTGCCTCCAAATCGCAGCGGTTCTGTAAAACACCAGAGATTTTTAGCAATCTCTATGGAGTTCTCTTAGTTTTCTTTTTTTCATTCATCTGTCATTAAGCGGGACTCACCACTGACATTGCTCCTGCCATAAAATGTTGTCGGCCCCAGAATGAAACCCCAGACGAATGCACAGTGCAGGAGGTTTAAGTAAATCAGATATCTCAGGAAAACAAAATAGGCCTTCACGCCAACGCCAAACCTGCCTGGAAATCAAATCAAACTCCACATTGTAAGACTTTAGAATGTTAAGTTGAGCAGTCTAAATGTCCAGTGTGTAACGTGTATGCATTGTCTTAAAGTTCTCAAGTTAAAGTAAAAAAGTCTCATTGTTTTTAATTAAAGCCTTGATCCTGCCTGTCTTACCTTCAACGGCATGGAGCGTGTGCTGCCATGGCAATACAGCTGACAAAGCTCCTCCCATCTGCTCCCACACCCTCCTCCTGCTTATGCTCTGGCTCCGCCTCCAGGACTCCCAAAATCCAATATTGCTAATTTGCATCTTCCTCTGAATCCTAATCAACAGCACAGACATGACAGTTCATGAGTTCAGCTGAACGTCTCTCTTTTTGAAATCTGTAATTGGGTCTGGTGAAAAGTTCTCGGAGTGTATAGTAAATTCTCCTACCTGGCACGTCGCTTCGCCTGAAGACACAAGGCCAGGTTCCTGAGTGGCTGCATAGGCTCCTTGTCTCTGGATCCTCTGGACCGGTGGCCATGATTGCGGAGCGTCTCCCCCGGCTCTGTGCTGTCCCGCTTGGCCTCGCAGACTTCCAAAAAGCCCTGTCTGCTCTGGCCAGGCCGGCATGCCTGGATGCTGGGCAGCTGATCGAATATCTCCGTCTGATAGTACTCACAGGAGTCTTCGGACACGGTGGAGTGAGTGCTATCGTCTGTGGTGACAGTGACAGACGTGATTTCCTTTACATGAATTTACATGCGAGGTGTTTACAATTACAATTACCATTGATTACTTGGACATGAATATCATGATGAGCATGTTAGAAAAACAACCAAAAAACGTACTGTTGTGGAAATTCTCTGCGAAGAATGAAATAGAGAACTTCTGCCGGCTGACAAGGTTTTATTTTCTTTGCAAAGATAACCCATCTACACATCTACACACAAGTGATCCTAGCTGGAGAAAAACCCAGAGCATAGTGAGCCCTCCACATTTATACCTGAGCAACTCCCCTTTCGCATTCCTCCAATAGAGAAAGCAGTCTGCCTTTCCAGGCTATGTTTTCACACCTCTTTGTCTACTGTAGGTATCGGGGAGCCGACAACCTAATTACACAATATACAAAAGGACCTTGTATTCTGTGCACATTTAAAAAAACAACAACCAAATTTTGAGTAGATGCAGATTTGTGTCGTTTCTGTTACCTGATAAGAGTCTCATGAAGTTGACAGTACGGCGATCTTCCATTTTCCTCCCTCCTTGAACTTCCTCTTTAACGACACCCAGTCGTCTCTCTTCACACAAGTTGTCGCCCATCTCCACTCAAGGCACGACCTGTGACTGAAGAGACTTCCGCTATTTGCACCAAAGTAATATCTTGTTTTCTGAGGCCCCCTGAGCAGCCGATCTGTGGTTTGTTTTGTTCCTTTACGCCTCTCTCTGACATGTGCGGCACATGTTAGATCTGTCCACACATTGACTGACTGACTGACTGACTGTGGCTAAATTTGACAGCTCACAGGAAATCACATGGCAGGATGTTGACACAGGCAAATGCAGGGTGTAGCAGAAAATATCCAAAAAATATTTCACACTATATACACATCTGTCTATCAATCTACTAAATCTATTTAACTAGATTAGCATAACAGGGTCTAATGTTTCATCATTCTGGGTAATGCTCTGTCATTTAGAGCCTGTGTTTGAAACTAATGCACAGGATGAGAAAGCAAACAACAAAAGGCTCTTTCCACACACTTACTACACCACAAGGACATTTGAGGTTTCTCGCCAGTGTGCCATTTACTAAGAAGCATGAGTGGCTTTTCGTATATGACATCATTCTAACATACTTGGTTTCTACTCTTCTTAGACATTTTGTTTTTCTGATTATCAAAAATAGTGAATAAAAACACCAGGGGATCAGTAATGTGACAAGGTTCAAGTCAAAAACTGATCACCTGAATAGCAAGCTAACTAACTAACTAGCTAGCAGTGTGTGTGTGTGTGGGTTTGTGTGTGTGTGTGTGTTTGTTGACCTTATTTTGTTGACTGCCCTTTGACTTGAAGCTGGTGACATAACAAACAGCATGACAGTGTATTTATTAGCCATAGTCAGGGTGTGACCAGGTAAGTACAGGTGAGTCAGGACGACGGACAGGAAGTCATTGTTCGGACTTGTTTTTTTCAGAATGTACCATATTACTTACCTATTAGTAACATTTTTTAAAAACCTGTATTTTCTTCTTTGTGTAACACACACCGTATGCCTTGCTCCTTCAATATATCGCGTGTTACATGGTATTATTGCGTTGTTCCAATGGCTCACGTCAAGCTAAGTAGGACTGCACCATGAGTACCAACTTTGTAGGGGCCACACTTAATATCAAAGCAGCATAACATGAATAGGATGATTAATTGCTTTGATTCAGAGTGTGGCAGATAGTTATAATGCAATTGTGTTTCTTTTGTGGACAAATACACGATTCTCTGCTCGGCTTTTTTTGTTTTATAAAAACAAAAACAGAAACCTCACGCCCCTCTTTGACGAATGGTTTGTCCCCCGCTGTCCGGTAGAGCGTGCACTCACCACTGTGATTGACAATCGCTACAGCGGAGTATGGCAGAGCTCGCGGTGCGTTTGAACGGGTGAGTTATCCTCGACTGTCCGACAAGTTTGTACGTTCGTGTCAAGCATTTTAATTTTTACTTTACTATATTCGTATCGATTAATAAAAAAACCCACACAGTTTCTGTGACCTCTTTTGGCTGTTACCCGAACCTGAAACTGGTTGGACAGCCCGCAGCAGCCTGCCGCTTTTCTCCCATGACTGGTCTGTTAAAGTTAGTTTGTTAGTCGACGACAACAACAACACAAATGAGTCAGAGTCTTTCTAAATACATATATTGAGTCCGTTTTGACCATTGTCGCTTGCTTTGTATAAACGAGTCACTACATGTTCGTGTGAGTGAACTGTACAAGTCTATTGTGCAACGGTAGCAGCGGGGTTTGTTGAAGTAAGTGTCTTATCTGTGTTCATGGAAAATAATGTTCTGTGTATGTTTTGTTTTTTTCCATATCTTTGTTTCCTGTCTGTGGTTTTGCTACCAGTTAACTTATGCTAGTATGTATGTATTGTTGGCTGAATGACGATCATGATTAGTTTCATTATCGATTATTCAGTCTTGATTGATTAATCTGTTGTTTGGTCCAAAAATGTTATCATTTTCACTGCAGTTAATATTGATAATTATGATGATAAAAGACAATTTTATCATCATAATTATTTGGTAAATAGGGATGCAACTACTAGGGTTGGGGGAAAAATCGATTCGCATAGGAATCACAATTCTGAATTCATAAACTTCCAAAATCGATTTTTTTTTTTAAAGTTTCTATTTTGAAAAACCACACAAAACACCAGTTTGTCTTATTTGTGTACAGTTTATTTTTGTAACTTCTGGTCTAGTCTAAGCTTTTATTTATGCCAAGTTATTTTTTACAGTACAGTACGTAAGTTTTTATTTTTTTTGAATGAATAAATGTTAACTTTTGTCTTAAGTTTGCCTTTGTGTGATCACATTATCACATTATGAATCGAGAATTGTATGAATCGAATCAGTTGATTCGAAAATCGATTTTGAATCGAATCGTGACCCTAACAATCATAATCGTGAGCCACCCAAAGATTCACATCCCTAGCAACTACCCAGCTAACAATTTTTGGTTTTGGTAACGTTACCTTTTGGTTGCGGGAACGTTCCCTAAAGGTCTCCCCCCTAGGTCCTCCTGTGGTTGATATGGAAAGTTTTCCTAACGTTCCCCCGACGTTACAAAAACATGTCAATACCAGTACAAACAATACCTAATAAGCATTATATGAAATATGCTTTTTAGCATCCGTCTGCTGACCTCTGCACTGTGCTTCCTTTGTACCAAAACAGTTCCACGTCACCGTCTTCTTTCTCCATTGTCTTCATTTTCATCCTCTGTTTCCCAGGCCAAAGTACGATGCTTATCTGAAAAGATCATGGTTTGGAAAGACAAGTCTCTCTGCTGCCATGTTTACTGTGGCTTTGTGCCCCCCTCCTGATCCGTCTGTTGTCCTCCTGTGGTTGATATGGAAAGTTTTCCTAATGTTCCCCCGACGTTAGTTTTTGGTTTGCACATTTGGTTCCCATAACCACGTTTGTCACAACCTTTAGAGAACGTTCTCTAAAGGTTCCCAAAATGTTCCCCTAACGTTACATTTCTACAACCTTCATACAACCTATAGATAATGTTCTCTAAAACAATTCAGTTTTAATGATTACGTTGTTATATGGAGCAAAGAAACCAGAAAAGCTGAAAAAGTTTTCATTTTGGGGAAAAAAGACGCATCAAACTGATGACTCAATTATCAAAATAGTTGACGATTTAATTGGTACAAAAACATGTCAATACCAGTACAAACAATACCTAATACGCATTATATGAAATATGCTTTTTAGCATCCGTCAGCTAACCACTGCACTGTGCTTCCTTTGTACCAAAACAGTTCCACGTCACCGTCTTCTTTCTCCATTGTCTCCATTTTCATCCTCCGTTTCCCAGGCCAAAGTACGATGCTTATCTGAAAAGATCATGGTTTGGAAAGACGAGTCTCTCTGCTGCCATGTTTACTGTGGCTTTGTGCCCCCCTCCTGACCCGCGTCCGTTGGCTTTTGTCAGTGCTGTGGGAACTGTTTGCCGTGCAGTTGCTAAGAGCTGTCGGGGTGGACAAATTCCTTTACACTCAAACGCTTTGACCTTGTGTCCACTGATAACTCGCCTCTGTTTCATCCTTTGTTCTGCAGTGTTTTCATTTGTGGAGGAATTGTCGCTGTGACTAAATCCGTACTGCTCCTCTTCACATCTTGGAGCCCTGTTAAGAATTATAGTGTTCATATAGCTTGACACTACAGTTTTGCCATTCACACTCATTCACACTTTCATATATCACTCATCAAATTCATACCCAATCACAGCCTTCAGGTGCAACGTAGGGTTAAGTATCTTGCCCAAGGACACATCAACTTCCGAGTTGAAAGAAGTCTCACTCACTCACTCTGGTGCATTCACACCAGCTCCTTCTTAATTGAACCCTAGCTCGTTTGTTTGGAAAGTCTAGTTCGTTTGAATGCGCAACCAAACTCTGGTCCACCTCTAGCACCCATTCGTTTCACTAAAGTGCAGCGTGAACGCAAACTCGGACCGGCTGAACCGAGTCGACGATCGTACCGAGTCTGGCGGACGATTAGGTGTTGAACCGACCTCAAACTCATGCTGAAACACTCTATATTGTGTTATCTGCTACTTTTGTTTTCCCAGCATATTTTCTTTGGCAGTCGAGCAACTTCATGCTGACCACCCCCCTGTCAAGCTCTGCTGTGCGCTTGATTGTTCCCCTCCCCTGCACAGTCCCAGAGCACAGCTTCACCCTTAGTATACTCATTCAAATAAGACACACAGCGAAGCTAAACACTGTCATATTAAGAGTTTGGACTCTCGGAATACAGTTTTCCATGAAAGTAATGAAATTTGCAGACAAAAAAAGAATAGGAAACTGGAATGAAACTGTAATATGACCACGGAGGCCTCAGGTAATGACACAAGTGTGTGTGTGTGTTAGAGAGAGAGCAGATGTGTGCAGCTGATTTCCCAGGCCTGAAAAGAATGAGCTTAGGAGCAGGATTAAGTCTTATAGTGGCCGAATGACATTTCTGAGCCATTCAGTCAGTGTTCTGGCTGATACTCAGAGCTGCACCCTGCTCCATGTATGCTCCTGCTATCATCACCAGAACTATAAAACACTTTTTAAACAATGTGATCTGTTGAAATCCTCAGATACCGACTGATACATAAAGCTGTTTTACTTTGACGAGATTCAAGTAAAGATAAAAGGCTAATTATAAGGCTGTGCAAACCAATGTTACATACGGGACCTTTAAGTTCTTTATAGTAAATCTGAGTGAATAGTGAACTGTGGGAAACTGGTTATATGAGTCTCCTCCTGGAAAAAATTAACCTTCTTAGTAGTTAAACAACAGCCCAGATTCTGCATACATAAAGCCAGAATGAAAACAACCCTTGAATGTGCAGTTTGGTGTTCATTGAATGGTCAACTTAGCACGGTTGATCTTAATTACTGGTTGCTCTTGGGATCAAATAGCAGCTCTGAAGGCTCAGAGGTTTCGTACTGGAGAAACTGGAAGTACCGTCTGTGATCCTGATCTGAAAAATACAAAAGTTTGGACTCGGTAATCATTAACAAGCCCAACAGATGTTTTTCATCCCGGGAGTCGCATGCACGTCAGTCGTGCCTGTGTTCTTTTGTGGGTGCATGTAAACAGGAAGTGAATATGGTTTACTGTAAAGGGAGCAGGCATTACAACCATGCTGCGTAGTCGGAACAGTTGTGAAAAATCTTAGTTGTTACTCAACTAAGATCTGATGAGCCAGACTAATCTACCAATTACATATATAGTGTTAGAGGTAATACATAATTAGGTATTATTTGTTATCTGTCTTGAGAACATGTTGTAGCTTGTCATGAAACCTAAGTATTTAAATTGAAGTCAGTTCAGTCATGCTTTTTACAATGCCATTTAATATTATTTCATTTGAGTTGTAGCACATATTGTGGTATTTCTACCACCATCGCCTGCCCCCTTGTTGATTATAAATATTGTATTAATTGGTTTGTTTTGGATTATCTGAGGCAAATAACTGTTTGAGAATAATCCCATTTTTTACCCATTAACCACAATGGCCCACAATTGTGTATTTAACCACGGTAGAAAATTTATTTCAGTACTAGTACTAGTACTAAGGAGTACTAGTAAAGTTAATTATAATGAACCCTAGCAATAGGGTATAATAGGTATTAATGGCATTATATCTCTTATTGTCTGTGATGTTTTGTTAGAGATAACTATGATAACTGTTGATTTTTTTATTTATCCAATTTCATGTGTGTCTCGGTTGGTATTGGATCAATCTGGCAAATGGTTTTTATTACCATCTGGATTAGATTGCCTTGGATGCCCAAAACTCCACTAATGACTCCTGTGTTAATGTCTTAAAACGTCAGTGGGAGATGTTCTCTCTGGGTTTTTGATGTTTCTTATGCAGTTGTTGCACAAATCGGAGGTCGATTTATTTATTATTTGGACGAATTAAGCAGAATTTCTGTCCACACAAATATACAGGAATCAACAATGTGGCTTCCTGGAAATCATCCATGTGATTTACTGACTGTGACCCACACACAATGCATGACTTTGTGTCCGTCCATTAATATTCATATCACTGGTGAGTGACACTGCGTCATCTGACTCTGACCACACAGTCCTGTGTCATAAGCAGTGCCACAGAGGAACTCTCACGCTTCAAAATATGATGTAATCCCACTAGTCAGCTTTCCAAGAGAGAGATTGACACCTCGACCTTACCCAAAAGGTCATGGAATGTTGACGTTAGTTGCAGTAATATTTTTTGGATGGTTTACTCTGTATTTCATATATCATATAACCCATTTCTATTGGTAAAAAAGAAGAAGCATTGGTTGTAAATTCACCATTCACTCCCATACACATTTATCCAATAAAAATTTATTTGTATTGTGCCAAATCACCACAGACATTATCTTAAGACATTTTACATAGTATATAAAAAAAAACCTTTTAACAGAACCAAACTTGTGCAGCCATCTGCCTAGGCCGGTTGGGGTGAATTGAAAAGTGGGGGACAGAGCAGAGGAGTCCCCTAAATGACTGATTTAAAGAGAGAAAAGATGGAAGATGGTAACTGTCGTAAGATTATCACAGATTTTTAGCAGTGCTGGGCACTAGATTAACGCACCACGTGTTTCCATGACGACTGATTGGAAAAAGACTTGACGTCATGTTTACGTGTCGCGACATCGGAGTCCAGGCACCGTTTACCAGTTAGCTCCGTTAGCTGCATTAGCTTAGCGCCGCTAGCGTGCCTACAGTCTAACTGGAGTGGTCTGTTTTTTTAGTGTAGCGTTACTTTAGAGGCTAATTTTAACAATCTGGAGTCACGTAAACATGACGTCACGCTTTAACGTGCGTTAACGTTGATGCCGTTATTCTAATTTTAACATAACATTGTAATTTAGCGTGAAAGAATCTGTAGTAGAATGTTATGTATATGTAACTGGATTATTGTAAATGCTACATATGTCTGGATAAATAAGGTCATTTAAATTTGAACTGAATTGAATGAGTCGCAACAGAAGATCATATAATTACAGCTGGATTGTGTTGTAAATAGCTGTCATGCCTACAGTCCTTGAGGGTTGTTTCCTCACAATGCCGTCCTTAATGCGTGCAGGACAAGCAGCGACATGACAAACGAGTGTTCAAATTCCAATATGGTTTTTTTCCCCCACTCCACACCTCTCATTGGCTCATTGTGTCTCCGTTTCCCCGCCTCTCTCAGGTGAGCTGAAGAACAAACATCATGGAGGGAGTGGAGTGCAGTTCTGAGCAGATGAGGGTGTGATCCCTCTGGTGACTGGTCCACACAGAGAGAGCCAGACAGGCCGAGAGAGAAGAATGGCTCGAAATGTAAACTTTGCTCTGAACTACCCTCTCATGGAAGCTGGACTAGAGTAAGTTTATGTTGTTCCTGTTTTTCCTGTTACCTGTTTAGTTGTGTTGTGCGCTTACTTAGTGCTGTTCAACATGAAGGCTGTGAGGAAACTCTTTGATGATCTCACTCTAAGGTAGAAGGCAGAGCAGAGAGTGCACTGACAGCAGGGCCTTCATGTGTTTTGTTGTTTCACAACATGTCACCGACTTCTTACTTCTGTTTGTTCAGTTGAACACACATTTGAATATGTCTTTGTGTCATTTACATACAGTGTGAGTGTGATTGTTTGAGGTATTCGACCAATTTTTTTCCATTAAACGAGGACGCAAAACGCAAAATTATTATTTTTTAAATGTATTTATTTTAATCCGATTACTCGATTAATCAAGGAATACTCAATTACAAAAAAATTTGTTAGCTGCAGCCCTAGTGAGCTACTTTAAATCAGCTAACATCAATGTTTACGTTAGCGTGTGCCGGAAGCGTTAACAACTGGATGCTATCGGCTCAGATGCTGAATCATTGAGGACGTGCTGTTGTGGTGACACCAGTTGCCTTTTGCAGTGATTACACTGCCCCTTGTTGGCTTCTTGTTTAAGCGTCAAATGGTCTCACACTTTGGACATTTTCTGCCTTTTACGTTCTGTTTCACACGCAGGACGTACGGTGTGGAACAATGATCCCTGCGCTCAACATAGGAATAAAACGAATACTTGAGGCAGAGTTTTTGCCTTGAGGAATTTTTGTAATCAGGTTACTCGACTCACTCGAGTAATCGTTGCATCCTTAGATTGTTGTACATTTGGAAACAGGACTGGTTGACCGGTTCCTGTGCTATCTTTGTAAAAGTGCTAAGTCAAAAGGAACAGGACTGTGTGTTTTCTCTTCTTGCTGTAAGCTGTGTTTTACAGTACATTTAGATAACACAGGAAGTCGCCCACCAGGCAGGCAGTCTTTGTTGCGCTGTTAACAACTGAATGAAAATGACGTCATGCTCTCTTCTTGGGTTGTTCGTTTGTGGGTTCCTCCCACGTTCCGTTGTGTTTGATCAGTGGCCAACAATCCTCAGAATCTAGCCTGCTCGGTCACCCTCTTTCCCTGTCCTGGTATCAGTCCTCATGTCCACGTGTGTCCCTTCTGTCAGGAGCCCAGCGGACGAGGACGGCGTCCATGACTCGTTCAACCAGCTGATCGCAGAGCAGAGTGAGAATGGAGGACTGTCCGAAGCCTATGAGCTACAGCAGCTGCAGAGAGACCTGGAGGAGGAGGAGGAGGAGGAGGATCGAGGTACTGAGCTATTTTAATAGTACATAATGTGAAACATGTGGAGGGCCGGATTTATAGAGGAGCTACAGTATGTATTATGTGGTTCTAGTGGTTATACAACAAGATTCGTGAAGCTCAGCTCCAATGCTGATGAATCTTATTAAAGCTTGTCATCTGTCTATTCTAATATACCGAGAACATTAATTGGGCTGAGCACAGGTGTGTTTTTGCCCCATTAACCAACAAAGGATCAAAATACTTCAGTGTGTTCTAAAGTAACACTTCATATTTGACTGCACAGATCATGTGACCTACCTGTCCGGCCCTGGACAAGATTTACGAGAGAGAAGGCGGAGGCAAGGAGAAGCTGAGCGGCGCGATGATAACACGACGGACTCTCTCGTGAGTGAACGCTGGTCCTCGGCAACCATGAAGATCCTGTCGTCAATGCCCAGTCGCACCATCGGTGAGTCCTAGAGAAGTGGAAACACTGATACACAAACAGACATTTTTTTTTTAAATATTTCTTCTCCCTGAAACAAAATTGGGTACAAAATGTATTCATTTTCCAGATGACAAAAGGTGAATGTGGCTAATTAAAAATGTTTCTGTTGTGAAAGCTGCTGGAGATAGTTAGCACACGCTTGAGTGGAACCTTGACATTTAACCCAGTTGCTGATGCCACACTGCCACACAAAGAGATTGTGTTGAGTGAGAGTTTCAGGAGGAAGTTATTTCTCTCTCTCTCTCTTCCTGTGGCAGGGTCAGATGCTGAAGATGACTCGATAGCTGCTGTCACAGTGTCTTATTCCGATCTCAGTCGCGCCGTCATTTATATCTACATGTTTCAGTGCACACCACAGCGTCTTTCTCTGTCCTTCAATCTGATTTTAGTGGTCACATTTGTCTCTTTTTAGATTTAGATGAAATGTACTGGGGATTGTAGGTAAAGAAGACGGTATTAGCTTTTGGTCATAGTCTGGATTCAGGCAGATAGGGATTGTTTTGATGCTGTTTTAACTGTTTGAGTTAGCTAGTTCTATCATCAGATATTTATTTCATTCCAATTTATTAAAGGATAACGGATAGTTACGACAAATCCGGAAGCCATGTTTGCAGATGTGTATCAAACTTTGGGAGTTTACACTACCGTTCAAAAGTTTGGGGTCACCTATACACTCTTAGAAATAAGGGTTCCAAAAGTGTTCTTCTACGAATAGTCGTTTACCACATTAACAATGTATAGCGTGTATTTCCGATTTATTTATTTATGTTATATTCATTGGAAAAAAGTGTTTTTCCTTCAAAAATAAGGACATTTCTAAGTGACCCCAATTTTTGAACGGTAGTGTAGGTGTTGTAAGAGACCAAATAAATGGTGCTGGACCTGTTTGCTTCTGTCTGTCAGGCCGCAGTCGTGGAGCCATCATCTCGCAGTACTACAACAAGACCATGAAGCTTCGCAGACGCAGGCAGAGCAGACCCTCCATTAAGGACCTCTCCCGCTCGGCAAGGCCGAGCATACGAGGCTACGGCATGGAGACGGATAGCAACGACGTGGAGGGTGCAGAGGGTGAGAAAAAAACACTTTGGATTAATAACACAATTTACACAGTGCTTTATAAGCCAGTTATGTGTGTTACAGTGACTAAGACGGAGTATTTGGTGAACAACCTGCAGAACCTCTCGGTGAGTGATCGAATCAGGATGCTGCGAGCAATGCCTCTCAGTGTGGCTGCAAAGAGTGAGCTCAGGTTTGTTTGATTATTAAGATTTTAATATATATAAATATATTGTATCTGTCAGTCTTGTTGTCAAGTTCTTGTTGTCGTTCCTCTGTCCACAGGAGGTTAGCATTACAAAAAGAGAAACGCGCACATCCAGGAAGTCAAATCCCCTGTTGCAGTCGACTCAAGTATTACATCATAATCGTAAGTGACCATCAGAAATGTGTATGTGCCTTCTTCTTCCTGTATTATATTCTCACACCAAACCTCTCAGTATCTGGATTCTATTTCTGTTTTTGCAGGAATTAAACAGATACAAAGTTCATTCAGAGGTTCTTTCCTTATTGTGTTTACAGTTTATCCTTTTAATTTAAAAAGCCTCATATCCTCTTGTTTGTTTTGTTTTGTTTGTTTTTGCCGCTGGTTTGCTCGCCAGCTGAGCCGTCTTTGTCCTGCAAACGTGACTTCCCTCGATGCAAAGTGGAGGTTAGCAACACAAGTTCCTGGAATAATATACTATGTCCATCTCCTCTCCTCCCAGGCCTTTAGACAAAGCTGGTACAGCTGGCTGTCCTTTCTGCACTCCCTCCATCTGTGGCAGGTGGCGCTCAAGAGAGTAAGCGGTCGTTTTGGCACCGGAGTCCTGTCATACTTCCTGTTCCTCAAGACCCTGCTCTTCTTCAACGCCTTCTTGTTCCTGGTGACCGGAGCGTTCTTGGTGCTGCCTCAAGCCGTGCACCCTCCGGCGCTGTCCTCTGAGAGAAGCCCCTTCTCTGGACTGGAGCTGCTCACCGGGGGAGTAAGTTGTGGCGCTGTCATATTCAGCTTGTTAGTTTTTTTTTGTTTTTTTTAATCCTAATATACGTCTGTGCATCTCATTCTTGTCTTAGGGATATTTTGCAGACACAGTGATGTACTACGGCTACTACAGTAACTACAAACTGCGTCGGACGCTCTCCGTGTCCAACGGAACCATGTCGAGCCACCTGTCTTACAACATGCCGCTGGCATACTTCTTCACCATCGGATTTGCCTTCTTCATCACATGTATCATCCTTGTGTACAGGTACGGAGCGTTGACTGCATATAAAAATGGACGTAGTCTTCTGAAGTGTAACGATTATTGATTACTATTTAATCTGTGCAGACTTTTGCTTCAACCCACAAATCAATGTATTCTAATGCATATTGATGTGTGATATGTTCCAACAGCATGTCCAAATCCTTTGGCCAGAGTTTCCGAATCGACAAATCTCACAGCATTCTTGCCATGAAGGTTTTCTGCTCCTGGGACTTTAAAGTCATCAAAAAGACGTCTGTCAAGCTCATGTCTGAGAATATCTGCACGCAGCTGAAGGTACGCACACGTCCTCCTCCCTCTCTTTGCTCTTGTAATATCTCCTAATATATATTTTTTCCTCCGTCACATCATCACCTCGTTCTCTCCGTCCGTCTCTGGTTCCTCCTCCCTCTGCAGGAGCTGTTGGCCGAGGTGAACCATAAACACGTCAAGATGACGTCGTGTCAGAAGTTGTTGAAAGTCATGGTCTACGGCCTAGCATGGGCTATCTGCATCGCAGGCACCACTGCGTGCGCGCTGAGCATTTATTTCTTCTCTCAGTATATGCACCAGGTGAGTAGATGGAGAGGAGGGCCTAGATGTTTGGTGTCATTTATTCTTTGGCTTTGTCTGCCTTGTCTCCCTTTGTGTGGGAAGACGCTTTCTCTGGGACTGAG
Source organism: Microchirus variegatus (assembly GCF_963457635.1). Lineage (NCBI taxonomy): Eukaryota > Metazoa > Chordata > Actinopteri > Pleuronectiformes > Soleidae > Microchirus > Microchirus variegatus. The sequence goes on from NC_139820.1 coordinate 6,670,755, forward strand.
GTCCTTGATCCGAGGACTAACTTTTTAACCAGGCATTGTGAGAACAAGAACATCTAGAGAACATCGTCTTGCTTCAAACTGATCCTTCTCTCTTTGTCTTTCCCGCAGAACCTCCAGCAAAGTCTACTCCAAGCCCAGAACCCCTTGCTGATTGAGGCCAGACTGCTGGCTTTGCCCGTGCTGGTGTCGGTCATCAACCTGCTGCTACCTGGCTTGTTCAACCTTGCAGCCTGGATGGAGGACTACCAGTCGCCTTCTGTGTGCACATACGTCGCCATCGGCAGGTGAGCAGAGGAACTGCACGTTGGCAGTTTTCTGTGTGGGTGTAAGAAGGCGCAGAGCTGTTGGTTTTAGTTGTGAACTCTTTTTTTGTTCTTTAGGAACTTGATGTTAAAAGTCAGCATTCTCGGCGTCCTCTGTTACCACTGGCTGGGTCGGGTGGCTGCAGACTTTAACGGCATCATGGTAATATTAACGATATTTCTCAAACCTTGACCGTTTTTGTTTATTATTTAAATGCCTGACTTTGTTATTCTTACTGTGTTTTGATGCTTTAGTGCTGGGAGAGTTTCATTGGCCAAGAGCTTTATCGCTTCTTACTGATGGACTTCATCTTCACTCTGCTGGACACCTTGTTAGGCGAGCTTCTTTGGAGGTGAGGTAACATCTTGAAATAAACAAACGTCTGTTGCATTCAAACCAGTGTCAAATGAGTTCACGCAGACCTTCGACATTCCCGTGCTGCACACAGGAAGTGATAAGTTTTATGTAAAGACAGACAGAAGCAACAGCACCGTTGCGCTATTAATGAATTCTTCTGCTCAAAAAACCCAGTCGTGCAACAGTTTGACAGGATAGATCTTTTTGTTCCCGCCCGCCCCTGCGCTGCTGCTATATACACACAAACGCTCCCTCTCTCAGGTCTGATAGTATTGTTTGACAGTATTGTGTTTGACCAAACAGAAGCAGAATAATAGCAACAAAAACAACAGTTATTCACTTGTAATGCCTTCCCTTGCTTTCTGCAGGTTGTTTTCTCAGAAGGTGCTGAAGAGGAGGAGGAAACCAGTTTTTGACATTGCCAGGAATGTCCTTGACCTCATCTATGGACAGACGTTAGCTTGGTACAGCACTTGATCGTTACAGTGTCTTGCTGAGTGAGGTCAAACTTGTCTCTTGGTCATAACAGTAGATTTTTTTATTTTGCAGGTTGGGTGTACTCTTCACTCCTCTACTGCCTGCAGTGCAGATTCTCAAACTCCTGTTGCTCTTCTACATTAAAAAGGTAATCATTCAAATATTTTAACTTCATACAGAATGTGTACTATACACAGACCAATGTGTAATGTGTTTCCTGGTTGTATAGTATGGAATAGTTTGCTAAATCCTTCTTTTCTTAATCTTAAAGCCTAAAAGACATTTTTAAAGTTGGAAACATTACTTTGATGACAAAATCTTATCATTTCTGTCTCATTTCTCCCACTTAACCCTGTTTTTTGTTTGTTTCCCTTTACAGAGCAGTGTGATGATGAACTGCCAGTCTCCCAGGAAGCCATACAGAGTCAGCCAGATGACCACCATCTTCATCACCCTCCTCTGCTTCCCCTCCTTCATCGGCGCCTCTGTGTGCGTCACATACACCATGTGGAGGTATGTCACAGTTTAAATTTTTGTTTTTTGATCTGAACCACGTTTCAGTATAACATAATCTGACATCACTGTGTTCCTACCATGTAGGTGGTTGTCACTGTGTCACTGATTTGACTTGGCGTGGCACTTTTTTTTTGTTCTCAGCATCACGCCGTCCTCGATGTGCGGTCCTTTCCGTGAACTCGGAACTATGTTCCAGGCAGGAAAAGTCTGGGTGCAACAACTGGAAAGAGATAATCCCAACCTGTCCGTTTTAGCCAGGGCTCACGCTTACCTGGTGGAAAACCCGTTCTTCCTCTTTGTGGGAGCGGGAATCTTCTTGTAAGTGCACGCAAACACGCACTGTGGCTCCCTATAGCTTTGAAATATGTATATGTATGTGTATATATATGTTTATATGTGTATATGTGTATATATATATATACACATATATATATATATATATATATATATATATATATATATATATATATATATATATATATATATATATACATATATATGTATTTCTTATCTAAATGTGTACACACACACACCCCTCTGATCCTCTTTGACTTTTGTTTCCACCAGGATTGTCATCTACTTCCACAGTCAGGTGGTCGACGGCCAAAGGAAGATCATCGGTTTGCTACAGGAGCAGATAGAAAACGTAAGACGGCAGCGACGCACGACTCACCACTGTGTTTATCAGTTCTTACAAACGGGTAGAATCATTTGTGTAATCCTCTTTTTTTATCTCCTCGCTCAGGAGGGAGACGATAAAAAGTTCCTCATCACCCGCCTCCAGTCCATCCATGAGCGAAAACGAACGCCCGCTCGTAGACTCACAAGTCAGGTCAGTCTGTGATGTGACAAATGCTGCTTTTCCACTACATGGTCCCGCCTCATTTTCCATTACAATGTAGTACCTCCTCAACATGGGCAGAGTCTAACTAATAAAGCAGTTTTTGATGTATTGGATCATTAGAATCAGTTGAAATTAAAATTAAAAAGATAAGTTCAGTACTTCCTGCGTGACCGGAGCGCAGACTCCTCTGTTAAATATCAGCATTTTAGATATTTCTGTGCTAATTGTTGGAGATTAACACACATTTTCAGGATTTTTAAGTCGATCTACAGTCCAGCATTGTTCGGTTTGATTATTGTGTCGCAATTATGCCTCTTCCTGTGGCAACACTCTGACCAATCAGTGGCCGGCACTCTGACGACGTCAAGCGCAGTTTCGAATCAGCTCGCTTGGAATTCGTCTGAGCAGGTACTAAAAAAGCACTCATGCAAAATAACCATGCCGAGGTGAGTCCATGTTGTGGAAAAGCACCAAAAGCTGTAAACTCAGGTGTGTTTGTTTTATTGTTTTTTTCTAGTGCTGCTTTTCTAGATGCGCGTGACGTCACTAAACTTTAAAAACATTATGGTTATTTGTTAGCACTGCTATTTTCGTTTAATAAACAGACCACGCCAGTTTCGACTCTAGGCGCACTAATGGTGCTAAAGGAGCTAACGCAGCTAACTGGTAAACGGTGTCTGGCACGTAAACATGACGCCACGTGTGTCTTTTTCCCCGTCAGTCGTCATGGAAACATGTCATGTGTTAATATCCGTTAACACTGACGCCGTTAACCGCCCAGCATGTCTTTCTCTTTCAGGACTCTTCTTGTTGAGACAGCTTTGCTCGCAGCGGACGAGCACCGTCGGTGACCCCTAGTGGTGGGAGTCTCTCAGCACTGAAATGAAGTTCTTGGGAAATTAGAAAACTGTGGGGATCATAACTGGAAGTGAAGAAGATCACCAATACACAGGACCAAAATCATGTACTACATGATCCTTTTGTTGGAATACACATTTTTTAAAAAACATTATTTTTTTAATGACTGCAAGAACAAAAGAACTTGAAGATACCAGGAGGGTATCTGGGAGTTTTCTTATTCTGCCGTGACTGCACAAGAGGAAGTGAGAGAAGACGGAAGCATGCACCACAGAGTAAGAGAAATTAACACCTGTGTTTGCAGGGTTTTAACTAAGCAGATCAACAGAGGAGTAAAAAAAAAACCACACGAAACTGATGTCATCTCATGTCGAAGCACTTTTATACCAACTGTGAACATGTTTTTATTCTTCTGATTTTATCAAATGTATCTTTTAATCCGTTTTTAGTTAAACTCTGGTTGTTGTGGGTGTGATACGTGTAAATAATGCCTTTTATTTAGGGTGAGAACTGTTTTTTGTTTTTTTTATCATACTTTTGTATTAAATTATGTTTTGTCGTATCACTGTGTGTTTGTATTTATTAGTACACGTGATGTGTGTGAGCACTGCTATGATACAGGAACATATTACAATCTCAACAGCCTGGAATATAAACATAATATGCACTGTAAACATACAGGGATTACAAACATGCAAATTAAAAGTGAATTCTTGTGACTTAACTGTGACTATAACAATATATATTCAGTAGAAAAATAAATACACAAGCACTTTCTAAGTGGCCTGAAGAACAGGAAATATTAGTGTAATCTTTGTACCTTTTTATTTGTAAATATTACCCATTAAATTATAATTCCAGAAATGAAAAAAGCAGCATATTTGGTGGAGGGTAGAAACAGCAGCACCAGAGGTTGATTTCTGAATGTGATACTTGGAGACGACAGAAGAGGGCACCAAATTAAATTTTTCAGTCCTGTGCTTCCCCATCTTCTCTCAAGACCTTATTTTAGACGAATCTTAGCTTCATTTTGTATACACATGTATGTATTAACATTATACGCACTCGCACACACACTGTGCCGCACAATAATAGCATATCTATGTCTTTAAATGGCTCAAACGTTCTGTTTTTTGATCATATTTGTCTCTTTCATGACGGTTTCCATCGTTCTATATAGCGTTGAGGTGTAACTCAGTTCCCGTTGTTGAGTATTCCCAGCAGCTTCCTGGGGTCCATGCCCTGCTGCTGAGCCATCTTCTGCACATCGAAGCCCATGTGCTTCAGGAACTGGATCACGCTCATCTCCTGCCCCGTGAGCTGGTCGCGTACCGTCGGGCAGGAGGGGTTGCAGTGAGGCCACGGGCAGCTGTCGATCAAATGTCGGGGGCAGCCTCTCGCCGCCGGGGCCTTGTGCTTCAGGTGGCTGTGGTTGCCGCGGCTACCGTTGATGTGGAGGCTGTCCTGGAGGCTGCGGTCCCAGCAGTGGAGGGCTCTGGGCAGGGAGGTGCCTTTCACCTGAATGTCCATCCAGTAACTGTAGATGCAGCAGAGTACACACAGGAATGAAGTCAATGTTACTTTACGATCTGTTATTTTAAAGTACACATATTATACCCTATTTCTACACGTTAAACTAGTTCCCTGGTGTCCTCATGAACAAGTCTGTGCAAAATACATTAAGGATGAAGCACAACAGCAGTTCAATCTCCCTTGAGGTTGTGTTTGTTCATTTGCGTTTGTGTTTTTTGATTTGCGTTTTGCATTTATGTTTTGTGATTTGCGAGCTGCGTTTTGTGATTTGCGTTTGTGTTTTGTGATTTGTGTTTGTTTTGTGATTTGTGCTTTGCTTTTGTGGTTTTTTGATTTGCGTTTGTGTTTTTTGTTTTGCGTTTTTTTGTTTTTTGATTTGCGTTTCTGTTTTTTGATTTGCGTTAGTTTTGTGATTTGCGATCTGCATTCTGTGATTTGCGTTTGTTTTGTGATTTGTGTTTTGCGTTTGTGTTTTACGTTTGTGTTTTGCGTTTGTTTTTTGTGTTGTGCGATTTGCAATTTGCGTTTTGTGATTTGTGTTTTTTGTTTTGCGTTTGTGTTTTTTGATTTGCGATTGTGTTTTGCGTTTGTGTTTTTTGTTTTGCATTTGTGTTTTTCGATATGCGTTTGTGATTGTGTTTTGCGTTTGTGGTTTTGCATTGATGTTTTTCGATTTGCGTTTGTGTTTTGCAATTGTGTTATGCACCTCAGGGCCACCGTAGTTACTTGATACTGAGAGTTTTATTCTCTTACCTTCTGGTTATGAGCTCATGAGACAGGCAGGCTGGAGCAAACATGGCCCTGCCAATCACAACACAGAGCCACACATTACACCACGTGGTATCTTTCAATTTTATCTTGTCTTATCTTGTGTTTGTGTGTGACAGAGAGAAAGAGTCACTCTTACGGGACTTCACGGAGTGTGGCCCTCAGCTCCTGCCCCAGGTTCTGTATATATCGCCACTGGCCCTCGTGGACAGGCTGTCCCGTCAGGTGGACGTTGTCGACCGTCAGCTGAGCCTCGTCAAACAGCCACTGAACCACAAACACCGGGCCTGGAAGAGGAAGGAAACCCCCGCAGGTGAGACCCAACATCATTGTCTTAATTGTCTGCATGTTGTCTTTCAGCTTCAAAGAGAAGGCTCAGGACGTTTTTTGCTGCTTACTTTTTAAAGTGGGGTAGACTTTATATCCAAAGAAGCATTTCCACTCCTCTCCGACATGAGCCTGTCTGCAGTTTTCAGGCACCAGTCCACCCCAGTACCTGCACAACCACCATCAAAACCTTTAACAACAGCTTCTCTTAAAGCGTGGTCGTCCAGATCTCCTGCTCTTCCCACCACCATCTCCACCTTACCTGATGCCTCTCTTTATGGCCTCGGTGGGGGCACAGCTGATGGTGTCGAGGCAGTCGGTGAATTTGTACTGCTTGTTGTCCAGGAACCAACCGGAGTCGGCCAGGCCTCGCACCTGCACCCCCGCGTGGCCCTGTGACTCTAGCTGCTCGGCGACGTTGTCCACGTTCAGCAGGACTCCCGTGCCGCCGGCGCTAACGACAGAATCGGCAAGAGGTCATTATATTTATTCATTATTAAAGCCCTAATACACACAGCAGTCTGTCAGAGACTGACCTGCTTCCTGCGAGAAGAAGAACCTTGGCGTTGTCCAGACCTTTGGTCAGCAGCTCGTCCACCACCTCCCTGATGATCAGCGATCCCATGAACGCGTAGTCGCCTGTCGACACCAAACACTTCATCATCATCATCGATATAATCAAACAATTGTAATTTCATGTTTTCATGTGTCGTTTTATACACATACTGTGATCTGTCTTGGCAGTGGCTCCGCTCCACACGTCACTGGAACAGTACGGGATGAACCTGCAGGAGACACACGGCGACACTGAGCGAGTGGACTCCACTTTAAAGGTGCTTTCATTCGACCGTCGATGCCAAAGACGGTTGTACATATAGATTAAAGTGATGATGTAACGAAGTAGTGTATGCACTTACACCATGTTGGCGTTCCACCAGTGCGGGTTTTCCTCCGGCAGAGGAGACAGGATTCCTGTTCCTGTGACATTCAGACGGAGAGACAAGTCAAAACGTTAACATAAGGACGCTTAAAATACTTTAGCCTACTTGGTAAAATATACATACAATTGTGTTATCTCTTTAGGACCTTTTCTGGCATAAACAGACCAGAGGTCCTCACAGAGACCTAATGATGCCGGATCGGTTAAGGTTGAGATTAAGCATTAACGGTTATGAATACATTTAGGGATTAAGCTTTCCTTAACTCCTCATGGAGATTAAAACCTGGTCCTAATGAGGCAGAACCTCATTTCTGAAGGACTAGAATATAATGATAAATATATTTGCCAGCAATATTTGTATAATAGTACTATAACAATAACATATTTTGTTGTAATTATCACATTAGTAACATTAAATGTATACATACATATATACACACACACATATATATATATATATGTATATATATATATGTGTGTGTGTATATGTAGTTGCCGGCAATATTATAAGAACATATTTGGATGTAATTATCACATCATTAACATTAAATATATATATTTATATATATAAAAGCTTGTTTGGTTTCTTAATTCCACAGTAGTTCTTACTTAGTTTTCAATTTAGTTCTTATTAGATTTATTTAGCATCGTTCCATTTCAAAACAAACAAGAGCTTTTATTTTGAAATTCTGCAATCAATGTCTTTACTGGCACTAAAGAAAGTAGGCAGAATATAATGATATATATATATAATTTCTGACAGGAAATTGCTAGCAATATTTTTTAAGAATAGTACTATAATAATATAAACATATTTGGTTGTAATTATCACATTATCAACATTAAATATATACATATATATTATATATATATATATATATATATATATATATATATATATATATATATATATATATATATATATATATATATATATATATATATATAAAAGCTTGTTTGGTTTCTTAATTCCGCAGTAGTTCTTATTTTACGTTCTCTGTTTTTGCTGTTAGTAGATTTTTTTTAGCATCATATATATATGTTATTATTGTGAAATATGCGTCGTTCCAGTGCAATACAAGCACTTTTATTTTGAAATTCTGCAGAATATGATCATGAATATCTTTACTGATATGATATCTGACAATATTGTGTTAATATTATTGTTTTTTTTTGTTACATTTTCTTTAGACTAGACGCTCGTTGGGCCCCCGGGTCATTTGAGTTTGACACCCCTGATTGAGGCCGTCCAAATGAATGGAAGTCAATGCAGAGTCCTAACGAGGATAGCTGTGCAAACCGCCGTGTGTCTGTGTGTGTTTCCCCTATGGTAAGCGAGTCATTAAGTTTCTTTGCTTTGGTCAGCGATTACATGCAGGCATTGAAGAGCTCTGCGGCTAATGTACACACACGGAGACGGAGCCACGGGCCAAGAGTCATAATCAAAACAAGGGCTTCCCTGATGGCCACAGGAAAGAAGCAGAGCGCTCAATCATTTCAAGATTAACGCAAACTCGGCCCTGAAGAGGAAACACAAATAGGGCCATGAATCTCGTCCATTCAGGGGGTTAGAAGTGTTTTTGCTGAAGAGGAAAGGAAAGGAAAAGGTCGGCGGTGGAAGCGGTGAGGAGATTTTTTCTCACAATTCAAAGGTTTAAGTGTGTGAAAATGACAGTAACTGACAGAGGAAACTGCAGTCAGGGAGCGTCCATGGCCTTCTTTGTTTCTAAAACGTAAAAAAAACACGCTTTTGTTTAAAGTACAGTATGTGATTTCTGCTGCTCGTCAAAAGGCCCAGTTTGATGACGTCAGGAGTCTTATTGTCTTTACGGGGGGAGAGCTTTAGCGCTAAATGAGCAGACACACACACACAAAAATGACAAAAAAGACGACAAACTAGTAGTAGTGAATATTTACTTCCTCACGCTGATGTTTCAGAGAAAGTTTGCCTCCAAAAGAGAGGGTGATATCATTCAAATGACCTTGAATTTAAATATTGGGATTTGTACGGATTTACATAGTGTCTGGATAATGTATGTGCTGTTGTTATAGATAGTTTTAATGCACAATATCTTTAAAGCAATTATGTTTATGTGTATATTATACTGACTTTTCTTCTTTCTACTCTCTTAGAAATAAGGGTTCTTCTACAAGGGCTTTCAAAAGGGTTCCAGGTGGAACCTTTATAAAAAGGTTCTACCTGGAGCCAAAAAGGGTTCTCCTATGAGGACAAGCCAAAGAACCTTATATGGTTCTACTTAGCACTTTTATTTCTAAGAGTGTACTTAATGCAGAGGTGGAAAGAGTACACTGAAATATTCTACTCAAGTAAAAGTACCACTATTTTTACTCAGAGTAAGTTACTCAGTTACTTTTTGAACAAGTTTGGGCTTCTTTTTTGTGTCGGGGCAAAAATTCAAGTCAAAATGGGTCAAATGTGCTTCAACTTGCTCACCTTACTTTTAAAAGTACGCAAAAAACCTACTCAAGTACAGTAACGCGAGTACATGTAGTTTATTCCTTTGCCTAAATGTTACACACTGAACCTTTAACGCACCTTTTGTGTGTGTGAGTGCGCGAGAGGATGTGACTGTGATGTGAAGTGATCGTGTTTACCTGTTCTGGTTTGTGGCCACTCTGTGGAGCTCATCAGTCTCCTCATGGTCTGATACCTGCTGTCGCAGGTCTGCCTGTTGAAACAGTACCATCCACCTGAACCACACACACACACACAAGCATGTTAACAGGATATAGTGGCAGTTATCTTTCACTGTGTTGAGCACGGCATATGTGTGAGTTCATCCTTTCTCTCTCACCCTCTAAGAACAGCAGCCACCTCTTGCTGCCTTTAGACTCCTTGATGTAGTACCTGCACGAAAGCACAAAAACGAGTCAGAATGTGATCTTTTTTTGTTCAATTGTTCAATCGAGGTGCTTTTATCCCCAAAGCATTTCTTACAAACGTTGCAAACATTGGGTTATTCTGTGCCGTTTCAATTACGAGATGAGTTGAAAATGCTTTCCACACGTTTCACAAGAATATGGCTTCTCACGTGGGCCACCTAAGGCGAAAGCACTTTCCACACGTTTCACAAGAAAACGGCTTCTCACCTGTGTGAATTCTTACTTGTGTTTGTTCTTGTATGGGTGTCTTTGTGAGGACCCTCAATTTTTGGGAACGTCACCCCTTAACCCTTTAACACCGAGCGTTAATCACCAGCGACACTGCCCAAACATGCAAAATCTCTTGTTTGTGTAAAACTGCACTGTTTTCTTCAAGAAAAACTCTAAAATCCAATTCCATTTTTTTGGTTTTTCGTCATTGTAAACTGTCGATTCACTTGTTTAATGTGCAGTAAATTGCATATATTGAAAGTTATACAAGTACACACTAAAAAATCAAAGTACGAGACTGTACCTACAAAGGTACAAATGCTTTGTCGCTCCAGTGGTAACCTGTACCTGCTTGTTTGTACCTCTAAAGAAATATTTCTGCACCCCTAGTGACAAAAATTTACCTTTATGTCCTGGTACAAAAATGTACTGATTGGTACACACTGAGAAAGGTACAGTGCTTGTACCCTGATAGGGTAACAAAGCATTTGTACCTTTTTAGGTACAATCTCATACTTTCTTAGTGTGTAGTCTAGGAAAATTGGTAAAAAGCACATGACATTTTCTAGCCGAAGCGGACATTTTTAAGGCTGTTAAAGGGTTAAAGAGGCTTTTTGAGGGTTAAGACTTGGGTTTTTCGGGGTTAGGGTAAGGCGTTTAAGGATAGGGAATGCATTCGTGTCTCTGCCAGGGGGATGCTACCTTTGATGCTGGAAACATGAAAGATGTGGGCACTGATCACACCACTAACAATCCCAGCAGGAGCCCCTTTAACCTGACCTTCAGAGTTCTAATGGCTTATTAAAAAAAGAAACACACTCGCAGGGAACTAATGATGCTGTTGGCAGGACACACACTCACACACACACACACACACACACACACACACACACACACACACACACACACACACACACACACACACACACACACACACACACACACACACACACACACACACACAGCAATGACGGCAGGGTTTCACATTGTCAGTATTGTATGAAATGATTATACTTCAATGTATGAGAGTTAGATCTGTATTTCTTTTTTAGGTTTAGTCTCTTTATTTGTGACCCCTCTAATGAGCAGATACACACACACTGAATTCCCAGATGAAAAACTACTTCACTGTCACACAGCTTATAAATGGTGATTCAAGCACAATTTTGAATTTGTTAATCTCTAACTGGGAAATGGGGAAAATGTTGAGCAAAAAAAAACAACAACACTGTATAAAATGGTTTGTTTGTGATCTATTTTTGCACATTTATGTGAATATTAGACCCAGAAGCTTTGGTTCACCCAATTGAAGTGACCTGCAGGAGTGTGTGTGTGCGTGTGTGCGCGCGTGTGTGTGTGTGTGTGTGTGTGTCTGTGTCTCACGCGGCACTGCAATCTCTCTGATCTGGGCCTTTGATCCATTTTGGTCACACCCGCAGTGACACGAGAGAGAAGCGCAAAGAGGGGGGGAACCAAGTTGCCCTGGTGGAGACACACGCGTGTGGGATGTTTTGTTGCTTTTAATCACACAAAACAAACTTACCCCGCAGGCGAGCCGTCATTACAAGTCACGGACGCGTTCCTCAAAAAGTGCAACTTCATGTCGTGGTCCAGTTTCTGCGCAGAGCACGGGTACAGCGACTGCGCCAAGTTCTTTATCTGCACCATGAAGTTGTCCATGTTTCCCTCCACAGCTGTGAAGTCCAGAGGGAAGCTCTCTGGTCCTTCCACGGGAGCCTGCTGCTGCTGCTGCGGCTGCTGCTGCTGCTGCTGCTGCTGCACACGCCGGGTCTGCGCCCGACCGCCGCGCACTCTCCTCGCCTCCAGCGGTGCGCTCATGTGGAGGAAGAGCAGCAGCAGACAGGAGCGCACTGCGCACAGGCTGACCGAGCGTCTCGCCGCACAACGAACCTGCATCTCTGATCTCTGTTACTGGAAAGCGTCCGCGGAGTGTGTGCGATGAATCAAACACGGCATGTCCTATAAGAGGCGATGGAGAGGCGCGCGGCGCAGTGGAAACAAACGCAAGGCGAAAAGCTGAAAGAGCGCGTGTTAAAGTTGTCCATGTCGCCTCATCGGAGGACAAACTAACGCACGTGACGATGCCTCATCATTTCAGGTCCCAAAAGTTGTCCGCAGATCATCCACTGTACAGATGCGTAATTACGCGCGTGAGAATCCGCCGATCAGCGCACATGCGTCGACCTGTTGACTCTGGCTGCTTGTCCTCGCGAGCAGAGGACGGAGACGGGTTTTATTTGAAGTACCCCCATCCTCCCCTCCCTGTGCCTCTCATTCCCGCGGGCCAATCGTTATTATCTTTGGCTGATGCTCCTTGCGGGACGTCGCTCTCTCTCTCTCTCACTATACGCGCGCGTACGGTTGTGGCACGCCTCCCCCCTCCTCCTCCTCCTCCTCCTCCTCCTCCTCCTCCTCCAGTCGGTTCACTCGCGCGCTCCACTCGGTCCTTTTGATGTCGGCTCGTCACGTGACCGCGGCGCCTTTGAAGTGATGAGTGAATGTGGTGCGAGAGAGGGGAAAAAGTCGCTGCTGTTGGGACACAGGCCGATCTGCTGCAGACACCACGGGCCAACACATCAACACATGCGCATGTAAGGGTGTTGTTTTTTTAAACCGCATATCCACTGTGTTTATGTTTGTGAAGATAAGATTATATATTTATCTATACTTCAACATTAGTTGCTCTCTTCCTATGTTTGTCATTCCATCCCTCTCTCTTTTTGACACACACTAGGTTAGTGTCTCCATTACACAACCTCTGGAAATCATCTGCAATATGGTTTTGTTGTGCCATTAAAGGTGCATTATGTAATCAATCTAAATCAACTGGCCATAAAATCCTCCTAATATGTCACAGAGACTCAGGAATAATGTTCATATAACAAACTGAACTCACCAACAACAACAACAGTACAGCCGAAATATTTGCATTAAAAAAAATCTTTTGCAGACTGCAAATCATGTTTATTGTTTTGAAATCATGTTTTGGCATGTGGCGCCACCTACCGCCGTCTACCAATCATTGCAGTCAGTAGAGTCTCAGCTACCGAGCAACCACGGGTTGCCAGGTACGTCAGAAAACGAAACCTAAAAGACCCTTGAATTTGAATGTCGTAACCGGTTTTGGCCACATTCTTACATATGGCGCCTTTAATAATAAATCATCATAAAATCATTTTTAACCTCGCATTTGAACTGGGAGAGTCACCGGCACCGTTGCGACCTTTCGCTCCATGCACTTGTATTCTTCCTCTTCCCTTACAGTAGGGTTTTCCAAACCTTGGGTCGATGACCAGTATTGGGCCAGTTCGGGCTGAACAAGCCACAGGAAACAAGCTAACTGCGTTATGCTTTGTGGTTTTTAACCCTTTAAGGTACTACTACCTTCTGCCAGCCATTGACCCTACTTTCATTGGCTCAAACCCTCCGGTCTGTCCATGTGCCATGTCCATGAACGGCACCGACTTCTGCTACGTCTTTTCAAAGTTAATTTGCCTCGTCCTTGTTGAATGGCTTTACGTCCCCGCGACCAACGAGAGGCAAATGAGACTTTGAACGTCGATGATCGAAGCCGTAAAAGAGCCTAACTACTTTCAGCATTCACTTTTAAGCCTGACACTCAGCAACGCGCCGCCATTAAATGTTGTTTTCCAACTTTGATAGGGTTTACAAGTGAGTAAACCCTGTGTTTATTAGGCATATCTGTTTGCCATTCATGTGAAAATGTGAAGGACGTTACAGACTCCCTGCACAGATGTCTTCATGTTCCTCATTCCAGCATAGTTTTGAAGTTTCTACCCTGCTGAGCGAGGAAGGAAACTGTTTATTTATTTGTTTGTTTGTTTATTCAGATGGCAGCAATTTCCCCTCAGAACTGAGAGCTGTATTCACCTCTGTTTCTTTTCTCTCTGTCTCAGTCCCATGGTGGACCCATATATCTGAGGTGGTCAGATATGTGGAGCTCTGGCCTCACACCTCTCCATCTGTTGGCACCATGTGTCCCATTCTCTGTCCAGTCTGATTGGAGCTTTGATCCAAAGGGGATCCTCGCTGAGACAGAAAATGGCCTCGATTCTCTATGTTTCTCGAAAGATCGCATGTCAAGCGGCATATGGTACATGTATGAAGTCGTCCATATGGGGAACAGATTGGAGATGTTGTTGCCAGTTTGCAGACGAGATCTATCATCTTGTCTTGTGAGGGTCACTGTGCTTGAAGTAGGAAGGCGTGCTTGGGGCAGATTAGTCTGTGTAGATGTGAAATGGTTGTTCTGTGTTGTAATAAATATGTCACCTTTTGACACTGTATTGGATTGTGTGTATGGATTACACAAAGCCATTTTCAATATTTTTGTGACATTTTGAGTTGTTACAGCAGTGTTTTATTGATTTTTATTATATTTACTGTGCATACATTGTTACATGTCAAATATATCAACTTGTTTTCCTCCATATATCTATTCAGATTAAAATAAAACAAGAGAAGATCAGATGTATAGAAGACTGATAGAATAGGTCATTGTTTACCATATGTTTTACACGTTGACCCACAAAAAAACAGATGATATGGTCATACTATTTGTCACTTTGTGTGATTGTTTTTTAATATTTGGAATACCCGAATACCCATAACACTTTTTGTGACTGGGTCTGTTTTGTCATGAGCCCTTATAAAAAACAAGTGGATTTCTGGTCTGGGTTTCACAAAATAAATGTCACATAGCACCACAAATTAAATGTAACATCTGCATTCCCCCCCTCCAGGTATTTTGGATGAACTGGCCCTTTAAACCGCGATGCCGCTGTCCAACCAATAAAGCCTTTTTTTTTTTTTTCACTGTGACGTCACGACACACAATGGCCGCCAGTGGTACAGCAGTGACTGTTCTCACTCCAAATGGGAGAAGACAAGCCGTCAAAGTGTCTCCAAACACCCCGCTGTTACAGGTAAATGTGTTAAAGGCATTTCGCGACATTATTCTGGGGGTCAGAGTTGGTTGTTGTGTGTTGTTTCGTTCTCAAACGAGCGCAAACTGTTAGCTGGTGTTAGCTTGTTTGGCTAACAGCAGTTAGCCAGTGACAGATCAGTTTCTGATAAAACAACATTGTTGTGGTCGCTATATTGTGTTCCAAGTTGCTTTGGGACAATTGGCTGATATTTGTCATCTTCAGGTGCTGGAGGACGTCTGCAAAAGGCACGGATTTAACCCGGACGATCATGCTTTAAAGTGAGTATACTATGACACAATATTAGCTTCCTCAGTTAGCACTAACTCTATTAAATTAGATTTTACTGTATTCATCCCACCCTGGGGAATTGACTTGTTTCATCAGCAAAAACAACATGTGACAGATGTAAGAAAGTAATAAGAATAAGATATAAAGTTAGATGATATACATTTTTACAAATGCATAATAGAATAAGAATATGTAACATATAATGTAAAGGTAATGTGTGAACTGACATGGCAGCTAGCTGAAGGTTTAATAAGTGAAAATTTTATTTTATTGTTGCAATGAGAAAATAATCGTATTTTAATTCAATGTTTACTTAAATAATAGAGTGATAGAGTGCTACCCTTTGCCACCCTTTACTTTAATCCCTTAATAAACGGTGTCTGCCTTTCCTGTCCTTTTGTAGAATCTCTAAATTGTAATGAACTGATTTAAATGACTCTCAATGACTAGGTCGATTTCTCGGCAACAAGATATACTTCAACAAACATAATGGTTTCCTTTTAGTTGTTATGACTATATAGAGATGCTCACTCATTTTCCCCGTCTGTTTCATCTCATGCCAGGTTTCAGAGGACTGTTATTGACCTCACAGTGCCATGGAGGTTCGCCAACCTGCCCAACAACGCTAAACTGGAAA
Organism: Microchirus variegatus; assembly: GCF_963457635.1. Lineage (NCBI taxonomy): Eukaryota > Metazoa > Chordata > Actinopteri > Pleuronectiformes > Soleidae > Microchirus > Microchirus variegatus. Next base: position 6,686,687 of record NC_139820.1, read on the forward strand.
TGGTGATGAGCACAAGGAAACAAGCGGTAGCTGACAGCCAGGTTTGCTCAAATACAATTCATAAAAATAACTTCAGAGGAGCTGAGATGCTTCAGGTGACAACATTGGGAATTAGTGTTGACCAGGAAACCAGCAAAGAGTTATAATTAAAGGTTTGCCAGGTTTCTAAACTGTACCGATGGGACATTTTTAAAAAGATAGTTGTTAATATAGTCCAGCAATTGTCCTCCGATAGAGAGGTCCTCTATCGGAGTCCATAGTGGTCCTCTTACAGTAACACTTTCACAACCATTTCCGTGACTAATTGATTCTTAAATGAGCCAAATAAATGATTTGGGTTCTATTCTAAACATTATTTTATTGGGCAAACATGATGTTATAAAAGGCTTATTTAATACTAAAGGTTTTTTTTCCAACATTGGCGTATTCCTCAAAAATGATGGCGTCCGCCTCTGAGAGACTGCTATTTGACTTTACTGCTATATCGCAATGAGTGTGATTATAGTATGAGTTAAAAAATTAACCATTGGGAATGTTCGCACAGTTTACTGTTAAACCAATACATATTTCATCCCTGTCATTGATGTGTGCCGTATTTCATATCAGTCAAACTCACCTATAGGTTGTTAAAAAGCTGATTTTCATCATATCCTGATCAAACCTCAGACCATATATGGAAGTATCTGAATTTTCATGATTTCTCCACTTATTTTTTAAGTAATTAAAATATAAGAAACAAGGCAAATAGGCCTATAAAATTTGATTGACAGTATCTACGGGAAAGGAAAATTCTTGGTGCTTTAGTATCGCATATCTTGCCTATAATTAACTCTGGGAGAATAAATCCTAAACGATACTCAGCCAAATATAAAAACAAAATCAATATTATTTCAATTATCAGTACCTGAAAATGCATAAATTCCACGTGTGCTCTCTTGCCAATTTTTATCTGAAAAAATACTTTTTTGTAGGTGAGCTGTAGTTTCCTATGACATCATGGCATCATAATCTAAGCAGTAAAATCCCAGCTGAGTTTGATCTCTTGTGCTTATTCATTTGATGATGACGATGATGGTTTACTGTTAAAGCCACACAAATTTTATGCTCTCGGACTCACTCAATTTCGTACCACACGGACGGAAACACAAACAGGTTTGTGCAGCTGTTCTTCTTAGGACCCTGCATTAACTTCCACTCATGTGGACTGGACACCCTAAATTAGTAGTTCCTCAGAAATGAGGTCCAGGACCAGGTTTTGATCGCAATGAGGTCTACTGGTCCTGACAAGTTCAGCCTTTATGCCAGAAAAGGTCCTAAAGATGTAACAAATGCAAACACACTCGCAAACACACTCACACACATATTTAACATTCATGTTGGCCAAGCTGGTGTGTGAGTGTTTTGTGTTTGGCCGTTGACAGCCAAACTGCTCTTTTCATCTCTCCTGGTGTGCCGACATGCAGCAGACATTCTGTGCGAGACAACATGGTTGTTGAGTAAACATAAACAGCTTGTAGAATTGCTCAGAGACAGAAAGAAAGAAAAAAAAAAAGGAGAAACACCAGGCACCAGACTCACTCTGATGCCTGGTGTTACTCTTGTAGCCCAGATGTGGTTTAATCAGGTTTGATTTTCAAAGAATTCTCTCCCTGCAAAATTACTCAAGACTGTCGAGCCAAGAGTTTACAAATGACCACCTACGGAGCTCAAACTTGATGTAGTGTTTCCTTTTTTGTCACACATTCTTACAGAGTGAAAGGCTTTGAAGTGCGCTTTTTGCATCCACACATTTTAATTCACACATTTTTGGGGGAAACAAGGGGACTTAAGTCATAGTATGTAAGAAAACATTTTTATCATGAGGATTTCCATCTTGTTGTTTTTTCAATGAATATAACATTAAATTAATCATAAATACACTCTATACATTGTTAGTGGGACTATTCTAGCTGCAAACGTCTGTTTTTTTACGGAATATGTACATAGGTGTATAGAGGCCCATTTCCAGTGGTAAAACGTGTTTGCTAATTGCGTTAGAAGGCTATTAGATGATTAGAAAAGCCTTGTGCACAGTTGAAAACAGTTTTAAAAATCATTGTTTCTAATCTTGTCAATGTCTTGACTATATTTTCTATTAATTTAGCAACTCTTTTGATGAATTAAAGTGGGACTTTTAATGGAATACACCAACAAATTGTATAGGTGACCCCAAACGTTTGAACGGTAGTGTAGTTTTGGATCAAATCCATCTTCCTTAGTAATTGTTTTCACTTGCAAATCATACACATTGAATGTACTATGAGTTTAAAAGTGTAGATGAACTAATTGTTTGCTCCAAACCTACACCAGTGTAACTGTGGCTTCTTGTTTCGTCAGGTGCGGATTGCGCTTCAGATGGAGGACGGCTCTCGGCTCCAGGGTTCCTTCTCTTGCGGACAGAGTCTGTGGGACCTGCTCACGCATTTCCCTCAGATTAGGTGTGTGTTGTCGGTATGAATGTTGAGAATACATATTGAATTAAAGGGTTAATTTTAGGACGGGGCACTGTTGAAATTCCAAACTTGCAGAAGCAGCAGGTTCAAACCTGCAGATTGTCAAATAAGTTAAATCAATCAACTCGATCAAAGCCAAAAAAAAATCCATCCTCCTGCTTGTTGTTGACTGTGTGACTCTGCTTCTTATAATTCTTCAAATTTGTCCATTTTAATCAAATAATGTGTCTCTGTTATTCCTTAGCAAGATGTGAATGATATTCAGCTCTAATACAGGCCAGTGTAATTCAGTTAAAACATCTACGGCCACATTCACACGACTCCAGATTATTGGAAGTTGATTTAAAACATCCTGTGAGACCAGCTCTTTGAGATTCTGCTGATTTTGTAAATCGTTCCAAGCTGATGGGGCAACACATTTGACCGCCGGTTTTTCCCAATGCAAAGCCGAATGAAACTATGTTCTGTAAGCGAAGATCACAATTTTTCAAAATAGTTGACGATTAATTTAGTAATCAATTAATATTCGATGAATAGTTTCAGCTCTTGTGGAAAGAGAAAAAAACAACCTTTTAACAGGACGAAAATGTCTGGCAGAATCAGACTCGAAGATGTGCCATGGCTGGTTGTGGTGAAAGGAAAAACGTATAGATGGCTGATGTGTTTAGCTTTTACCTTCAGTCAGGTAAAAGGTCACTGTGTAAGAAATAATTGCAGGCGAACACTGTGTCACATGAGAATTCTTTCCTCTCATCGCTCCTCTACTGAAGTTTGAACTTTCCCACACATCACCAGCACTCAATTACACACACACACGCAGCTGTTACTCAGTAGTTCCAGCTGTGAGGTCCCAGGTGCTCATGTGTCCGTCCAGCCCTCATTTCATCTCTATTAAATGACATCACTCCGTATTTTGATCCTTTTCCAAGGAAGTCTTGCTTCCATGAAATTAATATTAGCCCCACATCAGCGTAAAAAGCTCTGGGAATGTTGTGAAGCGGAGGGGTAAGCTTTGATTTTCAGAGTTGAGGAGAACAATAGTAAAACATTTATGGTTCGGTTAGTTTCTACACGGGATTGTGCACACATGGTTTACACATGCTGACGGCATGCCACTGCAGCGAATGAGGTTTTATTGTAAAATCACAGAGGCTGATTTCCACAACAAGAGAGTCACTTGTGGGTTTTGTTTGGTGACAGCTTAAGCAAATAAAAATCAATCACCCTTGATTTTCACATCTCTTCTTCTCCCCGTCAGTTTGTCAGACGAGCCCGAGTCAGGATCCACTCCTGTGTGTGTCTACATGAGAGATGAGGTATGAAATGTTGCTTTAACTTGACCTTTTTCAAGACAAGTAAGTGGATTTAACACAACTCTGTGTGTGTGTGTTCGGTGTAGGTGAGTGGGGAAGAAGCACTAAAGAAGGCCACTCTGAAGTCGCTAGGTCTAACGGGAGGAAGTGCCATCGTCAGGTGGGCTCTGTCTGTGTGATATCTGTCAACTGTCCAATGATGGAAATCACATTTACAGTTTATTTCTTTATTTCTGTTAAAGGTTTTTACTCAAAAATAACAAATCTCCTGGAGAGGACGATGGCACCAGTGTCACTGAAACAGCTGCTATACCAGAGGAAACCACACATGGCTCCTCAGCTTCTCAGCCCGAGCCTGCTCCATCACATCCAGAGTCACCATCAACAAACGTGCCAGCTAGAAATTCAAGCCCTGACCGGCCAAAGGAAGCCCTCCCCAAGCCAGCTCCTGTATCTGTCACCATCGCGCCTTCTGTTCAACAGGAAGCGGTTGTGAATCCCCAGGATGCAGTACGGCCAAAGGTTGCACCTGTCCAGAGAGGTGTGCAAGAGGACGATGGCGAGGAAGCTGGACCATCGGGACTAAACTCGCGTTCGCCTTCTTCCTCCCCCAACGTTCCCTCAGCCCCTTTCATTCCCTTCTCTGGAGGCGGTCAGCGTCTTGGGGGCCCTGGAGCGGTGGGCCGCTTGCCTTCATCCTCCGCTCTGTCCTCTGTGAGTGCTGCAGTCGAATCGCCGAAAGCTAAGAAAGCCAAATCCAGCCACAGCTCCAGTTCTAAGGTGAGCCTCATCACTGTTAATCAAGAAATGATTTGATCTTGTTATGGGGAAATTAAATTGCCCAGTATTTTCGAGACTATTTTGTTCTCTAAATACAAATTTCAGGTGTACAGGAGTACAGTTAAAAACAACTTTTAGTGATCCATCTATCCTGAGTGATCTGATCACATGGAGATCATGCTAAGCCTAGAATGTGTCCTCGGATCCAATCACAAGAACCGCATTTGGAGGTTGGTTTGAGGATTGATGTGGTCACATTCCTGGGCGTGCATGAATGTAATCCATCCTCAGGTCAGATTAGAGACCACCTCCTCTCGTCAGCGCTCATACTTTGATTTATTTGTGACCGCCACCAAAATAGTAACACGTAACACCGCATGATTTCTTTTGTTCTCACGGTTAAAATTGTATTTAATTTTAAGTCACAGCAGCGGGAATAGAGCTTCTATTCTTAAGTTTGGGGTCACTTAGAAATGTCCTTATTTTTGAAGGAAACACTTTTTTTTTTCAATTAATAAATGAATCAGAAATACACTCTATACATTGTTAATGTGGTAAACGACTATTCTAGCTGCAAGCGACTGGTTTTTAATGGAATATGTACATAGGTGTATAGAGGCACATTTCCAGCAACCATCTCTCCAGTGTTCTAATGGTACATGGTGTTTGCTAATCACGTTAGAAGGCTATTGGATGATTAGAAAACCCTTGTACAATTATGTTAGCACAGCTGAAAACAGCTTTGCTGGTTCTTTGACGATTATTTCTAATCTTGTCAATGTCTTGACTATATTTTCTATTCTTTTGCAACTCTTTTGATTAATAAAAGTCTGACTTTTAATGGAAAACACCCCAAAAAATTGTGTAGGTGACCCCAAACTTTTGAACGGTAGTGTACTGCTTGAAAATGAGTAATAGAGTATATTATTTGTTGCATGTTCTGTTCCTTACACAGTCCCACGTCACGGCCAAACCACCAGTGGAGGACATGGATCATGGAGACGGGGTCTTTGAGGTAGCGCCTTTGTTTCTGTTTTCCCGAAATTCTCCCGAAACTGAAGATGTAAAATGTCTTCAGCTTAACTCGAGGAAATCCAGTTGCCTACAGCTAACTACTGAATATGTCCTCATTTCGGTGCCTGATTCCCATTCAGGCCACTTGTTGCTAATTGCAGGCATAAAAGCCCTCATGTTTCATTGGCGATGCTTGTATTAATATTGTATTAATTGTATTAATTAATGTCCTTCTCTCTCTCTCTAGAGGGAGCCTCTCATCTACCACTTGGACTCAAAGTTTCGTCATTCTGAGGGCCACCAGGATTTGCCGGACGAGTTCTTTGAAATAACGATGGATGACGTGCGGAAGCGCTTCTCCCAGCTAAAGAGCGAGAGGTGAGACGAGGAAGAAAAAGGGATGGAGGTGGTTGTGTTTGCCTCTTGGCTGCGTTGTATGGCTGCAGAAACCCATCCAGATAAGTCGTGTTCTTGGCTGTTGGCAGCAGACAATTATTCAGTTTGGCATTCGGCCCCGTGCTTGTTCTATCAATGTATGATCCTTAATTGCTGAATACCATTGCAGTGATAAGATGCCATAGAGCGCTGGACATCACTGCGTGTGTTTTGAAGTTCTTTATTTATTGTGAGTTTTGATGTTTTTATTTATTTACGAGTGCCTCTTCAAAACAGATGCGGGGAAGTTTACTCTGCGCTCTTTCGCATGTGGCTGCAGCGGACCACAGCTGCTGTGACATAGTGTGTGTGTTTTCGAACGTGTTCTCATTTATGAGACACCACGCACACTACAAAAGCTTCTAAATATGGTATGCGGAGAGCAATTAGTAAACCTGCTGTGTGCGGAGACGTTTATCTTCCAGCCATCGACCAAACACCGTCAGGTTGAGACCTCGCCGTGAACATCCTTTAATCTTTGTCTGTATTGACTTAGCTGGCTGCCTCATGGCTACGCTACTACAGTTTCAATGACTGCAATTACCAGGGGTGGAATTAAGCCGACCACAGCAATTCAACTCAACCTCCAACACGCGAACACGCATACATGGCCACACATGAGTGAAGGCAGAGGATGGTTTCACCTTTATTCACTGTTATTGATACCAAAGGTGTGCTTTTATTTCGTGGTGCATTTTATTGTAACTCAGTCTTTTTTTGGTTCTTCGTCTAGGAAGTTGTTGGAGGAAGCTCCACTGATGACTAAATCTCTGAGGGAATCCCAGATGAAGGAGAAGATGGGCAGATATCCCAAAGTGAGTAGAAGAGACAAACAAATAATCCAAATCCTGTTAATTGTCTTTTTACTTGTTTGAAAATGTACAGATTTAACATAGCCTACTTTTCCCATGTGTGTGTGTGTGTCTCCAGGTGGTCCTGAGGGTCCAGTTTCCAGACAGACATGTTCTACAAGGCTTCTTCAGGCCCCTGGAGACAGGTGTGTGTGTGTGTGTGTGCGTGCGCTTATGTGTGTGTTTCGTGTGTTTGCGTGTCTGAGAGTGTTCATTTCAGCTGGCTCGCCACAGGTATGGCTGCAATGTTAAAGCTACTTGTGGCTCCCCCACCACATTTATGGCTGTAGCCACACCAGAGTGACAGAGAGACAGAAAGAATGAGACAGGTCTGTAATTCCGGGGATTAGATCTACCTCAGCCCCAACAGTAACATGACAAGAAGCAGAACAACAAATTGGAGGGAAATTCCATATTTTTCTTACTCCACACGGCGACTGACGTAGCTGAATATTAATTTTCTTTGTGTCCAGTGTGGGCTGTGAGGGACTTTGTGAAGAGTCACCTGGAGAATCCTCAGCTCAATTTCTACCTGTGTAAGTGTCATTTCATTTCCCACTTATCAATGGAAAAATGTTGCTCAGTGTTTGTCAAACCTGGAAATGACGATGTTCTCGAATGTCTTGTTTTTGTCCACAAACCAAAATGATTCGGTTTTATTGATTTCTTTGTTATGTGGAGCAAAGAAACAAAGCAAATATTCACGTTTGAGAAGCTAAAACAATCAGAAATCTTGTTTTAATCATGAATAAAGCTTCAAACTGATTAATCGGTTATCAAAATAGTTGACCACTAATAATATAATTACTACTAATAATAATTGTCTGATTAAAAAATGTATCCTGTTTCATAGGCAGTAGATTTGATTTACACTTGTACAAGGAACATAATAATAATTAAGCAACTTCAGAAATCGTTTCTTTTAGACGTAAACCGAAGTTTTAAGGAAGTTTGAAAAATATTGTCGGGACGGGTTCGCACAAAGCTCATTAAGCTCCAAGTTACTATCTGCGTCTGTAAAGCGGTGTTTGAATCTTCTGACTCCTGGTGACATTGACACTACCGTTCAAAAGTTTGGGGTCACCTATACACATCTTCTTTTGTGTTTTCCGTTAAAAGTCACACTTGTATTCATCAAAAGAGTTGCAAAATGAATAGAAAATATAGTCAAGACATTGACAAGATTAGAAATAATGCTTTTTATTCTAAATAATATTTGTCGTAGAACCTGCAAAACTGTTTTCAGCTTTGCTAACATAATTGCACAAGGGTTTTCAAGGGTTTTCTAATCATCCAATAGCCTTCTAACGCGATTAGCAAACACAATGTACCATTAGAACACTGGAGAGATGGTTTCTGGCAATGGGCCTCTATACACCTATGTACATATTCCATTAAAAAACAGACGTTTGCAGCTAGAATAGTCATTTACCACATTAACAATGTATAGAGTGTATTTCTGATTCATTTAATGTTATATTCATTAAAAAAAAGAGCTTTTCCTCCAAAACTAAGGACATTTTTAAGTGACCCCAAACCTTTGAATGGTAGTGTAAGTGCTAGTAAAGACACGCTAACCCCTTCTGATTCTGGATTAAAGAATGGATCATATAAATTATGTAAAATAAAATAATGTTTCTGTTCACAGATAGTAAGCAGTGGCAGAATAATAACGCTCTGCAGCTTTAAACAAATTGTATATCTGCAGCCAAGTGTTCTGTCCAAGTTTTATTCACTTTTTCAAATCAAACATTCCATTGGTTCCAGTGTAAGTACTGTTCTATATCCGAGTGAAAAGACTTTCCTCCCCGTCTCTAATCTCACCCTGTTGGCCTCACGTCTTTATTACAGTCATCACCCCCCCAAAGACCATTCTGGACGACCTCTCGGCAACACTTTTCCAGGTAAGAATCCTTGCACAGTGTAGTTTTAGGTGTGTGCGGGGCAACGCTTTAATGCAATACCTAATAACAAACAGAACAATTTGACTCAAGCAAACCACATCAACCTCGAACTCCAGAAAACAAAGACTGCAAAACATGCACGTACCATTTTTTTTTTTTTCAAACTTGGTTCCCACAAACCTCTTGGACCTCACAAATATAATAGGCTACTAGTTTTTCAGACCCCGTGGATACCAGTCCATGCACGCACACACACACACACACACACACACACACACAGATTAACTGTAAAATGTATCTGCTGGTCCCTCTCTCCTCTTCAAAGACTCACCACATTCCCATTCTCCCCCTCTTCTCTCGCTCCTACACACCCTCACACTTGTTCCCCCCCTCGCTCCACTGTCCTTGACCCCAGCTGGGCTTGATTTTTCCCAGGCTGGCACATGGGGTTAATACAGGCCTCGCTTTGATCTCCACACAGACACACACACATGCACACAGAGCAATGGGCAGCCTTGATGTTTTGTTGCCTTTAAGTTTTGAGCTATCCGTGAAACAGTTGAGCAAAGAGATGCAATGAAAAACAAGGGGGGGGGGGAGATGTTCTCTGTTACAGACACGCAATGAAACTCTTCGTCCTCACAGTAGCTCGGTTTGGAACGTCATGTCAACTTTGCACAAATGACGAAAGACGGATGTATTTAATGTCAAACTGAAGGATAAAAAAAAGTGCCCAGGTCTAACCTTATTATATCATTAAACCTGAAAATGTGGAGAAATGAAGGGGAGGAAGAGAAAGTTGTTTGAAGTGATGTGTTGTATCTGATGAACAAGATTCAGCTCCTTAGAGGGAACTGCTACAAAAGATAACCATCCTCAAACACACTCCCGTGTCCCCATGGTGCCACTATTTTTGAATCCCATCTGATGAGGTCGCGGAAATCATCCTTCCCTCGTTGTTTTTCCAAACATTTTTGTCCTTTTCTGAACTCTCCCTGTCTGTTTTTTTCACCACATGTCCCTCTCCTGTACCCCAACTCCACCAGCACCACCATCACTCCTCCATCCCTTTCTTGTGCCTCAGCCCCCTCCCTCACCCATGCCTCTATCCATTAGGGACTTAAAAGCATGACAGTGCTTAAACGAAAATCTTTAATCCACTTGATGTCATGTCCTTGGCTCTCCCTCTTTCACACACACTTACACAGGTTCATGCAGCTATCGTTTAAAGGACTCTTCCTTTCGTTCAGATAACCTAAACAAATCATTATTCCAAACCACAATTCAAATTCAAACTTAACCAGTTCCTCAGAAATGAGGTTCTGCTTCATTAAGACTAGGTTTTCGTCTTCATGAGGACTACTGGTCCTGACAAGGTCAGTGTTTATGCCTAAAGAGGTAATAAAAAGTACACCCACACACTTACATTCTTGTACAGCTATCTTAGTGAGGACACTTTTGGACATAATACTTCTCCGAGCCTCTTAACCTTAACCATTGTCACTAAAATAATAAGCCCAATCCTAAAATCAAGTCAAACAGCCATCGGGACATATTATGCAAAATCAACTTTTTAATCTTTTTAATACTTATATTTGGGACTTTGGAGGCCCTATGAGTAGGCAAAGTGTGAAAAAGATGACTCACTCATGTTTTTGTGGTCCGCCTCAGTCTAAATACAGGCGATAAAACACGCAATGTTGACTTCTGCACTGTTGTGATGATTCCTGGAATTGTTGTCTCGCGGAGCTCCGCTTTGTCCCTAAAAAAGAAAACCCGTGAGTGCAGGCGAGGGCAATTTACGTGTCCAGTGGATTCATTTTATATATGATGGCAATGTGCTGGCTCGAGTTGGCAAATTCCAAATGCTAACTGCTGTTAGCTGCCGGAGCCTCAAGCCTTGTTTATACTACATACAAGTATGTACGGAGGCGTTTATGCTGCAGCGGCAGGGGGCGCTGCATTGACTTCCTTTCATTTGGACGGCCTGAACAAGTGTTATCCTTAACCACTTACAGCCATATATATATATACAGCCATTTAAGGTGTGATTTATCAATCAAAATTGTCCTCACAATGGTGCACATCATCGTTCACTATAATATCTGGTTCTTTTTCCCTGTCTATACAACACACATGCATGTGTACACGCACACAGACTAAGAATCTTTTAATCTTTTTTTTTTTTTGTCACGTCACATAGACGTAAGGGCACACGCATATGTCTCTCTTTCCCTCTTTTTCACACACACTCAGGCACGCACACACTCTCTCTAATCACTTTGTGTCATGTCAAGAAAGGAATGTTTCCCAACCCAGAAGCCCTTTGATACCGGGCATCCCTCCCCTTATCCGTCTCGCCCTCTGTCTTCCATCAGAATCTGCTCTGCCTCTTTATTTTTCTTTTTAGATTTTCATACCCTCTCAGACACTGGTCTCGTACCGTTGCCCTGTCTTAACCTGTCTTAGTGGAAGTGCGGCTGCAAGAGGGAGCAGCAGCATCGCAGGAATGTCTGTTGTTTCACTGTAACGCATTGTTTCCTGCTCACAGGCCTGAGATGACAGCAATTAGGCCAGCAGCGTGGCCCAATTTAGCAACCGGTTACTGAGGAAGAGGGTGAGGATGAGGTTGAGGGCCAGAGAGAGAGAGAAAGGACATTGTGTGGGTAAACCTGCCTAATCCCAGCTACGGTCGTCGCTTCTCTTTTTACACTGCCACTTTGAAGCAGTGCAATGCTGGAGATGGAATAGATGGAAAATGTTCCACCAATGACAAATATTGCTGCAGCTCACCTTCATCGTAGCGCACTAGTATTAAGTACTTATGCTAACAATAGATCCAGGGGATGGATGAGAGCGGATGTTAATACTTCGCGATAACTCATTTTGAAATGTGAAAGTCGTCCTTTAATCAGCCTTTAAAGGCTCCCATAGACCGGAAGTTCCAGTTAACGAAGTTTTTTTGGGTGTGTTTCTGCGCGATTACCTCGTTTATGAAGCCATAAAGTTTCGAAACAAACAGTTCAGCCACTGCTGAGAACGCTGGGTTTTATTGTATTCTCAGGCTCTGCAAGCGCTCTGAAAAAGCCTGGAATCGTGATGTAAGGATCCTGAACAGCAGATCCTCCTGCTCCGGTTGTGTACATTGAACCACAGAAGAAGAACGTCCATTGTGGAGGTGTTTCACTTGCGACAGTGTCTTCTGACTCTGGGTCCGACTCCAGGTCAAAGTCGTGAAAGGGACTGCGGCGGGGAGTCGTGATGGAGACGTTTTTTAAACATTGTTAAAACAATGTTTTGATAATTAGTAGCAGTGCATCCATCGTTCCAGAGGGGGAGCTGCGCTTCTGAGAGCTGACGTGCTAATTACGTCACTTCCAGGTACCTGGCCAATCACAAGACCGTTGGGAAAGCTCTCGTTGGCTGGCCAATCACAACACAGTCCGTCTGGGGGGGGTGAGATTTCGGTCTGAAACAGCTGACGAGAGCTTCAGTGAGGAGAGATTTCGATTGGCTCGTTTGCTGCAAATAGAAGGTTTTTTACCATAAAAACAAGTTAATGTATGCAAGTAGACCTCCTTAACTCATATATGCGATTAATAAGCTCATAGGTGATGCTGCGTGTCAGAAGCAGGGATCAATAAATGACAGAATAATCCAAATAATGATCAAGTATTCATCAGGCGTTGAAACTATTTCTAACAAAATATTTCATATGAGGTTAGTCATGACTACAATGGCAAGAAAGTAGCTTATGAAAGCCTTTGTCAACTTGTGTGCTCAACCAAAATTCAGAATAGAATATAGAGAATATATTTACTTTTGCGTCAACAGTGGTTTTTGACCTCAGGAGACCAACTCTTTCACCGCTTCATTTTTTAATACAGTTCATCTTAATACTTCTGTTTTCCTACAAATGAGTACATGAGTCGAGGGAGAGATTCCATTTTTCTTAAACTCCTTGTTGTTTTGTTTCTTTCTATTTGAGTCAGACGTGTGCCCTGCTTTTCTGTCTGTCTGTGGCTCTACCTCATAATTGTACGCTTGATAATATCTGCCTGCGACTGGTCCATTATAACCATTAAGACTATCACTGGAGAGGAGGAGTGTTGTGCTTGAGGGGTGAAAGTGTTTTCACTAACCATTTGATTGGCGCTCATTTTGTGGTCTGCTTCAAAGAGCCACGGTTACTGGTTCAGATCCGCGAGCAATGAATCATCCTCAAAAATGAACTTGACTTGGATGTGGTGGCAGCGCTCGGTTTGCGTGTAGCGGGAGCCACTTTTGTTTGCATTTTTCTGTGTTTTGCAGAAACGGATTTGTGTGCCAAATATTTTTGAAGGCTTCTGTTCATTTCTCCCCCTCTCCTCTCTCTGTGTCCTTCTCTGTCTGCAGGCCAACTTGTTTCCTGGTGCGCTGGTGTACTTCGGCTCTGACGATAAGACAGGTTTTGTCCTTTTGGGTTCTTGTCTTTCATAATAAGCGTGTTTGAATTAGAAGCTGGTGCAATTACTGAAGAATGTAAAAGAACAACAGCTCATGTGCGTGTTTCCTCCACAGATTTTTACATGAAGAGGGAACTCCTCGATTCATCCGTCTCAGCCGTGCAAGCGAATGAGTCCATTGCAAGGTACGCAAATGCTTGTCTAAACAAGTGCATACACAACCGTTCTAAAGTTTGGTTACTTAGAAATGTCCTTATTTTTGAAGGAAAAGCACTTTTTTTCCAATAAATCTAAAATGAAATGAATCAGAAATACACTCTGTACATTGTTAATGTGGTAAACGACTATTCTAGCTGCATACGTCTGGTTTTTAATGGAATATCTACATGTATAGAGGCCCATTCTTAGCAACCATCTCTCCAGTATGCTAATCGCAGTTATTGTTAATGATTAATTAATGATTATTTTGTGTATATATGTGTATGTATATGTATTTGTGTATATGTATATGTGCGTGTGTATGTATATATTTGTATAAATGTGTATGTATGTGTATATTTATATATATATATGTGTCTATAAATATAAATATATATATATATATATATATATGTATATATGCACTTGTATCTTGTGGCAACCAGCCTATTTTCCTGTCACAAAGCTGTCATCGTTGGAATCCCTTTGAGGTTTTGCCCTGAACAGCAGGTGCCCCTATACGCCCTCATTTCCGACACGCGCATACAGGATTCGTACACGCACACACACACACACACACAGTTTTCCACTCTTTCTAAAGATAGAGCCCTTTTCCCTGAAGTGACCCCCCCTCCCCACCTGTTGCCCTGTTGCATCTTTAACAAGGTCATCACTCCACTTGTGTTTTTGATCTTTATCTCGCTCGTACTCATTTAGGTTTTACCGCAGCTCCTCCTGCCAAAAACAACAGCAACGCCGCTTTAAGTAGAAACACACATTCTGCAGGAAAACAAAAAAGCATCTTCCTTATTTTCTTGTGGCATATTTAAAATAATCTCCATTTTCTTTATCCCTTCTTTCTACCTCAGCTACATGATCCGTGCCCCGACACCTCCCTCCAGCTCTGTGGCCTCAGAGGAGCCCTCTCTCCCTATTGAACACACATCAGAACCACAGGAAGCGAGAGACCCATCTACACACAGCCAGGCTGCTAAGACGACCAGATGTGACCCAGGAAAGGTGCCCAAGTGGCTCAAGCTTCCAGGTGAGGACAGGTCATGGCTCCAGTCTTGCCTTCTGGTTCTACTACAGCTCCAACACAACACATTTTTTTACACAACACGTTATGAGGCATAAACATGAAGTCATTTTCCGTGACTGTCCTGCTGCGTCATCGACGTTTCATGTGCCCATGTGGTGAGTTCAAATCGTGTATTCGCTGGTGAGCAGACCATGTGTTCATCCTTTTTCTGGTGTCAACAAGAAAAAGTGACTATGAACACACATGCCATAAATGATGAAAAGATGAAGGGCAGATTGAGGTTTTTACCCCTGTTGTTGCTATGTTCCATTCACTACGAGAAACAAAACACTTGCAGTCTTGTTTGAAAAGGTTTACAGAGATATTATTAGATTGTACAACAACATCAACAAAAAACATGACACTCTCATGGCAGACTCCTTTGGCTATTATCCTGTTGTAATTCTCAACTGAATTGATAGCTCATTTAATTTAATATTCAAAATAACTGCAGGTCAAGTAGGTATGGGCCAGATAACTGCTTTGAAGATATATTGCGGTATTAAAAAGTTAATCAATTAACTTCTTCTGTCGTACCTTGCCAAATGCTGCTTTTGATTACTCGTCAAAAACGGTGCAGGTTTGCGTGTGTTGTTTAGTAACACAACTCCTCTACCTCTGTGTTGGTGGGAGCGGTCAATTCAGCTGTGTTTTTTTTAATTATTTTTATGGTATGATGTCTCAACGAAGTGACATTTGAGCTGAAACGATGATGTTTCTGCCTATATTTATCAATGTCAAGAATTTTATGCAGGGCTCTTCTGGGAATAGGTTTGTTATACAGTACCGTTCAAAAGTTTGGGGTCACCTGTACATATAATTACATTACATTATAATCATTAATCATCTAACGCAATTAGCAAACACAATGTACCATTAGAACACTGGAGAGATGGTTTCTGGAAATGGGCCTCGATACACCTATGTACATATTCCATTAAAAAACCAGACGTTTGCAGCTAGAATAGTTGTTTACCACATTAACAATGTATAGAGTGATTCATTTAATGTTATATTCATTGGGGGAAGAAAGTGCTTTTCCTTCAAAAATAAGGACTTTTTCTAAGTGACCCCAAACTTTCGAACGGTAGTGTAACACCTTGATCGTCTGAAACCTTAATTTCCGTCATGGATCCAGCCGTGATGTTTTCGGCTCATTTCACTCCGTTTATGGTATGTGTTGCTCTTATAAAACACACCATATGGACAAATTAACAAGATCAAAAACTTGATTTTCTCCAGAGATGGGGGGGGGGGGGTCTCTTTTAATAGCAGCTCAGCTGGTTTGTTGCTTTGTAGAGGACTCACCTGCTCAGGTCATCACAGTCCACATACACACACACGCACGTGCACACCACAGTCCCACTGGCTGCTTTTCCACCAGACCAGAACAGGTTAGGTATGAAAACACTTGTAAACACTCAAAACAGAAACAAATAGTTTACCCCTGGAGCTGTCCCGCTCACGCATCACTTCCCTTTTTTTTTCCCCTGATGAGAAAGAACAGAGCGCTTTTAAACCACACAGTTCTTGTCATGGTAAAAAAAAAAAAACACAATAACCCCCAAAAACCACAGTTAATTGGAAATAGCCTTCTGAAAGCAGCATTCTTTATGACTCAGAAGATAAGGATGCGTGTTAGGATGAACCAATTAGTCGAGGATTGTACCTCCCCCCCTCCGGCCCAGGACACCACTACAGACGCTCAGAGCCCAGGGACGCAGAGATCACTGCTGGGCCACATCACACGGCACCATGTCCTCTGTGGTCAGTCCAGGCACGGTGCTTCTTCTATTGTCCTATTGTGGTTTTTGCTGGTGGTCGCCGTTTTTGATGTTTTTTTGTGGAAAGAACATTGCTCCATTTTCTCTCATGTTGTTTATGTTTTTTTTTCGTGCGCCTTTTTTTAAAATTCCCTGGCCTGATCTCTGCGTGCGTCCATGTGTGTCTCTTAAGAAAGTTGCGGCTGCTTTTTTTTCTTTCATGAGGAAAGTTGAAAGAAAAAAAGGCAGAGGGGAGGGAGGGACGGTGCGCACACACACACACACACACACACACACACACACACACACACACACACACACACACACACACACACACACACACACACACACACACACACACACACACACACACACACACACACACACACACACACACACACACACACACACACACACACACACACACAGGGTCCGGTGTCTGAGACTGTCATTCACTGAACATGTCCTATCGTTTAACCTGGTTTTCATGATAACTCGGAGCGTGCTGACATGTAGTGAAAGAATCGCGATTAGACCTGACATACTTCCAGTCTTTAACCATCTGGTGACCTTCTGTTGCATCAAAAAAGCTTTTACTCTTTAAAAAAAAAAAAGAATAAAGGTTTTTCTGATGGTCACTATTGCCATCTAAGCCGCGTTGACAGGATTTACTGGACATCACATCCCATGCTGCCCAAGGTTTTCCAGCCCTCTCTCGATGACACTTAGTTTTTTTTGTGTGACTGATTTTCAACGCATATCCAGTTTCTGTTTCATATTCAGTATGGATTATAAAGCCACATGCTTTTTTTCTGAAGGCTTTATATAAATGTGGTGCCAAAGTGATGCATGTGTTTTTATTTTGAGGCACGTCTGTCAAAAATAGCAATTTGTTTTGAGGTTATGCAACGAAATTAGATGTCGGAAAAGCACGTTGGCTCGAAGCAGAAACGCAGAGAGAGAAGTTGGCTGGATGTGGCAGTAAACAGTTCTTAAAGGAGAACAGAAATCGCAGAGTTGATTACAGCGCAAAACACTTGGTCGTTGTCCACGTGCAGACCTCTGGTTTCCTTGTTGTCTCTTGATGTTATGCAACAAAGCTAAAGTGGAAAGAACTTGCAGCCATGTTATGGTCATATTGATTTGTCGCGTTTGTGGATTGGCCTGTAAAATATAAAATTCAGGTGTTTTAGTCGGGCTTTGGTCCAGGTCCCTTATCTACAGTGAACAATGTTAAAGCTGCCATAGACCAGAAGTTCCAATTCACACTGTTCTTTTGGTGTGTATTGGCGCCATAAGTTTCGAAACAAGCAGTTCAGCCACTGCTGAGAACGCTGGGTTGTATTCTCGAGCTCTGGAAGCGCTCTGAATAAGCCTGGATTTGTGACGTAAGGATCCCGTCTCCTGAACAGCAGATCCTACTGCTCTGGGAACTAGTCCGGGCACATATGGTTGAGTACATTGTACCGCAGAAGAAGAAGAACGTCCGTTGTTGAGGTCTTTCATTGGTCTTCTGACTCTGGGTCCAACTCCGGGTCAAAGATCTTAAAAGGGACTGCGGCGAGGAGGCGTGACAAAGCCATTTTTAAACATTGTTAAAAGAGTGTTTTGATAATGAGTAGCAGTACATCCACCGTTCCAGAGGGGGAGCTGCGCTTCTCAGAGCTGAAGTTGCTAATTACGTAACTTCCAGGTACCTGGCCAATCACAAGACAGTTGGTAAAGCTCACGTTGGCTGACCAATCACAACACGGTCTGTCTTCTGGGGGTGAGATTTCAGTCTGAAACACAGCGGCTGAGGAGAGCTTCAGTGAGGAGAGATTTCCACCGGCTCGTTTGCAGCAACTCTGAGGTTTTTGACCATACAAACAAGTTAATGTATGTAAGTAGACCTCCATAACTCACATTATGTGCGATAGGACCACTCTATGGGAGCTTTAACGCTTCAGCACACCAAGACTTTTTGGACGATGCAATGCTTCCAACTTTGTGGAAACAGTTTGAGGACTCTATATTAAAGTACCTGAATATGTATTTGAATACATCATTACAGTCCTTGCAGGTGTAATGGTCAGACCAGGGACAACTTTTTTGGCCACCATTTTGAAATCCAACTGCCATAGTGGCTTTTTTTTTTGTAAACGAAGGTGAACGACACAAAAAATGCATAAGCATGTTTCTCGATCCTTGACCACAACTGTCTCCTCTGGGACAGCCATCCTCCTGACTGTCAGTGGCTTTTTGAGGACTTGTGGTGCTGCTCTCTGTCTCCCCCTGTCTCTGTCAGTGGAACCTGCAGGAGTCTGCTCTTCTTTCTGTTCTTCATCTCCTCATCAGGAATTTTAAATAGAGGCCGAGCTTTTCTGCATGTTTTTTTTTACATCGAATTAAGAACAAACAATAAACAAAAAGCTAGAGAAACTGTTTTCACACGTGTTTTCCACATTCAAACAAGACGGGTCTTTAATTGAAATGCTGTTCCTTGTTTACCACGCAGGTAAGAAATGAGACCTACAAGGACATGGACCGCAGTAGAAGACTGACGATCGCTGCCTCGAGTGACTGAGCTGAGCACTTACATAAAAACCTGTTGCTGCCATTTCCTTCGACTTTGTTACTGCAGTGGACTTGATGCAGACGCCTGCACTAAACTAGATTTTTCTCCCCCCAAAATAAGGATAATAAATAGTGACTATTTCATTTCCACGCAACATGTTTCATTCCAGTTGATCTCTGGGATGAAGAGGCTGCTTTTATTCAGTTGGTGAAAACATTTACAGAGTGAATAAAGATTGTTGTACAAATACTTGAATTGTAGCTGTTGTAAAGGTCTTCTGATGTTTGTTTTCTGGGTATTTTGGTGGGGGAAACTTGGCTCCATGTTTAAGTTTGTTAATAGGTGACTTGTAGACGGCTTTGTTCGACATCACAGAAGCGCTG
Organism: Microchirus variegatus; assembly: GCF_963457635.1. Lineage (NCBI taxonomy): Eukaryota > Metazoa > Chordata > Actinopteri > Pleuronectiformes > Soleidae > Microchirus > Microchirus variegatus. Next base: position 6,705,903 of record NC_139820.1, read on the forward strand.
GAGTTGCAATACACGGTACAATGACGTTCAGAACAACATTATTTCCCAACACCTGCATAGTGGAGTTACTAATTGTTCTTCTGCTTGTTTGTTTTTTACGAAGGTGAGTCAGTCTTGTACTTCAATGCTCAAGCAGCTGGTGATGCCTGTAACCATGGTAAATCAACACAAAGATGGAGACAGCTGTAGCCTCGAAATGCATGACACGAGAAGAAAATGATCATATAAAAAGGTAGTTTTACACACAAATCACTGACATTTTTACATCTAAGCTACATTTTGGGACCTTCAAGATATCCTGAAAAATAGGAACACGAGTGGGTAACACTATAATAAGTACACTCTATTAGTTAAGCATGAATAAATATTTAATGAATAATTTATAACACATGAATACTCGATACTATGTTGTTTATGAACACAGTTATAAATGTTTTACTCCTCCCATCAGTTGAGGAACAGTGTCTAAATAGCTGCTGTACTCAAGCAGCCAATCAGCATCCACCTCCAACAAACAACCTCTCTGTGTCCAACAGTCACTCAGTACATGCCAACACTTCAGCACACGAGTAAAACATTTCTAACTGTGTTTATAAACTACATACTAATGAGTATTCATGGACTTATTTTGACTTAAATATAGGAAATTGTAATTATTTCTCTGACAAATGTCGTTTCCAGCAGTGTCTGCTGTTGGACATGCCTCACTGTCCTCCTTTAGCTGCAGTGCTGCTGCTGCTTTGGTACAATGGCGCCCTCTTGTGACAGTTGTAGCAATAGCACCTGTAGAACTATGTCACCTGTTTAAGCTCCACAGAATATCCATACAACTCATTAAAATAGGCAGTTGGACACACAATTTGGACACAATTATCCAACCAATAAACCTCATTTTGCCTCATTAGGACCAGGTTTTGGTCTTCATGAGGACTTACTGGTCCTGACGAGGTCGGTGTTGATGTCAAACGTTCTGAAGAATTATCAAATACACACATTCGCATGTTTATGCAGTGTTCATAGTGAGGACACTCGTGGACATAATGCATTCCCAAGCATTAACCATCACAACTAAAGCTAACCATAAAACCAGGTCTTAACCCTCAAAAAGACCCCTAACAGAACGTGAGAAGCAAGGTTGTTATGGTTTTGGATTTTTCATTAGATTAAGTTTTGACATTTTGTTTTTAAAATGAGTGTTTTTTCATGTTTTAGGGTAGGTTTGCTTGATTTTATTAGTTTTTTTTTTGTAAAATTTACAAAAAAACCTAACCATTTAATGCTTAGTTTTAGTGGGGGGTTTTGTAATATGGAGTATTTGTACGATTCAAAAAGGTCATAATAAGTCATAAAAACTCAATAAAAGGCAATTTAAAAATGTATTAGTACAAATGGGCAACTATCTCCGATACAAATATACACTACCATTCAAAAGTTTGGGGTCACCTTTTTGGTGTTTTCCATTAAAAGTCACACTTTTATTCATCAAAAGAGTTGCAAAATGAATAGAAAATATAGTCAAGACATTGACAAGATTAGAAATAATGATATTTATTCAAAATAATAATTTTGCCCTTCAAACGTTTCTTTCGTCAAAGAACCAGCAAAACTTGAGATGGTTACTGGAAATAGGCCATTATAAACCAGATGTTTGCAGCTAGAATAGTAGTTTACCACATTAACAATGTATGGAGAGTATTTCTGATTCATTTAATGTTATATTCATTGAAAAAAAAAAAAAAGTGCTTTTCCTTCAAAAATAAGGACATTTCTTAGTGACCCCCAACTTTTGAACGTTAGTGTAGCAGTCTTCAAGAAATTAGCCTGAAGTGCTCACTTCCTATGGTCCTGAATGGTCAGGGTTTGTCTCCTTGAAAGCATGTGGACAGTCATCTGTCCTCATTCCACAGGGTCTGTAATGTGTCTGCGTGCCCCGACTCCACACCCAACCACATGCACATGGCACAACCCCAAATAACTTCCATTCTGGTCTGACTGACTGAAGGCAGCACCCCCCACTCTTCACAGCACCGCGAGGGACAGTGTGTGTGTAACAGAGAGAGAAAGTAAGAGTGTGTGAGCTGATATCCGAGTAGAGCTGGTGGTGTCTTGAGCTCACACACAACCACACGTGTGAGTCTGGCAAACAAACGTAGGTGGATAAATAATCGATGAAGAGTGTGGACCATTATTTTAGTTAGATATTTGGATGGTTGACATCCAGGACATCGTGGAGGATCTTTTTTCTTTTTCATGGCTTCATCATGAGACTAATGGGTCAGTGTGATCTTCCAGCTCACAGGTGAGTGCATGTGTCGGCCTGTAGAGCTCGATGCTTTTTTCCCCCCTTGTCTTGTGGCTCAAAAATACTTTGCCGTGATTCAACAACACAGAAATAGAGGAACAGAAAGTCCCGGGACAGCAGGGAGGAGCGGAGGGTGACTGTGCCGGAGCAACCCGAGCAAAACATCAACAAGAACCAGAGCATCCAGATTGTTCTTCAGTGAGAAGACGCCGAGAGGATTGATTTATTTGGAGATGACTTCATGTGCGAGGAAGTGAGGTTAAAGTAAACATCACACTTGACCATCATCATCCTTCACTGAGGAACTTCCAACGCCAACACTCACCAGAAGCCCCCAAAAGACTCCACTTCTCAAAGATCTCCTACACCAACCCAGTCATGGATCTCCAAGGAGGTCCATACCTCAACATGAAGGCCCTCTGTTCGCCTCTGGGCGCTGCCCGCCTCTGCCAGTTAGCCACGGGCTGCGCCGTGATCGCCATGGTCACGCACAGCGCCGGCTTCAGCGGCTCTCACGGCGTGTTCTGCATGGCGGCATGGTGCTTCTGCTTCGCCATGTCGGTGGTGGTGTTCTTCCTGGACGCCACGCGCCTCCACAGCTGCCTCCCCATATCCTGGGACAACCTGACGGTCACGTGCGCCGCCTTCGCCACGCTCATGTAAGTGTGTGACGTTTAAAGTTTTTGCGTCTTTGAGGTCATGGCAGTCATGACCAAAAAATTGTATTGGTGAGCCCAAACTTTTGAACGATAGTGTATACAACTACATTTTTCTTAGGTGCTCACTTTCATAGACTATTGTTGTTCTGTCTTTGTGTGGTCTCATGATGACATCATGGTCGCTGGTCTTCTCCTGCAGGTACGTCACAGCCTCTGTGGTCTACCCACTGTTCTTCGTCCGAATCGAGTGCCCGTACGCCGGTTGTCATGTCAGAGACTTCCGCATCGCCGTCACCGTCTGCTCCATCCTGTGCACTCTGGCCTACGGGGCTGAAGTGGCCTTGTGCCGAGCCAGGCCGGGCCAGGCTGTTGTGGGCTACATGGCCACCGTCTCTGGCCTCCTCAAAGTGGTTCAGGGCTTCGTCGCCTGCATCATCTTCGGAGCTCTGGCCAACGGGAGCGAGTACTACCGCCACGCCGGCACAATCTACTGCGTTGCCGTCTACGTTCTGTGCTTCGTTCTGACCGCGCTGATGGTCATCATGACTGTGTGCGGGAGGACCAAAGCTGTGCGCTGCATGTCCTTCGACCGCTTCGCTGTGGTGTGCACGCTCCTGGAAGTTCTGCTCTACCTGAGCGCGTCAGTGGTGTGGCCAGTCATCTGCTTTGACGCCAAGTATGGCTCGCCCTGGAGACCGTCGTCATGTCCACAAGGGAGGTGTCCCTGGGACAGCAAGCTTGTGGTGGCCGTGTTCTCTTTCATCAACTTTGGACTGTACGTGGTGGACCTGATCTACTCCCAGAGGATAAGATTTGTCTCCTCAAATACTCGCGCCAACCCGCGGGTGTAGCACTCGTCTTAAACCCTAACCTATCGTCGCTGGCTTGACAGATTTAAGTCAGTAATTGACTTTACACTTTTGTGATTTTGTGCGTGCATTTATTTGATATTTAAAGTAGACATATTATACCCTATTTCTCCAAGTTAACCTAGTTCCCTGGTGTCCTAATGAACATGCCTGTGACATGCTTTGGCCAAAATACCTTAAGGATGAAGCACCATAGCAGTTCAATCACCCTGCCGAAAAACAGCCCTGTTCAGAACGCTCGGTTTTGAGTGCCTGTCTCTTTAAATGCAAATGAGACACAGGAAACTACATCAGCCTCACCGAGGCTCCGGCAGCTAACAGCAGTTAGCATTTGGAAAAGCCATCATTTGCTGACTCTAGCCGGCACATTGCCGTCATATATAAAATGTAAATCCTCTGAGGCTGGAAGTTTGTGTAGAACTCTGTGCTGCACTGTGCAGCCAAGAATAGAACACTTAGCGGACTTCCGCTCTTCCGGATACTATTGCCCTCGACTGCACTCTCGCGTTTTTAGGGACAAAGCTGAGCTCCGTGAGACAACAATTCCAAGAATCGTCAGAATGAGTGCGGAAGTCAACATCTCGTGTTTTATCTCTTGTACTTAGACTGAGGCGGACCACAAAAACATGACCGAGTCATCTTTTTTCTCACTTTGCCTACTCATAGGGCCTCCAGAGTCCCAAATATAAGTATTAAAAGGATTACAAAGTTGATTTTGCATAATATGTCTCCTTTAAAAGTGGCTGAGGGGCAGAAATGGATACCAGGCCGAGGACATGGTGCTGATGCTGCACATCTATTGAGGCACTCGGATCCCCCAAATTAAATCTGGAAGTTCTGAGGAATGTGAACAATGAGTTTCACCCCCCACTCTTGTGCCACACCCCAATGAAGTGACACCTCATCCTTCTGATGAACCCTCCTGCCCTCTGAGAGCGCTCTCATCATCCAAACAGCCAGGACTCACTGTCATGTCGTGCCAGATCCATATAAAACAAGACGTTTCATAAACACACACACACATTATTTACTATTCATCATGTATTTGTATTCAAATAATACGTTAAAGTCGCAACTATAAATAGCAAACTGTGATATTGGAATGTGTGGCATCCCTGTCATCTGAAAACCCCACAGCAGTGATCCACAGACGTTCACCCGGCTGCCAGAAATACACATGAGCTGCCGGCGCTCATACTGAAGCTGTGAGACAACGCTCAGAAAAGGCCGCTGCCTTTAGAAACTCTCCAAGAAATAAACAAAAAAACCTATTTCACACGCATCTGATGAGGAGAATGTTTGGAATGTTTGCCTATTCTCACATATTAAGATGACCTGGATCATCATATTTTCATTTCTGCTGGACGGTTGGATGTTTTTTGTGTTATCTCCTCTCAAATAAACAATATTATTTATATTTTCCACATTATCAACAGCTAACGTTGTTTGTGATGTGAAATCTGTCTCTCGGGTCATGTTAGAGAATTATATTAAAGGTCTAGTGTGTAATGGTTATAGGAAAAATGCTAGGTCCAGAAAATGTCCTGTGAGTAAGTGCTTTTGCGCATTTTTCCAGATTAACTTTCAATTTGTATGTTAAATTTGAAATTTTAACAGTAGAAAACATTTCAATCGTGACATTTGTTTTTGTGGACATTTTGTTTTTGTCATGTACAGGCGTTTTTACAACTCACTCCTCTCTGGCGACAAAGATGCCGATTCGCCGGCTTCCTGCAACAGCGCGGGTGAAATTACCGTAATAACCGCACCTGGGATTTGACGTGCAACTTCTTAGCTTTCGGAAACCGTGGGAATTTTTCCGATAGCACGAACCGTTGCGTAATTCAGCGATGCTAACGCGTCGTCGCGCGATACGATCGCGTTTAACGGGTATAATATACTACTGATGGGTTTGTTTGCTCATAATTTTAACATTTACATCATTTCTGATACACACACACACTATTATAATAATATATATTATTTTTTTAAGCTGTGCAGAGAAACTTTACTCCTTTTTTTTTTTACTCGTCTCACTGCTCGCATCAGTCTCCGCTCCAACAGAGACACAATTAGGGAGCTGCAATAGAAATTCTTTAAATTATGAACTCTTATCCTCCGAGTTTAACACAAAAAAATTAATTGTTTTTTTTATTGTGGGGACCTCTTGATCCCAGAGTTGTTCAGGTGGTTTTATGCATCTAGGTGGGGGGTTCAGATACATAATTCATGGTCGATTTCATCGCTGTGCAAATTAATGAAAGTTATTTTACATACAAGACGAGAATAGTTAATCGAAAACTTTATATGAAGACAAAAGCGACAGTTTTGTCATCATTTGCACGCACTTTAGTTTGATCTTCATCAGAACCTAATTGTCAAATTGTCGCGGGAATAATTCACATCTCCTTATATGGACATCCTGCTGTTATAGGTCACATGTTCAGGCTAAGGGTGATCCACTCTCAGTCTGTCTTTGTTTATTCCCCCTTTTTATATTTATTTAATTCCTGTACTCTGCCAAACCACCTCTCCATCCTTCACTCCTCTCTCCCTCAGCTTTGATCTTTGGTCATCGCTCTAATCCAGGATCAATGTCTTATATTAAGTCCATCGGGACACGGCAGCAACTCTGTCTCAGAGCTCAACGACAAATCCAACACCAGTTGGTTCCTCTCGTATCCAAATCCGTTTTAAGACCACAGAAAGCATCATTGCGTGATTTCAACCAATTTTTAGTAAATGTGATGCATGCACAGATGAAGATTTTGTTCTTGCACACTGTTTTTGACAGGATAAATCCTGCAGAAAGCTACCATGGGAGAGTGGGGCGGATAGTGTTGCCACAGAGCGATCTGTAGCCCCATTACGGCCCGCATGTCCTCCCCTCTGTTTCTTTGCTCATCCACATTTAGCAGCTGTTCCATATCCGCACTCATTTTTCCTTCTAACGCCCCGTGGGCCTCTGTCTTAAACATAGCTGAGTATCCACATATATGAACTCCGTCATGACAGAGATGAGCTGCGACAGGTGTCCATCATAATCCTCTTCTGACTCTGTGACGTGGACACGTAGGGACGGGGACAGGAGACTGCCGGCTCTCTGTCTAATCTCTGACAGCACATGTTGCTGATGTCAGCGTTCCCTCGCAGCTCTTGACTCTCTGCTTTGCCAAATGTTGTGCGGAACATCTTGGTTCCCAGAGGATCTGAACCCATGCCAGCTCTGCTGCAAAGCTATTACGTACGAATGAGAGAAAGAGTATTTACGCTCATTTTCGAAGCTGCTGTAATCTCCCTTTTGTGCTTTTGTGAGTGTTTTTTGCTGTAAGCCTGTAGTAAATACTGGAGTTTTTGGCCTGCTTTTATGAGTATAAAGAACATTAAAGGTCCAGGGTTAGGGCAGGAAGTCAGGTTTAGTTGTGTCATTAAAACTGGGTCGTATTGCTGACTTGAATTCATTAATTATTAGTGCTAGGCATGTTAACGGCGTCAACGTTAACGCATGTTGCGTTTCCACGATGACTGACCGGAAAAAGACGCACGTGGCGTCATGTTTACGTGACTCCCGATTGTTAAAATGAGTCTGTAACGCTAAACTTTAAAAACAGAGGCACACATACGCAGCACACAGGTACGCTGGTTATTCATAGCGCTGCTCTTTTCGTTTAATAAATGGACCGCTCCAGTTCGACTGTTGGCGCGCTAAAGGAGCTAACGCACCTAACGGAGCTAACTGGTAAACGGTGCATGGACTCTGGTGCCGCGGCACGTAAACACGACGCCACGCGCGTCTTTTTCCGGTCAGTCGTCATGGAAGCGTGTCAAGCGCTAACGTGTGTTAGCGTTGACTCTGTTGACTGCCGTTAGCGCGTTAACGCGCCCAGTACTATTCATTATTTAATTGAATTCCTTCATTTAACCGACAGCGCAAAATAATTTTTAATACCGTATAATATGTTATATGAGGGCACTTCCTCATGTTGTTCTGGAACCTGAAGTACCACACGTTAGCTAAAGTTGGACTTACCCATGACTACTGCATATACATTATAAATTCAGTTCAGGTTCAAATCTGGCCCACAGGATTAATTTGTGAGATATTATATTTTTCACTTCCAGATACCTGTGACTAAATGTTTGTGCCTTTTATAGATTCACTGTGATCTATAGGTTGTGTAAATGGTAAATTTAGCCATAATATTCCTGAAATTGTTTTTCACACTAAAACACATGTTACAAAGGGGTGAAGTTGTGTTTACTGTAGCGCACAACTCCTCTGACAACTACAGCTTCATTTGGCTTTGAGATGCTGTGGGAAATCCTTTTATTAGCTTTGGGATTGACATAACACCGAGACACGATTTTCTTTTTCCTTTGTCAGACTGCAGGAGGGAGACATATGAGAGATACTCTGCCTGACTGATATTATTGGAAATATGCATCGTCTCCTCTCACTTTCTGTCTCTCCTTCCTTTTGAATATTGTCCGTACACACTGAGACACAAAAATACACACCAGCAGCAACAAATGATTATTTTTTTTGTGAACACTTCACCAAGATCTACCCGTCACTGTGCGCCCTAGAAAAAAAAAAAAAAAAAAAAAAAGATTTACAAGGTCTGGTATTTTTAATAAACCTTGTGGAGTTCTGTCAAAAAATGACAGAGGTAAAGAGTGTTGTCACGCATCAGCACACATGCTGAATCTGACTCATACAAGAGAGGCAGGCAGTGGTAAATTGACTCTCTCTGAGTGTGTGTGTGTGTGTCGCAGTCGAGTACCAGTGAATTTTTCTTCTAGTAGGAGATTAGGTCTGGAGAACATTTTTTGTGGGTAATTGCTCCGCGAGCTGAAGAGGGAAGAGTACAATGTGACTTTTTATACAGGCTTGGAAATGTTAGACTTCACACACACACACACACACGACATTAACTAGTGCTGGGCACGTTAATGCCGTCAACGTAAACGTGCAACGCGGTTCAATGACGACTGACCAGAAAAAGACACGCGTGACATCCAGGCACCGTACATGTAAAAGTACTGGTCGTAAAATGTACTCAGGTTAAAGTAAAAAAAAAGCAGTTTGTTAAAAATTACATTTTTTTAAAGCCTGAAGATGTGACCTATAAACACACACCCCTAGGATGTCCATATAAGGACATTCTATTCTACTCTACTAAGTAAAAGTACTACTTTTTTGATACAATTTTACTTCAGTACATGTAAAAGTACTGGTCTACAAATATACTTAGGTTAAAGTTAAAAAAAAAGAAGCTAGTTAAAAATGTACGTAAAATAAAAATATGTACGATAATGACACCAGTAGGATGTCCATATATGGAGTTGTGTATTATTCCCAATGCAATTAAAAGAGAGTGCACCTGTGGCACAGATCCGTGGGGTTAAAGCCCCCCCAAAAATGTTGGATGTTAAATTCCCTTGTCACTTTTGGAATCTAGACTTTCTGTAAAATCTGAAACTGGAATAACACAGTAGATTATTAAGTAGATTACATCACTGTTGTATCACAAGCTTAGAGTCAAGTGTTTATCTGTGTATGTGTCATATATGTGTTTTAAAATGACCTGACGATGTATATCACCGTCTCCAGCTGACTTAAGAGGAACTGATTCTTGCAGCTGGTTCTGCTGAAGCTCAAAGTCGGGCTATATATGCATTCTGCTCTATATATAGAGCATATAGACAGGAGCATATGCATATGTCAGTCCGTCCAGGGGCTCTGTGGGAAAATAAATGGAATGTGGTCCCCTCAGAAAGGACATACAGTTTTTTTTTCCCTCGCAGAGTGTAAATTTAGCCTGGCGTGGCAGCGAAACACGGACGAGAAGAGGCAAAGACAGTCAGGCAAGAGGAGGGTCGGTCCTATTAAAATGTGCAGAGGGAAGATTTAGCATCACTATGACAGAAGCAGGACAAGTTCAGGGCTAATTTTGAGAATACGCATCGGCGAAGTGCTAAGGGATAGGAGGCTAAACTGTATTCAAATGTCACGGCTCATTAGCGTGCGCGCCATCCACCTCTGCTTTATTTTGGATTCTGTCAAATCTAAGGGGGACAGAGAGAGAGAGAGGGAGAAGAGCTCTCTGGCAGTCACCGTTTTAGAATAACAATTCTTCATTCAAATTCAGGTCGCTCAAATATCACCAGCTACTTCTTCTGGAGCCCATACATGAAGCGCTGCAGTTTGCATTTGCATTCCAATCGCTCAACATGGACCAAGGACATTCCTGGGGACCATTTATTTTGTAGGGAATGTGGAATTGTAATACATAATGTGATGGAAACATAAAGATAAAAATAACTTTTTTACACCACATACACAGAGGTGGAAAGAATACTGAAAATATGAGTTAAAATGTACTTGCGTTAAAGGTTGGGGTGCAAAAAGGACACAAATCTCACATTAATAGTTTTTTAATTAAATGCAAACCTTATTAAATTAAGGTCAGTCAGCATGGGTCAAAGGTCACAAATGCTTTAACTTTCTCACTCACTCTGGGGCCTTAATGAGAACCAATTCACCTGTCCTCATTATTCACCTGTTCATTCATCTTCTCATTTTAGAACATTGTCCTTTAAGAAGTTTTATTACTTTTAAATTAACTTTAAATAAGTATGTGTTTTTCTGTTGCCTCTGTTTTAATGATCTCTTACATCAGGACTTCCTGTAAAAACTGAACATCCAGTAGGGAGCACATGATACTAACTTTTAAAGATGAGAGTAAATCAAATCAAGGAAAACTTGACTCATTTGGGAGGGGAAAAAATCCTGAGTTTACTTTTTAACTTCTGACATATTTGCCTTGTGAGCATAGTAAATAGCTGCATGTGTACATGTAGACACAGGCCTGCTCTCTTTATGTACTTTATGTAGCCTTTGTTTGAACAAACGCTCTATAAATAGCCCTGTCGAGGTCGTGAAATGAACAGATTCAGTTGAATCTAGCTTAGTCCGTGTCAACATGACCTACATCATGACCCGCACTTCTTTTTATGTGACCTACATTTCTCTGGGCTGGGGTGAGATTATTAAACCTGTTGAACTGATGCAACCGGGCTGACGGCCTTCAAGTCCCGCCCTGATTCCCGAAATCTCGCATCTCATTGGTCAAGCGCTCGGGTTCTCGCTGCTGTGATTGGCCAGCATCGCTGCCCGTTACACTTTCTGGACTCCCAGCTGCTGAGGCAAAGAGGAAGCCACGTTGACACAGAGCGTGGTACTTCTTCACTCGGGAAGCTGACTGTCTGTCGCCTCGGGGACGTAACGGTTATCTCTTCATCTCACAGACTAAACTCCAACACCAGAGGAGAGGGTAATATGATATAATACTCTAATATAAATGAGTTGTAATTCTCGTCCGTTTGTGGTTGTGAATCCTTGCTAGCAGAGGAGCTAGCCGACGACAGGTGGGCATTACTTAGCTAAGAAATGCTATCCAGCTCAGGCTAGTTAGCAAACAATAGAAAAGCAGCATGTCCGTTTAAACAGTAAAACTCTATTGAAATAGTAAAAAATCTGATAGCATCAATTTGAGTGACGCTATCAGCAAATATTGGGCAGCCCATGGCAAAGTGGAAATGGAACTTGGCTTGTAACCGGAGATTTGCCGGTTCCAGTGCCTACCAGGTCAAACAAGGTCTGGGGTACCCCTGAGCAAGGTACATAGTAGGGTTCTCGTAGAGGATGGGTTAAATGCAGAGAAGGAACTTCTCGTGTTAGACTGGTAAAGGACTCATTTATTTATAGCTCTCTAAATTATTTTGTTTTTAATGTAAAGTTACAAGGCACATAATGTATTTCCCAAGAGTGTCAGAGGACCTTTTACTGTGTGTGTACCTTTTCCACACCCCCCACCTCAGTTACATCATCACCACCAAAGTCTGTCTTTTCTTTTTTTTCCCATAAGTTGGTATCATGCTATTACAGTGGGTCTTTAACATCATTTTCCGTTTCTTCCAGGCCAGTGAAGCCACCTTATCAGACAGGATGAGTGTCGGATTTATTGGAGCAGGCCAGTTGGCTCATGCGCTGGTGAAAGGCTTTACAGCTGCAGGTGAGGCCACGTTGTCATACAGTGAACCCTTACCTAACCATAAACCCACATCAGCTGTGTTTGACAAAGGAAAAATGCATTCACGTCCACTTTTTGCCATTTCAAATAATCAACACAAGCCAATTATTATTTGATTTAGTTGCCTGATTATTGCTTATTTTGTAAATTCACTCATTTTTGGTCTCAGGAGCTTGACAAAAACACAGAGTGAGTTTCTATGGTACATTGGTAAGCTATGTGTTTTAAATCTGTCTTCTGACATGGCGCTGCTTGTCCAGACTGCATCCAGGACTCTTAATTGGAGCTGTGTGGTGAAGGAAACAGTAGCAGCTGTGATTGACACATGCAGACCTGTAATCAGGCAGCTGCTCAGGGAGCATTTCATTGCTTTCTCTTCTTCTTCTCCCGTACCTCCAATTTTTTGAAATGTATTTATTTTATTTCCTTGTTCCTAACTAAAGACTGTTTCCAGTTCTGCACTGACATGTGACATAACCATGCTTGGCATCAACAAGGTTTGGTTTGATGTAATTTCCTACGTCTGTCTTCATCCTCATATCACGCTCTCCACTACAGGTGTGATTGCTGCACACAGGATTACAGCCAGCTCCCCAGACACAGACCTGCCGACTGTGTCAGGACTGAGGGTGAGAAACTATACTCCCTGCATTTCTTTAGAGGAGGACTACTGAGATGGAAGTGGTGATGTGTGATAGCGGTGCTTGTCTATTTACTGTGTCTAATTCTTTGTGATTATTCGTCCGCAGAAAATGGGGGTGAACCTGACGACGAGCAACAAAGAGACCGTGAATAAGAGCGACGTGCTCTTCCTTGCCGTAAAACCCCACATCATCCCCTTCGTTCTGGATGAGATTGGGCCGGACATCGAGGACCGTCATCTCATAGTGTCGTGTGCTGCAGGTGTGACCATCAGCTCCATTGAGAAGGTCTGCTTCTTTCATCGATCTTTCTGTGTATTTGTTTTTTTTTTTTAACTTATGTTGTTGAAGTATTTGCCTTCTTTTCACTACGTACTAGAAACTACTAAATCACCGTGCAGCCCCTAAAGTCATGAGGTGTATGACAAATACTCCTGTAGTGGTGAAGGAGGGAGCAACGGTGTACGCCACCGGGACACATGCAGAGGTAAAGAAAGATGGACGAATGGGTATGAATACAAGATAAATAGATTCTAATGGAAGGGAATTATGTATGTTTTAAGCCTTAACTTTTTTGCTCCTATAGCTACTAGATGCCATACTGTGTTTTCACATTACATCATTTTCTTTTCTTCTTTAATCCCGATAATAAGGTGGAAGATGGCAAGTTGCTGGAGCAGCTGATGGCCAGTGTAGGATATTGCATTGAGGTGGAGGAGGACCTCATCGACGCCGTCACCGGGCTGAGTGGAAGTGGACCAGCTTATGTAAGTGACTGATGGCTGTGTTTGTGAAAACGGATCAAATTTCATTCCGGGTTAAATGTGTTAGAGTGAGGTTCTGGTTGCACTGTTGTTCTGACGGGTCTGTGTAATGCTTAAATATATTTGTGCTAATGCAGAAAATACATGCATGCTTCATAGCATATAATCTCAGATAAGGATTCATTGTTTTTAGATATTGAGTCCTTAATGCCAAGGAACATCTGCATTAGGACATGTCTTTTGCTTTATTTTCTAAAGAAACCCATAAGGTAGCTCAGCTGTGGTAATAGTTTTGTTTTGCCATGCATGTATTTTTAAACCTTAATCTGAATTGCTTTATAAAATAGTCACGTCAAACGTACTGTGTAGCAGACGGAGGTCTGCGGTGGCTGCTGAAATTAAAAATAATTGTGTCTGTCGGGTTTTATCTTGCTTTCTGCCTTGAGTTTGATATTTGCATAGTTTCATTTTCGCCTCTCTCCTCAAGTGGATGTCAAATTATTCTACTCTTATGTAGCGTGATGGGTAAGAAATCAGGAAATTAGGAGCTTGAATACAGTGGAATAACTTTGAATGAGAACATGTTGATTTGACATTCAGATGTTGATGTGATGTTCAGTTGATTGCTATAAGTTTTGTGAAGATGCTTTTAAAGAGAGAAAATGTGGTGTTTTTTTTTTTACAGGCGTTCACTGCAGTGGATGCTCTTGCAGATGGAGGAGTGAAAATGGGTCTGCCCAGGAGACTCGCTGTCAGACTTGGAGCTCAGGCTCTGCTGGTGAGATACTTTTGTGAATGTGTGTGTATGTATTCTTGTATTTGTTACCTCTTTAGTTTTCTGGCATAAACGCTGACCAATATCTGGTCTGGAAACTAATTTTTCTGAGATCAGTACTTGGATGTCAATAAGGTTAATGTTAGGCTTAGACATTGACTGGTTATTGTTAAATTTAGGGCAAAGGCTTTGTTTAGGCTGTTCAAATGAATGGAAGTCATTGCCTGAGATGAATAGCTGTGTAAACCTGTGTGTGTTTTGCCATCTTTGAGTCTCCTTGATTCACTGGTCTGTGTTATTTAGACCTAGTTGCTGTTTTCAGTGCGCCCACCATTTCCATTCCCAGATCCAAATGATACGCAAAATTGCTGAAGCAAACATGAAGACGTCTTCCATAAAAATCCTCACCTGCCATTCCTTCAATCTCTTCCTGTTTTGTTTTGTTTTCAGGGAGCAGCTAAGATGCTGCTGGAGTCGGAGCAGCACCCGGGCCAGCTGAAGGACCACGTCTGCTCACCGGGGGGCGCCACCATTCACGCGCTGCACGTCATGGAGAGCGGCGGCTTCCGCAGCCTCCTGATCAACGCGGTGGAGGCTTCGTGCATCAGGACACGGTGAGACTGTTTTTCATGATTAAAACAAAATTTCGGATCGTTTTATTGTCTAAAATGTGAGTGTTTTCTTCGTTTCTTTGCTCCATAAAACAAAGAGAATCAGTAAAACTGAATAATTTTGGTTTGTGGACAAAACAAGACATTGGAGAATATCGTCATTTCCAGGTTTGACAAACACTGATCAACGTATTTTAACATTTTCTGATATTTTATGGACCGATGAATCGATTACAAGTTGTACTGGTCAGGGTTTATGACGACAACTTCTGCAGACACTGGTTGTAGAGCATCTCTGCATCGTCGGCTGACAGCTTACTGGAAATAGTCAGGCTGGCTTATACAAAAACAAGGAAGTGACTGTGCATGTCATCATTTGAAGGAAACAAAACAAGCACTTGGCCACATACCTTTTTTTTTTTTATTATCTGTGCTGTACACCTGACGCTGCTCTTCCTCTCACAGGGAACTGCAGTTCCTGGCAGACCAGGAGCGCATTTCTCCAGCAGCCATCAAGAAAACCACGCTGGACCAGGTTCTCCAGCAACCTGGAGTGGCAGTCAGCGGAGAGACGAATGGGAACAACAGGTCGGGGATCAGCCTGTTCAACAATCGTGGTCCAGGGGTGAAGAAGAAAAACTGAGTGGACAGATGAGCACACACACACACACACACACACACACACACACACACACACACACACACACAAACATGTTACAGGTTTATGTAAAAATACACACGCTTTATAGCTTTATACCGTTCAGCCATAAAATCTGGAGACTCAGGACTGATCTCATGTCACATTTGAAATTACTTTGCCAAATGATTTAGTCATTCTCGATGAGGACCTGATGGTGTCACCTCCAGCTTACACATGCACAGGTGTATTCTGGGTGCATCGATCTCCGTTATAGCCTTATGCTGGGATGCACAATTGCTTTCTACAAGCACACATCCAGATACACAGTGACAAGCAAAAGTGCGTTGATAAAATGTTTATCTGTCTGTTAGGGCTCTAGACTGTCTAGAGCTGTTGCATTAATGACCCAGTGCCCCATCATGGGATCCAGCAGATGGCTTCTGGGAATCATCAAGCTGTTAATGTATGTCTTTAGAGTTTTTTTTTTCTGCCTTCTAAACGATGTTATTCAACGTTTACCCTTCTTTAGCCAACAGTGTTATGCTGTTAAAGACAATTTTTAATATCTTAGTTGTTTTTTTATAGTCGTTTACAAAAACACTACAGTCGGCATGATTAAAAATACCTCCCTGTATGTAATATTTGGGGTTTAGCACATTAAGAACAATGTGCCTTCAACCCCTTATTTTCTCACACATAAAAGTAATTCCTAGCTGTTGACAGTTTTCTTCAGATCTCTCTGTCTGCACTTTTTGTTTTCTTTTTATAAGATGTCATTAGTAGGGGTGTCGCGTATCTCGATTGTAAATCAAATATCGATCGAAACGATAACACAATCTCAGCCTTTTGAAAGCAAAGGTGGAATTGAGGATTTAAAGTCCTCTAAAGTGGTGCTAAAACTGCATGTTACCTCCTGCCGCTAACCTGAAGCTGCTGCCTGCTAACAGGAACCAGAGCGACACACCGACAGAACTGGGTGTTTGAGAGATGTTATGCACGTGAAGCGTACTCCAGGATATCTCTGCAGGAATCATAAGGACCTAGACATACACTACCGTTCAAAAGTTTGGGGTCACCTATCCAATTTTTTTGCGTTTTCCATTAAAAGTCACACATTTATTCATCAAAAGAGTTGCAAAATGTATAGAAAATATAGTCGACATTGACAAGATTAGAAATAATGATTTTTAGAACCGAAAAAACTGTTTTCAGCTGTGCTAACATGATTGCACAAGGGTTTTCAAGGGTTTCTAATCATCCAATAGCCTTCTAACACGATTAGCAAACACAATGTACCATTAGAACACTGGAGAGATGGTTGCTAAAAATGGGCCTCTATACACCTATGTACATATTCCATTAAAAACAGATGTTTGCAGCTCGAATAGTCGTTTACCACATATAATGTTGTTTCCTTCAAAAATAAGGACTTTTATAAGTGACCCCAAACTTTTGAACGGTAGCGTAACTATGAAAACAACTAAAACGAGTTATCGTGACATAAAACCAATGATCATAGATGAAACTAGACAAGTCTAAAGATGAAAAACCCTTCTGAAAGGTTGAGATATCAAGGATTTAGAGAGTCGTGACACCCCTAGTCATTACCTCAAAGTGCTGTAAGATGGCTTCAATCATTGAAACCGCTCGCTGAACACTATTTAATCACCGTTAATGAAGCATAAATGAAGCATCTGCCACCAATCCGTCCAAATTGTTTTTTTTTTATTGTTATGTATTCTGTATAGTTTTATCCCCACATTGTAATAGATGTTATCTCTGCTTATGTTGAGCATATCGACCATTGAACTGGGTGTACCAGTCAAAAACGGACAATATTAAAGAAGCTGAATCAAAACACATCGTTTCTAAGCTAAGTTTGTCCAGCACTGTGGGTTTTGCTTTGTACAGTCATTTATTGAGGTTTGTGTCGTCATTGAGATGCACCCTGGCCTGCAGATGGCGCTGTATGATCAGTGTCACCCATCTGCACGTGGAAGATCGAGTTACACTTCACACAGCTGCCATTCAAGCGACTTAAGTTTGACTGTGGTCTATCTATAACACTACAGTGACATGGTTTCACCTGCTGCTATTCATCCGAATTTGCTCGCCCACTGTTACTTTGTCGAGATGAATACGGTACATACTGTAAAAACACCCCTCACTGGTCTATAAATGCATGGTGAGGAAACGCTGTTCAATTTTAGAAACACGATGTCAGTGGGACATGTGACTTGTGTGTGATCCAGGACCTCTTCTTCCCTAGAGGTTTTCATGTCCTCTGAAACGATAGTTTTCATGATTAAAACGATATTTCTTATTGTTTTAGCTTCTTAAATGTGTATATTTTCTTCGTTTCGTTGATTAGAACTGAATCATTTTGGTTTGCGGTCAAAACAAGACATTGGAGAACATCGTCATTTCCAGTGATCAACGTTTTTGAACGTTTTCTGACATTGTCTTATTAGACTAACGATTGCTGTTTTCTTTCATGTAAAAACCACGATGATCACATCTTAATCAGGAGAATCACGGAAAGTGCAAAGCGGAGAAAGTTGTATAAAAGTAAAATACAGGTACTTTAAAACTGCTTTTAAGCTTAGGAGCTTAGCATTAATGAGTTTTAAGTTAGTGCGGTAGTTGAGGCCTGAAACGCGGTTACATTTGTGTAAATTAACGCCGCGTTGCTCCGGCAGACTTCGTATAAGTGTGTTAAACACATATTCCTGAGCTCTGGGTGGGGGTGGGGGGGGGGGGGGGTGGGCTGCTACATTTTGGATTAGCAGATGCCGCTTTGTGCTGGAGCGAGATAGGCGCGTGGATCTATTCAGGCAACGCGCAGGTGCACAATGGCACAGAGAAAGTGGCGGAAGGAACGCGACGAAAGCCGTGTCCTCGTTATAATTGAACAATTATTACAGTAGCTGTTGTAGGATTATTTTACCTCAACTTACACACACACACACCACTCTCCCGTGATTAAATTGCATCCTGCATGCTCTTGGTGATCTCGGGCTGTTTATTTGTGCGTGCAGTGGATTTTCCTCCAGCACAGAAGTGTCTTGATAATCCCTCTTTTATGCCAAGTTATTCTCCACATGCTCCTGCCTCACTCCTGTTAAGATTAGCCACTCTTGGAGAGGGCCTCCATTTGCCTCTCATTATTACGACTTCTGTTGCCTTTTGTTGATGGAGCAGCTTTCGGTGCCTCTCTTCTTACCCTAAGGTGAGGAGGCTGTGTCGATCGTCTTTGAAATCTGCAGAGGTTCTGGGATTGCAGGTCAGTGGGAGATAATCCTACAGTTGGAAAGTTCAGAGAGCGTATGTGTGTGTGTGTGTGTGTGTGTGTGTGTGTGTGTGAGTGAACACAGCATGGGTTCTCTGTCCACAGGTACGCCAGATGCTACCTGTCATCCCCGTTCAATCAATGTAATCACTGACCTTTGCAGTAACATGGTTGTTTGCATATCGCGTCAAGGCCCCGGAGAGAAAGAGAGGAGAGCCAGAAACCAAGATGAGTGAATGAAGGAACAGGTTTTTCCGTCTGTACTTCAGTGGTTTGAAAACAAAAAACAAAAAAAAACTGAGGTGTTTGTTTGCGGGCAGTCGTCCATGTTCCTGTTTTTTTTAACTGTGTTGTCCGACCTGTGTGCAACTGTGATCTCTGGTCTGATTAGAGTATCGACTCGATGCAGCTGTCCTGGTGAAACAGTTGCAGAAAAGAGGAAGCTCTGATGGTGATAGTTACCACACACACACACACACACACACAGTCGGTGAATGCTGCAGTACAGTTCTGCAGGGTTGTCCTGTGTCTGGACCTCCTTTTGCATTCTGTGGGGACTAATTTGATTTGAAATCAGTATAATCAACGGTTTTGGTCATCATCTGAAGTGAAATATAGAAGCTTGCCATTGACAGGGTTCCCTGTAAAAAGGTAATATGTATTAAGAAACTATCCTGAATGCTCTAGTACAGGTGTCTAACCGGGGGCCCGCGGGCCACATGTGGCCCCACAATCGATTACATGTGGCCCATCACTTAATATCATGTTACTATGAAAACATGGCCCACAACTTTCCTATATGTATGTATATATGTGTATATATATGTTTGTATATATATGTGCATACATATACATGCATATATGTGCATATATATGTATACATAGACATGCATAAGTCTATATGTGTATATATATATATATACACATTTGTGTGTACAGTATATCTATTTATATATGTATGTATATATATATATATGTATGTATGTATGTATGTATATATATATATATATATATATATATATACATATACATATGTGTGTATTTATGTATGTATATTAAGCAAAATATAATTTATTGTGATATTATGATGGAATACTAGTGAACATTTGTTATTTTTACCCCCAGTTTTTTCCTCTAAACTGGCCCTGTCTTGTTTAGACTTGACGCTCATTGGCCCCTATAGGTCATTTGAGGTTGACACCCCTGCTCTAGCATGTACACACTATATTGTAAGCATCTTTCTCTCTCTCTATATATATACATGCTAAGTAATAAAGATCTAAGTCTAAATGTAGCCGGTGTGGTGTTGCGGTCCACGTTTGCCATACCTTCTACCTTTATTTCTGACGTGAGCTAAATAAAGGAAACTCTCATGACAACTTATATTGTCATAAATTGCAATAATTTATCTATCTAATTATATGTGACAAACATTGAACATTTTCAAGTGCAGATGTTCAGTAAACCTGACAGCATCACTGCTTCAGCATGTGTTTATTTTTCCACAATGTGTGTGTGTGTGTGTGCTATTGTTGGATCAGTGAGTGGCTCATATCTAAGTTTAGAAGCGCGCGCACACACACACACACACACACACACACACACACACACACACACACACACAGAGAGATAGAGAGAGAGAGCCCTGCCTTGTCACACTCTCTCTCTCACTGTTGTTGCCTGTTGTTGTTACAATCGTCCATCACACAGTAGTAAGAGTCTCGTGTCTCTTTAAACGCGCGCTGCGTAGATCCTTCATGAATGAAACCATGTGATCCAAACATCATTTTGACGTCTCGCGCTTCCGACCATAAAGGAGTGGAAATATCTCAAGACCTGCGAGAAGAGGAGGAGGCGTGAGCGGAAAAACGCACGCACACGCACACACATACACGCACACATTTCTCCAACAGTCGCTCCACCACACCGGCTCCACCAAACTACCAGAAAACCACAACCGTCGAGGGTGCGTCGGGCGAAAAGGTGCCGGTTTGACTTCTGGTGAGTGGAAAAAAAAGAAAAATCAAAAGTGAACCTTTAAAAACTGCTCGGCGCTGCTTTTTTGCTGAGTGTGCACGGACGCCGACGCCGAGTGCGTTGCCGCTTGTGTCCCGGTGTGCGCCGCTGCCGCCGCCGCCGCTCTGCGTTCAACTCACCGCGCACAATTATGCTGAATCACCACGGTCCGGTTCTCAACTCAAAAATGAGCCGATGACTTCATAAGAGCGCAGCAGACAAAAGCGGGCGTTGGACGCGCTAATACGAACGTGTTTGTTAACCTTTTAAACAGAAGCCATGTGTCGGCTATGATTGAGAGGACCGGACCGGGCGGGCGGACCGTGCGGAAGGGGGGGGGGGGGAGTTCGACAGCGAGTCCGCCCTCTCTGCCGCGCTGGTACGCGCGGGGATTCCCTTGTTTACGGACCACAACACGGTTGAATTGACGTGAATGAAACACGAGTTTTGGAAGAGGAACAAACCCCGGGTGTAGAGTAACACGGAATTCAAAGGAATGAAACCCCCCTCTCGAAAACAAGGCATTATTTGAACCAGCGTTAGCTTCTCGGGTCGCTGAAGCGAAGGTGAAGCGACCCGCTGTTGTGTGTGCGCGTGCTGGTGCTGCTCAGGTACGATGTTCGCCAGGTACGTAGAAGGTTCCGCCGAGAGAACTGACCGCTTCCCCGCTTTTTTACAACAGCTGTACTAAAAAAAAAGTAAAGAGTGTTGTTTTCGTTTACAACTGTCATTGTGCTGTAGCTACAGCCAGAGGAGCAGCGGTGACTCCTCCGTGTTTTGACATTTTTGCTTTGTGTCACACACGCTTGCTTGTTTGCTCTTCCGTCAGGCCTCTCTGACGGACGGACACGGTTTTCACGGTGACACGGGGAGCCGAGGTTGTTGTCGTCGTCGCCGCTCACTCCGTCCGTCCGTCCCGTCTTATTTTTTTGTGGCTGCGCTCGCGTCAGAGATGCTGATTCATCACAACGTTATTTGTCAACGTTTGCGCGAGCGGAGCGGAGGCATGAGAAGGGGAGCCATGGCAACATGGCAGGCACCGGCGGCGGGCGCGCGGACAAAGGTCTGAAGGGAGAGCTCGGTTTGTAAGGGAATTTTTAAATTAAATAACAAGACACACACACAAAAACAAGGCCGAACCATTGTGTTGCAGCGGATGTTGACGTATGTGTGTCATATTGATCAATATTACAGCTCGCGACGGCTGAGGAGTGTAAAAGTGTTCACGTGTTAATTGTACAGTGGGGTTTGGTTCTTCTTCTTCTTCTTCAGAGTGGATTTAAAGCAAAGCACACGTGGTCAAAGTGCAGCACAAGCAACATAAATATTACGAGCTTCATTATTTAGCAGCTTATATATGCTTTTTACTACTTTTACTATTATTATGTATTATAATAATGTGTTGGAATATTTATACAGCAAAAGTTTTCCGCAGAATTCACCACTCATTTGGTTGTCTGCACTATGACAATAATTCTAATAATAATTCTAATCAATTTGACTGATTTTAGGTTTTATACCTTTTATGTTGCTGTGCGTTTAACCCTGTAAAGCACCCTGAGTGTCATATATGTAAAGCAGTGTCACATCTGTCTGTTTGTTTGTGAGTTGCATAAATCAAAAAGGCATTTGGTCGAAACAAAATGTCGAAATGATCAGATTTTGGTGGTGATTTGGATGGGACCTGGACCGAACCATTGTTAACCTTTTTATTATTAATGATTAATAATTAAGGTTTTTGCGCTTGAGCTAGTTGGCAACAAAAAAAACTGACTGAAAGATCCTTCCACACTTCTCTGTACTGGCTGTTGCATTCATGTAGAGACCACAACTTTAACTTTTAACAATTATTAGAATAATGAGGCAGAAATGAAATTACATGCTGCGTTCATGACATCATCACTGTTATGCCTTGTTATCCTGCTGTGGTGACTTGTGATCATTTGGACACCTACTTCGTAAACTAAGTCCAGTATTTCGCTGTGCAGCAAACACAGATGCAGTCATCGCACGTTTGCTTTTGTCAAATCCTGGGAATGTTGGTTTCAAATCTGGACCATGGCGTTGTTGGAAACGAAGGTTCGTGCTCTCTGAGTGCTTTCTCTAAATGTATAAGTCCACAAATCAAAAAGTGGCCTTCTGTGTTTAAGTACATTTTTTGTAATCGCCGGTGTGTTGCAGAGTTTTTGATTATCAGGTGAAACGACCAAAGATTGAGTTTCTGGAGTCAGTGGTGAGATAGGTTGAAAAGACAGATGAGACGATGACTGACATCTGAACAGTGAGGCATCATTGCATTTAGGGTTAGGGATACATAAAGGTCCCATTTCTTGCCCTTAAAAGTTCCACTTGGTTTGGAGTGCCCTCAACTGTAAATTCCCCTCGTTAAAGGAAGTGGCTTCTCTATGGAATTTGGACACCAAATAGCACTGTGAACGTAACGAACGTGCTAACGTACGTCATATGTTGACAATTCTACTGGTGGAGCGAGCTAGTTAGCTAGCTGCGAAAAAATATACTTGCAACAAAATTGTTCCTCTGCAGATGTGGCCGGCATCTTTGTTTTTTTTTTTAAATCAGCCGGCTCGCTGAATTCGCAAAGCATCATGGGAAATTTCATCTTCCACTTCGTTTTAAGCCCGATTTTGCTCTTATAACCAACCCTCAAAATGTATTGAGCTCTGATGCGGGCTTAAAACGGAGAGCCCGAAGATGAAATTACCCATGATGCTTTGCGAATTCAGCCAGCCAGCTGGGTTTTTTTTTCAACAAATATGGCGGCCACAACTGCCAAGGAACAATTTTTTTTTTGTAATATATTTTCGCAAATAAGCACGTTACAATGTCGAAGTTTGTTGGAATATGTTGGTATGATATACATCCAAAGGACGATTTATGAAGCTAAATAGCTAACTAGCTAGCGACTATTTGCCTGAGTGCCTCGAGAGCTTTTGAGAAAAACAAACACGCAACAGGCAACACAACAGCTGGATCCGCCGGCATTTTTCCTGAATGAAAATAGTAGCACGCTCCACCACTAGAATTGTCAACATGTGACAAAGTTTGCTGAAGATCATCTTCATAGCACTCTCTGCTCATGAACCCTCACATGGGAACTAGCCATGGTGCTTAAAAGAAAAGAAAAGAGGAAAGCACCTCTACTCAGATTGATCTCCTGTATGGATGAGCCATTATCTGCTGCCCGCTGGTAACCGACGAGCGCTGCAACTCTTCAACGCTGAAGACTAATGGCGGAGGCTCGGCGGGCACGAGGAAAAACAGAAACTTCACCCCCCTAATGACTCCGTATCAGTGGGTTTAGTTGGAGTCAGCACTCTGCGGAGTGTATCAAAAGTATGTAGTAAGCAAGTTGGCAAGTACTGTAATAGAGGGTCATAATGATGAAACAGTTGTATCAGTATTGGAGAGACACACACTTGCACTGGCAGACTCACACACACACACACACACACAACCTACAGGCTAAGCTTTTTTTTATACTTGGTATCAGTATTTAATCAGTGCTTGAAGTGCATTTCTCTGTCAAGTACCCCCCCCCCCCCCACTTCCCTGGTGTTCATGGTAATTGAACGCTGACCAATGCTTATGCGTGCAACTTTGCTGATGGCGGCGAAGCGGCAAAGCTGCACAGAGCAAACGGGGATGAAGGCAGAGAGAGAGAGAGAGGGGAAGAATGAGAGATGGGATTTGCGGAGAGATTGAGAACAAGGACCCTTTTTGTCTTCAAGGCATTCCCCCCGCCGAAAATGCTGAGGCGAAGCAAATGCGCTCTCTCGCCTTGACAGATGGCGTTTTCACTTGTTACTTACCACAGCGAGTTTCTTTGCCTTGTCGCGAGCGCGAGAGAGAGAGTGAGGGAGAGGAGTGTGTGAGATATGAAACACCTTTAAAGGTCTGGTTCCTGTAGGGATTGCATGTGTGAGAGTGAAGTCAGCGTCGAGGATTTGAGTGAGATGTTGTAGCATTGGGAAGTGTTTTTTTTTTCTATCAGTTTGCCATTACACCATTTGTCACCTTCGAGCTGTGAGGACAGGTGTGTATTCGGGAAGAAAGAGACGTATTTGCATGTTTATACTTGATATCTTTTACTGAGTAATTAGCTGTTTACATGATCGACCAACTACACACAGGTTTATTGCCGCGTACGCTAGAATTAATCAAGGAACTTTGCTGTGGTGCCAAAATCCAATAAAAAAAGAAAACACACTATATTAACTAAATTAAACAATAAATCAATTTAAAATACAATATTAGATTATATGAAATAATGTACAGTACACCGTACAGTTGCAGTCAAACAGGACAAGCTGTTGGCACCTTTTAAAAGTCATTTTGATGATGAGGTCCCTGAGAGAGTGAGGAATTTGAAGCATTTGTGACCTTTGACCCATTTCGACTCACACATCATGCGTTTACGTATTTTTATTTTTTATCAGCACTTTATTTTGTAAAGTTTTGCCTTTTTTTATTGAAAGCAAATTCATGTGAGGTTTCTGTCCTTTTTGTACGACACAAGAAAGAAACTACATTTTTTTTAAGTAACTTTTTACAAAATAAAAGTAATAATTATTATATATAATTATGTAATGATTTTAAACTACTTTTTTTACTTTAACTTTTACTGAGTAGAATATTCAGTCCTCTTTTTACCTCTGCCTGAATACTGAGTACTTTTTTTTTTTTTTTTTAAATAAATAATACAAAAAATTAAAAGAAAAATAATAATAAATAAATAAGAAAATAATAATAAAAAAATATATCGTATTCTGTTCTGGAGTTGCTAAATATGGTTAAAAATTTTTTTTTTACTTTTACTTAGTAGTATATTTCAGTCCTCTTTCCACATCTGCCTGAAGGAATACTTTTTTTAAGGTAAACAAAACAAAAAATGAAAAGAAATAATAATAATAATACAACATAAAATAATTATAAATAAATAAGAAAATAATAATAACAAAAATATTAGGTTGTATTCTGTTCTGGAGTTGCACCATATGGTTTAAAAAAAAAAGTATTTTATTTTTTAAAATTTTTGACAGATATTGCTTTTGTGCTATGATTTATAATTTGAATGACATCACTTTTGCATTGAAACTGTCATTTTCACTCCCAAAAAAGGGTCAAAATCATCCATCAATATATTTTTTTCCCTCATTTTTGAGCCAAACAAAAGCACATTTTCTTCACTGAAGAGAAAATGTACGTTTTATTGGGTTCGTTGAATTCTTGTAGCTGTGCAGAATTTCATCATCGTTGTTTTCTTATGTATTTTTAATGCTGAGTGCCCTTCGATTTGAATATCTCTGTGCGATTATTGCGATACTTCGGTTGTTTTGTGCGATGGCGCTCGACACGGCCAATGTTTTGTTGCAGGTCGGCAGCACTGGATTGCATTAGATTACACAGGTGTTCACCTCCTGTGTGTGTGTGTGTGTGTGTGTGTGTGTGTGCCTACAAGAGTCTGCATTGGGAGATCATTTTTAAGTGGCTTCTCTTCTGTGTGTGTGTGTTTATAATCTTGTTTATCCATTTCAGAAAAAAAAAAAGTCTTGTTATGTTTGCAAATTTCTGCAAGTGAGGAAGAAGTAAAAATAGAGAAGTAAAAAGATGGCATCAGAGAGAGAGAGAGAGAGAGAGAAGGAAGCAGTGGGGCAGATCAATAGTGGAGTGTTTTTTCTCCACAGTAATGATGAAATATGGTGTAAGCAGATCTAGTGCATAATCGTTGCTGTGCTCCACTGTTTTTTTTTCTACTTCTGTGCTGCTTGTCCCTATGTTATTTGGAGCGTGTGTATGTGTGTGTGTGTGTGTGTTAGTTAAACGTAGCCTCCCTCTACAAGTGTCTTGACTCCTTATTTACATAACCTCCCCGAGAACCAGAAAACTTATGAAATAAAGATTAACCCCCGCTGCAACACACTCCAGAAGTCAAAAGTAGGATTTAGAAAACACACCAATTACTCGTCTGACCTTGTGTCCTGTGAAGGTCAAGTACCAAGTTCTGTATCAATACTCGCCGTACTTCTATCGCGCCGTAGCGATCGTTTAGTTTTACGTGTGTGTGTGGTGTCGAGATAGCGGGGGCCGTGGAAACGGGAGCATCCATAACCGGTGGTTGTCTACCAGTTGCATCATCCATATGCGCAAAACTTGCCGCATTTTTTAGCTGCAGTGTGACGATTTCCCCAGAATGGTGGTATGAGTTTCTGAAGCTTTTTAGATAAAACACACTCACACCGACACACACACAAATGGAGGCAATGTGTGGCACCAAAGGGGTAAAGAGTGGGGGGGGAGAGGGGCCTCAAATGCATCACCAGCTCTTTGTCTTCACCTGTGAAATTAAATTATTTCCAGGCGATGAGAGTTTTTTTTCCGCTGAGTTTCTGTGTTCACAGTGAAGTCTGTTGTCAGCAGGGGCAGACATTTATCTGGAAGGGCAGGGGGCGAGAATTTAAAAGGGCACCTAATGCAAAGCGGTGGGGCAGGCGTGTCCAAAAAGTGTGAGTTGCGTTTCGTTTGTCACCCTTTGAAGTGACGTGTCTATAAAGATGTCATCGATTATTGATATTAGAGCTGCAACTAGAGATTATTTTCTCGATGAATAGTTTGGTCCAAAAAAAATGTTAGAAAATGTGAAACAACGTTAATCGGTGTTCTCGAATGTCTCGTTTTGTCCACAAAACCAAAATGATTCAGTTTTTAATGATTTCTTTGTTATGCGGAGAAAAAGAAACAAAGAAAATATTCACATTTAAGAAGCTAAAACAATCCGAAAATTTTGTTTTAATAGTTGACAATACATTTTTGGTAATCGATTAATAATTAAGCTCTAATTGATATCCTTATGAACTGTTGATTTTTATGGTCAAATACGTCCCTGAAAATAAAGCTGCAGCTCTATTGTAGGTCAGTGAAGCAGCTGCCCCCCCCCCCTACATATTTTTACATGACCCAATTTGGCCTCCATTCAAAAACCCTGCCTTGTGACTCATGAGGGCACTTTAAGTGCACCGTGTGTTTGTCAATGAGGTGATTTAGATTCTCTGTTTTCATCGTCCTTGGTGAGACCAGCCTGAACACTTCCTCGTTCCACACCACTCCCAACATTCCCGATGACATTTGTTTGCTCATCATAACTTTATTTCGGTTACATTCATATAGACCTGAAACAGCTCGGTCAACTCGGTTTGAAGCTTTTTTTCCACGATTAAAACAAGATTTCTGATTGTTTTAGCTTCTTAAATGTGAATATTTTCTTCGTTTCTTTGCTCCACATAACAAAGAAATCATTAAAACTGAATCATTTTGGTTTGTGGACAAAAACAAGACATTTGAGAACATCGACATTTCCAGGTTTGACAAACACCGATCTACGTTTTTTAACTAGTGCTGGGCGTGACTCCGGATTGTTAAAATGAGTCTCTAAAGTAACGCTAAACTTTCAAAACAGAGGCACACATACGCAGTACAGAAGTCCGCTGGTTATTCGTAGCGATGCTCTTTTCATTTAATACACAGACCATACCAGTTCGACTGTAGGCGCTAAAGGAGCTAATGCAGCTAACGGAGCTAACTGGTAAACGGTAACTGGACTCACATGACGTCACACGCGTCTTTTTCCGGTCAGTCGTCATGGAAACGCATCATATGCGTTCAAACATTATCAAAATAGTTGACGATTAATTTAGTAATCGACTAATAGTAATCGATTCATTGTTCCAGCTCTACCCAATCATGGCAGACATCACCATCACCATCACTGTAGCTACGTCCAGTTATCAAGTGTCAGACCTGCCCACCATCAAGCTTTAATGCGACTTGTATGTGGGAATCTAGAGTTTCAGGGCAGTGTTGTAATGTAGGTGGGGAAGAACCAAAGGTTTGTCACCAATCCCTCTGCAGTTGGGTTTAGATTCTCTGCCCGACCCCGACCCGGGCCCCCGATCTAAGCTATACACTGCAGACGGTTCTGCAGAACCATCTGTAATTGTATAACTAATTACTATTATTTTGACTGACATTGAGATGGAGTTATGGATTTCCGATTTGAGTGGGAATGGTCATGTGGACCATGTGTGCTTTCGGAGTTTCCTGTGGTGTTACTAGAAATAAGAGTTCCTAAAGTGTTCTTCTACAAGGAACGAGGTTCTTCCTGGAACCATTTGCTTCTGGAAAAACCCTTTCCCCAAAGAAAGGGTTTTTCAAGTGGTGGTAACACAACCAGAGAACCCTTTAAAACCCCTTACATGAATAAAGGGTTTTAAAAGGGTTCTTGGTAACACTAAGAGTTCCAGGTTGAACCTTCATAAAAAGGTTCTACCTGGAACCAAAAAGGGTTCTCCCATGAGGACAAGCCGAAGAACCTTATATGGTTCTACTTAGCACTTTTAAGTGTACACTCTTAGAAATAAGGGGTCCTTCTACAAGGGCTGAGGTTCTACCTGGAACCATTTGCTTTTAATTGGGTTTTAAAAGGGTTCTTGGTGGAACCCTCCATGAAATGATCTTATTGGGAATAAATCTGCCTCCTGTGAAAAGTCTGTAGCTGACTTAGCTCAGAGTCCCGTGTTTGAAACTCAGCAGTGACTCCAGATGTGATAGAAAAGCTGAGATTTGGTTCCATTGCCACTGAAAAATGCTAATTGGGACAATGACAATAAAATGATGATACAACAGTTTATTTGTATGTAACTTTTAGTGTTAAAAAAATTATCAAATCTGCACACCCCTGTGTTACCAATGATGAAAGTCATATGACGCTTTTACCGCACTGAAACTTTGGCTCAAGTTCTGCCCTCTGTTTGTTATTCACACACACACACACACACACACACACACACACACACACACACCGACACACACACACACACACACACACACACACAAAGACCAGAGCCAACTTAAAAGCTACGCTACATGTTTTCACTCCTCCTTTTTTTTTTAAAAGAAAAGAAAGCTCTGAAGTAGCCAGAGCTCAATCGCCTGACAGTGCAGTTTTTCTTGCTTGTGTTGGGAAATTTGTCATCACACTCCGACTTACTACCTGGAATGGAACGTGACGACGGCAGGACTTTTTTTTCTCGCCTTTAATAATAATAACGCACATGCACAAACACTGGGTTGCGCACACTTGAACAGAGTGTGATCACAATGGCCTTTGTGAACTCGAAGTATAATATATGTACACTACTGTTCAAAAGAAATGTCCTTATTTTTTCAATGAATATAACATGAAATTAATCAGAAATACACTATATACATTGTTAATGTGGTAAATGACTATTCTAGCTGCAAACGTCTGTTTTTTAATGGACTATGTACATAGGTGTATAGAGGCCCATTTCCAGTGTTCTAATGGTACATTGCTAATCGCGTGAGAAGGCTATCGGATGACTAGAAAACCCTTGAAAAAGTTGTGCGATGATGTTAGCACGGTTGTTAACAGTGTTGCTGGTTCTTTGACGAAAGGCAAAAATCATTATTTCTAATCTTGTCAATGTCTTGACTGTATTTTCTATTCGTTTTGCAAATGATTTCATGAATAAAAGTGTGACTTTTACTGGAAAACACCCCAAAAAATTGTATAGGTGACTCCAAACTTTTGAACGGTAGTGTATATGGGGCAACACATTTGTTGTAGTGGTTTGCACTCTTGGTGTTGCGTCCCTGTGTTGCGTGGGTTCTCTGGTTCAAAAACATGCAATAAGGCGATTACATTAGTCTAAATTGACTGGCGATCTGTCCAGGGTGAACCCCGCCTATGACAGCCCCACCGTGACCCTCATGTGGAGGATAAAGCGGTAGAAGATGGATGGATGGATGGATGGATTGGCCTCCTCCTTGTGTTCCTCTCCTCTCTGTTTGTGTTATCATGCTTATTTCACGCTCTGCATGGCGCTCGGTTAATAGCTTCCTGCTCCTCCTCACAAACGCACACCCACATGTGCGCACACACAGCTCAGACTGGTGTGTGTGTGTGTTTCTCCCCCTCACTCTTCACTTACTCACCCTCTCCGCGGCCCTGTATCTCTGCTGTGAGCTCCTCTTCCCCCTCTTGTCTCCACACACACACAGGTTGCTTTTTTTATCGCCGATCTGATTCCTAATTCTCAATAAGCCTCCGCGCGGTGTGTTCATCGTTAATTATTTACCGACTCCCACCCACAGCACCCTGGGCCCACAGAAGATCAATGAGTTTTTTTTTTTTAAACAAAGCCAAGGTGGTGGCCTGCAGCCAGGAGCTGAGTTTTGCGGCTCTTTTAATTCATCGCTCCTCACGTTTTGTTCTCTTTTAGCGTTTCCATCATGTCAGCTCCGCGTCCTGCTGTGTGTGTGTGTGTGTGTGTGTCTTCGCCCTCCGCTGCCATCCTTTCTGTGTTATTGCTCAGAGAGTTGCCTGAGGGGAGGAGGCGCAGTTAAGTCAGTTGTTATGGTTGGATTATCCAATAAACACAGACTTGCATCACAAATGACGACTGACTCTTAAAAAAAAAAAATCTATCCGCGATCGTTCTCTCTGCGCACTGGCTGTTTTACGCTCGCGTACACCCACACACACACACACACACACACAAACCCCCCCAGGTCATGTTTGAAGTGCCTAATCTGGCTATTTATTTTCCTGTGTGTGTGTGTACTTATATTTCATACCACCTGAGGACCTCTTCTGGCATAAACGCTGACCTTGTCCCACTGAGGCAGAACCTTAAGTTTAGGGTTAAGATTTTAACAGTGGCGAGGTTACGGTTAGTGTCGGGTATTAAATGGTTATGTTTAACCCTTAGAACACGGAGCATTTATGTTGCTATTTACTCCATTACTATGTTAAAACGTACATACAGAGGCTATAAGAATGTGCAATATATAGTGACACGATAAAAACGGTATAAACACACCTGAGCAAAAAGTATTATTTGGAAATATATCACATTTAAAAGTTCGCTTGGCTCGTTTGTTATGAACAAAAATAGGAGAAAAATTGTCTATTTTTGTCACTTCTGCACAATTATCACATCTCTAAACGCTAAAGTGAATCATAACTTTGACTCAACAACACATAAGAAGAGGAAAAATTAGTTCTTTTAAAGCCTGAAGATGTGACCTATAAACACACACGGCCATATAAGGACGCCCATATAAGGAGTTGTCTATTATTCCTGCTGCAATTGACCGAGGGTGCACCTGTGGCACAGATCCGTGCCATGTGAGCACTAAGGGTTAAGGTTATAGGGATAACACTTTGTTTGATGTTGTCCAAATGAATGGAAGTCCTTAAAAGGATAGCTGCATCAACGTGTGTGTGTGTGTGTGTGTGTGTGTGTGTGTGTGTGTGTGTGTGTGTGTGTGTGTGTGTGTGTGTGTGTGTGTGTGTGTGTGTGTGTGTGTGTGTGTGTGTGTGTGTGTGTGTGTGTGTGTGTGTGTGTGTGTGTGTGTGTGTGTGTGTGTGTCTTTAGTAGGCTGTGGGGTCCCATTACCAAAACCTATGTTTTTTTTCAGGGCTAAGACTTGGTTTTAGGGTTATGTTTAGAATCAGGTTCGGGTTCAGGGGCTATACATTGTCTATGAGTGTCCACATAACGAATGCCAAACCAGCGTGTGTGTGTGTGTGTGTGTGTGTGTGTGTGTGTTTGATTGTGCAGCGTTTAAGTCGGAAGTCCGTTTCTAAGAAAATCTCTCTCTCTCAAAGGTTTTCTCAAACGAGATTAATTAGAGCTCTGTCTGAGGACCAGCCACACACACACACACACACACACACACACACACACACACACACACACACACACACACACACACACACACACACACACACACACACACACACGCACACACACGCACACACACAGCTTATCATCCTGTTTGTCTGCACCACACGAGGAGAAAGTCCTGCTCCGTGTCGTGGTGTTGTTTCTTGCTTCCCCGGGATGACTGCGTTCACCCTGCGCCTCCATATCAATCTGTGGTTTTCATCCCTTTTTTTGATTTGTCAACAAGTCGAGATGCGTGTGTGTGTGTGTGTGTGTGTGTGTGTGTGTGTGTGTGTGTGTGTGTGAGAGGAAGAGTGAGTGAGAGGAAGAGGGTCAGCAGCAGTTTCATTACACTCGATCAGCCTCAGAACTTTTCTAATTGGAGGTTTTAGTCGTGGTCGTTGCTGAGTTCAGGGTTTTTCAACCCCAATCCCCCACCATCCGTTTCTCCATCCACTAACACCCCCCCCCCCCCCCCACAAACACACACACACACACACACTAAGCTCTAACAAATGTGTTGAGGATGCATTTTCACCCAAACGCTTTCCAGCCCCCTCTTCCTCCTCTGTCTTTACCCCCCCCCCCCTTCCTCCCGCTCCTCTTCATCGGTGTTCATCCCTCCCTCTCTTCCCCCCCCTCCCTCTCTTTTTCTCCTCTTCTTTCTCCCTTGTCATTTGCACTCCACCACCCCACCCTCCCTACATACTCAGCATTTCTCTCGGCTGTGGGTGTGATGTCTCTGCTGTAACGCTAATCAGCTCTGGAGACGTCAGCATTCTTACTCCTTCATCGCCCCCCCCACCCCCCACACACACACACACACTCCTCCTCCTCCTTCTTACCTAGTTGCTCTTCACCTTGCTGCCTTCACAAACTCTTTCCACCCCCTTTTCCTTCTCTTCTCCTCTATCCACATTTCATTCGTCCTCACCTCGTCTCCCACCTCTGTCCCCCCGTCCTCTCCCTGTGTGTGTGTGTGTGTGTGTGTGTGTGTGTTGTTTCTCCACTGTAACCGTAAGCATCTCTGCTCCTGAGTCGTCAGCATTCTTTGGTTTGCTCCATAAAAAAATAAATAAAATAGTGCCTGCCAAAGCGAAAAAAAAAGCTGTGTGTTGTAGCAACAGTGGCTGTGGCACTGACCACACTGCAGTGACCACCCTGCCAGCATTATGGGAAGGACACCTCTGGCACTGTGTGTGTGTGTGTGTGTGTGTGTGTGTGTGTGTGTGTGTGTGTGTGTGTGTGTGTGTGTGTGTCTGTGATGAATAGCAATGCCTTTGCTCAGCACATGATCCTTAACCTACGGCGGAGTTGCACATGACTTGGTCTTTGAGAGAGCTAACACACACACACACACACACACACATACTCGAATTGATGCAATCAAAATATAGTACCAGTTATAGTGTTATGGTCGTCAATATAGGAAATAACATAGAATAGCCCAAAAATGTGTATTATTTGGTTCAAAAAAGTGATATTTGTGCTGTTTTTCAACTTTCCCAGAGTCAGAAAGAATGTAATTTGTTCCTACAGTTGAAATCTATAAACATTTTTGTCATGCCTGAAATAAACAAAATCATTCATTCATTCATATATATTTATATATATACATATATGTATATATTTATGTATATATAGATATGTATATATCTATATAGATATATACATATCTTTATATGTATATATATATATGTATATATCTATATATGTGTATATGTATATATATGCATATATATATATATATATACATATATGTTAGTAAGCACCTAGTTAATGGTGAATATCTGTTACCTAATCTAAAATGTTACTATATACTGTATGTGTATATATATATGTGTGTGTGTACATATGTATGTAAATGTATATATGTGTACGTATATATATATATATATATATATGTATGTTTAAGTACACATGTATGTGTATATATGTATATGTATACATGAATATGTATATACATGTTTACAATACATATATGTATACGGATGTATATGTGTACATATATGTGTGTATATGTATGTGTATATATATACACATACATATACATATAGCCAAGTCTGTCACATCTCGTGAAACATTTGCAGACACCAAAAAATGAATGGCAAAGAAGGTGTAATATCTGCACAAATATACTGTATTAGAAAGTATATTTCTGCCCCCCCCGCAATGTGCAATGACTGTTCCTGTTTCGCTGTTTCTACGTGTACCGCGCAGCCGTTAAGCACTTAAAACTTGACTGCACCTGCACATTTTGTTCCCTTGTTTTTGTGCGTTTTGTGTGTTTTATCATGCCCCACTGGCAGAGAGCGGCAGAGGGATGCATGCGTGTGCTTTCGCCAGCGCGCTTTCTTGTTTGTATGCAGATGGGGGTGGTGTGTGTGTGTGTGTGTGTGTGTGTGTGTGTAAATGTGCGTGTGTGAGAAAGAGTGTGAGGTGGCACTGGGGAAATAAACCAGTGCCTAGCAAGGAAAAAAAAAAAAAATTCATTGGTCCCCCTGTTTTCTCCACCCCCATCGCACACAGCCACCCTCACATCATACCTTTGATCCATCTGTTGTGCGATGATGCCCCCTTCATCTGCATATATGCCGTTGAATGAAAGAGTGGTAACGCTTTAGATTAGGGAACACATATTCACCATTAACTGGGTGCTTACTAGCATACTTGCTCTTTATTAGTAATCATTAAGCATGTATTATGTATTATGTAGGGAGTATAAATGTAGAGAAAAGGCTGAGTCAGCAGAATCAGGTGTGATCGCAGGTGTCTTGTTTTGAGGACGACTACAATCAGTCATCGTCCGTTCACCTCCATGACCTTTCAGACTTTATTTTTTTTTGGGGGGGGGGGCAGAAATGTGTATGTGTGGCAGAAGGTAGTGCAGTAGGATAGGAGTTGTGGGGGGGGGGGGGATTTAGGAATCTGCTGAGTCATCATGACAGCAGCAGCAGTAACAATAGCTGCCCTTCATCACACACACACACACTCAGGTCTGAGAGACAGACGAACCAACGCGCGGCACAAAGCCCGTCATTGAGATCTTGTGGAGCCGTTTGCTCTAAGGACTGATCTCATCTTCTGCACTTCCATTCCACGCTGCCTCTTTGTTGACTTTACTGATTCACACTGTTGTTGTTGTTGTTGTTGTGTCTCGTTCCTTTTGTCTCTTGTTAGTGCGACGCTGCAAACGCGCAAACATCACTGTATCTGGTGCGTGTCGTTTGTTGGGCATTAAATTTTCATCGCTTGTCGTCGGCGACGGTATCTGTCTTCCAGCTTGGCTGCAGTCACTGTTGGCACCTGTTTCTAGTAAGGTTACACTTTACATTAGGAAACACATATTCACCATTAACTAGGTACTTACTAACATATATAAGTAGCGTACTAGCCCTTTATTAGTAAATATTAAACACCTATTAAGACCTCAATCCACATAACCTTATTCTACCTCTATTACGACATGAATTAAGATTTTTCCTACATAAGGTGTTAATACGTGCTTAATATTTAATGGTGAATATGTGTTCCCTAATCTAAAGTGTAACTATATATACATATATATATATGTATGTATGTGTATGCATTTGTATATATGTATGTATGTATATATGTATGTATGTATATATATATATGTATGTATATATATATATGTATGCATGTATGTATATATATGCATATACATTCAAATATTTATATAAATATATATACATATAAATATGTATGTATATATGACTTTATATATGTATACAAATATGTATGTATATTTATATGTATGTAAATATGTGTATACATGTACATATGTAAAAAAAAAAGAAGATATATATATATATATATATATATAAATTTTTTTTTTTATTGTGGTGAAGCTTTTCTATGTTTGGCTCCGATCAGCATTTCCAAACCGTAGCTTCTTACTGTACTTGAATAACTCACATGTGCTGGAGTGCATGAGCTGCATAACTGGGTGGTAGAGGGTGGGCGGGGCAACAGACCAGAATAGCAATCCAAAATATAAACAGAGTTTGTGTGGAGCTGCAAATGAAACATGAAAATTGCGATTAAACTGGCAGTTATCAGTGAAGCCAGTGTTCTCGCAATCTCTGATAAGCCTGAACATTTTTTATAGCCCTATAGAGTCCTAACAAGGACAGCAGCGTTATGTGTGCGTGTGTGTGAAAGGGCTCTAACTGTTGGTTTTCCCCTGGATTTCTTCCCGCAGATTTGACCACTTCCTCATCTCTGACGCTCGTTTCGCTGCGATTGGCCTGCAGCCAGCCAATAATAACAGTTCAAACGCACAAAGGTTGTGGGCACTTTCAGTGCAACCACCAGGAAACAGGAAGTCAGGGAAATTCTAAGAAATGTTTGTGAGTCACTGTTAGTCGTAACACAGATTTTGGTAATGTCTGCACTCACAGCTGGGTGTGTATTCATGCTTTTATTTATTTTTGATGCAGCGACACTTATGGCGTGTGCGTACTCTTCCTGTTTGTCTGCAGGTCTGTTCAGAAGAGCAAGGCTCTTGTGGCATGACGACGACTAACAAAGGAAATAAAGCCTTGAAGGTGAGACGGCGCACATTTCAAACCAAGTTCCCTTGCATGTTGCCTTCGTCGGTCCCTCACGTTGCTCCTTCCCCGCCGTGTCCTGTAGGTGAAGCGTGAGCCGGGGGAGAATGGCACCAGCCTCACAGACGACGAGCTGGTGACCATGTCGGTGCGGGAGCTCAACCAGCACCTGCGGGGCCTCACCAAAGAGGAGATAATACAGCTGAAACAGCGACGGCGCACCCTGAAGAACAGGGGCTACGCCGCCAGCTGCCGGGTGAAGCGGGTCACCCAGAAGGAGGAGCTGGAGAAGCAGAAGACCCAGCTGCAGCAGGAGGTGGACAAACTGGCCAACGAGAACGCTTCGATGCGCGTTGAGCTGGACGCGCTGAGGTCAAAGTACGAGGCATTGCAGACCTTCGCGAGGACTGTGGCGCGGAGCCCCACTGTCGGGGTCGGAGTCAGAGCCGGAGGCGGCGGAGGAGGAGGAGGAGGAGGCGTGGCGTCGTCAGTCATTGGTCCGCTCATACCCGGGAAAGTGGCAACGGCGACAAGTGTGATCACAATAGTGAAGTCAAAAACGGATGCGCGGTCTTGAGGGAGGGGAAGACGGATGGGTTTATCGGGATAGAGTTCAGCTGCGTCAGAGTCATTCTTCTTCTCTGCTCCCCCCTCCTCCTCACCACCGCCTCTTCTCCACCTGCATTGACTCCAAACAGCTGGGCAATCTCCATCACTCAGCCTCAGCGTCTTCCTGTCACACGTCTCACATCGG
This sequence comes from Microchirus variegatus, assembly GCF_963457635.1. Lineage (NCBI taxonomy): Eukaryota > Metazoa > Chordata > Actinopteri > Pleuronectiformes > Soleidae > Microchirus > Microchirus variegatus. The sequence goes on from NC_139820.1 coordinate 6,743,661, forward strand.
TGCGGATGAAGGAAAGGATGGCAGCGGAGGAGGAGAGTTAAAGATGCGAGGCCCTCGGTCAGTGCGCTCATCATTTAGCACAGCAAAGACGCGCGGGGGTTTTTTATATGGTGGCTGAAACACTGATTACGTCGGGGAGGCTGAGAATTTAGGATCAGTCCTGGCAGAAGAGGAACAAAAAAAAGGCCCAAAGACGTTGGAAATCATTCAAATTTACAAACGGTCACATAGTCGTAGATCTGCAAATAAAGGCAAAATCAATCCCGTCGCACATTCGTACACCAGATGTCAAATAATTGACATACGGTCCCTGAGTTTCAAAAGAATACATCCAATTTCATGTGAGTCCCATTTTGCTCTACTTAGCCAAGAAATTTTCCAGAAAACTGCTATAGAAAAGTATATATATATATATATATATATATATATTACACAATGGTGGTAACTGTATTTCTACTGTTTTTGTACCGTGTTGTCATTCACATGAGGTCCAAAGTGTATTCTCTGTGTGTGAACTGTTATATATCAGGAATTCTGTGAAATTCTGTGGCGCGTGTTCATTTTCTTTGTGTATCGAGTAATATTTAGTTAGCTGTGTTTTTTTTCTATGGTCTCTTCACTTTCTTTCCATTTTCTATTCCACCTGGCTTCCATTAGTACATACAGAACTTCCTGGAGTTAACGAAAGACGACGAGATATTCGTAAAAGGTTCGTAAATGTCATTGGTGTTTTAAGTTTTCAGGGAAATCGGTGTTCGGATAAAGTTGTCTTCTGTCTGTTTGAGCTCCTCTCAGACGTACATATTTGGACATTTGGTCAGGCAAGTGCCTTGGTCTCCTAATGATGTTCATCGAGAAGAGGTCCTGAGGACATGAGAGACTGTGGGAAGACAGTGGAGATTCAGTATGCTGACGTCCTTAGAAGTATATAAGGTTCTTCGGCTTGTCCTCATAGGAGAACCCATTTTGCTTCTAGGTAGAACCTTGGTTCCACCTGAAACCCCTTTTAAAACCCTTTATTCAGAAAAGGGCTTTTAAAGGGTTCTCTGGATCAAAATGGTTCTTACTGGAACTTGTGTTACCAAGAACCCTTGAGAAACAAGTGGTTCCAGGTCCAACACTTTTGGAACCCTTATTTCTAAGAGCGTACAGTCCCATCATGCAACAGTTGATCAGATAACTAACTTAATATAAGTTAATATCGTGTCTATCTTACCCCGCCTTTTACACACATTTACCTACATACACTACCGTTCAAAAGTTTGGGGTCAGCGATACAATTTTGTTGTGTTTTCCATTAAAAGTCACACTTTTATTCAGCAAAATGAATAGAAAATATAGTCAAGACATTGATAAGATTAGAAATAATGATTTTTATTCAAAATAATAATTTTGCCCTTTCGTCAAAGAACCAGCAAAAGGGTTTTCAACAGTTTCCTAATCATCCAATCGCCTTCTAACGCGATTAGCAAACACAATGTACCATTAGAACACTGGAGAGATGGTTGCTGGAAATGGGCCTCTATACACCTATGTACATATTCCATTAAAAAACAGACATTTGCAGCTAGACTAGTCGTTTACCACATTAACAATGTTTAGAGTGTATTTATGATTCATTTAATGTTATATTCATTGAAAAAAAAGTGCTTCAAACTTATGAACAGTAGTGTATAGACCATGGTTTCCCAATCCCGGTCCTGGGAACCCACTGCCCTGCAGGTTTTGGAAGTGATTCAAATAAACAGGCTTCTGCAAGTGTTCGCTGATGAGCTGACCGTTTGAATCAGGTGTGTTGGGAGCAGGACAGTGGAGTCACCAGGACCAGGATTGAGGGAAACCCTGCTGTAGAGCATGTATGAGGTCAGGCACTGATGTTGGACGAGAAGGCCCTGGCTCACAATCTCTGTTCCAGTTCATCCCAAAGGTGCTCGATTGGGGTTTGAGGTCAGGACAAGTCAACCCATGTCTTGATAAAGCGGAAGCATAGCGTTGTCCAAAAGCCTGATTGAACCTACAGATGTGGCTTTTGTCCACATAGTGAATATTCAGTCTCTCAGATTCTGCGATAAATTGCTCAAAATTCCATGGATTTAGAGAACACAGTTGACGTCTGACAGCTCGGGAACCTGGCTTGATATTTGCGGGAAGCTTTTCCTGCCAACATGGCGGCGTAAAACAAACGTCCGGCGCTCATCAGGAATCATTTATTATGGACTGAAAACAAAGTGGATGCATTCTTCTGGCTTTTTTAACCTGCAGAAGCCTAGATTGCGAGAGCATCGGACGTTTACTGACAGTATTTTTTATGGATTCACACAAGCTTTACCATGAAAGTAGTCTTATGTGTGTGTGTGTGTGTGTGGTGTTCTATACTCAAAGAATCTTTGTCTATGTACGGTAGAGTCTGGAGTTTTATAAAGATAATTATCTTTGCATTGTTTGTAACGACCTGTAAGAAAAAAAAGAAGAAGAAAAAAAAAAGGTTTAGTGAAATCTGTTTGATATACAGTATCTCTCTATTTTGCAATTGTACCAAAAGTGGCTTAACTACTGAATAGCTTTGTTTTTTGTTGTTTTATTTCTCTCTCTCTAGTGACTAGGCACGTGTGTGTAACCGTGTAACTAGCGTGTGGTGTGCTGTGTCGGTACGTGACGAGGTATCTATAACGTTCGCTGTTTTTCTCGCTTGATTTTTTTTGGGGGGGGGGGCGGGAAAAAACCGGGTGATGATGACACTGTTGGTAACTCTTTCTCTCTCATAATCACTCAAACATCTTTGTCCTCCTGGCCCCCGTCGTTCAGCTTCAGCACCGCAGGCGTGTTTGGTCGTTTGTTAAAGCTGCTCGAGCTGTTTTTTTTCTGTATTTGTGATCGGGCCGCTTGTCTTAGCGCCACGACCTTCCGAATATCTGGTAACCGAGATGTTTAAAGCTCCCATAGAGTGGTCCTATGGCACATATGTGTGAGTTATGGAGGTCTACTTGCATACATTAACATGTTTTTATGGTCAAAAACCTCCTAGTTGCTGCAAACGAGCCGATGGAAATCTCTCCTCACTGAAGCTCTCGTCAGCCGCGATGTTTCAGAACGAAATCTCACCCACAGACGACAGAAATGTGTTGTGATTGGTGAAGAACGAAATACAGACTTCTGCTGGCCATCAAGGTTTTATTTATTTTCTTTGCAAAGAAAAGGTCAGTCTGGGAGAAAGACCCAAAGCATAGTGAGCCCGAAACATCTTTGTCTGGGAAGGGGTCTGCCCCTCCAGGCCGTGCTTTCACACCCCTTTGACTGCCCACCGAGGTATCCTCCAGAAGTTGTTTTGAATACACAAAAAGACCTGGTATCTTGTGTTAGAAAAGTAGTATTGGGCAGTTGTAGCTCTGAGACAAAGAAATTGAATTTACCATTACATTGGCCAGCCAACGAGAGCTTTCCCGTCTTGTGATTGGCCAGGTACCTGGAAGTTCAATGTACGCAACCGGATGTGCCCAGACTAGTGCCGGGGGCAGGAGGATCTGCTGTTCAGGAGCCGCGATCCTTACGTCATGATTCCAGGCTTTTTCAGAGCACTTGTAGAGCCCGAGAATACTATATAACCCAGCATTTCCAAACTTTAGGGCTTCATAAACGAGGTAATGGCGCAGATACACACCAAAAAACAGCGTTAATTGGAACTTCCGGTCTATGGGAGCTTTAACTTCACAACAGATGGGGGTTTTTTTTTGTAGTGTGTGATCAAGATATTTGTTTTTTTTGCTGTGTACATTTTCTATAATTCTCGATATTTGACGTTGTTCCTGTTTTGTTTTGCTTTATGTCGTTATATTTAAGGGGGTTCGTGAAGTGAAGAAGAGTGACTTTTACTGATATGAAGAAGTCGTATAAAAATTTAAATTGAGCGATTTGCTGAACTAAGAGAGGCAAAAAAAACATGGCGTACTTTTCCACTGTGAAGAAAAAGGATTATTGAGCTCACTGCTGTGCAGTTATTAAGACGAGTAAGCGACGTCTCTCATCTGTACAGAACATTTATATAGAATAGGATTCAAACAGGTGAACTCTGAGCAAAGTGAAGGGAGTGAAAAAAAGTGAAATATTTATGTGTCTCTGTAATCTCTACACGGACGACCATTAGCAGGAAGTCGGAGCAAAACTAATGTCAAGCGACAACGTCCGATAAATGTCTCATCAAAGGGAATATACACCACAGTATTCAGCGAGTGTGTTTTATTTCGATTTATTTCTCTCTTTTAAAATATTTGCCCTGTTTTTTTGGGAAAATTTTTATTTAGGTTTTTTTTTGTTTTTGTGTGGTTGTCGTCCAGCGGTGTGAAAAAGGAAGAAGCACAATGTGCTAAGATGACCTTTTTTTTTTTAATGTCCCGAAACTGTACGCACTTTTCTTGGTCTGGTTTAAAAAAAAAAAAGTTGTGTACTGTGCAAAACATGCTGTATGTGGTTTTTAACGCGGTGGCCGGCCGTTAAATGGACATCTCAACTTATGCAAACTGTTGTCGAGCAAGATTTTTTTGAACCGCCACCATCCTCCCCTCTCAAATGCTGTTTGTGCCCCGTTGTTGTCAAGTTGTGTGTTTTATACTCACAGTGTACAGTGTGATGTGGTGAAAGAGGTAGTAAAAGTGACAGTGTTTAGCATTTTTGTCAGAAACACCAGCAACAGTTTGTCTCCTGAACATCTTGCGTATGTGTCGTAGACTGAACTGTGAAAATATGAACTCAAATATGATTTGTTTTTTTTTGTTCCCCAAGATGCAAAATATACTGTCGCAATCACATTTTCGATATTTGTTGAGTCTCTAAATCCATATTTTTAGTCAATGTCATCAAAATATGAATTACTATGAGCAACTCTGACAAAGATTAGCACTTAAATATACACATTCTTTCAAAAAGAAAACACTTAAGTATATTAAATTCATTCAAACCTAAATTAATTTACATAACTTGTTTTTTTTTTAAGTTTGAACGCATTTGATTCATTAAAGTAGTGCTGCGACAAACTATTATTTTAGTCATCGATTAATCTGTCGTTTATTTTCTCGATTAAAGGCGCCATGTGTAAGAATGTGGCCACGGGTTGCCAGTTACGTCATAAAACGAAACCTAAAAGACCTCGGTATTTTGAATTTGAATGTAGTAACCGTTTTTTGGCCACATTCTTACATATGGCACCTTTAAAGTGTTCCAAGTTGAAGTCATATTCGACCGTGGCGTTTCATAACTGAGTTTATGAGCTTGTGTAAGACACGTTGAGCCTTATTTGCTTCACCGCCCGCACAGAGGTCAAACCCGTCTTCCTCACAAAGAGGCTATTTCATCACAAACTGTAGCAACCGCTCCTAAACTGCATCTATAAATATTTTATTACAGAGGCAGAGAGGAGTGGTGGAGACACATGTGATAAAACATCTACCACCACTTGTCCCATCTCTGTCTTTTTTTTCTTTTTTTTTTACAAAGTGTCACATCCCGACTCTTTTGGAAAATGCAAATCATTAACTCCACTAGATTTTTAATCTGCCCCTGCCCTTACATCATATATACTTTTATTGTTCTTATTATTATCCCCTTCAAAGTTCCTCTAATATGTGTGAGACATTTGGTCAGGTCGCTCTTGGCGTATTTTTGTGTCATGACGTGTATAAAATGGTCGCTGTAAAGCTGTAGAAAAGTAGCGCTTTGTGTGAATTCAGAAAGGCCCTTTCTGTGTTTTGTAATATTTCTGTATGGGGTGTTATAAATTATTCTATGATGGTACTTTCTATGGGAAAATACTTAAAATGTGACAAGTCTTTGTAAGTATTTATCTTCTAAATTATTGTTCCCTTTTTTTTTTTCTTTTTTTTTTTTTGCAATTTGTAGATATGTAAGTGATGATGACAAGGTACTGGTAATCATGAAATTAACTGTCTTGTCATCAGTCTGATGCATCTTTTAATTTATTTATGTATATACTGTATGTTTGTTGATAACAGCTTACTTTATTTTGTATATGACCAATAAACCTGTTTTAAAATGGAACTGTTTTTGTGCAGCTTGTTATTTTTAGTTATAAGATTATTATTATTTTTTAAATTAATTTTCTTCACAATTTAACACAGAAAAGCAGACTTAACATGCGTGTCTTGTGGCTTTTGCATGTTTTAAATAGCCATATTCCATGATAATGTTAAAGATAAATAAAGTTGGCATTAATAGTTATCAGTTATTCATTGTTATTGCTGATTTAATACAATATAAAACCCTTTAATATATGCATATGTTCAGATTATGGTATTGTATTAATGTATTATGTATTAAAACAGTATTTGGGCTCTTTACAGTTTCTAATAGGACCACAAAACCGGTTTGTTCCAGTCAGAGTTGGTTCATACTAAGCAGCTCCTGTGGCCCCTTGAACCATGAAGGGGCCCCCAAAAGCTGTTGACATGCAAAATATTACACGGCGTAATTGGTAAAGATGCAATATTAAGTGAAACACTTTGGAAAAGTGAGAGAAAAAAAACATAATTTCATGCTGGCTTCTGCCTTCATGCAGTGCTGACATCAGATTAAATCCGGTTTAAGCCCCCATGAAGGTTAGATCCGGCTCTGGTTTCGTGTTTCTTCAACACCTGCACATTTTCTTTGTCAAGAAGACAGTCAGGTCTGTAGGTGGCAGTATCATGTTATCACCGGCCCTCCCTCACGTCTGGCTCTTATTCGCGTAGACTACAAGCTGTGGTGCGGATTATATAAAAACATGGAATGTGTTATCCGAGGCTGCGAGCCTCCTCCTTCGCAATCTCTTTAAATAAGTGGTTGCATTTTTAACTGAATGCTGCAATATGTGCTTTTATTACAGTTGGGTTTTTATAGACATTTGTTGTATATATATTCGTTACGTAGTTGTGTGATAAATCCACAAACATTCTAGAGATCCACTCCGGGTTTTATAAGCGCCTAGGCGGTCTCCAACTGTCACTGTGTGTTGCTCCGGGAGCAGAGGCGGTAAAAACGTAAACAGTGACCGTCAGACGCCACTGTTTGCTAGCTTTCTAGACCTTTTCTGTTGCGTTTATGTCAGAGGAAACACCGCAAAGCAAGCCTGTATCTGCTTAGCATTATTATCGTACATATTTAAACATTTCTACGCTACCGCTTTGGTATATTATGCTAGCTATCCAGCTTAGCGTTAGCTACCTTGGTTAGCTAAGCGGACAGCGAATGTTAGCAAAAACAGCCCGATAACTGCTGTATCTAACCACCGCCTCCCGATGCACGTCGATGGAGGACTACGACGAGTTTGTGCAGCATCGTCTCGTCCAGCTGAAGAAGAGAGAGGAGGAGGATGAAGAAGAAGAACACCGCAGATATTCACCTACAACCTCTCTCATCCGAATCTATGGACGCCCCATTCTTCCTCCTCTGGTATGAGCATGTTTTCTCAAATAAAAGACCCAGAATGTCCACTAAAAACTGTTGTTTATTGCTGTAATGTCAGTAGCACAGCGATACACATTATTCTGTAAAGTTTTTACATGCTCATCATATGTTTATGATGTTTTTAATCTCTTATCTGAACACTAAACTTACCATTCGAACAATGAGGAAAGTAATGGATCACAAAATCACAGTAACAGAGACAGTTAAGTGCAGTAAAGCTGTTCCTACTTTATATTTGTTTATTTACATTTTCAAAAGTTCCATGATAAATTTGAGGAAGTTGCTAAGAACAACAACAATGCTGTAGTGGCTTGAAAAGTCTGATTTTTCACAAAGTAAATACAGGAAGCAATACACTTCTTCTTCTCAACCTCCTCCATCTAACCCTGTTCTCCATATCCTCCTCTGCACATGACCAAACCATCTTGCACATCATCTTTGTCATGTGTTCTGTGTGATCGTAAAACAGCTTTCAGCAGAGCAGAGGGAGGAGATGAGGCGACACAGAGATGCAGCGCAGACAGCTGCTGGGCAAAGAAACCTGAAGGATGATCCGAGAATGGCCTATGTTCAAACTATTCTGCGCAGTGTTCAGGTAACCGATGCCCTGATTATTCCCTTTTGCAATCGTACAACATATCTGCAATGCTGTTTTTTTTAATTATTATTATTATTATTATTATTATAGTTGGACATTTTACAGGGTATCCGTGGGGTCTTAAAAAGTCTTAAATCCAATAATTTGAATTTAAGGCCTTAAAATGTTAAATTCTCCTAAAATCTCATAAAAGGTCTTAAATACAATTTTGAAAGGTCTTAAAAATCTATTAACGTTACTTTTATTTAAAACGTGCATAAACTTCGGTGTCGCTTTGAAATGTTTCTATTTTTGAGGATGTGATAACATAACTACAACACGGAACTAAAGTATGCCACCTGTGCTGCCCGGTGAGATGTTATCGAGCACCCCACCACTAGCTAGTGTGCTGTGCGCCCGCCGCGGTGTGTTACAGCTTAGCATAGCAGCGGTGAAAACTTAATGAAAGCCCACAGCTAAGCTGAATTGCAAGTTCAACGATTTGTGGCTCCAATTTTCCTTCATGTCTTTTGTACTTTTTTGACAGTATGGATTTGAAATGGGTCTTAAATTGTATTCATTCTGGTCTTAAAAAAAGTCTTAAATTTGACTTGTTTAAACCTTCACCTTGAGACCCTGTTTTATTTGTGTTCTCTCATCAATTGCAGCTAAGGAAGATACCAACACTGGAGGAGTTGCTCCAGGAGCCAGATACTAACACAAGTGGTGGATCCGAGTCAAACTGTAATTTTTTAATAGAAACAAAGGATGGTCTGTCGTTCTCGCCGTCCACTGTGAAGACAGGAAAAGATGAGTCTTCTCTTCCTTCAGTGACATCAGCGATGTCTAGTGCCTTTTTTAGTCTCGACGTGACACCTCAGCAAAGTTACTTTGAAGGCTGCCTTGTTGACCAACAGGACAGCCAACGAGAAGCACAGCCAAGCTTCCCCGATGGCTCAGCCCACCAGTCACTATCCTCTGGTTACATGACTTGCGAGAATGTTGACAACACCATCTGTGTCTCTGAAACAATTGACGCAGGTAGCGAGAGTTGTGACTCTGAGGACGTTTGCAGTATCGAAAGCTTTTTCCTTCACAGCACCTCAAACACAATCACCAAGATGCCAGATATTATCAGCCACTCACCAGTAGATGGAGAGGAATTAGAGAACAGCGGACTGGAGTCATTCTATTGTAATAACTTTATAACAGTAAAAGACATTTGTTGCACCTCATTCCACGAGGATTCATTCGTATGTGACCAATCAGACAGTTATGTAGGAGATAACTATCCGTCTGCTGCACTACTCGACCTATACAAAGATCACATTTCGGACACAAGTAAAGACCCAGTCTCATCGCCAGAGAGCAGTGACTTTTCAGTTAACCCAGAGTTATCTGAGACATTAAGCTCTCATCAGGATCCAACAACACGTCCGTGTAGTCATCACAAACCCACAGATAAAGAACCGGTAGACAACCGTGAAGACGAAGCAGAGCCATCTGAGGAGCCATATCGCCTGAGCCTCCAGGCTCTGCTGAAGAAATCTCAGGAGTATCGGCGGCGTCAGCGAATGCTTAGGAACCAAGCCAAAAACACTAAACTTCAGGAAAGGACTCCAGAGCCAAAAACAAGGCCAGAAGATCAAAACCTCTCGGATAAGGAGAATGACGAGTCGCCTTACAAGACTGCAGAGGAGAAGAAAACCAAGGAGAGGAGACACACGTTTATTCCAACAGTGGATATGTCATTGAAGAAATCCTGGGAGAATGAAAGACTGATTGAAAATGAGCACATTAGTGAAAAGATTAATTTAAAAGAAGATATGAATACCAAGGATATGACTATGAACACTATTCAGAATAACAAGCTAAACAGTTCACCAGAGGTCATTATTGAACCTAATACAATCGCTGCCTTAATTGATCGACAGCCTGTGTCAACAAAAGCCTCCACAGATCAGGAAGCCTTTCACATGACCACTGAGCAGAGTGACACCAGTCCCAAAGATGATTTTCAGAAAGTAAGAAAATATTACACTATCCCAGCACTTAATGTATGTATGAGTCCTGTCCATGCCAAAAGCAAAGGTAGTTTTGAAGGAGCGCAGACCTCAAGGGGGAAAGCTGTGGTCTCTGCCCACAGTGCTGAAGAGGAAAGCGACCAAAGACATCACAGAGAAGTGCCTTCCACTTTGAATCTGATAGTTCAAGGTGATGTAACGAGCGTTTTATCCAAGAGTTCAGTGCACATAGACCAGCTCGAGTCCAACCTGTGCAGTCTGAAAGTGATGTTCTCCGATCTGGAGTCCACGATGAAAGAAAAATTTCAGAAGCACATCCGGACTGAGAGCAATTCAGACGCTGCCGGGCACGCTGAGCAAAGTGAAAATGACGTCGAAATGCAGCCGAGTCAAAATAGATGTGACTTTTTGGACGGGAATGACACTGTTGAGAGCAGTGGTGCTATATATCCAAGACAATCACCTGACAATAGCAAAAACATGCATGAAGATAAAGGATCTGAAGTAAACTTTAGTGACGTATATGATGTCCCCGCCTTCGTACAGACAGGAAAACAAGAGGCAGTTAATTTAGAGAGAGAGATCAGGCTAGTCAAAACCTTAGCTGTGGAGAGATTAAAGGAAAAAGGTAAAGAAGGACTTACAAGGAGTCAAGGGTTTCATGGCAGCGGTCGGAAGCAGCAACCGCCGGCTAAATGTATCCTGTCTGCTGCACAGTGGCTGCGAATTCCCGATGCATTCAGAACGACTCCACCTGAAACCGTGGTTCCATGCAAAGAGACGGTGCTGTCGGATACCAGTGACCACGAGGTGGTTAAAGGCCACAGCTCCGCTCATTCGCCGCCTCTCAACAAGTCGTTCGATGTGGACACTCCTTCTGGCCTGTGGCTTCTCGAAGGCTCCGGGTCCGACTTGGACTCGAGAGGAAATCCTGTGCACGAGAAGCACCTGCTGACCCCAGAGAGTGGGGGTGAAGGGCAAGGTGGGATGTCCAAGGTCAAACGGAGGCTGCTTATGCACGCGACAACAGAGGACACCACAGAAAAGAGTCCAGATACCAGCAGAGGAGCAAGCCTTGTGGTCAGACCCTGCTCCAGCACTCCGAGAGGTAAGACCAGGACTGGTTTTCTCTGGATATCATCATCCGAACAGTTTTTAATCTTTACATTTGACAATATCTATATATTGTGCATCGTTGTTCTTATCAAGTTTTAGCTGCTGTGCGGCGTTACGATGGCGGGAGCAGGCAAGAGAACAAAGAGGAGCAATTGAAACAAGCCCATGCTGCTCAGATCAGAGCCCTGCAGGATGAGCACAGGAGGCAACAAGAAGAACTACTACAGGTGAGACAGCCAGCAGGGTCGATTATTGGTAATCTTGGGTCAAGATATTGAGGTTTTTGAGATCACACTTTACTTTTTTTTTAGCTCTATCTGACCCAAACGCAGCTGTAATCTTAACTCTTAGGCTTTGTACAAACCTTGTCAGTTGGATGGTTTCATGGCAGACATTTTGACAGCTCGCAGGAGGAAAAACGCTGGTATTATCAATCAAATGAATGATGGCTGCATTCCATTTCCTGGTATCTGTCTTAAATGAGTTGATCAGAGCCATCGCTATCGATATCATTAACACTTGTCAAGTCTGCCATGGAAATTCCTAGTCCTAATACATCCTGAAGCCTAATAATGATTTTTATTCAAAATAATCATTTTGCCCTTTCGTCAAAGAACCAGCAAAACTATTTTCAGCTGTGCTAACATAATCGCACAAGGGTTTTCTAATCATCCAATAGCCTTCTAAAGCGATTAGCAAACACAATGTACCATTAGAACACTGGAGAGAGATGGTTGCTAGCTAGCATAGCTGGTTTGCAGCTAGAATAGTAATTTACCACATTAACAATGTATATAGTGTATTTCTGATTCATTTAATGTTATATTCATTGAAAAAAAAGTGTTTTTCCTTGAAAAATAAGAAATAAGTGATCCCAAACTTTTGAACATTAGTGCATAATCTGCAAACTTTTCTCAAGAATCGACAAGTTTGATTGATGCTCTACTGAATGAATATAAATTAAATGAAAGAGAGTCTGCAATTCAATTTTTCAGAAACGCGCTAACTGCCAACCCTCTCTGTTATAACTCTAGATATGCTTCAAAATGATTGAGGTTTTTTTTCCTCCTTACCCTGTGGTGGGTCTATTGCACTCGATTGCATCACATACTGCTGTACAAACTGCTGTACAATGTAATTCCTGTACAGCTGCCGTAATTCACTCTAACAGGGATTTTGACTCTCCACAAAGTCACCTCCAAGAAATTAATCAATTAATGTCCAAACCCAGTGTTTCTATCATTGTTTTTAAAGGGATAATAGACTGTGAGGGTTTCTAACTAATATATTGTGAACTCTGAATATATATATATACTGAAAATGTACCTTGAATCACTCTATTTTACTTCCATTTGTCTGGACACTAGAGCTGCAACTAATCATTATTTTAGTAATTGATTTATCGATTTATTTACGATCCATAAAGTGTCGATGAATGACGATGTTCTCAAATGTCTCGTTTTGTCCACAAACCAAAATGATTCAGTTTTCATGATTCCTTTGTTATGTGGCACAGAGAAACAAAGAAAATACACTCTGGACTGTTCACCAGTCCATCATATTTAATCTTAATCCTAAATTTAAACAGTTCCTCAGACCAAATGTTGGTTCTGACAAGGTCACGGTTTATGCCAGAAAAGGTGTGTGTTTAATACACACACACATACACCTGTTAAGAGTGTTCTTAGAGTGAAAGCTGGTTTGTGGACCAACTACAGACATGCTCATTACTGGAGACCCTCAGACTCTTCAGTTAGAAAAACACACAAGGTTTCTACTATAAATGTTTCATTACATCCCTAAGAGGCGAGCTGGCATGGTCGCCCGTGTGTGTGTGTATATGTGTGTGTGTCTTTGTGTGCATGCACGCACTTCAAGGACGCCTGCTGTTCTCTGGCGAGTGGCGGCGAGTCCTTGCTCCTTCTGCCTGTGTCTGTATTTGTTCTTGGCCAGTGTCCTTAGCCCTATTAATCACAGCCGCCGTGTAATTTACGTATCCTTAACAACTATATAATTAACATAAGCTGTTTCATAGAAAGAGTCTTTTTTTGACTCCACTGTACCCTTCCATCATTTGTGATGTGATGAGAGTGCAAGCTGGCTGGATTGTCTGGTAGAGAGAGAGGGGGCAAGGGAGTTGACACAGAAAAGGAGAGGATAATTTGTTTAATTCATGAGCGTCTGTGGTTAAGTGCCAGATCGTCCCACCGAGTGCCACCACTAATGGTCCCTTATCCTTCTCTTCCTTTTTCCCCTCTCATCCCTCTCTTTGTTTTGCCTTCTACTTCCTCCAACATCATTTTGACTCTCTGGCTGCATTCATTTTCTCCATCTCTCCTGTCTCATCATCCCTGACATCCCTCTCCTCCTCTGCTCCCTCCCTTCATTCCTCTGTCTCTCCACCCTCAATTAATTTCTTCCTCCTGCTTCATTTGCTCTTTCCAATTCAATATTTTCTAACCTTGCCTGTGCCCAAATGCACACATACATATCTGTACACACACATATGCATTCTCCTCTTATTCCTCCTCTCCACCTTAACTGTCCTTCACTTGTTTGTCTGTGTCTCTCTCTCCAAGGCTTTAGCAGCACGTTACCATCTCCTACAGAGTGTGTCCCTCCCCTGCTCCATGTCCACCTCACGTCTCGGGGACACGCTGACCTTTTCTTCCCTCTCTCAGGTATTGCCATCACATTTGTTCACTTGTGTCACTGATTCAAAAAAAAAAGAAGCTTGTCCTGTTTATCTGTGTGTCCACTCCACGGTCTTTTTACGCATCATCAGTTTAGTGAAATGGATAGTTCACCCTTGATGTCTTAATCTGTAACCTCTGTCATCTCTAATATCACGGCATTTCAAACATGCCCCTTTTAACGCGACATCTCTATAGTCAACAAGTGAGCAACAGCTTATTACTATTCTTATTATTCCCTGTTCTAATTATGAGCTGTGAGTCCACTCACGTTGATGCACTAAACAGATGACAAAGAAAAAGACCTTGAGGTTCTTCATGGGAAATTAATTGGTTGTCATTGATGGAATTAGTATTCTCCTCTGCGTTCCCCTCTGGTCCTTATTATTTTACCCTGCCCATCACTCCTTCTCCCCTCTTCATCCTCTTCCTTAGCCCTGCAGCCCAATCTCAGAGCACTGTCGCCCCCTGCTGTTGGCAGCCGTCAAGGGTTTTCTAACTCGCAGGCTTCTGAGGACAGAGCGAGTGGCACAACTGGTGCGCACCATCCGAGTAAGTAGAGACAATGTCTGTGTACAGCAGCACTCGTATTGTCTTGTCTTGACTGTGTGTAGATTACAGCTCTGCCTGTGTGTGTGTGTGTGTGTAGGACACACAGCAGTTCCTGTGTGCCCTGCAGTTGCAGAGCTCCAGCCGAGCAGAGCTCAGGAGCAGACAGGACCTCTTACTGCAGGAGAGGGTTTTTCTGCAGGTATGAAGACAATTGTACTGTTAACATCTTTTTCCGCATTTCCTCTACGCTGCCAACTGAGCAGTCATTTCCCTCTATTGTCAGTTACTGTGCCAATGGCCATGTTCGTTCCTGCCATTTTCACGGCAGACATTTTAACGGGTCACACCAGGAAAAGCAAAGGTGTAAATCAAATCAAATTTTATTTATACAGCCCACAATTACATAACACAGTTTGTCTCACTGGGCTTCACAGGGTTGGTAACATCCTCTGTCCTTCGACCCTCGATCAGGGTAAGGAAAAACTATCAGGGGAAAAAAAAACCTTATAACAGGGAAAAAGAAAGAGGTAGAAGGAAGGGATCCACTCCCTGGACGACTCCTAGATAGTCACGATAAACTGTGACTATGTGACTAGCTTTTCTTGACTAAACACGTCAAAATGTCTGCTACGCACGTTGAGATCAGACCTCGATCCACCTGTTCTGCTGACGCGCTCAACCGAAAATACCAGCGTTTCCTATGATGTTCAGGGCCTGTGTTGATTGCGTGCATTAATTAAAGCCACCATTGATCCTGTAATTGTCTCCCTCTCCAGCTGCGCGCTGCGCGCTATGACTTTTACGACATTTTCTTCAGCCTGTCGGGTGCAGAGAGGATGCAGCTCATCAGCTGGGACAGAGACCTTGCCCAGGAGAGAGAACACAGACGACAGGTAACCTTCTTGGAACATCTCTCCAAGCTGGAATAAATCATACCTTGTTGGAAGTATGTTTTTTTTTCTTTGTATACACTACTGTTCAAAAGTTTGAGGTCACCTATACAATTTTGTTGTGTTTTCCATTAAAAGTCACACTTATTCATCACAAGAGTTGCAAAATGAAGAGAAACTATAGTCAAGACATTGACAAGATTAGAAATAATGATTTTTGCTTTCGTCAAAGAACCAGCAAAACTGTTTTCAGCTCTGCTAACATAATTGCACAAGCATTTTCTAATCATCCAATAGCCTTCTAACATGATTAGCAAACACAATGTACCATTAGAACACTGGAGAGATGGTTGCTGGAAATGGGCCTCTATACATATATTGTACATATTCCATTAAAACCAGACGTTTGCAGCTAGAATAGTCGTTTACCACATTAACAATGTATAGAGTGTATTTATGATTCATTTAATGTTATATTCATTGAAAAAAAAGGACATTGACCCCAAAAGTGACCCCAAACCTTTGAACGGTAGTGTAGATGATGAAACCATCACAATAAATGGTAATAGACACAATACAAATGGAAATTGTTGTAGTTGTGGCAGCGTTACATCTGATTTAATGTGATTGTGCACCACTGAGTCAAAGCTGCACAGAAATATTAGTCTTTTAAGGCCCAGTGTGTACAATTTAGTGGCATTTAATGGTGAGAATGTAGAGTGCAACAAACGGAGGTCTCCTTTGGCCTCAGCATTTCAACAAAGGATTCATTCAGAAGGCTCTCCACTGTCCCAGTCTCTGCTATTTCGTAATTCAATGGTTAATGCATTGGGTTTAGTGTTGTACAGTACAGTACGGTTCGGGGACGGTAAAGCCCTGGGTCAGGCTTGCATTTCGACTGAGAACAGTACCTTTACTTAGGCGAGGTGTGGGCACAAGGAACACAACGAACAAGAACATTGAACGTGACACAACAGAAGACCTCCAGCAGCTTTCTTTCTTGCTTCAAAGAAGACGTCAAAGCTTTCTATGAGAACAGACTCAGACTTATTTTTATTTCAATTTCAAAGTGATTATACACCAATACCAGCATACTTATGGGTTGTATTTTCAATTTCTGCTAATGAAGCGCCATAAATGTTGCACACTGGACCTTTAATTACAGCTTTTATGATCCAGCTCTAATAATTAACATTCAAATCTAATCATGTGTAGTACTGTTCAGACCTTTGTGGCTCCAGCATTGCAAACTGCCCCATGATTGCTGTGATGGAAAAAAAAGATAATGTTGTTTTATTTTTCCTCGTGCAGTACTTAAGTTAATCTAATAACTGAAAGTAGACTGAGATATCGATTCTCTACTGTACATTTCCTTTCTGTTATCGTTATTAGTACATATCGCTAATGTAGTGAGTTGTCATAATATAGCTCGTGGCTAGTACAGAGACTAATTCATCATGTGCAATGATGTTTCTGTTTAGAGCGGACATCCTCCGGAAAAACGGTGCCTGTCGGCTGCAACACGGAAATCACTGGAGAGAAAGAAAACGATCACGTGAGTTCGCCTGTTTTGTTTGATTTAGGTTGTCCGTGATTTCATGTGTTTTGTGCATCTAAACTTCCTGCATGACCAGAGCACAGACTCTGTCTGACACTGTCACTCGGTCTGCAATTAACCATTATTTTCGTAATCAATTAATCTGATTATTTTCTCGATTAATTGTTTGGTCCATAAAGCACCAGACTCCTCTGTAAAATATTGAGATAATAGCCATTTCTATGCTAACTGTTGGGAGATTAATGCAAGTTTTCGCGATTTTTGAGGCTTTTTACCTGATTTACACTTCGGCATTGTTCGGTTCGATTCTTGTGTCAGGCGTCCCACTGATGGCTCTTCCTGTGACGGCACTCTGACGACGTCACGTAAAGTATCAGCTCAGTTAGCTTGGAACCTCGCCAGAGCAGGTACTAAAAGAAAAAGTACCGGGTTCCGATTAAAGCAAAACAAATGTGCTGAGTCACGTCACGCTTTTTTGGAGAAATTGAGTACATTAAAAATTCCTGACTCTACAAAAGTTTCAGAGTTTTTCCTCTAACTGTCACATTTAATGAACTGAAAATCTTGGACCATAGGGTAAAATAAATTTATTAATTTCTTTTGTTGCTTTATCAGTGACTAAAATGTTCCTTCTCTTCCTCCCCCAGGAAACAGCGAGTGGCAGCAGAAAGAGACTGCGAGGTTGTGCCGAAGAACGTACGCAAGACTGGATTATCTGGCAGGCAGACGCTGGAAACCAAACAAGGACAGTTCAGAGCAAATCCTCTGAGGGTCCGCAGGAGCACTAACTCCACCAGACCCCGATGACACTTTCCTAATTGGCCCCAGTGAGGACTCATAATAAGGCCTCTTGTGATTTCATGGCTATTGTAGAACTAATCTTTTGAGAATTTTCAAACCCCCAAATCCAAATGGGACACAAAGTGATGCCTGTTGCTGACTAACACATTTTTTTTGTTTCATACTTGGAGTGCTGGGCAAGGAGTTTTTTCATTCTTTTCTGCCAGGAAATAATATTATTAAGACGACACTTGCGCTTACTCCAGAGTAGTTTCACATTGATTGGACACTTTGAGGTGAGGATAAAATATCACTGCAGCCGCTCAGTCTGCAACAGAAGTCCTTAACCAGTCCTTGCTGCCGTCACTGTGCTGATGTCGGTAAGGAAAGTGTTTTGTTTGCAAAAACACGAGCTCTGTGCACTGCACCTGAAGGGTCATGTATTTCGTTTTTATTACACAGAAAACAGACTGTAATGAATAATGTCCTTGATGGCTCCGTTCCATTATGGCAGTGATTCCCAACCAGGGGATTGAAGATGTATAGAAGATGATATAAGTATAGCACTATATTTTACAATATCTTTATAGTGTTGTCATACGCTGTAATGTCTCTTTTATGTCATATTTCCACTCTTTATATTGTTGTAGCAAGAAAAGCTAAAGGTGTTACTGAGCAGTGCAGTGTGACAGTGAAGCGTGCACAATGAAACTAAGGGAAGCTAAATGGAACTTGGCCATCATTCATTCAATGTGCAAAGGTCCCAGTAACTGCCTAAATGGGATGCAGCCATAATCCTAAGTGACCATTACTTGCATTACATGCATTTCTGTGTTTTTCCTCATACTCACCCTATGTTAAACCCTCACTATCAGGTCAGGACCACATTTCATTGTTCACTTAATTTATATTCAGGTGCCTGGTTAAACCAAACACAGACAGTAAAGTTTAGAGTGCTTTTGCTCTTACGCAGATCGCAGCACTAGATTTTTGTGTTAACCGATGCTAATACTTCAATAGTGTGTTATTACTAACCATTCCTAGAATACTGGAATCGGCCAAAACATATGTAATCCTTGTTTTTCTGTGGTTTGATTGATGGATTTCTTACCGGTTTTATATGCTGTTATTTGCTATTTATTTATATGCGTTTGGACAATAAATACTTCTTAAGTTTTAATGTTGCTGTGAAGTTTGTAAAGATGCTGACCGAGCGCTTGAAGCCACACAGTCCAGGCAGAGCTCAGAGGTCCGCTGACCAGCTGCTCTTACATGTCATGGCTAAAAGGCAGGGGTGATGGATGAAAGTTGGAATTCTGAGGGAAAAAAGTCAGAATTGACCTTATTCTCATAATCTCAGAGATTAAATTAAAATTCAGACCTTTTTTTCTTCCTCAGAATTCAGATTTTGCTCAGAGTATATACTATTATTAGTAGTAGTAGTAGTATTTATTTACTTTTTTTTATTTTATTTTATTATTTTATTTTTTGTGGCCCTTATATTTTCCGTATTTGTTGCTTATACCCGCCAATGTCAGATGAATGGACGTTATTGTTATGAAGACGCTGTTCACACGCCCAGCTACAGAGGGCGCTGCTGTTGCTTCATGTTTACAGTGAGCAACATCCGGCCCGGATGTCGTTCACTCTGGTGCAATGGGCTTTGTTTTGAAAAAGTGGCTGCTTCTCAGCTGATGTTGAAATAGAGAATGGAAGAGGACGCGGACACCGGTGTTTCCTCGCGAACTGAAAGAAAAGCGTTAGAGAAGGCGAAAATAATACAACGGGAGAGCGAGAGGAATGTCTTCAGACTGGTAAGAGCCTGAGAAAAGCGCATTTACAGCTGCTAATGACGAGCTAGCTAGCTACAACTGAAAGTAATTGAGAGTAGTGAGGGGCAAATTTAGCCTTTGCGACTAGCACTGAAACACCAATTGTTTCTAAAATGAGTTTAATTTAATGAATAATTTACTCGAAGCTTCAAAGTGCAAGGCTGCAGTTAAATTAGGCAGGCTAGCTGGTGAATAGGAGGCACACACCTCAGTGAGCAGCGCTGGAGAAACTACTTTACCTTTGTTCTGAATCGTGTTTGCGTTGGTCACCCTTTTTAAAGTATCCTTGCTTTGTAAATTATGTTATGCACACACACAAAGACTGAATATTATGTTATATTTGCAAATGCAGATTGATGTGTGTGTGTTGTGTTATTGAGGAGCGAGTGCTGGGAAAATATGGCTTGTTTAAACGATGGTAGGGGATGATTATGTGATTACGCTCAAGGATTTGAATTGAGGGACATTATCTGATTGGACAACGAACCAGTCAGGTGATTCATTCAGGCAACATGTTGCATGATATGTAGCTTTGAAGCAGTGGCTTTATGGAATTTTAGTTCAGGGTTTGAAGCACGTATCGAAGCTTCAGTGTTGCTTCAGTGCATTGCTAACTGACGCCATCTCTGCTTCGTCTCTGAAGGTTGGACGAGTCCTGAAGAAACCGGAGGCCGAGAGGTCAGAGGAGGAGGCTGCCGTGTTGCTGCTGCACAAAGACACTGTGGAGGAGCTGAGCAAGAGACAAGTGCGCAGGAATGTGCTGAAGAGGAAGCAGGAGGAGGTGAGACTGACAAAGGTTCAGGTCAGGTCTGATAGGCTTGGCAGAACCTGTTCTCTGAGGCAAGACGCAGCGTACAATTAATTATATATCGTTTATGTCTGTAAAGATCAAACAGAAGCCGAATAATAACAGGAACAACACCAAAACTAAAACATTGTTCAGTCGTGTGTGCTCATAAACCTCATAAACATGTGAACTTGCTGTCATCCCTCAAGGTGTTTGATGACGCTGTAGAGCTGAGAAACAAAGTGAGGCAGCTGGCTGTGGCAGTGAAACAAGCGAATCACCTGGTGGTCTACACTGGTGCTGGGATCAGTACGGTATGAAAAACTCTGCATCTTTACGTCCTTTTGTCTTTGTAACCTGTCACAGGACTGAAGATTTTTTTTTATTTTCCTTTCAGGCAGCTTCTATTCCAGACTACAGGGGTCCTAATGGGGTGTGGACACAATTACAGAAGGGACGGGCAGTCAGGTGTGAAATTATAGAGGCATGATGTGATTATTAGCTGTGTATTTTTTTTCTCACTTTCTGGTCTTATTTTTCTTTACAACCAGTTCATCTGACCTGAGTAAAGCAGAGCCGACCCTCACACACATGTGTATTAGGATGCTACATAAAGAAAATATGGTTAGTGTGACTTGGATTCATCATTTCGATGAGTAGGAGGAGATTAGCTGTGATTTATGTGCAGTGGTTATTCTGAATGTTGTCTGCATTTCTTCTGAAGGTGAAGCACGTTGTGTCGCAAAACTGCGACGGACTTCACCTGCGCAGTGGTTTACCCAGAAGTGCCCTGTCTGAGCTGCATGGAAACATGTTCATTGAGGTAAAAACCGTTGATCACTGTTTGTCAAACCTGGAAATGACGATGCTCTCGAACGTTTTGTTTTGTCCACAAACCAAAATGATTCAGTTTGAATGATTTCTTTGAAAGAAATTAAGAATATTCACTCAAGAAGCTGAAACAATCAATGCTTGGCTCAGAAAAGTGCTTTCATTAGAGTTAAAGCGTTTTGTATCTCATCCACAGGTGTGCGTCGCCTGCTCCCCCGTCAGGGAGTACGTTCGCTTGTTTGACGTGACCGAGCGAACGTCGCTGCACAGACACGGGACCGGCCGCAGGTGCAGCCACTGCGGCAGCGAACTCAGGGACACCATCGTGCACTTCGGTGAACGAGGGACTCTGGAGCAACCGCTCAACTGGAGGGGGGCGGCAGAGGCTGCCAAGATGGCGGACGTTATCCTCTGCTTGGGCTCCAGTCTTAAGGTCGGTTTTTATAAACCACAGAGATTGTATGAATGTAGTCTTTTGAAGATGAAGATGCAGGACATATAGTATACTAATACTATAATATGAATATGGGATTTACTCATATTTATATTGACTGTATCATATTTTGCTGTTAACTTCAGTATATTGCAGCTTTAAAATCAGGATGATAGTTGATTGAAATATGCTGTAGGATAAGTTAAAAGCTTATTTTATTATAGCATCATCTTCAGTGCGTTGTGCTCTGGCTGCTGCTCCTCTAGGTGCTGAAGAAATACAATTGTCTGTGGTGCATGAACAGACCAGCAAGTAAAAGGCCCAAGCTCTACATCATTAACCTTCAGGTACAGTTGCTTTTTACCGAGATGCAAATTAAGATGGATGAAATGAAGAACCGGTTGCTCGGCGGCTGATTTAAAATGTGGGTTTGTTCCAGTGGACGCCGAAAGATGATCTGGCGGAACTGAAGATTAATGGTAAGTGCGACGATGTCATGAGCCTCCTCATAGAAGAGCTGAACTGTCCGATTCCTGCGTATGACAGGTGAGGACCATATGAAGTATTTATATCCCAAATACAGCGTTATAAAAAATAAGCCTGATACTTAAAATACTAAGACAAGACAAACTATTTACTGCTCCGTTTCTCTTGTTCTGTCTCATCAGGGCTGAGGATCCCATCTTCAGTCTAGCCACGCCGCTCCGACCCGAGGAGGTGGACAGTCATAAACGCGAGGTCATTAGCACAAAGAACAGGCCGCGGGACAACGCGGACGACACTGCGGGACGAGACGCAGCCGTGCAGGGCGGCTGGTTCGGCCGAGGATACGGTAAAGGACGGAAAAATCGGAAAAAATCGGTTTCGTAGACCGCGAGCGTGGACGGTTTGTCACAGCTCCTCATATTTGATCCCAGTAAGGGATTCAGATTTCAGTCCCACGTTGAGGAGGACCGTGACTTAACATTTTTAGGGTGCTGTTTTATCTTCTTTGGTGCAATATTATCATACCTGTTACATAACTTACACCATCAGCAGGATTTGGGAGTGTTTTATGTTATGCTAAATGCGTTTCCTATCCTGCTATCTTAATGCCAGCAGAGCTAGCCTGGTGTCACGCTGGATGTGTGTGCAGTGCGGCAGCGGCGTTGCTCTGCTGTGGTCTTGCCATTTCGTCTATTGTTTACACCAGGGGAGCGTCTCCTGCTCTCCTGCTGCGTCTGGTATGTTTACAAAGAGTTTGCCTTTGGAAATCATGAGATATTGTTATTGTTAAATACTCGACTGAATACTAGCACGAAGCAGCGCATCTGAAACGGTAACTGAAACGCTGGATTTCTGGAACTCTGACACAGGAACAGGATGCGCTGTCCTTTGTGACATATGGGACACATACAGTATAGATGCTGAAACTGTGAAGAAAGATCTTTTTCGCTGTATTTGTTTACTGTTTGTAAGGTGCTGTGTTCACATGAAAGTCCGTTCCAAAAAAAGAGAAGCGGGGAAATGCATGCGTCATGCAGCCAGTGTGAACGGTCTCATTAGTTAAGGAACTGGCCTTAGTCTCTAATTATGTGTTTGAAAACCATGAAATTATTATACTGAAAATCTAATGTTTCACAATGTAACAGTGAATAGCAGTCTGGAGTTTTATAACCACTACTATGTGCTGAATGATTCTTTTTGGTGGGATATCACCTTTAATTCTGTTTAATAGGTATTTAGCTTGCAACTGGTCTATTACACCAGGTTTTGTGAAAGACATCCACGTATAAGTGGAAAAATTTTGTCTTGGTGTTGATTTAACAGCAAATTCAGACGTGATGATGACATCACCTTCACTAAGAGTTTTAAAACATTTAGATCAGACGTTTATTGCTTTAATTGGGAGGGATGTGTAAAAAAAATGCAGAGGGCAAATTCCCCCTAAGGGGATTGATTAAGTTACTTTAACCTTAATTCCTGAACTCCTCATCGACTGCCGTACTCTGGTTTACTGAAGTCGTTGCTTATGTTTACATTATGTGTCTCATTTGTTTACATTTATCTCTATAAGAACGAATGCAAAGTTGATGGGTTTTTTTTTTCTCCAGTAGTTAGTTTTGTATCAGGTGTCAAGTTTTTGTTGGTTTTGACAGGATGCTGCCAAATAATTTGTGTTAATTTGTCTCAGGGAGATCCAGTATTATTAAAAATTGCATCTTGTATTTCAGCGTCAAAAGGCTTTCTATTAGAAGCTAGTGTCCAGCATTCCAAAACTCACATACACATATATATATGTGTATATATGTGTATATATATATATATATACACATTTATGTGTGTCTGTATATATGTGTGTGTATATATATGTATAAACATATGTACATATGTATGTATATGTATATACAAATATATATATGTGCTAAAGGAAGGTGTGATATTTTTGAGACAAAGTGTTTTTCATGTGTATATATGTGTGTGTATATATATATATATATACACACACATATGTGTATATATATATAAATATATATACATATATATGCTAAAGGACGGTGTGATATTTCTGAGACAATAAAGTGTTTCTCATTTTAAATTTTTTGTGATCTCCATTTTCATTGATCGTAAAGAAAAATGTATTTTTGACAAATCATCGATTGATCACAGATTATTGAAGTGGTTATTACAGAGCATACGTAACGTCATTTTGACTCGTGAAAACTGAATTTAATTTAATTATGGATAGTTTTAATTGAGTTGCAGAAATCCACAGCGTCTTCAACTGAATAAAA
Source organism: Microchirus variegatus (assembly GCF_963457635.1). Classification (NCBI taxonomy): domain Eukaryota; kingdom Metazoa; phylum Chordata; class Actinopteri; order Pleuronectiformes; family Soleidae; genus Microchirus; species Microchirus variegatus. The sequence continues at coordinate 6,767,960 of NC_139820.1, forward strand.
TATATCTGTAAATATATCTTTATACAAACACATATGGATGAATTGCAATTGTATCCTTACATTGGATATATTAAATGTTATTTTTGACTGAGAAGAATTTAATTAATTACATTATGTAATACATGTCTACTAGAGCTATTACATGTTTACATGTGATACAAGAAAGAAACCCAACTTTGTTAAAAAAAAGAACTTTGACCCTACTTTTTTACTTTAATGACTTTCTGTAGTACAATGTGGTACTTTTACTAGAAGTAGAATGTGTCAGTGCTCTTTCCACCTCTGCCACTCACTGACAGGAGTCATTACGCAATCAGCTGTTTTTTTTTCGACGCAGCTCCAGCAGCATGTGAGGGTTCGTTCGATATGACGTAGCACAGGAGGCGTTGGCCGGCGGAGTGTCACTGTGTGTCTGAGCTCGACAGACGAGAAGAGGACGCTTCAAAGATAAGAAGACGTGTCAAAGCCAAACACTGCAACTAAACACCTCAGCCCGTGTTTATTTTCTGACAAAAGCGCTCTGCTTTTTGTGCGAACCCCGTCGAAATGATCAAAAACGGACACCACACCGCCGCCGACGACCAGCGGGAGGAAGCCGGCTGCAGTTTGCCGGCTGGCTCGGTGTGCAGCCCGGAGAAAAGGAAGCGTGTTGTCCGCTTGTGGTGTGACGGCTGGTGAGTGTGCGTGGCTTTCACGGACTGTCTGCTGTTTTATGAATCTTTTTCTAGCTCTTTGTTTTCCTCGCCATGTTTCACTTCGCATGTATCGTAGCGATATCGCGAACCACTGGTGGGTTAGCATGCTAATGCTAGCTAGCTACACGAATCACAACTTAGCTGGAGTTGAACCATTTCAGCACCCTTAAGCTATCGTAACTGTCGTGTCGGCTTAAACCAACGGTGTCTTTGTGTCATAATAACGTAAATTTAACAATTATTTACTGGAAAACAACTTCTAAATGTCAGTATTTGCTTATAGCCCCAGCCCACATCGTATCTGTTCACTCACTGGCCACTTTATTAGGTACACCTGTTCAACTGTTAAAGCAGCTGATAACCAGCCTATCACATGGCAGCACCTGCAGACATGGTCAAGACGACCTACTGAAGGTCAAACATCATCAGAATGAGGGAGAGATGTGACTTAAGGGGCTTTGAACCTGAATTAGTGTTTTATTTGCACACATACTCATTGCACACCAGCACTGAATGTTTATGCAATTTACAAAATTACAATAAGCAGCGATTATCTACATCTGTGGAGCATCTGGGCTGACCTGTGCCGAGATTCGGACCGACAAACCTCTGATTACAAGTCCAGTTCCCTCCTACTTAGCTATGCACTTGGTAGAGGCAGTGGATTTCAGTAACTTCAGTAACAGACAGACACTAAAAACAATACTAAGTGACGTATGAAGCTGGGCTACAACAACAGAAGACAACACCGGGCGCCACTCTGTCCCTTTACTAGGTGTCCTCTGTGCCTAATAAAGTTGTGAATGTTGTATTTGACTGATAAGCCCCGCTTTATAAACAGACAGATAGTAAATTGCGTAGTCTTTGCAGTCATATCTCGGCTGCTCACTGTGTTTGCATGGCATGGTGTCATGGTTAATTGAGGACAAGGTTCTTTCCACCACTGAGGATAAGACACTAGGAATCCTTACAGGGTAATAAGAGGGACTGGTTGCTTTTCAACCAATAGAACTTTATCCGTAAATCTTTTTAATACACATTAAAAACTAATCTTCCCACACTCCTACTCCTAATTATTAAAAATAATAATAATAATAATAATAAAGAATTCTGCCATTTGATAAAGCATAACTGTTTAATGACAACAGATTACACAAAAAAACTTTACGTCATTAACCGGTTATTGAACAGGAATGGTCAATAACCGGCTCTTTTATGACTGCTTGGGCAATTATGTACAGTATTTAAAAAAAAAAAAAAAAGTTTTGGATAAAAAACAATCTCATGTTCCTGAGAATAATTGGTCGATTAACAAATAATAACTGGCCATTGCAGATGAGTTAAAAATGGCAAATATCAGCCCGTTTAGAGTCCTGGATGATTACATTCTTATTTTCTGACTGTTGTCAACCATGCGACTGGGCTGCAGCTGAAAACACAACTCCTCATGTGAACGGCGGTAACTAATTCCTGGAACTCCTCTGCTACACAGCAAAAAGGCCGGGTCACTGTCACTTAGCAAGCAAACTGTCTCATGTGGTGGCTATTAATAACAAACATAGTGAACATGTTGTTCAGTGTGTTGGTCTCATAAGCTGGGGTTCCTTTTTTGAGGGATAAAGGGGCGACTTATACTAACAGTATGTTGTACCATAGATGAGGTAAATACACAATAGCATTGTTTTCCAGATAACCTTACAGAGTACAGAGTTTAGGGCTTTTAAACGGCAAAAGATAAATTGTTAGGATTGAATGATTTAATATGAAAGGTAATTTGATCATAGGGTCACGACAGATCCGCATATACCCCACTCTCCAGCTCTGAGATGATCCCGATCAGGGAAGGAAAGGGAGGTTGGAGGATTACTGGTGAAGAAATTCAGACCAGCAGCTTGTGCTAATGGCATTACTGAGGAAAGTCCTGGCCCATGCAAGTACAGTGACTGACAACCTCCTTTATAAAGGCTGTCGGATATGTTGGAAATAACCAGCAGATACAAACGTGTTGTCGCAGAGGCCTTTGAATAAAAAGTGACCAGTTAGAATTAATTTTCTAACTGGGAAAAGCGTCCAAGTACTATTTTACCCCTTACAAAACTCTAAAGACTCACTGTGTGTAACTTATCTAACTAATAGTTGAGTTAGCTTAAATGTGTAATAGGAGCTTACTCTTGCTAGTAAAATATTTAAAGTGTTCTGCAGTGTGCCTTCACCATTAGCAGGTATTGTGAAAGGGCTTAGACTTAGTGGTTGGGCTAGGCAGTCCTAAATATTTTGTTGGCATCGGAATTAAAAAACTGCAGGGTGTGGAACGAAAGCACATTTGAACAAACAAACACCAACTGTAGAAGCTACTGAATGACAGAAAACAAACAAACATTGGCCACATTGATCAAGTGTCTTTGACTTTTACCTTTCCCCCTCTAACCTTTATCATATTCCCATTTTCCATTCGAAGGAGGAGCTGTCAGTCTGTCACTGTCACACCGTGTTCTCTCCTGTGCAAGGTCACAACAAACAAAAACTAGAATAATATAACAAATTAAAACAAATATGTTAAACAGGATTGGCCAGTGAAAGATCTCTATGATATCTGCGACCCAGAGCTGCAGGATTGCGAACTGGCCGTGCGTTAATATTTACTATTTCTAACTGAACACTTACTAACCGCTCTCTGAGCGATTGCCGTATCTATTATTTTCCATGCTGATGATAGCGGTCTCTTTTTGTATCTCCACAGTTATGACATGGTGCACTATGGTCACTCCAACCAGCTACGCCAGGCCAAAGCCATGGGAGACTACCTCACAGTCGGAGTGCATACAGATGGTAAAACGCTCTCTTATTCTTCTTATTCTGATCCAGATATTCCTGTGACAGACACTGACTGTATGTATGTAGAGTATTTGTGATTGTCGGGGTGTGAGATGCTCCACAATCAGGTCCACTTATTAAGTCCATTACAGAATCCCGATCTGTACTCGTATTTGCCTCGATAACAGAGTGAGTAGATAATAAGTAATAATCCTGGCTGAAGTTTAAAAGAAAGAGAACAGATTCCTCTCTCATCGGTCTCTGCTGCTCCTGTGATCGTAATGGGGGGGGGGGCACTGTATTTATTTACATGTCAAGTTAAGACTGCAACCAAAAATGGTCAAAGCACCACGTCGCTATATTTTTGTTGAACAGGTGGTTTGACAGCACAGTGTTAATATTTATCTTCTAAACAAATGTTTATTTGAGTTACACAAGTGTGTGTGTCTTACAACAACACTGACCTTGTTAGGACCATAAGTCCTCATGGAGTCCAAAACCTGGTCCTAATGAGGCAAAACCTCATTTCTGAGGAACTGGTCATGACAAAACTGTAACACGTAGTATGTGATTTTTAGTTTTATCTTTGTTGTTTAGTGATGTGATGTGACATAAAGGTAAAATGGTAACACTTTAAAAAAAGTACACACTATTAGCATTAGTTTAGCATGAATACATATTGAATTCATCATTTATAACGCATGAATACTCATTAGTATGTAGTTTATAAACACAGTTATAAATGTTTTACTCATGTGCTGAAGTGTTAGCATGTACTGAGCGACTGCTGGACACAGAGAGAGAGGTGAGAGAGCAGTGCCTTGTTTGTTGTAGGTGGATGCTGATTGGCTGCTTGAGTACAGCATATATTTGGACACTGTTCCTCAGCTCATGGGATGAGTAAATCATGTATAACTGTGTTTATAAACTACATACTAATGAGTATTCATGCGTTATAAATGATGAGTTCAATATTTATCCATGCTCAACTAATGCTAATAGTTTGTACTTATTATAAAGTGTTACAAGTAAAACAGTTGAAATATATGTATTAGTGGTGCACCAATGATAAGCACGTAATTCCCCTATCCCTTATTAAAGCGGAGATTTCCAAGCACAAGGGTCCTCCAGTGTTCACTCAGGAAGAACGCTACAAAATGGTGCGGGCTATCAAGTGGGTGGATGAGGTCGTTGAAGGAGCGCCGTACGTCACAACCCTCGAGACTCTGGACAAATACAACTGTGACTTCTGTGTGCACGGAGGTGAGTGACTCTCCCTGCTGAATCCCGTTTTCGAGCATCATGCCCAAGTTGATTATTGAGCGCAATAAAAACTAATGTCATTGTTCACCAGACGACATCACGCTGACGGTAGACGGCAAGGACACGTATGAAGAGGTGAAGCGCGAAGGCCGATACCGCGAATGTAAACGCACACAAGGCGTGTCCACCACTGACCTGGTGGGACGTATGCTGCTCATGACCAAAGCCCATCACAGCAACTTGGTGAGTTATTGTGTCTGTGTTCAGTCAGTGTGTGTTAATCAACAACTGTTTATTTTGTTGTAAAACTAATTTAATCCTCCATCTAAATGATTTCCGCAGGATAACCCAGATTACCAGAAGCATACAGACAACTTTGGAAAGGTATGTGCTACTTGCTTGTTACGACTCTATAAATGAACTGTGATATTTTTTACACGTCACCTCCTGTTTCCACCAGGTGATTAGTTTAGTTCAGTGTGATAGGGGTCTGCCAAAAAAAAATAGATTCACATAAGAATCGTGATTCTCATTTACTACAATTCAGAATCGACATAAAATATCCCAGAATCATCATGAATCGAATAGTTCTGAATTGAATCACGAGATTCCCACCCCTACCAACTAACTCATCTGTCCAGTCCCAGGTTTAGCGCTTTTCTGTTGGGGCACCAAGCACAGTAGCGCCTGAAGGGTGGAACTTAGACACACTGCAGCCTGTTGATTGGTCTGATAGTGAATCAACTATGTGTCAGTACAGGGAAACGGCGCAGGCTGCAGCCTACTCTCAGACAAAGCTCGTCTTCTTCTGGTGATGGACAGAAACAACACAAAATGCTGCTTGTCCTCCACTGTTAGCCTTTGTTTTCAGTGCTGTGCTCTTCTTCTTGGGATTTATTGATGGCCTACACTGTGTCGTGCTGGTATGACGTCATGCTATTCACATAGCTGACGTGGCAATCACCATTAGGCCCACACACCCTGATTATGGTGAACTGTTCTAAACCACACCGTGGTAAACTGAACAGGTGGAAAACAACGCTGAAGTCTTTGTCACATTGTCCAAATGACAGAAGTTGTCATGTTTTTGCGTTCCAGGGTCCTAAAGGCAACAGTCCATGGACAGGAGTGTCTCAGTTCCTCCAAACGTCTCAGAAAATCATCCAGTTTGCCTCAGGGAACGAGCCTCAGCCAGGAGACACCATCATCTATGTGGCCGGAGCTTTTGACCTCTTCCGTATCTTTTGCACGTTTGACACGAGCAGACTTGAGTTATGACGAGCATTGCTGTCGTGGTTTGTGCCTTGACCTTAAATCCTTTGCAGATATTGGTCACGTTGACTTCTTAGAGATGGTGTACAAACAGGCAGAGAAGCCCTACGTCATTGTAGGTCTGCATTTTGACCAGGTACGTCCAATTAGACACACAATCCATCTCACTCTCACATGCAGGTACATACACACAATTTGAATTTGAGGTGTGGGAACCTGGGTTATTGTAGTAATTCTGTTTTGTCACTGTGTTCTTCACCTCTTTCAGGAAGTGAACCGCTACAAGGGGAAGAACTATCCGATCATGAACATTCACGAGAGAACCCTGAGTGTCCTGGCCTGCAGGGTGAGTGATAACAGCAGGACACATGTACAGTATTTCTGCTGTACACACTCACAGCACTGCATGCTGAACCTGGCTCTGTGCCCCTCATTCCAATGAGTCTGTGGCACCATCTGCATGATGTGTGTTTGTGTTTGACGTTCAAAAAAAACGTATGAACATGTTGCACAGACCTGAAACTTGTCTGTGAGGTATTTTGTAGTTACACTTTGATTAAACTATGACATTTAAACAACGTGTAAAGTGTATTAAAACGCCCTCTCTGTCTGCCTGTCCCTCTCTAGTATGTGTCAGAGGTGGTGATTGGTGCGCCGTATACAGTGGACAAAGATCTGCTGGATCACTTTAAGGTCAGTTGCTATTGCCTGGTTTTAGTCTGTTCATGTGGTGTTTTTATAGCGGTATTTATCTCTTCATTTAAACAATGATGTCTGGATGAAATGGTTTAAGCTACAATATCATTCATTCATTACACACAGTGAAGTGTAGAAAAAGAGATCACCCTCTGCCTCACAGACCAAACAAATGCAGTACTAAATACTGTGGCGCCCCCTTATGGACAATTGACAGTATCAGACCAATCATCAACTTTATGGCCCCATGAATTGAAAAAGACTGTCTCTTTAATATACATGTATTTAATGTATTTCTATTCTATTCTATCATCTTGTGATGATACTTTCTCAAATCTTCCGATATTGTGATTCCCAGTTTGAAAAGTGCAGTTAAACCAGATTATATTTACTATAATATTGTATGGTTTACATCATATACTGTATAAAATATAAGATAATGGATGGTTCTGATTCTTTACAGTGAATTCATCTGCACACATACAGGTATCTGGTCTTATTTTGAAGGACGGAACAAAGAATAATGATTGTGTGTAACTGCAGGTGGATCTGGTTTGTCATGGCAAGACGGAGGTGTTTCCAGACAAGGACGGTTCAAACCCTTACGCTGTGAGTTTCAACACCCATGACTGTGCTGTACCTATATTATTTTTCTATTTATATTAGATTTAAGATAAATGTTTTTATTGTCCCTTTTGTAATGTATTTCATCTCAAAATGTCAGTGTTATTGTTGTTGTAGAAGTTATGTTTTTGCTAGTGTTTGTGTTCCAGTTTAGCTTGTGGCTAATTGTTAGCATGTGAATGATCCATATCCATTATCTTTCGCTTATTTTACGTCATGTTTTTGTCTCTGTTGACTTGTGGCACTTTTCCATTCTGCTCGACACGGCGCGGTTATTATGCTTCTCCATTATCTAGTCGTACCTTGTATCTGGGTGTGTTAGCCCATCTTTTGAGAAATTCACTTAGTACAGTTAAAATAACCGTGAGTGTGTGTGCTTTTAGGAGCCTAAGAGGAGGGGCATATTCAGGACCATCGACAGTGGGAACAACCTCACCACTGATGATATCGTCCAGAGAATCATTGAAAACAGGTCAGATACTCACCCATTCTTCATCTAATTTACTTCACCGTCCCTTCAGGGTATTTTTACGACAGAAAAAACAGTTTGGCCAACAAAGGGCAGCACGAACCAGCACCACCTCTCTCAGTATTGATCATTCTCTTTGTTTTTTTTGTTTTTTTTTGTAGGCTGCAGTTTGAAGCCAGGAACCAGAAGAAGGAAGCCAAAGAGATGGCGGTGATCGAGGCCATGAAGAAGAGAGAGCAGCAGGAGCAGGGTGACGCTCAGGTCCAGGCTTCTCACTAGCAAAACCATCACAAACCTGGGTTTTAACGGAGTCTTTGCCTCATTAAATCCTTTTCTGTTTTTGTTCTTTTATAAAAATACGGACACAAGTGACCCAGACATGTGGTCCATGTTGTCCTAATTTAGTCCTGGCTACAGGTGAGACGAACACCTGAGAGCCTGGTGGTATCTAGTAGTCTTGTGGGTGCACAGTCCTGCTAAAATACTTAACATATACTTCAATATTTTAAGCTGCAAATTCCCTTTACACTTCCTCCTCCTCCTAAGAGAGCTTTATTTTTATCTTGTGTATTTATGTATGTTTGTATTCACACACATTTCACGCATCTGTGTTTGTGCTATTATAATTGTCTCATTATCTATTATTATTATTGACGTAATGTTAACACAACATTGTCTTTAACCATGTTTTAATTCATCGGTCTTAGAAATGGTTCATATCTATGTTTTTTAATCCAATCCCAAAATAATTTGGTTTTTTTTGTTGAATTATCTGTGAAGTAGTGTTCTAAATTTTAACTGTGGATTTTAGCGACCTGAATTTGCACCATATGTGTGTGTTAGTGTGAGTGAGAGAGCGAGAGTAGCAAGTATTTGCGCTGTAAATGTCAGTAGTGCCTCATTCCCAAAGCTATAACTGATGCCAGAGCTGTGAACTGTGTGAAAATACCTGAACTACTGCTTTGTTCCTTTAACTTTGGGTACAGTTGTACTTTCTTTGGTCTACATTCAGGAAATGTGCACACAGCAGAGTGTGTGTGAAGTAAAAACTTCCTCTGTTTTTCCTAAAGACAATCCAACGACTAAAAGATTTGGGAGAAACTGTTGAAATGATTGTGTTTGTTCTGTCCTGCTCGTTGTAAGGGCTTTTTAATGGTAACAAGAAAAATATGTTTCTAAATTTTATTCAGTGGATATTTTACTGCACTGTGTGGACTTCCCCTTTATTAAATAAAGTGTTCTTGACAAAGTGTCATCTGTGTGTGTGTGTGTGTGTGCTTTGTATTTCAGCTTGAAGCATAATGTGTGCAGCCTGGTGTCGAAGTCTTTGTTGGATCAGCACAAAGTCACGGTTCAGTGAGTCGGTGAAATGAGGCCACAGTCACTTAGGAACTGCTAAATCTGACTGCTCCTGTTCCATTCACGCTGATCCCAGATCAGAACAAAAAAAAAAGAAAACAAACAAACCGTCACCTCACTGTGAATACAAAAGAGCCTTTAATCCTCCAGCCTGGGGTCGTCCCACTGGAGCTTCTGCAGGAAGAACCCCGTCTGATTCTTCTCTCTCTTTGAGGAACATTAGGCTCCTCTGCACACGATGAAGCATAAAGATGTTACTCTACATGTGCACTATGTATATTCCTTGCTGTAATTTTCTATGTAGAAATATTTATTCACAGTCTCCTGTCGAGAAACAACTATATTGGAAAAGCTTTTGGGCGTGAGCCTTCATGTGTTTTTCTTCACCTCTTTCCTCTTTTATCCACCTGTAGATCCAAAACTGTGGAAGTTCCTGCACCTATTTCTATTAAATCCTCCAAAGGTCCATAATGAAATGTGGGGGAAGAACTTCTCCGTGCAGCTCCATCAGCTACAGTTGCAATAGTAGGTAATAATTTGAGAGCTTTGAAGCTTTTATTCACTTACATACTTTTGGGGTGTACAGTGCCAATAAAAAATCGCTAAATGTCACACACTGGACCTTTAAATATGTATAAGTTCCAGTTTCTTTGCTCCACTTTGACAGTAAAGTGAATTTATTTGGTTTGTGAACTCTATAAAAACTTGTCTGTTTGAAGAAATTGTCATTTTGAGGTTTGGGAAACACCAAAGGACTGTTGTCGTCATTTTATGTCTGTTTATAGGGGCTTTGAAAGTAGTAAATAGAATAGAAAGCCTCCTTCAGAAATACAATATCCTAACTTGTTTGTTCCATCTATAAGATTCTACATCGGGGCTAGATTACAAACTCAGCTGGGCCACATTTTCAAACCGAATTTAAAATTAAAAACCAGCGCAAATGCACGAAAGGCCTATAAATTGATAGATCGAGCTAGTAGTAGTTGTGTTTTTCACTTTGAAATAAGACATTTTTGCTCATTCTGTCCTCTGTACACCTCAAAGTGCATAAAAACAAAAAAGAATGTGCACTGTAGTAGCTGTAATCAAGGTTATCCCGCTATATATAAAAAAAAATTTTTAACCTATAAAATCAAAAAGGCGCACAATATGACCCATGTATGGTCAGTGCTACTGTAGGAATTTATGCAGGAACCTCTAACTCTTCTACGTCACAGTAAACATGCTCATTGGCCTTTGACACTGTTTAAGTTGTTGATGTATCCATTTAATTTTGTTTTTTGTTTATTTATTTCATTCATTCATTCATTCATTCATTCATTCATTCATTCGTTTTTGTCTGATGTGTTTATCAGTATGAATTATTGACCCTTTTTAAAAAATTAATTAATCAATTAATTGATTAATTATTTTTTTATATAATAAATTAATACATTAATTAATTATTTAAATGATACATTTATTCATTTATATAAATAAACAATTAAGTTATTTATTTGTATACATAATTAATTATTTATTTAAATAATCAATTTCTTAATTTATTTATTTATATAAAGAAATAATTAATTAAGTTATTTATTTGTATATACAATTATTTATTTATTTATTTATTTATATATAATTAAAAATAAATGATTATAAATGTAATATTAAATCATTTATAATAAAAAAATATTATTATAAATAAATAAATACCCACCGTAAAAAAAAAATGGAGAATGAATGAATTGTTTGAGGCCTGAGCAGACAGGATACAAACGTGCATTTGCACGGTCAGCACTTTCGTCCCCCCGGCGCGTCACTTCCCAGGGAAGTCTGAAAGTTTTCCATCTGTGCGCCAAAGGCAGCAGGAGCAGCAGCAGAGACCGCACAGGAGGAGGAGGAAGAGGAGGAAGAGGAGGAGGACGAGGAGGAGGAGGAGAGCACCAGGATTATGTCTTCGGGGTGTTTGCCAAGGCGGCAGAGCAGAGTTTGAACCGCGGTCGCCGAGGGGGGAAAAAAAAAGAGTTACCACGCGTAAAATCAACAGCTGCCTCTGACAGTGAAGGAGAAGAAGACGTGGAGCGATGCGTAAAATCACTTTCCGCCGCCACTGGATGTTTGTGTGATGGCCTGAACTTTTGAAAAGTTTTAGTCTCTGCAGAGCAAACTGTGATATTCACAGGGAAACACTGAGGAGGAGCAGGAGGAGGAGCAGGAGGAGCAGTATGCAGCGAGCACAGAGACTCTGTCGGTGAGCCAGTTGTGCTGTGGACTCCCCCTGCCTTTGTTTCCCGCTCCGTGGCCGTGGCCGCCGGGGGAGGAGATGAGAGCTCAGGATGGGACTGTGCCTCGGTACCGAAGTCACGGAGGAGGAGAAGAAGGCGAGGACACTCAGTGTCAAGATAGACAAAGACCTGTACGAGTCCGCCAAGCGCGACATGAACGTGGTTAAAATACTCTTGCTAGGTGAGAGCGAGCGTCCACATCACGTAAACACACCTGAGAGGAGTTCATCCTCATTCTCTCAATGTACAGGGGCGTTGCAAGGAAGTTTGGCGGCCCCAGGTGAAAGGGGGGAGGGGGGGGGGTGTCCAATTAAAGATATAATATGCAGAGGTGGAAGGTAACAAAATACATTTACTCAAGTTACTGTATTGAATACTTTTTTTGTGTATTTTGTATGTTTTAAGTATAATTTAAAATCAGGATTTTGTATTTTACTTGAGTAAAGTCCCCACTTACAGGGGGAACCAGACGAATGATGATGTGATTAGCACCAGCACTGGCGCGTGAACATAGAGGGCGCCAAAAGTGACGTAATATCCTGTATCGCGCCAGGCGCGTGAGCTCCAACATAGTTTTCTGACCCCTAGTCATATTTCTACCACCCTCACACCCCACGCAAAGTAAATAAGTAACTTTTACTTAAAGTACATTTCAAATTAACTACTTTTTACTTCTACTTGAGTAATATTTCATCAAAGTATTGGTACTTTTACTTGAGTAAAATATTTTAGTACTTTTTCCGCCTCTGATAATATGCTGGGCACGTTAACGGCGCTAATGTTAACATTGCTAACACATGGCGCATTTCCATGGCGACAGACACGCGCGATGTTTACGTGACACCCGATTTGTTAAAATGAGTCCTTTTCGTTTAATAAACAGACCGCTCCAGTTCGACTGTAGGCGTGCTAACGGCGCTAAAGGAGCTAATGGAGGGAACTGGTAAACGGTGCCTGGACTCTGCTGTTACTTTAGAGACTCATTTTAACTCAATCGGGAGTCACGTCAACATTGAACCCAAGTGTGGTGGACGATTAGGTGTGAACACTACTTCAAACACGTGTGAATGTGCAGCGACTTCCTGTTTTACGAAGGCCGTTTCCAGGGTTACGGTGAGGAAGTGGTCGCTCTAACAACCATAGCAAACTAGGTTCCAGGTATGGTCAGGTAGCGACGAGAACCAAAGGAGACGAGACGGTGCGTTCGAATGATCTCCATCTGCGCGAGATCTGTTTTGACTGGAAAAACACCTCGTAGCAGAAATAATACTCTGTGCATTGGAGCTTGATTTTCAGGTGAACCCTGATGTTATTTCCATTGTGTGCACAGGTTCGACGTAGCTTTTACGTCAGCCACGTGAACAAAGGAGAAGTAAACACAACACAGTAAACAAAGGGCAACAATGGAGAACCTCCGGCATTGCTTGTTCTCTTCCGCTTTCTTGGCATTTATCTCTGTCATAATGAAACATTTAAAAATGGCACGTTCTGCATTTTTTATTCATCTATTCATGTTGCTCCACCCATAGGGTGCTGGACCCCTGTGCCGGGTTTACAATCAGCAGAATTTTGGTGTATAAATTTTGACGATTGAAACGCAAATAATTGCCAAAAAATGGCATATTGTACAGTGGTGGAAATGCCTTTGTTTTCCCTTAAAAGCCACAGGAAGTGATAAAAACGCTACGATTCACCCCACAAAGACCTGTTAAATGTGTTTTAACGTGTTTTTTTTGCATCAGATTTAACCACAGTTTAATTGTTTGCATCGTCCTGCAGGTGCGGCGGAGAGCGGCAAAAGCACGCTGGTCAAACAGATGAAGATCATCCACAGTAATGGATTCACTAAACAAGAGCTAACTAGCTTCAAGGTTAGCCACACACACACACACACACACACACACACACACACACACACACACACACACACACACACTCCTTCACCTTTTGTTTTCTATGAGATAAGGGTTTTTCCATACAGTGGTTTTTTTTGGTTTCACAATCACATTTCACTCTTATCTAATGGAGGGACGAGTGGAAAAACAAACTCAGGCTTTAAATAGAACTATAGAAGACTTAAGTGTTTAGATTGGTGTTGTTGTCATTTCCGTTAAGAACAGGATTCTAATAGAAGACGTACAGGGTTGAAGTTGTGCTGTAGGCCCAGTGCATTATTATTATTATTATTATTAGGGCCCGAGCATGAATGTTTGAATGTGCAAACCTATTGTTCCTGTTGAGATTGTTATTTTTCTCCGACTTTGCGCTAATTTTTGAGGGGGTTAACTTGCATGAAAACTCTTGAAATAGGGTACAAACTCGTTCGTAGCCCCAGGGCTCTATAGCGCCCCCAGAAGTCAGGTCATGGTCAGAAAAAAAGGCATCGGATTGGGACAACATTTGGTGAAAAAATTGCGTTAAATGCTAAATTGCGTTAAATGCAAAATTTTGGGTTTTCTATCCATCGTGTCCAAGTCGCACATCGTTGTCCTAATTTTAACCAAACTTGGTACACTTGTTGCTCTCTTGATTCCGGACAAATTTCCAATGTACTTCCATTAGCTCCGCCCACCCAAAAGTCAGCCATTTTGGGAAAACAAAAATGGCTAGTCTATGCATTTGAACAAAATCGTCGTAGCATGTTTGAGCTAGCCGAGTCAAACTCGGTCCGTATGTTCTAGGCAAGGGTTTGGGGTTAGGGTTAGTAGGGTTAAAGGTGCCATATGTAAGAATGTAGCAAAAAACGGTTACTACATTGAAATTCAAAATACCGTTAGAATGGCAGGAAAACCCACTTTTTGCAAGCTTTAACGTAAACAGAACTACATCAAATTTCTGTTTTGCGTAGGGCTAGGGCTCTATCGTGACTGTGAGTCCTACGAGCGGTCCTAGCTATTATTTATTGTTGTTGTGCGTGAGTTAAAAGATAGCGATGATGAACAACAGAGGAAATGAAAAAATAGAGGCGATGCATAGTTCCTGTGGGGGGGGGGGGCTGAGGTTTCTCATGATACGCGGGGTCAAATCTAAGTTGGTATGCAGTGGTTTGGCTCGCATCTGCTCTTCCTTATGTGTGTTTTTTTTGTGTGTGTGTGTGTGTGTGTGCTGTGAGCGACCCAAAGCCAAATTCCTCTGTTGTGCTAGATGTTGGGGTGGAGCGAATGGGAACAGTTCACTTCACACACACACACACAGGTTTGCACAGCTATTCCTGCTAGGACACTGCATTGACAGCTGAAAACCAGAGTGTTATATCGAACCTTAACCATAACCAGTTAATGTCTAACCCTAATTGGAACCGAACCACAAGCCCTAAACTTAACCGATTACTTAGGAATGAGGTTCTGCCAGGTTTTTGGTCTCCACGAGGACGACTGGACCTGACAAGGTCAGTGTTCAGGTCAGAAAAGATCCTTCCTCCTCCTCCAGTCTATTCAGACATAAACACAATGAGTATGTGATGACAGAACGTGTCCTTCTCTGTCTCCATAATGTTAGCACAGCTGAAAACACTTTTGCTGGTTCTTGACCCCAAACTTTTTTAACAGTATTGGACACGTGTTAGACACAGTCAAATGTCTCTTCTGCACTGACGCACTGATACGACACACGATGAAGGTCTCAGTTGTTTGCACGGGCAGCTGCGATGTTTGAACGCATTCCTGGACGTTAAAAAAGCCGCCTCGGCTCCTCCTCCTCTTCTCCCTGTGCTGCCTCTCACGTCCGTGACAACCAGCCAACACAAGCATCGTAACTTTCTCGCCGGACTGTTGAGTGGTGACAGAAATATCGCTATTATGCAGGTCGATTTATGCACGGGAATGTGGATTGAGAAGGACCAATGATTGATTTAAGCAAAGTAGGGAGTTGCAATTTTTTGATTTATTTGGGTGTAATAGGTTAAGTATTAGGTTAAAAACAAAGCATTTTTTATTTCAAAATGATAATACATATACATTATATATGTGTATATATATGTGTGCATATGTGTATATATATGTGCATATGTGCATATATATATATGTGCATATGTATATATATGTGTGTATATATGTGTATACTTATGTATATATGTGTATATATGTATATGTGTGTATGTGTTTGTGTATATATACATCTATATATGTGTATACATATATGTGCATATATACATATATTTGTATATATACATATTTGTGTATATATACATATATATGTGTAAATATACATATATATGTGTGTATACATAAATGTGTATATATGCATATATATGTGTGTGCATATATGTGTGTATACATACGTGTGTATACATATATGTGTATATATATATATATATATATATATGTGTGTATATATATGTATATATATATATATTTATATGTGTGTGTATATATAAATACATATATATATATATATATATATATATATATATATGTATATATATATATATATATATATATATATATATATATATATATATATATGTATATATATATATATATATATATATATATATGCCGTAGGTCGTTAAAAAGCTGCACTGTGATGCAGAGCAGAGTAAAAAGGGAGCATAAAGGCAAGGGAAAATGTAGTGTGGCTGTTGGGAGAGAACCTGGTCATTTCTGGCTTTATGCACAGTTGATTTTTAAAACCCGCCCTTTTTATATACAGTCGTACTCAAGCAGCTCAGAACACAAAGATTACGCACGCGCTAACGCACGCGCACGATTCCCGGAGTCGCATCTCTATTGTTGGCGGTTGGGTTTGCCCCCGTTCTCAGGTGACGCCCTTATTTTCAAGGGGAAAATTGACACCCACAAGCCTGCCCTTCCCCGCATGACTGTCCCAGCCTCCCACGGCAAATAGACACACCCTCCTCTGCGCACGCACACACACACACACACACACACACACACACACACACACACACACACACACACACACACACACACACACACACACACACACACACACACACACAAGACAAGTCAAAGTGTGTATCTTTTCCCACGTGTTTGTGTTTATTTTTGATGCCTCACCTATTAAGTTTACACTCACCTGTTCAACAGCCTATTAATAGCAGCATATGATACCTCATTATATACTGATGCTCATTAATGTGGCTCGTATATGAGATCATGCAAATATATTAAACATCTAATAAGCCAATCACAGGGCTGCAATTCATTAAACATGTAGAAAATGGTAGATATGACCCGCTAAAGCTGATTTAGATGACTTTGAATGAGATATAGTTAGATTTATCACTTTTGTTGGTGCCACACAGGCTGGATTTTTTTTTTTTTTGAAATCTTAGGTCTGCCTTGAACTGGACAGGTAATCCTTGCTCCATTCTCTCAAATGTCCCCGAAGGCAGAGACAGAGTGGAAAAACCCCATCTCCTTACTCTGTCTGGCTCTTTGTGTCTCTGGTCTGTTAGACAACGTTACATTAGGACCACGATAGGATCGGCTTGACAGGAATACGGGCAGGAAAAGAAGAAGATGGCTTCTCTTTCGTTTCATCCTGCCTTTATTTACACCCCCAGGTCATGGCTGCTTGGTTGAGAATTTTCCCGTAATGTGATTTCATTACACACAACACTTAGTCAACAAAAGTGTGCACATTGTTGTGGCAATGGTTGACATTTATTAAGTGAATAATTACAAATGTTTCAGCCTGGGATCTCTCTTTGATTCAGGTGTTTGCAGATAAAAATATAAAATCCAAAAATCCTTTATGCTGTGTATCGCATGCTTCGCTATGCACTGACTGTAGAATGTGAAAATCAGCTAGCTAAGTCATGTTTGGGAGAACAGCCTTTGTTACTCGTGCTGGACATGTTAGCGCGCTAACAGAGGTTAGCGGCGTCAAGATTAACGTACATTAACGCACGATGCATTTACATGACGACTGACGGGGAAAAAGACTCGAGTGACGCCGTGTTTACGTGCCACAGCACCGCAGTCCAGGCACCGTTTTACCAGTTAGCTCCTTTAGCGCCGTTAGCTCCTTTAGCGTCGCTAGCACGCCTACAGTCGAACCGGAGCAGTCTGTTTATTAAACGAAAAAGACCAGCGTACCTGTGTACTGCGTATGTGTGCCTCTGCTTTTAAAGTTTAGCGGTACTTTAGAGACTTATTTTAACAAATCGGGAGTCACGTAAACATGACGTCGCACTCGTCTTTTTCCGGTTAGTCGTCATGGAAACGTGGCATGCATTAATGTGCCCAGCACTATTTGCTACAGTTTTATTTATGTTGTTGAAATGACTAATATCGGTGTCGGTAGATACTCAGGTTTGTGATATCGGTATCTGACACAAAACAGTATCGATCGGTATCGATTATCGATTACTGAATGAATCGTCAACTATTTTGATAATTGATGAATTATTCCATTAATTGATTGATTATTACTTGATGTTTGAAGCTTTTTTCATTATTAAAACCAGATTTCTGATTGTTTTAACTTCTCAAATGTGAATATTTTCTTCGTTTCTTTGCTCATTGCTCAAAGAAATCATTAAAAATTAATCATTTTGCTTTGTGGACAAAACAAGACATTGACAAGACAAAGCACTGATCAACATTTTTTAACATTTTATGATATTTTATGGACCAAATGATTAATCGATGAATCGAGAAAATAATCGGCAGATTAATCGATTGCGAAAATAATCGTTAATTGCAGCTCTAGTATCGTAAAAACATGTAAGAACAGCCGAGGCTATACTTTCAGGAATTGACAACCACAACTGTGCACACTTGGTTATACATTGCCACCACATCAGCCTGTGGTTAATGATTAAATGCCACTTCCAGTTCGGCTACATTCTTTGTCGTTGTAGCATTTGCGAGAAAAGAAAACAGAGCAACAACAGAACAATAGTTCTGAGCACCTGGATGGATTTAGAGATTAGACTGTTGTAATGAGAGTTGAAACGACTCTGCTGACGCACGGAGCGCCATAAAGTTCCCACAGTGCTTTAAATTGCGGTGGTGGTGGTGATGGTGGTGATGGTGTGAGAGTTAGGAGGAGACAAAGGTTAGAGTGTGGTGAGAGGTTTCTGTCTGTTGGACTTCCTTTTACACTGGTGACAACACACACACACACACACACGTGTTTGTATAGCATTCATAGTGAGGACATTCATTGACATAATGCATTCCCTATCCCTGTACCGTACCATCACAACTAAGTGCCCAACCCAAACCTAATTGTCCTCACTTCCTTAGGTGAATAAGTGTTTTTGGTCCTCACAAAGATACCCATACAAGAACACACACAGACAGTACTTTCTACCTGGGAGAAAAAGGGTGTTATCTAGTACTTATCCTGAGAGTTGATGTACGCGGATTCACATTACAACACAACATCACTCCTAAAGCAACAAGGTGTGTGTGTGTGTGTGTGTGTTTGTGTGTGTGTGTGTGTGTGTGTGTGTGTGTGTGTGTGTGTGTGTGTGTGTGTGTGTGTGTGTGTGTGTGTGTGCGTGTGTGTGTGCGTGTGCGTGTGTTACCTTTTCAGGACCTTTTTCGGCATAAACACTGATCTTGTCAGGACAAGTAGTCCTCATGGAGACCAAAACCTGATCTTAATGAGGCAGAACCTCATTTCTGAGGAAGTTTAGGGTTAAGAAAAAATAAATAAATAGTCGTTTACCACATTAACAATGTATAGAGTGTATTTATATGATTGTATGTATAATTTAATGTTGTATTCGATGAAAAAAAGTGTTTTTCCTTAAAAAATAAGGACATTTCTTAGTGAACCCAAACTTTAGAACGGTTGTGTACAAACAAACAAACACACACCAGTTTGTGCAGCTAGCTAGCTAGCTAGCCTTACATTCATTTGTACCTGCCTAAAGAAAATGCTATCACTAACCTTAACCATAACCACTTAACGCCCAAACTAGCAGACTAAAAGACTACTGGTGCTGACAAGGTCAGTGTTTATGATTAATTTAAGGTTATATTTATTGAGAAAAAGTGCTTTTCTTTCAAGAATAAGGACATTTCTAAGTGACCCCAAGCTTTTAAACGGTAGTGTACAAACAAACACACACCGGTTTGTGCAGCTAACTAGCTAGCCTTACAATCATTTGTACAGTCTAAAGAAAATGCTATCCCTAACCTTAACCATAACCACTTAACGCCTAAACTAGCGGACTAAAGGACTACTGGTGAATGGTAGTGTAGGTACTGACTGGTTATGGTTGAGGTTAGGGATAATACTTTGTATAGTCTTTTATAGAACTAAGTATAGCTAGCTAAGAATAGCTGTGTAAACCTCTGTGTGGTAGGACCTTCTTCTGATTCTCATTTTCAGGTCCAGAATTCCTCTAAAACCCATTCCTATTAAGGTAGGCAACCTCATTTCTGAGGTATAGTTTAAAATGCAGGATTAAAAAGTGAACTGAAAGTTAGGATTAGGCATTAACCGACTGGAAGTCAGTGCAGTGTCTTAACAACAAGGGCTGTGCAAACACGTGTGTATAATGGTGGGTAATTTAGCTTCAAAAGTTCTTCATAGAGAACAAGCAAAGAGGAAGACTGGCCTGTGTTCCACTCATATAAAGTGTCTGATGTTGTCCGAACATGACCAACAGCGTCCCTCCCTCTCTGGGTTCTACATTGAGTCAGAAAGGGAGGGAATGGGAAACGGTTGATAAGGAGGACAAAGGTGGAACAATAATGAAGTCACTGACAGACCAGGGTACAAACGTGACACATCTGTGACATCATCAGTGGCTTTTGAAGGGGGAAAAAATACAAGGATTATATAAAAAAATCTAACAATATCTGCATGTAATATTGTGCATGTTGCAGCTGCTTCTGAAGCTCTGACGTTGCCGAGTTTGCAGCACAAACCCGAGGGAGCGTTTTGGGATCAGAGCAGACGCAGAGAAAAGAATCCATGTTTTTATAACGAGTAGGTTGGACAACGAGGTTTTGCCCTTTTATTTCTGGCTTGGCAGAAACATTAACTTGCAAACAGCGGCTTGTTGTTGACACATTTGCTTCTGTTTCTTTTAGGACCTTTTTGTAATTCACACATAAAGCTCTTAATGATTTCATATATTTTAATACTGCGTCACCCAGCAGCAAGCTTCAGGTCTGCTGATGTGGCCTTTTAACTGTTTAACTGTTAAATTAGATGTAAAATAATTTTTAACTCATTTAATTTCCATGGCTGCAATGATTAATCAGTTACTAGATTAATTGCCAACTACTTTTTGATAATCAATTCATCGATTTGAGCGGTTGTCTTTAGAGCTGAAACAGTTATTCCATTAATTGATTGATTATTAATTGATTGTTTGAAGCTTTTTTCATGATTAAAACAAGATTTCAGATCGATTTAGCTTCTTAAATGTGAATATTTTCTTTCGTTTCTTTGCTGCACATAACAAAGAAATCATTTTGGTTTGTGGACAAAACAAGACATTCGAGAACATCATCATTTCCAGATTTGACAAACACTTTTTAACATTTTATGGACCAAATGATTAATCGAGAATATAATCAACTATTATTATCGGTAGTTGCAGCTCTAGTTGTCTTCAATAGTTTAAACATCAATAATGTTTTTTTTTTTTGTTATATGGAGCAAAGAAAAAAAGAAAATATTCACATTTTAGAAGCTAAAACAATCAGAAATCTTGTTTTAATCATGAAAAAAGCTTCAAACCGATTAATCAATTATCAAAATAGTTGACGATTAATTTAATAATCGATTCATTGTTTCAGCTCTAGAATGTTTTAAACCTATCACGTGCCTTCTGTGACACATCATCAGGACTGTGCAGATACTGCGTCACTGCGCCTGTTTTATGTGTTGACTCCCTAACACTAAAAAAGAATTGTCTTGGTCATAAACAGTCAGTGAGTATTTTCAGCGAGTGCAGGATTTGCTGTCTCGGGACACATTTCCCTGACATAAAGTCATCACTGACTTTCCGCAGCAGTGTTTATGAGCATAAAACATTAAAACTATGGCACAAAGATCCCCGGATTTACTGTTCTTGGTGGTAATAAGCGCTAGTCATTGTCGTGCAACAAATCCACAGCGATATGGAAATTGTGCAACCGGGGTGATGACAGTGATGGTTAAGCAGGGGGGGAGACGAGCACACAAAGCAGCTTATTTCTGACACAAATCAATGCGGCCCTGTTGGCAGGCGTTTCCCCCTGAAAGAGAACTTGATTTGTCCCTGACGCCGTCCGGAGACCGACTCTGAAGGCCTGTCATCTCGCACACTTATCTCACTTTGCACATTTTCACAGCGAGGGCAACAGCGCGTCTTTCAATCTGGACACTAAAACACACAGGAGAGGACAGACTGTGATGGAATCATGATGGAATGTGGAGCTTATCTTTAGCTGGCAGCAGAGTGGCAGAGAACACACACACACACACACACACACACACACACACACACACACACACACACACACACACACACACACACACACACACACACACACACACGCGTCACATCTTACCAACTCTCTATCAGAGTCACTCAGTCTCCAGGTTGTAGAGTTATGGGTTTAATTACTGTGATAAATGCTGTACTTTTACACTCATTTAACGCTCGTCCCTGGGGTTTAATTCACGCAAACATACGTACTTTTGAGTGTATATAAATGCGTAATGGGTGCATATTTTACTCACAGCTTGTTTTTCTGCTTTCTTAGAGTGCATCGTTCAATTCATGTCTCAATGGCTTTTGTGTGACTATTATTTTGAATGAGTATCCTGTATATTCTTATGGGTAATCAATAGATTCAATAGGTTTCGAACGCTATGAGTACAAGTGGTTATTTGAGTTACTACGATCATTAATCTAATGTCTTGTTTTGTCCACAAACCAAAATGATTCACTTCTTATGATTTCTTTGCTATATGGAGCAAAGAAACAAAGAAAATATTCACATTAAAGAAGCTAAAACAATCAGAAATCTTGTTAAAATCATGAACAAAGCTTATAATCGATTAGTTGTTTCAGCTCAAGTTCAAACAAATGAAAACTTTTCTTGATTGAAAATACTCTCTTGTTTGTCTGGTCACAAGCATGTCCTTCACTGGGAAGGACAACAAATGATGGACTTGACCTCTGACCTTTGTCCCTTGGCAGCCTGCAGTGCTGGATAACCTCCTGACCTCCATGAAGTTTGTCCTCCATGGCATGGGTGTCCTCAGGATCAACCTGGCTAACAGCAGGAACAAGGTAGTCCCTCTGCATTTTGTTGCCATCACTCGTCTCTTCCTCTGTTTATTTAAGGGTGTTTTTTTATGCTGCAATGCACCCAGATCCCCACAAGAGGGCGACATGTGAGCACAGCAGGTGCAGCTGCTTCTTTGCACACAAACACACTAACAGCAACAGATCACTTGAATGAGTGTGAGCAGAAAGTTAAACCTTAAACGTGGGCGGTTCGATGATGATGTTCCCTTTGATTAGAACTTTATTGTTTAAGTTATTGGAGCTCATTCACCGGGCACATCCTGCTGGGAGATGACGACCAAAGTGTTTCCTGTAGTCAGTGTCAGGAGCGTATGCATAGCCACTCATTTGTGCATCGATACTGATTACCGAGCGTGGAGAGCCGAGACGGACTCATAAACTCACATCCCTTTTTCCATCTGACCCCCTCCTCTCTTTTCCCTCGCAGGTCCACGCCCATTCTGTCCTGTCGTGTGGGCGGTGCTTTGATGAAGAACAGGTGCTGTTCCCCTTCCTGAGCCACGCCCTGTCCTGTCTGTGGACCGACCAGGGGGTGAGGGCCGCGGCGGCTCGCGGCTACGAGTACGAGCTGAACGACTCGGCGCTGTAGTGAGTATTCTGAGGAGACGGCGGGGGGCCTAATTAGCCCCCCGACTCGCATGCCGATGCTCGGCCATGTGCTTGCTGTCGCTGGGAATCAGCCTGGAGAGCGGAGAAGACAGAGGGAGGGAGGCATTGTAATTTCACGTCCCTGCAAGGCCATGGATAACATGCAGTAGTAGTCCAAAAATCTGACATGCTGGTGTTCAGATACACATATACACAGAGGCTAGAAGAATGTGCAATATACACTACTATTCAAAAGTTTGGGGTCACCAATACAATTTTTTCCATCAAAGGTCACACTTTTATTCATCAAAAGAGTTGCAAAATGAATAGAAAAAACTGTTTTTAGCTGTGCTAACATCATTGCACAAGGGTTTTCAAGGGTTTTCTAATCATCCAATAGTCTTCTAACGCAATTAGCAAACACAATGTACCATTAGAAGACTGGAAATGTGCCTCTTTACACCTATGTACATATTCCATTAAAAACCAGACGTTTGCAGCTAGAATAGTCGTTTACCACATTAACAATGTATAGAGTGTATTTCTGATTCCTTTAATGTTATATTCATTGAAAAAAGAAAGGGCGTTTCCTTCAAAAATAAGGACATTTTTAAGTGACCCCAAACTTTTGAACTGTACAAAGGCTATAAGGATGTGCTTATATCCTTTTTTTCAGCACAACCTATAGGCAATCTGATTTTCCCCCATTTTCACCAACTATGTAAACACACCTGAGCAAAAAGTACTCACATTTAAAAATTGGATTGAATTTATGAAATTTGGAATATTTCACATTTATTATGTACAAAAATATAGAAGAATTGTCTATTTTGTGAAAAAAAAAAAAAGCTAAATAAAATGAATCATAATTTGGACTCAACAACACATAAGAATCCTGAAGATGTGACCTATAAACACAGACCCCCCACTCCATATAAGGACTTGTGTATCATTCCCACTGCGATCTACCGAGGATGCACCTGTGGCACAGATCTGTGCCATGTGAGCACTAAAGGGTTAAAGAAAGTGAAGCAGTGAGGCTGACGATGGAAAACTCGAGAGTGTGGAGAGGATGTCGCATGTGTGCGACACAGACGTAAGACAAAGCTGGGACTCAACAGGAGGCCGTCTGTTCTCATCCTCTGCCCCAGCGACAGGCTTCCACTGTGGGCTTATCTACATCGACAGGACACCTGGTTCCCACTGAGAACTACCGTACATCACCATCACCTTCTGCTCACACACACACATACACTTGTTCTTTTTTTTTTTTTTTAGGCCCCTCGCTGACATGGAGCATTGACTCGACTCTCACCATAACCTTAAGGAACATTCTGGTCTCCCAGTATCTTTTAGAATTCACTTTTTTGCAGATTTCATCAAAAGATCTACAAATCTACAAAAGAAAAACCAATGAAGTTTGCCCTAATTGATATTTTAGCCTGAAAAAAATTAATCCAACAATGAGGTGTAATCTGAAATAATTTGCTCGTAGTGTTGAATTCAAATAGATTATGGATTATTTTCCATATCCAAAGCTGCCGTCATTCCGTCACAAAACTGAAAATGCGTCTTACAAAGACCGAAGGACACGTAAACACACACAGTGTTCGACAGGCAGAGTGTGTGTGTTAATGTAGAGGAAACTGATTCAGTATGACCCACTGAGAAGGTCACGAGCGTGTGTATGTGTGTTGTGATATTTCGTCAACTAAAAATATGCGTCACGTCCTATGTCTACGTCAAACGCGATATTTTAAAAAAACGCCCAAAAATTGGCAGACGCAGACCTGTGTTTATTCTGAGAATAAACTCTTTATTCTCAGAATTTCTGACTTTAAACTTAGAATTCTGACTTTATTCTCAGAATTCTGACTTTATTTCCCAGAATTCTGACTTTAAACTCAGAACTATGGGTGCCCAGAATTCCAGCGTTTAAACTCAGACTTAAAAGTCAGAATTTTGAGAATAAAGTCTGAATTTTGAGTTTTAAAGTCAGAATTCTGAGTTTAAAGTCATAACTGTTTCCCGTGTGACCCTAATCCTCTTCCGTAAATTTGGATCCACGTACGTATGGTAGCAGGTTTTCTCAAGCACAAGCACAATGTTGTATTTATTTCAAAGTGGGCCACTTCTTTTTAATCACAATTTAATTTAATTAAAAAAAAAAAAAAATTCATGTATTTTATCTTCTTTTTCCGTAGTTCTTGAATTTCACAAATGCAACAAACTTTAGTGCTTATATTCATATATAAAACTTTGGTAACACTTAAGATTATGCAACACATATTCACCATTAACCAGGTGCTTTCTAACAGGCATATAAGTAGCGTACTAGCTCTTTATTAGTAAATATTAAGCATGTATTAACACCTGTAGGAAAACTCTTAATTCATGTCGTAATAGAGGTAGAATAAGGTGTTAATACGTGCTTAATGATTACTAATAAAGGGCTAGTATGCTGTTAGTAAGCACCTAGTTAATAGTGAATATGTGTTCCCTAATCTAAAGTGTTACCAAAACTTTATACAACATGTTATCTTCATGTTATGGGTCACAAAAGTAGCTCCTCTGATACTAGAGGTGGCAGAGGTTAGGTTAGGTTAAGGATCAGTGTTTGGCATTAGCGTTAGCTGTTTGATGGTTACACGAATATTAAGGAATGCATTATATGTGTTATGAGTGTTCTCACTGAGAATGCTGTGCAAGAATGTGTGTGTGTTTGCGCGTGCACACGTGATAAAGTTGATTACACTCACTGTGTTAATAGATAATCTGCATGAAAGCTTAGCCTAAGTGTGTTATTATGGTAAATCACAGTGTGAATATTCATAGAGATGATCTGTTGCGCCCCCTGGGGCTCCTGTCTTATCACTGCACACCCTACCTGCCACCTGGCATGAGCCAGCCGGGAGCTCCGGGGCCCATGTGAGCAAACACACACATACATCCACAACTGATATCACCCGACTTTATTCTCTGGTGACGGCAAAGTTTGTCTGCGGGTAATTAAACTTTGCCCGTTGTGTCTCCTCCTCTCTCTTTCATCTACTCTTTATCTCCCACACTCCTTCCTCTTGTCTGTGTCTCGCAGTTTCTTTGAGAACATGAGCCGCATCGTGTCTGCAGACTACGTGCCCACGGAGACCGACGTTCTGCGCGTGCGACTGAGGACCACAGGGGTGATAGAGACACAGTTCAAGGTCAAGCACCTCATTTTCAGGTAGACGCCTTCTTATTTTTGCATTTGTGTTAAAGATGCAGTGTGTGACATTGAGGGGAGGGTTTAATGGAAATCAGATCTTTAATATGGTACACATATACATGACCATGTCCTTGCACTTTTTTTCAATGAATATAACATTAAATGGATCAGAAATACACTCTATACATTGTTAGGCCCTGTCCCAATACCTCCCCTAACCCTACATTTTTCCCCTAACCCTACGTTTTGCGCGTTCACGTGTAGGGAGGAGCAAGGGGAAATGTGATTTTCCCTTTATAATCAACCCTCAAAATGTAGTGAGCTCTGGTGAGGGCTTAAAAAGAAGTGGAAGATGAAATTACTGCTGATATTTTTCAACAAAGATGGCGGCCACATCTGCAGCGGAACCAGAAAGGGAAAAAGTACATAGTTTCCATTTTTGGCCCGTTTTTTTAGACATTAATAAAACATCAAAAAATTGTTATTTAAATGTATTTCATACTGTTCAAATGTCTGGTGTTCTAAGATTTTAAGATGCTGTAAATTGTAAATAACTGCCAGATATTGAAAGTTATTCTGGAAAAATGGAAAAAACACTTACACACAGGTCTTTTTCTGGACCTTTTAAGGTTAAAAAATAAGTCCAGACATGTTGAGGCTTAGATGTTTAAGGTTTAAATGTACTTTAGAAAAGGTTCTTCCTTTAGAGAAGCCCCCCCATCTTGCACCACAGAGGCTTACTATACTTTCTGGGATGCAGAGGCCTCCGTAGTTCCCTGACGTGCTTGGAAAAGGGAGGGATGAGTGTTGAAATCTGCATTTTCGCACAGTGAGAGCGAACGCAATCGATGTTCGTCTCAGAGCTGGTGACTCGATTTCCACTCTCACTACGACCGACTTCACTCCCTACGCCGCGACGCTTCTTATCTCCATCTACAGCCTGTGCGATCAAGCCCCGAGATGTGAGATTAGAGTTTGATTCGGCATGTCGATATGGCACATGACAGCTCGCGTCATTGGCTCGGTCTTATCAGAGGAGAAGCAGAGGACAGGTATCTGAGTTCAGGAGGCTGATGTCAGGTTAGCCATATTCATCTCTGACCAATCAGCCGGTGTCGAGTAATAAGTCACACTTAACCCCTGTTCTATCATAAAGAAAGTAAATCACTTCATCACCAACGACCATAAGACACTTTCTTTACCTCCCTGAAGTTCGGTTTTACCTGCAGCATCTTAAATGGATTGATTTGCTGTCAGATGATGGGTTGATTAGATATTTGTGTTAAAGGGCAGGTGAAGCTGTGTAAATAAAGTCCTGTAGATTCTTACTTTATTCTCAAAATTCTGACTTTAAACACAGAATTCAGGCATTATTCTCAGAATTCTGAATTAAAACTCATAATTCTGACTTTAAACTCATAATTATGACTTTAAAACTCGTAATTCTGACTTTAAACAGAATTCAGGCTTTATTCTCAGAATTCTGAATTTAAACTCAGAATTCTGAATTTACACTCAGAATTTCTGAATGTATTATCATAATTCTGACTTTGAACTCACAATTCTGACTTTTATTCTCCTAATTCTGACTTTAAACTCAGAATTCTGAGTTTTAAAGTCAGAACTCAAATATTTTTTCCCTGTGTGGCCCTAATCCTCTTCCGTACATGTTTCACTGCTGGTTAGTGGATAATAGAATTAGAATAATATGTGAGAAGAGGCAGATTTTGACACATGTTCAGATATATGAAAACTGTCCAGTGTCTGTCCCATCTAACAAAAAAGAGTCTTTGAAATTAAGGTTATTATGAACTGAAGCATAATTAGATTTGGTGAATGTTATGCCAAAAACCCCAAAAACATGAATCATCGTGCAGGCTAATCAGAAACCAAAGACATTTAGATTAAAACAACTCGGATTGTGACTACAGTTAGTTGAATCAAGAAGTTGATTTGATTTGCATTTACATGCACATCTAGTGTGTGTCTGTGTTTTTGTGTACATACTGTACATGTGCGCGTCTCATCGTGTACAATTCCATTACTTCTTGTGTCCCGAGGAGCTTCTCCTCTCTCCCTGGACCTCAGCACAATATCAAGCTGTCCTTCACGGTTGCTTAACATCACACCTCGTATGATTATTAAAAAATACATTACCTCAGGTTTTCATAAGGTCTCTGTTTAGCATATAAACGCGGTAGAGAGAGACGCTTTGTCAGACGTGGTGACATCAGTGCGGGGCATTTGTGTCACATCTGAGCGTCTCTGGATGCTGCTTGCTTGTGTGTGTGTGTGTGTGTTTGTGTTTTGCATTAAAGCGATGACACTTGTTTGTTTCATCGCAGGCAAAAGTTTCAGTCGTAAAAGAAAAATAAATCAAAGTGTTTATCTCGTGCAGATAAATACGCCGCCTTTACCTCGCAGCCTTAACTGTTTGCGTCACCGCCGAGTCGCTCAGGATCTGATTGTTTGTTTGGGGTTTTTTGTTTTTTTTCCCGGGAAACAATGTAACAGTGATGTCACACAACTTCGATCCAAAGAGGAGAGGATCAGAGTCTCGTGGTAGCGACGGAGTTCTCCTCTTTCTCTTATCTGCCTGAATTCTTCAGGACATAAATAATTAGTTTGCGTTAAACTGACGCACAAACTGTGTGTGTGTGTGTTTTTGAAGAGATCAAGCCCTCGGAGTTGAAGAAGAGTTTTGCATACGTCGATGTAATTACTTCGAAAAGCGCATGCAGTTTGTGTCATCTGCTCATATTTAGCTTTTTTTTCTTTGTTGTATTTTAACCCTTAATTAACATTACATTTGTGTCTTATATCCTTTTTTCAGCACAATCTAGATAATCCGATTTGTGCATCACTACCAAAAAAAAGCAGATATATAAAACTAATCATTACTTTGACTCAACAAAAATTTTGTAAAGCCTCAATACGTGACCTATAAACACACACACACGCCTGCGACAAATCTGTGCCGTGTCATTCAAATTTTGACACAATATTCCTATTCTATCATATCATGATATCGCAGTATTTCACAGAATTTCAAAGTAAAAGTGTTAGAAAGACATATAGGATGCTAATGTTGTTGGAAATTATCTGCTGCTGGTGAAGAATGAAATAGAGAACTTCTGCCAGCCTCCACATATATACCTGAGCAACTCCCCTTTCGCATTCCTCCAATAGACAAAGAGTCTACCATTCCAAGGACCTGGTCCATTACACTCAATAAATCTCTTAATATCAAAAACAGACAGAAATAGATTTAAATAGAACTCAAATTAAAACACTAAATGATATACTGTAATGGAGTACATTTAATAATGCCATAATTACAACAAAATGTCTTGTTATTACTATTATGTCTATATTCTATCACCTCTCTGGCAGCTGTGCCTCGGTCACCAAGCTACGTTTAAATATAGATGTTTTTTATTTAATTGCTGGGGCCACATGTAATTGATTTGGGGGCCGCATGTGGCCCGCGTGCCGCATGTTTGACACGTCTCGCGTTAAAAGACAAAAACATTCACTGAAACCAAAGGTGTTGTGAGGCGTAAACACCCAGTAAAAAAACATTAATAATACACAAGACTTTGCAAGTGTTTCACTTCAAACTCGAGGTTCTTCTTGTGTGTCAAAGACGCCTCCCTGAATAATAAATGGAACCAAATGTTCATAATGTGAATAATTCACATGAAATACCACACAGAGGGGGTAAAACAGAATGATTACACCCAGTACAAGTGTGTGAATATCAGCCATGGGCTTTTCTGCTGTCGGCGTTAATCTGCACTCCTGTACCTGTGGGTAGATCTGGAGGTTTGGGATGAGAGGAGGACGATAGATTAAAAACTGGCGTATGATCTTTTTTTGTAAAGTGTGAAAGAAAGATTCCCTTGAATGCCGGGTGTTTTGGAAAGGAAGCGATCGCCCTGTCGTGACCGCGATGGAGTGATTGCCTCGACACTGCCCCTCAAGAAATCAGCCGAGTAGCAATTATTGGAAGGGTTAGTTACAACACGGAGTCCCTTGAGTTCGGTTCAGCGCCGAGTTCAGGATGATAAATCACACGCTGAATAAGTGGCTCTGATTAATCACCACATTCTCTGACACACACTGCAGTGTAGAGCACATGCTTTTTTTAAGGTGACACCAAAAGATGATGAATTAACACTTGTGTGGTTAAAATCATCTCCTTGTCCACACAGGTCTTCATCAGTGAAATAAATGCCTATACTTCACCACTAGTCGCTCAGTATGGACATTACGTTTGGGATAGACATACACTACCGTTCAAAAGTTTGGGGTCACTTAGAAATGTCCTTAATTTTGAAGGAAAATTAATTTCTTTTAAATGAATACAACATTAAATGAATCAGAAATACACTCTATACATTGTTAATGTGGTAAACGTATGTTTAAATTTAGGTTTTTTAGTTCAGTATTAGAAATGTCTGTCCATCTGTGTGCCTGTGCACTTTAACTGTTTCACCGCGGGCGGATGAGTAACGTCTTCTCGATTCCTTTTATGTCTGGTACATGTGAAGAATTGACAATAAAGCTGGCTTTGACTTTGACTTTGACGTCTATTCTAGCTGCAAACGTCTGGTTTTTAATGGAATATATACATAGGTGTATAGAGGCCCATTTCCAGCAACCATCTCGCCAGTGTTCTAATGGTACATTGTGTTTGCTAATCGCGTTAGAAGGCTATTGGATGATTAGAAAACCCTTGAAAACCCTTGTGCAATGATGTTAGCACAGCTAAAAACAGTTTTGCCGGTTCTTTGAAGAATGGGCAAAATGATTATTTTGAATAATAATCCTTATTTCTAATCTTGTCAATGTCTTGACTATATTTTCTATTCATTTTGCAACTCTTTTGATGAGTAAAAGTGTGACTTTTAATGGAAAACACAAAAAAATTGTATAGGTGACCCCAAACTTTTGAACGGTAGTGTATAGGGATTAGTGATATATAACAGCAGATCATCTGCGTATATAACGATACCACTTCTCATCTATGGATTCCCTCACAGTCTTTGAGAGAACGTAATGGTTCGATGGCTAAAACAAACAGGAGTGGAGAAAGGGGACCTCGATGTTATCGGAAATGGGAAGATCTGAGGGAATTGGTAGAGATATAGCAGCCTAATCCAAGTTATAAAGTTCTCTCCGAGACCAAATTTTCCAAGAGCTGCAAAGAGAAAGATAACAACCTCCGGACGCTGATGCCTCGTCATTTTTGCTGTGTTTTCCAACCCAGACACACTCTAGTTTGCATACAGATGTCCCATTTGACCCTTGACCACCTCGCGTAATAAGGTTTCCGAGTCTTTTTTTTCCGCCTTGCGTCGTTAACATAATCCGCTGTGATAATTACAGTCACAGCACTGCAGATGATGAGGGGTGAACATTGCGGGGCAAGAGCAAGGTGACAAACCGGTCGAGACCACTCAGAGGAATCTGAACCTTCGTTTCGAAGCCACTGGAATCACGATTTGACAAGAGACAAGTCAGACTCCTATTGGACAAAAACCAACTGTCAATCACACCGACGTCCACTCATAATGTGCTCATTTCCTCATAGACTTTTCATAGAAACAGAATTATTTTTGCAACCAGACTTACTTGCATTTGCATCCTCAGTAGAAGTGCATTTCCTTGTAAACAATAAGTAAACAAACCTACTGTTGCCCATAGACCATCGTTTTTATGTGACGCCCTGTCTGTGTGACGGTATCAGAAAACTGTTTATTTCAAGGAGGATGAAGTTTGACCGCTTTGGTACGGTGGCCCTGAGAGGTCAGGGCTCTGCAAATCCCACAACACAAACGGATGTGTTTCCAGGGACTTTAATGACATATTCAAATATGCACAGGAGCCAGTGTTGGGTTCATTTAGTTAAGCGTTGAAATGATTAGTGCAGGATTACTTTGGATCACAGTGTCATTTGTGAACAGTTAAAGTAGTTAGCTGTCGGCCTTGGGCCTTTGATTAAATATTCTTGCAAAGGAAAGGAACGTGGCTTTGTGGACCTTTGATTTTATTTGAGATAAAGGATACCGTGGACACTTTGATTATCTTTGACAGCTATGATAGATGGAGAAATTGGGTGGAAAATATCAGCAGTTTTGTTTGGTTGACGTGTCCATTAGAAGCTGTGCTAGGTTTGGTGCAAAAAGGTTTATTAAGGTAACATTTTGTCTTTTTGTATCTGTGTCTGTGTGTGTACCCTCAGAGTGTGATATATGGGCAGTATGCGGTTGTGTTGTGTTACGAAACGACATGTTCTGGGAATGTTCTGTCATCTCGACGCGATACCTTCACTGATCGTTCCCCTGTGTGTGTGTGCGCCATGTAGCGTCTCATCTGTTCTCAAGAGAAGAGAGCTCTCAATGGAAGCTCAAAAGGATGTTGTTGATGTTGTGAGATGATGCGTCAGGCTTTGAAAACGGGTGAAGTGGGACCACAGATCTGTGTCTCCAGCTGTGTTTCTCCACTCTTATTCCTGTCCTATTCCACGCTGACCTTTGTGCCGCCGTACTGTGATTGTCTCAGGGAACCTGTTGTGATTGTCTTGGTGAAAATTGAAAACATAGTAACAGAGGTGTGTGTGACGTGTTTCTTGTGTGTGTGTGTGTGTGATTTTTCCCCCCAAAAACCAATGCAATCTGCCATTGATTGATGATTTAGCCCTCAGCAGCACAGTCGGATGTTCCATTAGTATGGACGGTCATGAATGCACAGAAAGCACAGCCGTACGCGCCTCTATTGGAAATCTAAGGTTGTTTATGTTGAAAGAACAGAGCCAGACACAGTCATTTCACATACTGTCTAATTATAGATAGAGTTATGATCTTTTATGATCCTCCAGACAGCATAGAATAAAGGAATAATGTCATAATTTTAGTATCATTTCCTCCTAAATTAAAAATCCTGAGAAAATGAAAGAAATGTTGCATCTTGTTAGAGCAGCGGGACTGTGTTTGTGTGTTTGTACTCGTATTTGGTACAATTAACTGGAATTGTCGTCAGATTGTGTTTAGAGTTAGACAATAACTGGTTATGTTTAAGGTTATGAATAATGATTTGTTTAGGCTATCTTCTTTGTGAGGACCAAAGGGTTAGGGGTTGGGGTTAGAATTGAGTTTAGGTTAGGGTTCAACTTAGGGTTAGAATTGAATTTGGGTTATGGTTCAATTTAGGGTTAGAATTGAGTTTAAATTAGGGTTAGAATTAAGTTTAGGTTTGGTTTCGACTTAGGGTTAGAATTGAGTTTAGGTTCGGGTTGCGGTTAGGAGTTTAAGAGATAAAACTTAAATTGCACAGGTCTATTGATCCGGTTGGTGGTGGTGGTCCAGTCCAGGGCCAGCAGACGGGACCAGGGTACAAGAATTAGAATTGAGTTTAAATTAGGGTTAGAATTAAGTTTAGGTTAGGTTTCGACTTAGGGTTATAAATGAGTTTAGGTTCGTTTTGGGGTTAGAATTGAGGGTTAGGGTTAACCTGTGTGTGTGTGTGCGTGCGTGCGTGCGTGCGTGCGTGCGTGCGTGCGTGCGCTCTAGTACTCATGTGAAAGTCCCTGATTGGAGTGTGCTGACTGAAACACGGCCACCTGGGTCCAGTGCCTCCATGTTATTTCTCTTCGAGCATTTCTATTTACTGTTGGGCTTCAGATTTGATTTTCATATCTCGCGCATGCTTTGGTCGTTTTTTTTGTTCCGTAATTATGTCTGCGATATTGTCTCACTTCGGGGCACAGCCTGTTTGTGCTTATGAGACAGCAAAAGTAAAAAAGTGTAATCGGAAATATTAAAGGGACAGTTTTTGTGAAGTGTGGCTGTGTGCCGTGTTGACACACTGCCAGCACTGTAAGTAGCTCCAGATACTAGAGATACTAGAGCTCCTGAGATACTAGCATGAGTCACACAAGTGAAAATGCATTTTAGCCACTCAAAAAGCTAAGCTAATACATTTTACACCTGCTTCAGTCCACAGTATTTTGATTTTCACTGATTGAAAACTGGCTTTAGGAAGTGAAACAAACTTCCCAAACTCCCTTACCTCATGAGCTAAGGGTTAGGGTTTTACTAGTGCTGGGCACGTTAACAGGGTTAATGACCCGTTAAGTTTCCATGACGACTGGCCGGAAGAAACGCGCATGACGTCATGTTAACGTGACTTCCAATTGTTAAAATGAGTCTTTAAAGTACCGCTAAACTTTAAAAACAGAGGCACACATACGCAGTACACAGGTACGTTTAATTTTTCTTTTAATGAACAGACTGCTCCAGTTCGACTGTAGGCGCGCTAATGGCGCTAAAAGGAGCTAACGGAGTTAACTGGTAAGCAGGGCCTGGACTCTGGTGAACATGAAGTCTCTGGTGTCTTCTTACGGTCAGTTGTCATGGAAACGCGTCATGCGTTAACGTTGACGCCGTTAACGTGCCCAGCACTATTTTTTTTACATGTTGTATATTGTGTCTTTATAGCAGTTGTTTATCCCATCTTTGGACACTTGCTCACCTGTCTTGTCCCCCTCCCTCTCTCTCTCTGTGTAGGATGTATGATGTCGGAGGCCAGCGAACCGAACGCCGGAAGTGGATCAGTTGTTTTGAGGACGTCAGGGCGGTGCTGTTCGTGGTGTCCCTCAGTGGTTACGACATGACCCTGGTGGAGGACCCCTCCATGGTACTACCTCACAATTGTGTTCATGTTCTTCTGTCAAAGACACTAGAGGCAACCCTGTTTTTTTTAATTTGTGTGTCCTCGGCACCGCTGCAGCTGTCTGACGGCATTACTGTCTTCTCTCTGCAGAATCGGCTGCAAGAGAGCATGAAGCTCTTCTCCTCCATCTGCAACAACGTCTTCTTCCGTAGCACATCCATGGTGAGACATTTATCGCTGCCTTCCTCAAACATGCAAATAACACAAGGTTAAAAGTAACCTCAGACGGTTGTTTGATTATAGGAAGCAGATAAAATGGTGCGTAAACTTTATTGGCAGAAATGTAGAATACTGCACAAAAGTATGTTGTCTTTTTGAAGCAGACAATCTGCAGTTTCACCACTAGATGTCACCGTTTCTTACACACAGGACCTTGATTCTTCAAAATAGAGTAAAGTTGGCTCTCTTTTTCATCCAGATACACTACCATTCAAAAGTTTGGGGTCACCTATCCATTAAAAGTCACACTTTTATTCATCAAAAGAGTTACAAAATGAATAGAAAATATATTCAAGACATTGACAAGATTAGAAATAATGATTTTTATTCAAAATAATAACTTTGCCCTTTCGTCAAAGAACCAGCAAAACTGTTTTCAGCTGTGCTAACATCATTGCACAAGGGTTTTCAAATCATCCAATAGCCTTCTAACGTGATTAGCAAACACAATGTTCCATTAGAACGTTGGAGAGATGGTTGCTGGAAATGGGCCTCTATACACCTATGTACATATTCCATTAAAAACCAGACGTTTGCAAGTGCCTTTCCTTCAAAAATAAGGGCATTTCTAAGTGACCCCAAACTTTTGAACGGTAGTGTTTTGGGACCTGGTTGAGCCAAAGAGGGCGGGAACCTTGGTTCATTCTCACTGTTGAGTCGATGGACAGAGATAATGGAGGAGACACTAGAAGAATGTCTTTGTAGCCCTCATTTGTCCTCATTGACACCATGAAACAAAAATAACACTAATTACAATAATGTTATTACATACACAGTTTGCAGCCTCGGCCCTTTGTCTCTAAGTCATCTGTCACTCGTAATTACACGGTGAGCTTTAATTAGGGTTCGCTTTGGCGAGGTGACATTTCCCCTCCGCTGTGTTTTTCCATTCCCGCTTCCACTAAATGATCACATTAAAACAACCGTGTGACAAGCTCGTTCAATTTATTCCACAGTTTCCACTTAAATTGCTTTCCCACCGACTCAAATAAGTCGGGGCGTGGTGACGTGTCAGCCATTGTCAACTTTTGAAGCCTTTCACTGTTTTCAACAGTGGAACATAACATAACCACATCCTGTTTGTGGGGTTTTAACGTAGTGACATCTATGCAATTAGATTTTTGTCTGTATTTTCAAATAACACTTTTTAAGAAGCTAGCAACACTTTTCACGAAGCTAACAACACTTTTTAAGAAGCTAACAACACTTTTCACGAAGCTAACAACACTTTTTTAAGAAGCTAACAACACTTTTTTAAGCTAACAACACTTTTCACAAAGCTAACAACACTTTTTAAGAAGATAACAACACTTTTTTAAGCTAACAACACTTTTCAC
The DNA here is from genome assembly GCF_963457635.1 of Microchirus variegatus. Taxonomy (NCBI): domain Eukaryota; kingdom Metazoa; phylum Chordata; class Actinopteri; order Pleuronectiformes; family Soleidae; genus Microchirus; species Microchirus variegatus. The sequence continues at coordinate 6,804,743 of NC_139820.1, forward strand.
GAAGCTAACAACACTTTTTTAAGAAGCTAACAACGCTTTTTAAGAAGCTTACAACACTTTTCACCAAGCTAACAACACTTTTTAAGAAGCAAATCAAATATTGATTTAATCATTCAAAAAATACTATATTTTATTGTTTTAAAATACACTTGTTCTTTGCGCTCCCTCATTTGTTCCTTGCGCTTCCTGTTTTGTTTTTTGCCCTCCCTCACTTGTTCTTCACACTCCCTGATTTGTTTTTTGCGCTGCCTGACTTGTTCTTTGCACTCCCTGATTTGTTCTATGCACTCCCTCACTTGTTGTTTACGCCCCTGACTTGTTCATGCGCTCCCTCACTTGTTCTTTACGCTCCCTGATTTGTTCTTTGCACTCCCTCATTTGTTCTTTACGCTCCCTCACTTGTTCTTTTCACTCCCTGATTTGTTCTTAGTGCGCCCTGATTTGTTCTTTGCACTTCCTCACTTGTTGTTTGCACTTCCCGGTTTGTTCTTTGCACTCCCTCACTTTTTCTTCACGCACCTGTGACGGCATCCGGGCCATTGAGCTGTCACTAAAAAATTCAGTAGCCAATCAGCAGGCAGCTTCCGAAGGCCTGCCTGCAAACAAAAACCCATGGTGCAAAGAACAAGTGTATTTTCAAACAGTAAAACACACTATTTTTGAATGATTCAATCGATATTTTACTTACTTCTTCAAACGTTTTGTTTGCTTCGTGAAAGGTGTTGTTTGAAAATACTGACGCAAATCTAATTCCCTTAGACATCCGGCGAAGAAAGTTGTTCAAATTTTTAATGTTGCACTCGTTCAGCTCGCCATTCTTTTTTTAATTTATTTTTTAACAATAAAAAATGGTATTTATGGCTTAATTAGAGGCAAATTGGCAATTAAATGTTGGGATGTGTGACGGCACGTTTATGTGCACAGATGTGTGTGTGTGTGGGCCTGCACGGTAACACACAGCTCACAAGCTCATTAAAGAAAAGTGTTTAATGAAACCATTTTTTTTTTTTTTTTTTTTTTAACGTGGGAGGTAAATTTGTAACCTCCACCTCAATTACGTCCTCACTGTGTCTGCCGAGTGATAATTACACACCGATGTGTCCTGTTCATTGAGAGTCTGCTGAATCTCACTCCTCGCTCATTAATATCAGCGGTGTGTGTGTGTGTGTGTGTGTGTGTGTGTGTGTGTGTGTATGAGAGAGAAAGAGGCCTCGATTGTAGTTTTAATTGGTCGACTACAAAGCCAAAAAGTACCTGAGTGAGTGTGGCCGGATGCCGACAGGAAGTTGAATTTAGAAACGGTGAAACAAAACATCCCCGATATTGACGGCGTAGCTGAATTTGTTGGACTCTTTCATTGCAGACTGATTGAGTGACTGCCGAGTGGTTTGCACACTGATGAGTGGAGGGAGGTCATTGATCGGTCATTATCGCCCCGTGCTTGCATCAACACGGCGTCATATTTTTACTTAAATATGTGTAAATTGACAATAAATGTGACAAAAGTGATTAAATTTGATATATTGGCTTCATATTTTTAGTTATTGCGGCGCCACAGATGTGTCATAAAAAAACTAATTAACATTTTTTTTTTTTTTCTCTCACTTGGATCTTCCATATTGATTTTTGTTCCTCAGAGGAGAGGCTGCCTTTGATTTTTCTTTGATGAGCTCATGTTCTCAGCTGATTGCTGTGTGTGTGTGTGTGTGTGTGTGTGTGTGTGTGTGATTTCAGATTTTATTCCTGAACAAGATAGACCTTTTCCAAGACAAGATTTTACACTCTGGACGACATCTGAGGTTGTACCTGCCGCAGTTTAAAGGTAGGACAAACGTCAACAACGTCAACAAACTCATTGTGATAACCAACACTGCCGCAAAAATAACAATAATTGGTCTACAAACTCCAAACCTACAAGAACAAAACGACACATGCAGCATCACAGGACACCACTCACCTATTCAATGTTACACAAATGTCCTATAAGTGAGACATTTTCCCCAAGGTGACAATAAACTAACTAACTACTCTCTGCTGTGTTCACTGAAATAGAAATTGACGTCACGTCTTACTCACTTGGTGGCTCTTTGTTTACTCTGTGGTTTATAGCGGTGTTTAACGGCACTGCATCGGAGAGTTTCAAAAATAATGCAGTCCAGTGTAAAATACGGTGGCCCTGAGAGGTCAGAGCGCTGCAAATATCACAACACAACACATTAAAGGAGACATATTATGCAAAATCAACATTTTTAATCATTTTAATCCTTATATTTGGGACTCCGGAGGCTCTATGAGTAGGCAAAGTGTGAAAAAAAGATGACTCAGTCATGTTTTTGTGGTCCGCCTCAGTCTAAGTACAGGAGATAAAACACCCCATGTTGACTTCCGCACTCATTGCTACGTCACAATGAGACATTCCTGGAATTGTTGTTTCACAGAACTCCGATTTGTCCCTAAAAAACACGAGAGTGCAGGCGAGGGCAATAGTATCCGGAAGTGCGGAAGTCTGCGAAGTGTTCTGTTCTTGGCTGCACAGTGCAGAGCAGAGTTCTACACAAACTTCCAGCCTCAGAGGATTTATGTGTCCAGTGGATGGCTTTTCCAAATGCTAACTGCTGTTAGCTGCCAGAGCCTCAGTGACGCTGACATAGTTTCCTGTGTCTCATTTGCATTTAAAGAGACAGGCACTCAAAAGCAGGGTGATTGAACTGCTGTGGTACTTGATCCTTAAGGTATTTTGACCAAAGCATGTCACAGACATGTTCGTTAGGACACCAGGGAACTAGGTTAAATTGGAGAAATAGGGTATAATATGTCTACTTTAAGAAAAACGAGGTGCAAATATCACAACACACTTGAAAGTGATGCACACCCGTCTGGTGGAGCGGACAGGCAGGATTAGGACATCCTGCATCCTGTGTAACCTCAACATTATAAGGTCAATCGGACACTCTAAATTGACCGAGGTGTGAGTGTTGATGGTTGTTTGTGTATGTGGACCCTCGTGTGGAGGATAAAGCGGTAGAAGATGGACAGATAGATAGAAAATGAGCCTACAGTCTCAGGTCTTCTTCGACAGAACGTGACGTCAACTTTGTAGATGATGGAAAACAGACGATCGAGTGGACAGTTTGACGTCCAAGTTGTGAATCATCGTGGCTTTTCAGATTTTTACGGGTGACGTCATGATTGATCGCCACTCGGATCGTGGCTCGATGAGCGGGCTTCGATGATGGATTCTTTAATTAAGTGTGTATGTAATGACTCTATAGGTGTGTCTAATTACACAGCCATGCAGGGAGAGTACGTTGTAAACAAAGAACCTCGTTTTTATTCAATCATCCAGGTCAAATGGCACTTAAGTGAAAGGCTTATCCCTTAAATTATTGTCTATTTAAACAGAAATGTGACTTTTTTCTTTGATTGCACTTGTCCTCTTTTCATTCTACTTCACATCAATGTGTTAATAATAATATACCAAACACAATACATCCTCGAAGCGTCACGAGTGTTGCGATATAAAAATGTTTTCAGAGATGAATCATTGACAATAAAGCGATGACGTATTATACAGACATAAAAACCTGAAAAATGTATCAACCACAAAGCCCGTTACTCACACTCTCATCTCAGCACTTTGTCGGCCGCCTCTCAGTGAGCTCGACGGCGGCCGCGTCCTCTTCTCCTCTCATGCAAATGTCAATATAAATGCTAAAACTCTCGGGATTGGGGTCAGCCAGCGGAGCAGTCGTCCATTTCACGCTGACCTCGGATACGATGACTCGTCTGATTCAGCGGCGCCCAACCTTTCCTGTTCCATGTAACCCCGCTGCCCCGTCACAGGAGCTCATGTGCTGGGTTTGCTGAATTAAGTTTAAATTATTTCTGTTTCATGCACAATTTAAACTTGTCTGAAAATGAAAAGCGTAACATGTTAATATTCCGAAAAAAGGACAAGGTGCAATTGGATTAGAGTCAATTCAATGAGATTAGATTAGACTTTATTGATCCCACACAGAGGAAATTCCCTTGTTTCAGTGGAAAAGTGACAAGTTAGAATAGAATGAGCAATAAGGAGATTGATAAAAAAAAAAAATTGCTATATATGTATGTATGTATATGGTATATATATGTAAGTATATGTGTATATATACATATATATGTATGTATATATATATGTATATGTGTATATATATATATGTATGTATATATGTATATGTGTGTATATATATATATGTATGTATATATGTATATGTGTGTATATATATATATATATATACGTATATGTGTGTATATATATATATATATACGTATATGTATGTATATATGTGTATGGTACATATATGTTAGTATGTATATGTATGTATATTTATGTTTATGTATATATATTTACGTATATGTATATATATATATGTATAAATATATATACATATATGTAAATATATACATGTATACGTATATATATATGTATACGTATATATATATGTATACGTATATATATATGTATGTATACGTATATATGTATTTATACGTATATATATATATACACGTATATATGTATATATTTACATATATGTATATATATTTATACATATATATATATACATATACGTAAATATATATACATATACATAAATATACATACATATACATACATTATATATGTATATATATTAATATTATATGCAATATTTGAGTACAAATGCAAAATAGATAGAATTACCAATATTAAAATATATCGAACAGGAAAGTGAAAATATATGAGACTGTATTAAAATAATAATCAAAGATATTTAATTAATATTTAACATTTTCCCTCCTAAACTCGCCAAATAACAATCTATGTGAATCACTGGTCTCCCTCTCTCTCTCTCTCTCTCTCTCTCTCTCTCTCTCTCTCTCTCTCTCTCTCTCTCTCTCTCTCTCTCTCTCTCTCTCTCTCTCTCTCTCTCTCTCTCTCTCTCTCTCTCTCTTCATCTCTCTCTCTTCCAGGCGCCGACTGCGACGTGGACTCTGCCGCCCGCTTCATCGCGGCCACCTTCGCCTCGCTCAACTCCACGCCCGACAAACTCATTTACCACCACTTCACCACGGCCACCGACACCTCCAACGTCCAGGTCGTCTTCCAGGTGGTGATGGACACGATCATCAAAGAGAACCTGGAGGCCGTCTCGCTCCTGTAGCAGACGGACAGACAGACTGGGGAAATGGACTGAGACGACGCTGGACCTTTGGCCCAAGTGTGTGTCATTTTAATGGAACTGATCGTGGAGATCGTGCCATTCAAGCATATTGTTTGTCTTCCCTCTTAAAGAGCAGCTCGAGACAATCACTGTTGACTTTAAGTCCTTGGAGACACGACACAAAAATGTGTAGAAACACACTTAACGAAGAGGACGGACTAACACAACTAACTGTAGCACGTTTTGTTGAGAGTAATGGCCTGTTATTGTCTTGTACTGTGCTAGGAAAAGGACACAAGTATATACAGTATGTATAATACCGTTCAAAAGTTTGGGGTCACCTATAGAATTTTTTATTTTTCTATTAAAAGTCACACTTTTATTCATCAAAAGAGTTGAAAAAATTAGTAGAAAATATAGTCAAGACATTGACAAGATTAGAAATAATGATTTTGCCCTTTCGTCAAAGAACCAGCAAAACTGTTTTCAGCTGTGCTAACATAATCACACAAGGGTTTTCAAGGGTTTTCTAATCATCCAATAGCCTTCTAACGCGATTAGCAAACACAATGTACCATTAGAACACTGGAGAGATGGTTGCTGGAAATGGGCCTCTATACACCTATATACATATTCCATTAAAAACCAGTTAGAATAGTCGTTTACCACATTGACAATGTATAGAGTGTATTTCTGATACATTTAATGTTATATACATTGAAAAAAAAAAGTGATTTTCCTTCAAAAATAAGGACATTTCTAAGTGACCCCCAATTTTTGAACGATAGTGCATATTACACACAGGACACACATCAATGTGGCACATAGTGTGGTCGCCATCTTCTTCAAAGATGCTCTTCCGCAAACTTTGGTGTTCTGTAAACCTTAGAGATCACTGTGTGTTCAAATCCCAGTTGATCGACACTTTCTGAAATTCTGAAATCTGTGCCGTTTCCCCTGTTTCGACTTCAGCAGGTCGTCTTGACCGTGCCTAAATGCCTAAATACAATGAGTTGATGCCATGTGATTGGTTAACTCCATATTTATTTGAACAGGTCCACCTAACAAAGTGGCCCCGGTGAGTATATGTCATTTATTTCCCTGTGGGCAGAGAGGACACAGAGGGGGGTGAGGATTTACTGTTTGTCTGTTTGGTTCACTCGTGCATGCCTGTTGTGCCTTTTTTCCGGCTCATCCATCACTGTGCCTCCGCTGCGTGCATCACACCCTCCTAAATGAGGCGTTTATGGCAGTAAAAGCACCCTGGTTTGCGTTCACTCTTCCTCGGCTGAAGTCGCTCAGACGCCGACGTCTCGATCTGCACACCTTTCGCTCGTTCCCCTGACTCTCGCCATTCAGCGAGAACACTGGGACGGGGAACTTCAATATTGGGAAAATATGTATCGAGAACATCCCAGAAGCCTCGCAACTTGTGTTTAATTTTCTTATTTTCACCTCTTGACGGTTATTGTGGCAGTATTTCATGCACGCACACACTCGCAGGAAAAGCCTCACGCAGGACGCTTCCTCTGTGTGATTTGTGTGACATTAACTCTGCTGGGGTCTGACTGCTCTGAAGGCTCCCCTGTGCTCTCAACACCAGCTCCTCTGCTTTGACTGCAGCGATAAATACAAGGCACGGTAATGACTCTGATACGCTCGCTCTCATTGTGAAGGTGACGCCAGATTAAAAAACAAGCCCCAAGTGCCTCGTGATGAAGTGCTTTGTCTGGTTTGTGATTAAAATGTTTCGTAGATGTTGCGAAATTTCTGTCATCTCCCTTATTTTTTCTTCTCTCTCGCTTTTAGCAACTTTGTGTTTGACGATGCACCGTGAACTGACCACACATATATATGTATATGTATGCGTGTATATATGTGTATATATATATACACACATATATATGTATGTATGCGTGTATATATGTATATATATATACACATGTATATATGTATATATATGTGTATGTATGTATATATATATACACATATATGTATATACACACACATATATATGTATGTATGCCTGTATATATGTATATATATATACACATCTATATATATATGTGTATGTATATATATACACACATATATGTATATATATACACAAATATATACACAATATATATGTATTTATGCGTGTATATATGTATATATATATACACATATGTATATATGTGTGTGTGTATATATATATATTTATATATACACATAAATATGTATACATATGTATGTATGCGTGTATATATGTATATATACACATATATGTATGTATGTATGTATATATGTGTATTTATGTATATATGTATGTGTATATATGTATACATATATGTATGTATGTATGTATGCGTGTATATATGTATATATACACATATGTATATATGTTTGTGTATATATATATTTTTATATATACATATACAGTATGTATACATATATATGTGTATATATTTATATATATGTATGTATACACCCCATTGGTTTAGCTTTTTAAGACAAATGTAAGCAGATATAATTAACCAATCTTGGTTGTACTTGCAATCCATGCACACATACACACACACATATATAGATATATATATAGATATATATATAGATATATATATATATATATCTATATATATATTATGAACCCCATTGTTTGAGCTTTTTAAGACAAATGTAAGCCACACAGCAGGTTTTCAGTGTTTGTTCATTTTAATAAATAAAATAAATGAAAGTAATTTCCAGGACTTTTCTGGACAGCGGTGGACACACATCAGGGGGGTTTAGATAGGAATACAATTGGAGAACTTCTGTCCAACAAGTTTTTTTTTTTTTTTTTCTTTTATCTTTTTTCTTTTTTCTTTTAAATTTTTTGGTGTCAAAGAAACCAAAGCAGAGAAGAAGGAAAAAATATGAAATGTTTTTAAATGAGTCTGCAGCAGTTTCATTATCGAGAATAATCAGGTTTTTTTTCCCCTCTGCGCCATCAGCCAAAACCTCCTCATCCATCCATCCTTCCATCCATCCATCCACTCCTTCATCGTGCTGTATCGTTTTCCACAGAATCGGCTCCCGGGGATCGGTGGAGGATGAGCCCCTTCTTTCTCTCTCTTACGCGGACAGGCAGTCCAGGGAGTCCAGGGTGAGGAAGACGTCCGCCTTGCACTGGAAGGTGCCTGTCCCGTCCCGCAGGAGCTCACAGCTCTTCAGGTTTGGAGAGATGTCCTTCACGCAGATGGCCTGCAGCAGGTGAGGACATGTGGTCAGAGAAGTCATGCTCAAAATGTCTATAAAAACGTTTTTATTTAGGAAATAAATGAGATTTGCGCTTATACTGTAAACTTTTTAAACCATCATATTAGCGTCCAATATGTCTCCTAACATTTACCTTACTAACTCATCATCTATTTGTAAAATTAACGGCTAAAATAATTTGGGATCGTGTGAATAAATCCAATACCATTCCCTCTCTTTCGTGCGTTTTGCGCATTCAAATCCATAACAATGGTTACTGCGCTCTGACCCGCACCACTGGTCGCTTGCTTTGCGCTTTTACGCACGAGTTGTCAACCCATTTGGATCACAATTGTGCGTGAAAATTCGCCTTCACGACAGTCAAAAGTGGTCAAATCTACTGCCTGTGTAATATCTAATGTTTACTTCATATGAAAACTTATTTTTAATCGGCAAGCGCCTGTTTTACGCACTGGAAAACAACACACACACACACACACAAAAGAACAAAAAGAGTTGCAGTGTCCTCATTGTACTCACCATGCTTTTGAGGAGCGAGATCTGCTTGTTGGTCTCTGAGATCACGTTGTTACCCGTCGTCTCCCCGCTGTCCATAGGTGTCTCTCCAGTCTCGGACCTGCGCACGTACGGCGACCTCCTGATGCCGGACAGCAAACCGGAGGCGCGACCCACCGAGTAGTAACTGGGCCCGGCCGACTGCTTGTACCAGGCTTCGACTGGGTGGCATGAGATTAGCAGAGACACTCCGACGCACACCACTGCGAATCTGACGGACCTCTCCATGCTTGGAACGCGTCTGGACACTTTTTTTTACGCACGGAGTAAAAACGGCCTCGTTGTTCGTCTACTCTGCTCTTTGCTGGATGTTTGGGGACAAACTTTGCGCTGCTTTTATAGGCTGAGTGGCGGACGTTATCGTGAGCCAGGGCGTTCGTCAAATCCAAAGTGACGTGGGCGGATGATGACCCGTCTTTATGGAGGAGAAGGAAACAGACCAATCACAATCGATCCGTATTTCGTGGCGAGTCGTGGGGGGAATGGGAGGGTGTGTGTGTGTGTGTGTGTGTGTGTGTGTGTGTGTGTGTGTGTGTGTGTGTGTGTGTGTGTGTGCACTTGTATTTGTTGCCCCTTTAGGACTTCTGGCGTAAACACTCACCATGTCACGACTAGTTCTGTCTCATGGACCTAATAAGACAGAACCTCATATCTGTGGAACTGGTTAAATTTTGAATTGTGGGAAGATTAAGGTTAGGTTGAGGTTGGGGTTAGGGTCAGGGTTAGGATTAGGGTCAGGGTTAAGTTTAGGCCAGTAGTGGGTTAGGGTTAGACATGTGTGTGCACTTGTATTTGTCAAGTCAGGATTAGTTCTGTCTCATGGAGACCAAAACCTGGTCCTAATGAGACAGAACCTATTATCTTGGGAACTGGTTAAGTTTTGAATTGTGGGTAGATTAAGATTAAGGTTAGGGTCAGGCAGTGTCCTAAGAAGAATAGCTGTGCAAACCTGTGTGTGTTTGTCCATGTATTTCTACTGTTGTGGGGACCTCAAACTGTTTACACAGTCACATAATGGGGACTCGTCTTCCTTGTGTGGAAAAAATCAAGTCCCCATAATTTAAATGACAATATTTTAATTTTAAGGTGAAGAAATGTTTTAAGGTAAGGTCTAGGGTCAGGGTTAGGATTAGGGTTAGGATAAGGCCAGTAGTAGATATGGTTATGGTTATTATTAGAGTAAGTCTCCAGGAAATGAATGTAAGTCAATGCAATGTCCCCTGAAGTCATGAAAACCTCATATATGGACCTCATATCTGAGGAACTTGAATTGTGGGTCGATTAAGGTTAGGGTTCGGCAGTGTCCTAACAAGAATAGCTGCACAAACCTGTGTGTGTGTGTGTGTGTGTGTTTGTAGGAGTATGAGGGGGCTGGAGATCTACAGGGATGTCATTCCTCTGACGCTTGTAGAGGTAAAAGTGAAATGGATTTCTAGAAGTGGACCAGGAATCGGTCAGTGACGCAGGTCGGTTTGTCCACTCAGTGACAAACGAAGTGTTTTCCTTCGTCGCCTTAATCTTCTTCTTCTTCATCGCCGATTACTCGTTTCGCTTAATCCCCCAAATGTATATAAAATACTGTGTTCAACAAGTGCAATCAAAGCAAGAGTCGGACAAAGCGCTTTAGCGGCTTCAAACGAATTCATCGATAAACATGGGCAAACAATCGAGCGATCCAAATTGTGTTAACTTTCAACATCTTTCTACATGAACGGGTTAAGAATCTGTCTCTGAGGGGGGAAAAGCAGGCTTTTATCAATACAATCCTCACTCACTTATTGATTTACAGAGCTCACTGGTCATGCGTCATGGACTCCACCAAGGCTTCATTCAGCGGATCAGTAAGAACAACAGAACATTACATTTGTAATAATAATAATAATACATTTAAAACATTAAAGGTGCATTATGTAATAAATCTAAAGCAATTGCCCGTGAAATCCTCCTAATATGTCACAGAGACTCAGGAATAATGTTCATATAACAAACTGAACTCACCAACAACAACAGTACAGACAAAAAAATTGCATTAAAAAATATATTTTGCAGACTGCAAATCATGTTTATGTTTTGAAATCATGTTTTTTGGCATGTGGCGCCACCTACCGCCGTCTACCAATCATTGCAGTCAGTAGAGTCTCAGCTGCTGAGCAACCACGGGTTGCCAGTTACGTCGAAACCTAAAAGACCTCTGTATTTTGAATTTGATTGTAGTAACTGTTTTGGCCACATTCTTACATATGGCGCCTTTAAAATCTAGAATTTAAAAACAGAAAACTATAAAATAACAATCAAAAGAAACATGGCAGAAGGTTGAGGTTAGAATCAAAACATTTCCAGGTAAAAACAAACAAACTTGCGTATAGTACTTTTCTAGTCGTATAATTCAAGATATCAAATTGACTATAACGGATTAAAAATATCACATATAATCACATTTTCTTACTCCATATCAAGGTTATTATAGTTAATAATAACCTTAATTCAACACATGATTTAGTAGTTTTAGTTTAGTTTTTATTCAGTTTTAGTCTTAGTTCTTCAGAAAGCCTTGACTTGCAGATGCTGAAAAGGATGAAATTGAATTGATAATCCAAATATGGATTAATAAATCCTTTAATAATCCTACATATCAGTTTAGTTTTAGTTAGTTTTTATTTTATTTCAGTTAAATAAATTCAATTTAAATAAAGTTAAAAATTAAATAAAGTTTTCCTTAACTACGATAACCCTGCTCCATATACTGCGAACAAGTATTCCTGATCTTTTATTATGTTTCAGATCATTAAGTAAACTCCAAAATCCAGTTTTTAATTGATGGATTTATTTATTAATGGGAAAAAAAAACCTATCCAAACCTACATGGCCCCTATGTGAAAAAGTCATTAGAAAGCCACACCCAGGCCTGATTACTGCCAGACCTGTTCAATCAAGAGATGACTTCACTAGAACCTGTCAGACAACGTGAAGTGAAGCCAAAAGATCCACCAAGAAAAACAAAAAAAAAAACGTGCCGTGATTTGAAGAAAGTCAGGAACAATCGAAGTGATCGAAAAGGGTCGTTCTTCACAAATGGAGAAAACATTGGGGAAACTTCTCAGGAGCGGCCGGCTACAGGAACTACTGACTGAGAAGAACCCGGAACGACGTCTAAAGAACTTCCAGGCCTCAGTTAAAGGTCAGTGTTCACGGAAAGGCTCGTTGTCTCTCTTTTGCCAACAAAACATCCCGATAATCCCAAAAGAATCTGAACTTAAATCCAATTGAGATGCTGTAGCATGACCTTATGAAGGAGATTCACGCTCAGTAACCCTCCAATATGGCTGTTTTAAAAAGAATCCCCCCACAGTGATGTGAAAGACTCATTGTTTGATAATCTGAAACATGTAAGTAGAGCTGCAACGATTATTTTCATAATCAAATAATCTGTTGATTATTTTCTCATGTTTGGTCCATTAAAAACATTGATCAGTGTTTGTCAAGACCTGGAAATGACTTTGTTCTCGAATGTCTCGTTTCGTCCACAAACCAAAATGATTCAGTTTGACTGATTTCTTTGTTATGTGGAGCAAAGAAACGAAGAAAATCTTCACATTCAAGAAGCTGAAACGATCAGAAATCGAGCACCAAACAAACAAAAAATAAGTAGGAGAATCGTGACTCCGCCCGAGGCTTCGATCAGCCGATCAGTAAGAACAACAGCCAGGGCAATTACGACTCTGTATTTGTTCACTTAAACAACAACAGAGTCAGGTTGATTTTGTTTCAATGAAATGAAATGAAAGAGTCATGAGGAGGTCTGGATGATGGGGAAGCAATACCTGAAATGTATAGACACAGATAAGGATGATGAAATTATCAAGAGACATGAACAGAAACGACGTCTGGAAATGTTGTTTTAATTCTTAACATTTAAAAAAAAATATATATCCTCGTATTCATGAAGGTAGAAATATAAAAAAACACACAAAGTCAGGAGGAGGAAATAAAGTGCCATTAGAGTCCGTTGTAGAGTGGTCTGCAGTGAGGCTCTAGTTTGTCCTCCAGGACATAGTCTGGTCCACAGACCCATGGGTCCCCTGTGTCCCACTGCCACTTCTGCAGACTCTGCCTCAGGCTCTCGAGCACGGTGCTGTGCGACGGGTCCGACGCCAGGTTTCTCACTTCCTGTGGGTCTGCCCTGTGTCGGTGAAGCATTTGTGAATGTCAGACTCGGACAAGTTTTTATTAGTATAATACACAGTATTGGTCAAAAGTTTGGGGTCACTTAGAAATGTTACATATTTTTGAAGGAAAAGCAATTTTTTCAATGATTATAACATGAAATGAATCAGAAATACACTGTTAATGTGGTAAACGTCTATTCTAGCTGCAAACGTCTGGTTTTTAATGGAATATGTACATAGGTGTATAGAGGCCCATTTCCAGCAACCATCTCTCCAGTGTTCTAATGGTACATTGTGTTTGATAATCGCGTTAGAAGGCTATTGGATGATTAGAAAACCCTTGTGCAATGATGTTAGCACAGCTGAAAACAGTTTTGCTGGTTCTACATTTTGAATAAAAATCATTATTTCTGATATTGTCAATGTTTTGACTATATTTTGTATTCATTTTGCAACTCTTTTGATGAATAAAAGTGTGACTTTTAATGGAAAATGCCCAAAAAAATTGGATAGGTGACCCCAAACGTTTTGAATATACCGTAAATACAGTAGAATCTTAGCACATAGCGTAGATTAATGAACACTAAAGTGTCTCTACAGCTGAAGAAAAGTGCCATATTGATATAAATTATTATTATTATTATTCGTAGAAGTAGCTTGTTTCATTAAACTCCAGTTGTTGATAATGAAAAATCATTACTCTACAGTTTTATGGTAATTATTCAAATACAATTAGAATAATCAGTTCTTATTCTCTTTTTATTATCATGGATTTTGTTTGTTTGTATCTAAACAGTCCAGAAAATACAAGCCGATATGAAATGATCGATGAAAACGAGTCCACGATCTGTTTACTTAAACTAAACTAGTTGATTCGCTAATTGGCTCTTATTCGTTTTAGCGTTAAATTCCCTTCTCTCTTTAGCTTAATTGAGCTTTGAAATGACAATCCCCCAATGTCAGCGCAGTAAACAAACACGACACGCATGTTAACGGGTGGAAATAAGTTGTCTAAATGTAAAGATTTAGAGCGTTTGACTGCTTTTTACAAGTACTGTACCTGCAGTCGTACAGCTCCCAGCGCTCTCTGTGGTAATACTGCTCCAGGCTCTTGAACCAGTGCGTGGGCTGACTCAGCCTGGTGCGGTTCAGCAGGTCCTGGAAGGTGGGCGACACGTACAGGTCCTGGTCGACGGGGAAGGGCATGCGGTAGTGGAGGTTGTGGAGAAGGTGGTATGCCCCCTGTTGGACAGAGCGGGTCGGATAGTACATGGTCACCTGGAATCAAAACGACAGCAGGTTCAAGTGTTTGCGTCCATCTATATTCTCACATTCAACACTTTTATTAGACCACCCGTCATTGACATGTATAGAAATCTTTTAACTTGTTTAAAGCTAAAATTTGTATCGATTTCACCTTTTTCTACATTAAATCTGAGTTGGCTTGAGTCAGAAATTCCACTAACACTATTTTATATGTTCAGGAATGCAAATAAATAACTATAATTTGACATTTTAATTGAGAAATAATGATTTTTTTTAGTTTTGTATTCTTGTTCCAGCCACCTAATCTCATTGTACTTGTGCTATGCCAATATCAGTCTATTATTGGAGGGGCTCAGACCTCGTGGAGGGACTGGCTGGCGTAGACTGTGTGCCAGTGGCCGGGCTCGGTGACCAGAGCAGGCAGTAAAGAGCGGCCGGTGAGATGGACCGGAGTGGTGGGGCTGCTGCCCGGGAGGCTGTAGGACGGATAGGGAACAGAGAACCAGTCCAGGATGGTGGGAGTGATGTCTGGGGAAAAAATAAAGACATGGTTTAGAAAGAGGGGAAAAAACTAAACACGGAGTGAGGAAATTGTATAATTAGAACTAAAATGAACAAGCGTCTTTCTTCCTCTCTTCTTAAACAGTGGAGCGTCTGTAGAATGCATCACCTGTTTTTTCCCAGAACTTTAAATGTTTCAATCTACAGACATAAGTCAAGCCAAATTACATCATAATGGAATTAGAACAGATAAAACAATCAAATATCCCTTCCATCTTAGCCATGGTCTTTTAAGTCTAACCCTGCCCTCAGGGGGAGCAGGACAGGAGCATCAGGATTTGTGCAAATAGCTTTTTTTCTGAACAGAACTCAGACAGAAAGTCAGACATATACCTACAGTACCAAGAAGAGCCACCATTATTTCCTCTCCTCTCCTATTGTTTTGTATTATCCAAGCATTTACATCATAACTTCCTCTGTCTCCCTCTTGTGGCGGATCTGATTAATGCCCATCAGACAGATATACACCCGAGTCATAGTTCCTTCCTAAAAGACTCTGCAAGGCCTTTAAAGATAAGACTGAGAGGTCACAGGATGACAAGGAAAACATTTATCTTACAAAAATGTATTTCTCTTGTTTTTGGACTTCTTAAGAAAAAAAAAAAAAACAGTTGTAAGTACAAAGTATTACTTGTCACATGCTAGAAATAACTATTGATAAAGGGAACCTACATTGTAGACACAGGAAGCCTCCTTGTTCTTACCTAAGAGACTGACGTAGGCCTGGCTGGTGTCCCCCCATCGCTCCCTGTGCTCTGGAGAGGACACCAGCATGGGCTCTGCCGTCCCAGAGTGGTACAGGTTGGTTCTGCCGTTGGGGAAGGGGATGCCGTTGTCCGAGCTGTAGATGACCAAAGTCTCGTTTTCGTAACCGGCATCCCTGAGCTCCTGGAGAACTAACCCAATACCTGCAGTAGTAAAAAAAAAAAAAAAAAGTACACTGTTAAACAAGAAACTTCAACATTTTTTATTCACTTACGATAACAATAACGACAATCAATACATATTTGTTTTAATTAGAAACTACAATATTTCAGATACAGTCCTCTACCAAACGGTTGAGACATCTGTTCGTAATAAGTCAATTTTACCAACATTAACTAGTTTCTCTATCTTTACCACAAAATGACAAATCAACTGTTTGGTAGAGCATGTTTTGAAAAAAATATTTGACCCTTATAACTTATTTTGTTGCATTAAGTTACATAATTCTGTACAACAACTCCTCTGAAACGATAATATGTCAACAAAATAGTCCTAACTTCTTAAGTCCCGCCGATATGAGTCATCAAAGGACGAGCGCATTTTCGTTGCCACTTGCTGTTTGAAGGAATGCTGTAAAGACAAACTGCTCACAGACGCAGTAGTGCCATCTAGTGGATTTTTTTTAGCATTGCACAACTACACCAAATGGTAGAGATGGCTCATTCAGGTTGAGTTCAGCTTGATGCTTTTTTTCAATGAGATATAGTGACTTAAAGTGTGGTCGACCAAATAGTTGAGTAGTACCTTAAAGGGTTAATACTTTTTAAGGGCCGTAATTCTTTCTCAAAATTGATTTATCAACTTTAAGTGACTTTTTAAGACCCCGTGGACACCCTGCATTCATATTGACTGTTAATGTTACCTGCAATAAAAGTCACCCATTGTTCATTGTACAGCTGCGTTGCTCCTCTGTGTCAATGCGATTGACGTCGTCGATCGATTTGTCGACTTTATTGACAGAAAAGGAGAAAATATGAGGATTCATTAATGCCGTAGTACGCACCCTGGTCCAGCCTGCTGACTGTGGTGTACTGCGCGGCCAAGTCGGCCCGAGCTGCAGGCGTGTCTGGCACAAAAGGAGGAACCTGAAATACACAAGGCGAGGACAGTGTTAATAATAGGGACCTCGCTCCATGCAACAGAAATCTCCTGTAGTTCTGTTTACGTTAAAGCTTTCAAAAAGCGGGATTTTAAAGGGCCATTTTAACGTCAACTTTGTCGGAGCGTCGAGGCCACGCCTTTTGACGTAAGAAAAGAGCGAGAGAAAATCCTTTGACAACTTTTAATCATTAACTTGTCCGGAACATATGGACCAAGTTAGACGCGGCTAGCTCAAACGTGCTAGGACGACTTTGTCCAAATGCGTAGACTAGCCATTTTTGTTTTTCCAAAATGGCCGACTTCTCGGTGGGTGGAGCTAATGGAAATACATTGGAAATTTGTTTGGAATCACGAGAGCAACAAGTGTACCAAGTTCGGTTAAAATCGGAACAACTATGTGTGACTTGGACGCGATAGAAAAAAATCAAAAATTTAGCATTTAACGCAATTTTGGAAAAAGTCTTTGGATTAAGCCTGACAAACTTGATCCAATTACATTTTTCTGACCTCTGGGGGCGCTATAGAGCTCTGGGGCTACGAACAGGTTCGTGCCCTATTCCTCTATCGCAATTTTCACCAACCTGACCTCTGTGCCTAATTTCAAGAGTTTTTATACACGTTAACCTTCGTATATATTCTCTGAATATAAATCTATATTCTATGAATATAAATCTATATTCTATGAATACAGATTTCAGTAAAAATCTGTATGTCACTGACCTTTACTTGTTCCGGTGTGTAATATTCTGGTGTCCAGTCAGGTATTCGCCCCATGCCCATTTCACCATTGCCAAACTTCTCGCAGAAAGCTCCATACTGAGGCTGCGAGTGTCCACATCGGTGCGTGTCATGGAAGGCAACGTAGAGGAAAAATGGCCTTTCTTCGTCCCCTTTACCATCGCCGTGTCCTTCGGCCTTTTCTTTCTCTTGCCGTCGCTCGGCAGCCTCCTCTTTGTGGCTCTGGAAAAACTTGCGGACCAAGAGTTTGATGCGGGTGATGTTCCTGCCCACCTGGAGCACAGAGCCGTTCTCCTCTGTGTAAGCGAAATCGAAGGGATATACAGACCCGGGGCCGACGTGCTTCTTCCCAATTATTCCTGCAGGAATGAGAGTAAAAAAAATAAGTGTGTGTATGTGTTGATATAAGATAAATTTGTGTGTCGGTTATTAACCTGTGTGTATGTCAGCCTGGCCGAGGAGCAGTGGCAGACTTTGTACTCCGTCAAACGAGTTGAAGTGATGGACTCCCTGATGAAGCCCGTACATGCCATTCTGATGCTGAGCAAGCACAAGTGGACAAAAGTGTGTGTGAGCATAACTACTGACCTGGTCAGGACCGGCAATAATAATAATTAGAGCTGCAACTAACAATTATTTTCGTAATCGATTAATCTGTTGATTATTTTCTCGATTTAATAGTTTGGTTATGTGGAGCAAAGAAACCAAAAAAATATTCCCATTTAAGAAGTAAATCAAAATAGTTGACGATTAATTTAGTAATGGATTAATTGTTTCAACTCTAATAATAAAACTATTTATTTATTTATTTAGGTGACAAGGCTGTGAACAAGGATTGAACCTGTAGTAGTCATCATGGAGACCAAAACCTGGTCCCAATGAGCCAGAACCTTATTTCTTTACCTTGTTATGGTTAAGGTTATAGGGATAGCGCTTTGTTACTGCTAAATAAATAATAGAAATAAATCATAATAAAAGGATTGCTGCGCGAATCTGTCTGGCCATGTGGAACAACCTATCTTTGTGAGGACATTTGGGCTGGTCCACACAACTTTGACAGGCTTTTTGAGGATTAAGGACCTGGTTTTAGAACGGGTTAGGGCTAGTAAGGTATTTATTTGTGATGATTAAGGTTAGGGAAGGGGCTAGGGCCAAGATGGTGGTCTCACAAGACACAATGATGAAAAAAACCCAACATTTTTGAAATTTTTTATAACTCTTTATTTGTGTGTGTGTGTGTGTGTGTGTGTTACCTGCGGCAGGCCAGTGAGGATAGTTGACCTGCTGGGGGAGCAGCTGCTGACGGATGTGAAGGCGTTGCTGAACACCAGGCTGCGCTGGGCCAGAGAGCGCAGGTGCGGCGTGTGGACCACAGAGTTGTTGTACACGTCGGTCTCGAAACCTGCGTCGTCAGCTGAAGGAGAGAAAACGGTGACCCGAGTAAAGACCTTGTACCTGATGGTTCTAAACAGTAAACAGCTGATATAAAAAAAAAAAGGAAAGAGGTTGGCACCATGCTACACTGTCAGGTGATTACATTTAACATTTACTTTAATTATCTGTTTGTCGTCGGCTCTGCTGCGTATCAGTGAGCAGCGCTGTCGGATGTTTTATTAAGTGTTGTGTGTCGAGAAGCTTTATTTATCCCGGGGGAAATTGCTGTGCAGCAGTCAAAATAGTTAATAATTAAAATCAAATAAGCAACAAAATTACAGTTAATACGTAGGTATATACAATATACAACAATCAGAGTTTCTACACATTTCAAAATTCCATACTTTTCCAGACTCAAATTTCCAGACTTCTCTGAGGATTTTTCAGTCAGTATTAACCATCTGAATACCAATTGTAAGATGCTTATTATGTAAATGAATGGTTTTAAAATCCTTATGTGTGGAAAATAATAAATAAATGAGAGTCGGTAACAGTAACCATGGTAACTCGACGCCATTCTACAGCCAGCTTGATTAGTTTCATCTACAGGTAAGCTATGTTGCGTGACTAACTTGTTTTGATTTGTATATTTTAATACATTTTACTTTAGAAAGTGAGATAATAGTCTGGAAACAACACAAACATTTTTCCATACTTGTTTCCCCTTTTCCATACTAACTCAGACCTGGACATTAGCCTGAATTAGCATCATAAATTAAATTACAGGTGCCATATGTAAGAATGTGGCCAAAAACGGTTACTACATTCAAATCCAAAATACCGAGGTCTTTTAGGTTTCGTTTTCTGACGTAACTGGCAGCCCGTGGTTGCTCGGCACCTGAGACTCTGACTGCAATGATTGGTAGATGGCGGTAGGTGGCGCCACATGCCAAAACGTGATTTCAAAACATAAACATGATTTGCAGTCTGCAAAATATATTTTTTAATGCAAATATTTTGGCTGTACTGTTGTTGTTGGTGAGTTCAGTTTGTTATATGAACATTATTCCTGAGTCTCTGTGACATATTAGGAGGATTTTATGGCCAGTTGCTTTAAAATTATTACATAATGCACCTTTAAATGCCTGTTTTGAAACCTTTCAAAACTCTATTTAAGACCTTTTATGAGATTTTTGGAAAATTTAAGACATTTCAAGGCCTTAAATTCAAATGATTGGATTTAAGACTTTTTAAGACCCCGCATATACCCTGTCTACAGGTAAGCTATGTTGCGTGAGTAACTTGTTTTGATATGTATATATTAATAAATTTTATTTTAGAAAGTGAGATAATAGTCTGGAAACAACAATAACATATTCCATACTTTTTCCCCTTTTCCATACCATTACTCAAATTAAATTCCATACTTTTCCATGCTGCGTAGGAACCCTGAATTAGCATCATAAATTAAATAAAATGACAATGGCAATGAAAATGTGTGACTTTTTCAGTCACTAAAACTAAATAAAATAAACTGGCTCCAGGGTTAAAAGACGTTGTAAAACTAACCAATTATCAGGAGAACATTTCTTCTCTTCGCCTCCACAGCAGCAGCGCAACATGACGCCAGAATGAAGAACTCCAGAAGCATGTTTAAGACTAACTCTTTACGCTATTTTTTAAATATCTCAGCCACTTTTAGGACTGAACGCGACATTTAAAGTGAACGTAAGGTGTCACAAATGAGTAGTAAAAACAGCCAGAGAAGCTAGCGGAGCTATAAATGCAGCTACATTAGCAACAGCAGCGGACAACGCCGCCATGTTTTCTCCAACCACAACAACAACAACGACATCCGCGAGGTGGTCACATGACGGAGGTCACGTGACGAGCGAAAACAGGTCGACGCTGAAGTTGGCACCACATTCGCCTCCGGTTCTCTTTAAGTTTCCGTTCCACCTTAAAAAGTGCAAGTTTCAGCCACTGGGTGGCGAGCTATTCTGCAGAGCAGTGCTGATCACACAGCTGTTGTGGGGGTGTTTTTTTTTTTTTTTTTAGTTAAAAAAACTTGCCAGCACATACAGGTACATATACATACAATAGATAAAAATATGCTGGTGCATACTTGTATTTATTACACAACACAAACATTAAACACTTTAGAAGAACAGCATTCAATAATATTTACTCATTTTAATATTTAATCATTACTAATATTGATAAGTTTTTAGTTCTGTGAGGGGGAGATTGTTGATATAAATTGTTATAATGTTATTGATATAACACTGTGGAAATTTGGAGAAAAATCCATTTCAAAAATCAACATTTTGACGTTTTTGTTGAGACAATTGCTGCCAAATAAGGTTTCCCGTTGAAGGTCTCACCTGATTCACATACTACACCTTCTCACCTTTCCAGTGATGCCCCATATGTCCATATTTACTGTGGAATTTTCACCACTTCAAATCATAATTTTTGAAATCCACTTCAAAAATTATGATTTTTGAAGTGGATTTTCTCCAAAATTCTCCAGTAAATATGGACATATGGGGCATCACTGGAAAGGTGAGAAGCTGTAGTATGTGAATCAGGTGAGACATTCAACGGGAAACCTTATTTGTCCATTAGGTGGCACTGCAAAGTCAGCAGCTGTTGCAATAAAAGAGTCAAAATTATGATTTTTGAAATGCATTTTCTCCAAAATTCCACAGTAAATGTGGTTATATGGAGCATCACTGGAAAGTTGAGAAGCTGTAGTATATGAATAAGGTGAAACATTCAACGGGAAACCTTATTTGTCCATTAGGTGGCACTGCAAAGTCAGCAACTGTTGCAATAAAAGAGTCAAAATTATGATTTTTGAAATTCATTTTCTCCAAAATTCCACAGTAAATGTGGTTATATGGAGCATCACTGGAAAGTTGAGAAGCTGCAGTATGTGAATCAGGTGAAACATTCAACGGGAAACCTTATTTGTCCATTAGGTGGCACTGCAAAGTCAGCAACTGTTGCAATAAAAGTATCAAAATTATGATTTTTGAAGTGGATTTTCTCCAAAATTCTCCAGTAAATATGGACATATGGGGCATCACTGGAAAGGTGAGAAGCTGTAGTATGTGAATCAGGTGAGACATTCAACGGGAAACCTTATTTGTCCATTAGGTGGCACTGCAAAGTCAGCAACTGTTGCAATAAAAGAGTCAAAATTATGATTTTTGAAATGCATTTTCTCCAAAATTCCACAGTAAATGTGGTTATATGGAGCATCACTGGAAAGTTGAGAAGCTGTAGTATGTGAATCAGGTGAAACATTCAACGGGAAACCTTATTTGTCCATTAGGTGGCACTGCAAAGTCAGCAACTGTTGCAATAAAAGTGTCAAAATTATGATTTTTGAATTGGATTTTCTCCAAAATTCTCCAGTAAATATTGACATATGGGGCATCACTGGAAAGGTGAGAAGGTCTAGTATGTGAGTCAGGTGAGACATTCAACGGGGAACCTTATTTGTCCATTAGGTGACACTGCAAACTCAGCAACTGTTGCAATAAAAGTGTCAAAATTATGATTTTTGAAGTGGATTTTCTCCAAAATTCTCCAGTAAATATTGACATATGGGGCATCACTGGAAAGGTGAGAAGGTCTAGTATGTGAGTCAGGTGAGACATTCAACAGGGAACCTTATTTGGCCATTAGGTGACACTGCAAACTCAGCAACTGTTGCAATAAAAGAGTCAAAATTATGATTTTTGAAGTGGATTTTCTCCAAAATTCTCCAGTAAATATTGACATATGGGGGATCACTGGAAAGGTGAGAAGGTCTAGTATGTGAGTCAGGTGAGACATTCAACGGGGAACCTTATTTGGCCATTAGGTGACACTGCAAACTCAGCAACTGTTGCAATAAAAGAGTCAAAATTATGATTTTTGAAGTGGATTTTCTCCAAAATTCTCCAGTAAATATGGACATATGGGGCATCACTGGAAAGGTGAGAAGCTGTAGTATGTGAATCAGGTGAGACATTCAACGGGAAACCTTATTTGTCCATTAGGTGGCACTGCAAAGTCAGCAACTGTTGCAATAAAAGAGTCAAAATTATGATTTTTTAAATGCATTTTCTCCAAAATTCCACAGTAAATGTGGTTATATGGAGCATCACTGGAAAGTTGAGAAGCTGAAGTATGTGAATCAGGTGAAAAATTAAACGGGAAACCTTATTTGTCCATTAGGTGGCACTGCAAAGTCAGCAACTGTTGCAATAAAAGAGTCAAAATTATGATTTTTGAAATGCATTTTCTCCAAAATTCCACAGTAAATGTGGTTATATGGAGCATCACTGGAAAGTTGAGAAGCTGTAGTATGTGAATCAGGTGAAACATTCAACGGGAAACCTTATTTGTCCATTAGGTGGCAGTGCAAAGTCAGCAACTGTTGCAATAAAAGTGTCAAAATTATGATTTTTGAATTGGATTTTCTCCAAAATTCTCCAGTAAATATTGACATATGGGGCATCACTGGAAAGGTGAGAAGGTCTAGTATGTGAGTCAGGTGAGACATTCAACGGGGAACCTTATTTGTCCATTAGGTGACACTGCAAACTCAGCAACTGTTGCAATAAAAGTGTCAAAATTATGATTTTTGAAGTGGATTTTCTCCAAAATTCTCCAGTAAATATTGACATATGGGGCATCACTGGAAAGGTGAGAAGGTCTAGTATGTGAGTCAGGTGAGACATTCAACGGGGAACCTTATTTGTCCATTAGGTGGCACTGCAAAGTCAGCAACTGTTGCAATAAAAGAGTCAAAATTATGATTTTTGAAATGCATTTTCTCCAAAATTCCACAGTAAATGTGGTTATATGGAGCATCACTGGAAAGGTGAGAAGGTCTAGTATGTGAATCAGGTGAAACATTCAACGGGAAACCTTATTTGTCCATTAGGTGGCACTGCAAAGTCAGCAACTGTTGCAATAAAAGTGTCAAAATTATGATTTTTGAAGTGGATTTTCTCCAAAATTCTCCAGTAAATATTGACATATGGGGCATCACTGGAAAGGTGAGAATGTCTAGTATGTGAGTCAGGTGAGACATTCAACGGGGAACCTTATTTGGCCATTAGGTGACACTGCAAACTCAGGAACTGTTGCAATAAAAGAGTCAAAATTATGATTTCTGAAGTGGATTTTCTCCAAAATTCTCCAGTAAATATGGACATATGGGGCATCACTGGAAAGGTGAGAAGCTGTAGTATGTGAATCAGGTGAGACATTCAACGGGAAACCTTATTTGTCCATTAGGTGGCACTGCAAAGTCAGCAACTGTTGCAATAAAAGAGTCAAAATTATGATTTTTGAAATGCATTTCCTCCAAAATTCCACAGTAAATGTGGTTATATGGAGCATCACTGGAAAGTTGAGAAGCTGTAGTATGTGTATCAGGTGAAACATTCAACGGGAAACCTTATTTGTCCATTAGGTGGCACTGCAAAGTCAGCAACTGTTGCAATAAAAGTGTCAAAATTATGATTTTTGAAGTGGATTTTCTCCAAAATTCTCCAGTAAATATTGACATATGGGGCATCACTGGAAAGGTGAGAATGTCTAGTATGTGAGTCAGGTGAGACATTCAACGGGGAACCTTATTTGGCCATTAGGTGACACTGCAAACTCAGCAACTGTTGCAATAAAAGAGTCAAAATTATGATTTTTGAAGTGGATTTTCTCCAAAATTCTCCAGTAAATATGGACATATGGGGCATCACTGGAAAGGTGAGAAGCTGTAGTATGTGAATCAGGTGAGACATTCAACGGGAAACCTTATTTGTCCATTAGGTGGCACTGCAAAGTCAGCAACTGTTGCAATAAAAGTGTCAAAATTATGATTTTTGAAATGCATTTTCTCCAAAATTCTCCAGTAAATATTGACATATGGGGCATCACTGGAAAGGTGAGAATGTCTAGTATGTGAGTCAGGTGAGACATTCAACGGGAAACCTTATTTGTCCATTAGGTGGCACTGCAAAGTCAGCAACTGTTGCAATAAAAGTGTCAAAATTATGATTTTTTAAATGCATTTTCTCCAAAATTCTCCAGTAAATGTGGTTATATGGAGCATCACTGGAAAGGTGAGAAGCTGTAGTATGTGTATCAGGTGAAACATTCAACGGGAAACCTTATTTGTCCATTAGGTGGCACTGCAAAGTCAGCAGCTGTTGCAATAAAAGAGTCAAAATTATGATTTTTGAAATGCATTTTCTCCAAAATTCCACAGTAAATGTGGTTATATGGAGCATCACTGGAAAGTTGAGAAGCTGTAGTATGTGAATCAGGTGAGACATTCAACGGGGAACCTTATTTGGCCATTAGGTGACACTGCAAACTCAGCAACTGTTGCAATAAAAGAGTCAAAATTATGATTTTTGAAGTGGATTTTCTCCAAAATTCTCCAGTAAATATTGACATATGGGGCATCACTGGAAAGGTGAGAAGGTCTAGTATGTGAATCAGGTGAGACATTCAACGGGAAACCTTTGATGCGGCCCAGCCTCGCCCAGACTCTAACTCATGCAGCCCCCAGGCAAATTGAGTTTGAGACCCCTGATCTACATGTAATATCACGTGTGTCCACCGGAGGGCAGGTTTAACAGTTGAACAGCCGTGAATTAATTAATCTACACGTAATATCACGTTTGTCCACCGGAGGGCAGGGATACAACTATTTTTGGAATCTTCCACTTCCTGTTTGTCATTCAGAACTTCCGCGCACGCAGGTGCAGGAGGAGACAAACATGTGGTGGTAACTGGTGCAGAAAAATGATCCACACATTGTTCTTAATGTCGGAAGACTCTTTATACTGTGACGCTGACCGTGACCGTTTTGTTTAGGAAGCTGTCGTTTCGTGTCGGCCAAAGCCAAGAGTTCCCGGATGTTCTGCTGGAGAAGCCACGCTGGATGAAGAAGACGAGCCGCCATGAAGACTCGGTGAGCGGCTTTCTTTTACTTTTTGCTGAGACATCATATCAATGTAGTTTCATTTAAATTCACCAATTCTATTATTAAAAAACAGACTGCATTACTTAGACATATTCTGATAATTCTGAAGATTAACTCGATTCAAATGTAATGTAAGACTATGAGAAAATGAGCGACTTCTCACTTGATTAAAATGTAATTTAAGCTCTTAAATATAACGTGATGATAATTTTAGTCCATTTTAGTAAGATAACAGACCAGTGTCTTCTCATATGAATCCTGATTTGTCTAAAAAACCGTTAATACTGTCCACTTTTAAATAAGCCTTCTGTGGGGGAAAAAAACAACAAATGTCTTTTAATATTTTCTTGCTCTAATTTTATCAGTGACCTGTCAATAGAATGACCATAAGTAATGGTTTTATTTAGTCTTAAACGTTTAACTACATTAACGATATTACTCTCACAATCTCCTCAAATAAACTTTAAATTCCTGTTTTTATTAATAGCTAAAACTAATTGATCGTCTTTGTCACTAGAGACTTTGAATTCTCCTGCTTAACCTGCCAAATAAAATGATTAAACTAATCTTTCTGTATAGTATCTTTATATTTTAAATAAGTGAATTGTCACTTTGTACAATTTGTGTCCAAATAAAAAAAATCTTAATTGTACTATGTTTCTATCACGTTTTTTTATATATAATTTTACAACAATCAAACATAATAATGTCGTCTTTTGAAAACCGTGCTGCTTCTAGATTTCACAATAATTCAATAATTTTAACCCAGTGTTCACAAAATAAATGTAAAACTAATATATTAGGTTGTTAAAGAAGTACAATTTTGGAAATGCATTATGTAAAAAAATTTAATTATACAATCTTGCATAAAAAAAAGATACTTTAATCCCATGCTCACCATAAAAATAGATTTACTTTAACTGATTATTAGACCAAAACTAAATATTATCATTTCCTTCTCTACTGAACATGAACTATTATCATTTCTTCATTGACTTATGTTAAGATTTCAATCAATCATTGAGTAATTTAACAGTAAACTGTAAATACAGTTACAGCATTAAATAAAGTGTACTGTCTATTTATTAAACGATCTAAACAAGTCCCTTTGGGATCTATTTTTAGACCAATTTATTTTTCCAACTCAGATTAATTCAAAATAACCACACAATTACATTGCCCATCCAGTCTAAACCATAATGTCAGTGTGTCTCAGCAGGTGAAGACCACCTCTCTCTCTCTCTCAGCCAAAGAAAATGCTCAAAGTTAACTGCAAACTAACACTTGTACATTTTCACAGAAACATGTTCAGCAGCTCTGTTAGTGATCAGTGACACAACTGCAGAGACAGTGTTGGAGTCTTAAACTTATCACTGAAGAGAACTTCTTTAATGATAAGTGCAAGTCTCCACTGTTGTCACTGATTACTGACAGAGCTGCTGAACATGTTTCTGTGACAATTGTTAGTTAGCTGTTAACTTAGCATTTTATTTTGGCTGAGACAGAGTTGTTTGTTATATTGTTTATACTTTGTCAAATATTTGACTTTAACTCTAGATTTAATCTTGTTAATGTCTAACTTAGTTCAGCAGCTCCTCTGATAGTCATGTTTATTATTATAATTCTCTGTGCAGCTTGTGTCACTCTACATTTATACTTAGTCATTTTTTCTTCATGTTCTAATGTGTTTAACTTTACTTCATTCAGCAGCTTTTCTGGTTTTTGTACTTAGTCATTTTTTTTGTCCTTAGCTCCAGTGTTAACTGGTTCATTGAATGTACTTGATAAATTTGTTTTACTTCTTCTGTTTCTTATAATAAAGATACACATGAAAAAAAAGTATGCTTGGAATATTTTTGAAAAAACAATTTGAAACAATGTATAGTTCAAGTTTTTATTTTGAAACACAACAATCCCTGCATTGCACTATCTAAACGCATGTTTCTCTCTGGACAATGAGCGCTCAAGGGATTCTTGAACACTCTTCTTCCAAATGGCAGCAAATAAAGACAAAATAACTGAAGTTCTTTTGGAGGAAACAATTCTTGCAAGAGTCCATCTTCATTCTGGAAGACAAAGAACCACAACTTCAACACAAACACTACAGAAGTGGTGACATGCTGTAAGACAACATACTCACATGATGGTGCAGTCGTATCTTCAAGGAGCTTCTGGTTTCTCAGCCAAGTGGAGCATCATCTCAACAGCATCCTGCAGAACACAAGACACCAAGTTAGACAATAGACAAATGGCCCGTTGTTTAGCACAACACCAATAAAGATTGTCCATGTGAGACACAATGACAGTCAACATAGGGCTGGGTATTCACAATAATTTGGATTGCGGCTAACAGGAACACAACATAAGTCACTAACACTAAACAAATCTAGGTAATTTAAACAACTTTTAGTCAGATAATCCCAATTTAGTAAGGGCACAATGGAAGACATTTAAATGACATCTTCAGGTGTTAGCCTACAGCATTAGCACAAGTATTTAAAGATCAAGGTCTTGCAGATTAGCAGCTTGTTGCATGAATGACTCAAGGGTAACAGGAAGGACATGAGGACTATAGTGATGAAGAGAAGACGCAACATATGTCACTAACTTGGGGACATGGGCAATTTCTAAAGCAGTTAAGGTTAGACACTAGTCAAGGAGCTGTGACACTAAAGCAATTTAAACCCAACTTTGTCAGTTACTCCAAATTTAGCAAGGGACAATGGAGGACATTTATAAATGAAAACTTCAGATGTTAGCCTACAGCTTAGCATCTTCCAAATTAGCAGCTTGATGCATGAATTGCATTTGTGGCCAACAGGAAGGACCATGTGAGTGAAAAAAAAAAATCAATGCCAGATTGAATAAAAGCAAAATGCTTGACCTCAAATCAAACAGACAAGTAACTTTGTTTAAATGCCTTTGAGCATATGTTTATTAAACACAACTGCAAACAGTTCCTGTGAAGCGTACCTGAGGTGGTTCACATCCTGCATTACACCTTCAAACATTCCCAGAGTCTGAAGTAAAGACATGAAAAAAGGGTCAAGCACATGTGTAAGAGGTCAATAAAGGAAAACTGCAGATTATCTGTCATCTGGCGCCATCTTGTGGTCAAACCGTGACAGCTGGAGATTGTCCAAGCTTCACTGCTGCAGGAAAAATCAGGAATCCTGAAAGAAAAAAATACAGGTTTATAAGAATAAAGAGCAAGAGGAGAATGTGAACTTTAAAAACATTAAATGGTTAATTAATTCGGTTAAGGGAATCCCAAACATTTAAGTCACTAGTCAAGGCAGCACTGGCTTAATGCGTGTGTGCCATGATTTAAACAACCATTTCTCTATAGAAAATGGTGCAGGGACTAAGTTTAAGATGCTATTATCCCCATTTGCTACCATTGCTGTGAGCAAGTAAGCGCATTTGAGGATGTAGTTACCAAAAAAAAAAAAAAAAAAAATCACCTGATGAAAGTCAGGTTACTCTAGGTTTAGCAAGGGGACAATGGAAGACATTTAAAATGACATTAGCCTACAACATTAGAACAAGTTTTCATGGCTCCATGTCTTCGGAATGAGTTCGATAGCTTTTTTTGGAATGTGGCTAACAGGAAGGACACAAGGACTATAGTAGTGAAGAGAAGACTACAGAGTGAGGCAATTTAAAAACATCTCCAGATGTCAGCCAACATGAGAACAAGTATTCAAAGCTCATCTTACAAATTAGCAGCTTGTTGCATGAATGTGGCTAACAGGAAGCACTATGGTAGTGAGTGGAAAAAATAGAGTCCAGATTAAATAAAAGCAAAATGCGTCACCTCAAATCAAACAAGTAACTTTGAGCATATGCTTATTCAACACAACTGCAAACAGTTTCCATGAAATGTACCTGTGCAGATTACTTGAAGGGGTTGACTTCCTGCATGACTCCTTCAGACATCCCCAGAGTCTGAAATAAAGACAAAAGGGTCAAGGACATTTGTAAAAGGCCAATAAAGGAAATCACAAGATTAAAGTCCGCCCTCTGGCGCCATCTTGTGGCGAAACAAAACAGATAGTGGATGGGGATTTACCTGCTTCTCTGGCAGATTGTTGACAAAAGCTTCCACTGCTTCAGGAAATGGTACACGGCCAGGAATCCTGAAAAAGAAATACGTTAAAGAAATAAAGAGGAGAATGTGACATAAAAAAAAAATTCAGTGTTGCAGCTCGTACCTCTGGCTGCATGGACTTCAATAGCATTGGCTTAACGCCTGTGTGCCATGATGTGAAAACAACCAATTCTCTGTGGAAGATGGTGCACATTTGAGGATGTGGTTACAAAAAAAACAAATCACCTGATGAAAGTCTGCTGCAGCGACTCAGGATGGAGCTTCTGAAACCTGTGAGAGAGTAAAAAACAAAATGGTTAGAGAACACAGCATTATGACTGAGCTAACGTGATTAGAACAAAGGAAACATGCAGACAATGCTGTGATTACCTGGAGCTAGAGTTACAATGCTGTGATTACCTGTGCATCACTGTCTTCAGTTTAACCAGGATTCTGAAACAGACCAAAGAGAAGACGTTAAACAAAGACACTATGCTTAACAATTATTATAATACAAAGAATAAATCAACAAAAGCAAAGTATGTGCTGTGTCCACTCTCACCTGTGTGCAGTCTGTTCCTTGTTCAAGTGACTCTGAACAGGAAGTGACGCTGACTCCGGGCGGAAGCGGAATAAATAAGAACCGGCCGGTCTGCACGCCGTGTGTCATGGCGTCTTCTTTCACCTGGTGATGAATAATGATGCAAGTTAATGGCAAAAAAAACAAACCAAACGTACACAAAAGGAATTCCACTAGTTTTCTATCAAATGTCATCATTTACACACCTCCTTCGTGGGTCTCGGTGTTACCGCTGGAGTTTGGACTAGTTTGTCACGTTCACGGAACCTGTAAACGGATGAAAATAAAAGTTAAAATGTTAGTGAAAGGTGGGAATCTTCAGCAAATGTCGATGAGACGAATTGTTCCGCTGGATCCAACGGAGCCGGAACAAGTCCTAGATACAAGGGTTTTGGAAGGAGAGTCATTTATTAAAGCGTTAGTTCACAAAGATGGCAGAACATTGAACAGGGTTTGGTTTGTGGCTCTCACCGAGGAGCAGACATCACGGCGGGTGGCTGAGCAGTGTTTCAGTCGCAGAGTCTGTTAAAAAAAAACAAAGGGAGAAAAAAAACAAAGACACGTTAGAAAGAAACAACGCGTTCAAACGTGAACAAGATTAAAGACAAAATGATCGACTGAGAGTTTTCACTTCACCTTCAGTTCAGGCTCAGCTGCTCAGGTGATGATTCACTGAGGTTCAGCGGAGAATGAAGGAGTTGAAGGAGTTGACTTATATACACACACACACACACACACACACACACACACACACACACACACACACACACACACACACACACACACACACACACACACACACACACACACACACACACACACACACACACACACACACACACACACACACACAGGTGTCAGTGGTTGGCCTAATCACTTGCTCATTTACGTCACCTGTGATACCTGGCCGGGGGGGGGGGCGTGGCCTCCGCTCCACGTGACCTCGCCTGCTTCCCTTTTTAAAACAGTCGTTTTTGTCTTTCATACTAAAACTACTTCTAAACAACAATATAAACTCTACCTCCTATCACTATATTTAAAATGTATATGTTATTGTTTAAATAGTTCATTCACTTAACTATTCACTTTAACCAAAAAAAAAAAAACACCCCCACATCAACAGCTGTGTGATCAGCACTGCTCTGCAGAATAGCACGCCACCCAGTGGCTGAAACTTGCACTTTTTAAGGTCGAACAGTAACTTCAAGAGGACCGGAGGCGAATGTAGTGCCAACTTCAGCATCGTTATTTTTTAAATATCTCAGCCACTTTTAGGACTGAACGCGACATTTAAAGTGAACGTAAAGTGTCACAAATGCGTAGTAAAAACAGCCACAGAAGCTAGCGTAGCTATAAATGCAGCTACATTAGCAACCTTAGCTAGGGTTGCCACCCGTCCCGTAAAATACGGAATCGTCCTTTATTTGGCAATTAAATGTTGCGGTTTGTTCCGTATTTCCTTAAGG
Source organism: Microchirus variegatus (assembly GCF_963457635.1). NCBI lineage: Eukaryota > Metazoa > Chordata > Actinopteri > Pleuronectiformes > Soleidae > Microchirus > Microchirus variegatus. Next base: position 6,836,819 of record NC_139820.1, read on the forward strand.
GCTTAATCCCTACAATTTAGGTCGAAAACTGCTTCGATTTGGATCATCGTTCGTTCATCAAGGGACCTGTGTGTTTTACGTGTTCGTTTGGAAGCCACTGCTATGAGGTGGGCTAATGTCTGGAGTTGCCTCTCGCTAATTGGAGGTGTACTGGAGCGAGCTACGGGGCCCAGCGGAACTCCAGCATCATCACACCGGGACACCATTCATCGAAGCCGGCCAACGCTCGATTGGGGTATGTGTTGATCAGCGCTGATATTGTGAATGGCCATGGTCATTTGTGTGCACACATTCGCGTAAATCCAATGCATTGGTAACAGACTCGCCACCGTCCAAAAATAACTATGTACGCCGAGAGGAGCAGTTGCGCTACACACACTTTTTCCGGATTAATTGATTGAACCAGTGACTTTGCGTGGCCGTTAAGGCTGAAGAGGAAAAATGGCAACTTGGCCAGTTGACTGAGCTTGGTGTGGGTGTAGGGGTAAAATATGTAACTGAAAAACGTGTGGGTAAATTAACACCTAAAGCTTTGTTGGGGAAAAAATAAGCACTTTAGAAAAAGAAAGTCTGAATTTGTTTAACTGTCTAAACTAAAAGAAACTTGATGGGTGATTTTATTCATAACAAGTTATTTTTAGACCAATAGTGGCATGTAAATATTCTTAAATAGGTTTTAATAATTTGATACCTAAGAAATCTCAAATGACACAGATGGTGCCGAAAGAGAGAACGCCTAGACATCTCTTTACTAAAACCTTATTTCTATTTTCATTAAAGGGCCGAGTTGGTGTCACAACTGCAGAGTCACAATGAGCTGTTGTCCATCGAGGCCGAAAGTCGTCACAGGAAACGCATACTGTATTCAGTAAACTAAAAGAGAAATATGCAGTCGGAGCTGCAAGACATGAAGATAATCCACTCCCTTTTTAAAATGGTCTGTTTTTCTTTTTCTTTTATTGGTATTTATGTCTCATTTGAATTAGGTGTTATTTGTGACAGAGGCAATTAGGGGCTGGAGTGTATGAGCCATATTCATTTTGTATTATTTCATGTAATTCTACTCCGTGCCACTAGGTGGCTGTATTACTGTGCAGCTCAATTGACCTCCGGGCAGCCCAGGTATGCTTATCTATCTATCTATCTATCTATCTATCTATCTATCTATCTATCTATCTATCTATCTATCTATCTATCTATCTATCTATCTATCTATCTATCTATCTATCTATCTATCTATCTATCTATCTATCTATCTATCTATCTGTGTATATATATATGTGTATTATGTGTGTATATGTATATATAGATATATATGTATGTATATGTGTATATATCTATCTATATATATATCTATCTATATATATATCTATAGATATATATATATCTATAGATGTATAGATATATATATCTATAGATATATATATATCTATAAATCTATATCTATAGATATAAATAATGTGCTGATTGGAATCGGTTAAGTTTAAGGTTATGTATAAAGATTTGTTTAGAGCTTTAAATGAATGGGAGAGTCTGACTGAGTCAAGACAGCTGCGCGAGCCTGTGTGTGTGTGTGGTAGAGAGAGAGAGAGGGAGGTAGAGAGAGAGACGATTACTGCCTTTGCTTAAGCCGCGTGCGTCTCGCTCGTTCGCATCCTCGCGCGCGCTCACCTGCTCTGGGACTTTATTCTTTTTTTTTCTTTTTTTTAAAGGCACGCGCACATGTGATTTCTAACAAGGATTGATTTTTTGTTTTTCTGTAAACAGCAGCTGATGTGGATTTACTGACTTTCGGATCGGGGTTTTTTCGGCGCTTTTCGGAACTGTTCCTCATCCAGGAGGATTCGGGACGGACGGACGCACGACCCGCCCTGCGCTCGCGAGGAGATTACACACACACAGAGAGAGAGAGAGAGGACCCGCCGCCAACACTGAGTAAGGTCTTTACACCTGATTAATATGTTTATACAACACACACACACACACACACACACACAGGGAGAGAGAGCGTCAAAGTCATGTCTCTGTTTCTTCTGTGCTTGTACAGAATGTAGCGAATGACCGTTAAAACAAACCATTTCCCCAAAGTCTAGTTTTAGTTCTTATGGTTGGTCATGTTCATGAGTGTGTTTTGTTTTTTATTATTATTCTTTATTTCTATTTTCCTTTATTTTGTGTTTTAGTTTTGACAAGTGCAATATCATTTATTATGATTATTGTTATAATAAACAGGACTGCAATGATTAATCATCAACCATATTGATAATCGATTAATAATAAATTGTTTCCTCAATCGTTAAAACAAACTTTCTGATATTTCAGCTTCTTAATTGTGATTATTATCTGGTTTATTTGCTCTATATGGCAAATAAATAATTCAAAGTGAACAATTTTGTTGTTGTTGACACTTGAGAACGTCATCGTTCATTAGTGTGAGAAACACCGATCAACATTTTCTGACATTTTTCGGTATTCGATTAATTGAGATGGCGACAGATGGATCCATTCTGAAAATAATGATTTGTTCCCTAATTATAGATAAATGTGTTCCTTCATACATGTTAACTTAAAAAGTCGCATCACTTATGAATAAACTCTGTCAACCGAATAATCAGCCAGGCTATTATGTAACTAATCGTAAAATTATAATAAGCTTTGTTTTTTTGTTGTTTTTTTAAGTTCCTGCCCTGTTTCCTGCAACTAATATTGAGTTTTTTCCACAATTTTTTTTTTATTTTAAATGACCTGCAGCGAAGGCAGGAAATGCAGATTGGAGAAACATAACATATCTTCTTTGTTGTCACTGCATCGTTAATATAATTTGCTGCATGAATTTGTGCAGCAGTATCAGTGTTGTTGGCGTTTGTATAAAAACAGATTTCCAGTTCCTTGTTTGGAGGCTAATAAGTGTAACGTGAGGGTTTCGATGTGTGGTGGTTGGGTCACTCTAGATATGAATAAACAGCCAGATGGAGATGGATATTTTCTTAAGCAGCACTTTACTGTTCTCTCCACTTCAGCATCTCCACAACAACAGCACTTCCTGTTTACTTCCTTCTTATGCATCACATGTCTCTGAAGCAACCACTGAGAAGCTAGATGGACTTCGACGGGTAAATGTGAGTCAGAACTACAGAGGCAGATTCAGCTAATTATTTAAGAATGTTAAACAAGCTGCTGTAACTACAGTATTTGAACATGTAAATATGCAAATAATAATTAGGAATATAAATGTGTAAATTTAACTAAAATATATAAACTAACGACTTGTAAACCTTACATAAGTTTCCCCATTTGGGGAATAATAGTTTCTCTAATCTAATCTACAATGCAGTGAACATGTTGGGAAATATTCTGAAAGGACTCACAGGTGTCAGGAAGGTGGTCCTTCCACTGTGAATGTGGCTTTATTTTAAGATTTTATTTAGATTAATAATGGGCAGCAACTAACCATTAATCAGTCAATTGTTTTCTCGATTAATAGAGTATTTGTTTGGTCCATTTGTCCACAAACTTACCTGATTCAGTTTTAATGGCTTCTTTGTTATATGGAGCAAAGAAACCAGAAAATATTCACATTGAAAAAACACTCAAACCATTTAATAGATTATCAAAATAGTTGACGATTGATTCAGTAATTAATTTAATAATCAATAAATCACCTTAAATACAACTAAAATACAACACACTGTACATCTAGCAAACAAAACGAAATAACACAAACCACATGTTGACAAACAAGCAGAGAAATTATTAAGTTGTCTACAAGAATATCATCTCAAATGTAGTCTGTGTAAAAATGGACGTAGCCTTTCGGCTTGAAAGTAGTAGTCGTAGTTAGCCACTAGGGGGCAACTCCACTGGTTGTTGTTTTTTTTCTTTTTAAAGACGCCATATGTAAGAATGTGGACAAAAACGGTTACTACACTCAAATTCAAAATACCGAGGTCTTTTAGGTATCGTTTTTCTCCACCATTGTAGCTCAGACGTAACTGGCAACCTGTGGTTGCTCGGCAGCTGAGACTCTACTGACTGCAAAACACGATTTCAAAACGTAAACATGATTTGCAGTCTGCAAAAGATTTTTTTTAATGCAAATATTTTGACTGTACTGTTGTTGTTGGTGAGTTCAGTTTGTTATATGAACATTATTCCTGAAAAATGGGCAAAAGCAATCACTTTGCTGGTCCTTTTATGGTTAAAATAACCAAAAAAATCCAGAAGAAGATTTTAAAAGTTAATGACAAAATGCGTGTCTTTGTCTAAATATGTATGCACTGTACTTAACTGTAACTCTATGGGAATATGACCACACTTATTACTTGATTTATAACATCAGTTAACAGTTTCCTGATGAGTTAATGGACTCGATCTCTAGTTTTAGCTCTTCTCCAATAGAACGTGACGTGTAAATCTTGTAAATCACGTTCCCATTTAGAGGAAAATAGACGAGGAAGCACAGCAGATGTGAGCGGACACCACATTGATTGACAGCTGGTAGGAGTCTGGTTGAACTGTGACCCTCGTGTTTCATAAACTGACATGACGCTGGTCAAATCGCAAATCTCAAGCTTTTCCAAACAGGAGATTGTTTTGAAACTGGAAGCCTCTGTGCATTTTTATATGCTGTATAGTCTCAGTGCAAAATCACTCACTCAGGCTAGCAGTAAAGAGACAAATGATTTACTGATGCATCACTGCAGGCAGAAACACAGTCCAGGACTTGCACACGGTGTGTGTGCACACTCCCAGACACACACTGCTACATGCATATTACAGTAAGGTGCTCCAGACATTTTGCTGAGTCATGCTTCAGTCTCCTGAAACACAGCAGTAACACTGTTGGGGATGTGGCCGTTGTGTTGTGCCGTACTCTGAGGCTTGACTCTCAATCTGCATGTGAACTGTGTGTGTCCAGGTCAGTGTGTGTGTGCGTGTGTGTGGTGCTGATGTGATTGTGTTTAATGAGAGTGAGACTTGACACACAGAGCTGAACTGAAACAGAGGAAGAAGAATATGAAGTGGTCTGACTGCTCTCTATTTACTCATTTATGATGTTATATTTAGGCCCGGCTACATTTTTGATGCTTCATATTTGTCAAGTTTAATACGGAGAGAAAACTTGGTGTGTGTCTGTCAATGTGTCTGTGTGCACTCATAAACACACAGTACACACACACACACAGTCAAAGCAGCACATACTATAAATACTGTGTTTAAGGTCCAGAAATTTATATTAAATATAGAATATTTATTCTGATGATTACATTTACCTGTGTAAATGTATACATTGTTGTTTTCATTACCAAACATTTGAACCTGCTATATTAACATGAGGAGCAGGTCTTCTCTATGTCGGACGCCATGTTGTCCAACATGTTTTTAATGGAGAAACTAAACACCTTTTTCAGTTTTACTGATCACTACCATAGGTTTTTAAGGGAAAGGTGAGGTGAGTGACATGACACTTAGCCAGTATGGCACTTTTCCATCATACAGTTCCAGCATTGTTTTGCTTTTCCATTAGTGATGGTACCTGGTGTTTTCTTTTTGGTACCTGCTCTGGCGAGGTTCCGAGCGAGCTGAGCCAAAGTGACGTCAACAGACTTGGCGTTACAGTGAGCGTGCACATACCGTGGTCCATCAACAAGGTGCAGGCGCTCCTGTGTTTGGTGGCTTAAGACGTGATCGTAGAAAAAGATGTCTCACGCACCTGTGCTATGATGACCCCGCCCACATTAAGGAGGCACTATGAAGTAATGAGAAACGACGTGACTGATATCAAACTGAGTAGAGTCGAGTAGTGCTAGCACTGAGTGATTGGAAAGCGCCTAAAGATGTTGCTAAAAACCATCCTTTAAAAAAATATCCTTCTGTCACTGGTTATTTTTTTTATCTTGATATAAATGTTTAGCTTCTAAAAAGAACATAATCAAAGGGCCTTCTGTGAATCACAGGTGCAATGATTAGCTTTAGTCTCTGATGTAACCAAATCCCCTTCAGCTCCTTCTTCACAGTCAGCTTTAAATAAGCTTCAGACTTGATGGTAAAATAAGAAGCACAATCATGTTTTAAAGCAGACCTAGACCGGAAGTTCCACTTAACGCTGTTTTAGTGTGCATCTGCGTCATTACCTTGTTTATGAAGCCCTGCAGTTTAGAAACAAACAGTTCATCCACTGCTGAGAACGCTGTGTTTTATTGTAATCTCTGGCTCAGCGAGATCTCTGAAAAAATCCGGTCCGGTTACGTAAACAACAGTTCTCCTGGACAGCAGATCCTCCTGCTCCGGGCACTAGTCCGGGCACATCCGGTTGAACCGCAGAAGAAGAATAACGTCCGTTGTGGCGGTGTTTTACAAGCGACAGTGTCTTCTGACTCTGGGTCTGACTCCTGGTCAAAGTCATAAAATGGACTGCGGCGGGGAGTCGTGAAGAAGCTATTTTTGAACACTGTTAAAACAATGTTTTGATAACGAGTAGCAGTGCATCCACCGTTCCAGAGGGGGGAGCTGCTTCTGAGAGCGAGTGTGCTGAATGTGTCACTTCCGGGTACTGGCCAATCACAAGACAGTTGGGAAGGCTCTACGCTGGCTGACCAATCACAACACACTCTGTCTTCTGGGTGTGAGAGTTCAGTCTGAAATATCGCGGCTGAGGAACAGCATTAGAAAAGAGGATTTCTATCAGCTGGTTTACAGCATGTAAGTAGACCTCCATAACTAATATACTTCATGCACTATATATGTGCAACAGGACCACTCTGTGAGCTTTAAGCAACATCTAACCCTTGGCCATCAAACAACTGAAACCTAAATACCATCATGGGTAAATCCCTTTAAGGGTGCAGTGTGTAAGAATCACATCTGCAAACTATTGTCACTTTTCCACTACATGGTCCCGACACGACAACTGGTACAGGTTTTTTGCTCTTCCATTAGTGATAGTACCCCATACCTTTTTAGTACCTGCTCTGGCGAGATCCCAAGTGAGCTGGCCCGATACTATATGTGATGTCATCAGACTGCCAGCCACTGATTGGTACCTGAACAATGCCGAACTGTAGATCAGTTAAAACGACTTAAAAATCCTGAAAATGTGCATTGATCTCCAACATTTTGCAAGGAAATTGCTAAAATGTCAATATTTAGGAGTCTGGTGCATTTAGCGACATTACTGCTGAGAGCGACGAGCTGCATCACAACCCCTGCCGCTGTATTTCAGTTCAGTGACGTTCAGTGTATCAGACGGAGTCTGAGCTCTGGTCATGCAGGAGGTATTAAACTAATTTTTCATTAACTGATCCTAGGGTTTAAGACGATAAAAAAACAATTGCTTTACAAGTCACTTGTCACTAATTTGTGTGTGTGTGGTATAAAACAAAACTCACAGCAGTTTCAGGCAGCTATGCTGTGGTGACTCCGCCCATGTTGAGGAGATACTATAGTAATGGAAAACCAACCAAACCGTGTAGAGTCAAGCTGGGCCACGGCGAGGCGAGGCGTGTCGGGACCATTTAGTGGAAAAGTGCCATGTATATTCCAGACAGGATGTTCTGTTCTGTTCTGTTTTCATAACTGACAACACATGCTCTGGCTGTTTTGTCCATTCAAGCTACTGTAGAAACATGGCAGCACAATATGGCGGCATCTGTAAAACAAGGCCCTCGCCGAAAGTATGTGTTGTAGTTTATTCAATTACTGCCAATAAATAATCCACACTCGTCCCACACTGGCCCTTTAAAGACATCTTTAGGGGTAGGAATTGCCAGAATCACTGTCATATCATCACTATTTAATACGTATACAATATTATAACGATATTGGCACTATCTAGTGGATCTAGTGGATTTTTTTATGCTAATCCACAAAAAAGAAGATTTTATTTATTACCTCAGGTGAAGCAAATCAATACTTGGTGTCTCAAAATGATAGATAGATAGATAGATAGATAGATAGATAGATAGATAGATAGATAGATAGATAGATACGGGGAAAAGCACATAAGGACATCTATATAGAATAAGGGATAAAATATTAAAACGCACCTGAATAACACAATCAATAATGATGAATATGTACAGTGTGCAGTTTGTGCAAAGTGATGAAGGTGCAAGAGAACAGTGGTGCATCCGGAAGTAAAGAGATTAAGAGTATGGAACTGCTCTAACAAGGTGTAAAAGGTTTTAGGTCAAATCTAATCTCTGATGCCGTAGACGCAGCACTTTTCATCCAAGATTGGCTTCCAGCTCAAAGTCTTGATTAAAGGGGTTTCAGGCAAGAGCATTAATGTTTCCGACAGCACTTTTAGTGCTGAAGGCACCATTCATTCACAATAAACACATACCTGTAAAAAGCTGCGTCGGTCTCATATCCCGATGATCTACATCCAGATAATGATGCATATCATGATTCCTGCTTTATTGATGACTATGAGAATTGGGGCCATGTCTTTGGTAAACAGTTGCTGCTGTTTACCATCTCCCATCTCAGTTATTTGTTGCCACGTGTTGTGCTGGAGGCAAAAGCCTCTTCTGAAGTCTGAGTGTGGAGTTTGTTTTAAGCATTCTGCTTTTCATTAGTCCTTTAACTGTCTGACACGTGTCTTATTATGTACGTGTCTTCTGTGTATGAAGCAGAACCTCACTTCTGAGGAACTGGTGATGTTTGGAGCTACAATGTTAATTAGGTGTGGGGAAAAAAATCGATTCACATATGAATCGCGATTCTTATCGTCCACAATTCTGAATCGATTCATAAACTTCAAAAATCTATTTTTTTGTAAAAGTTTCTATTTTCAAAAAACACCAGTTTATTTGTGTACAGTTTATTTTGTATTTAACTTCTGGGAGAAAAAGGCAGCGAGCCTAAGCTTTTATTCATGCAAGTTATTTTTTTGTACAGTAAGTAAGTTTTTATTTGTTTTGAATAAATAAATGTTAACTTTTGTCTTAAGTTTGCCTTTGTGTGATCACATTATCTTATAGAAACTGTATTGTTTTGATGTCATAATTTGCCTTAACACACCATGCATTGTATCAATTTTTGAATCGAGAATCGTTTGAATCGAGAATCGATTTTGAATCGAATCGTGAGCCACCCAAAGATTCACATCCCTAATGTTAATCGTGGTTAGACATTAACTAGCTATGTTCCAGGTTAGGGATAAAGTTTTGTATTTGGCAGATACAAAGATGAATTCCTTAAAAGGATAGCTGCATGAACCAGTGAGTGCCTCAATACCACGTTGTAGTTTTTGATACGATACTGATATCAGAACCTTGAGTATTGATCTCTTTTTTGTCCTTTTTTACAACAACTTGTGAATGATGAATTTACCATCAAAAAGAAGTTATTTCAAAAACGCTCCAACTGTAGAACATATTTACTTCATTAGGATATACACTCTTAGAAATAAGGGTTCCAAAAGGGTCCTTCTCCAAGGGCTGAGGTTCTACCTGGAACCATTTGCTGCTTTTTCAAGGGTTCTTGGTAACACTAATGATTTCAGTAGAACCATTTTGATCCAGAGAACCCTTTAAAACGCCTTTCCTGAATAAAGGGTTTTAAAAGTGTTCGTGGTGGAACCCTCCAAAAGGGTTCTCCTATGAGGACATCCCGAAGAACCTTATATGGTTCTACTTAGCACTTTTCTTTCTAAGAGTATACTGTGAATAAATCACCACAACATGACTCAGCTGCACTTTTCTTTTTTTTCTTTACGCCTCTCACTCATGTTCTGGTCACATCAGTGACAATATAATGAGATATTTCTTATAATTTTAATACATTTTTCCAGTAAATCCAGTGATTTTAAGCAGTTTCAGGCTGACGCTCAATATCATATTGGCACATCACACACCTGTCAGCCTTGGTACTGAGCATGCTAATAAACCAAAAGGCAAATTTGTCAAATTTCCAGATGTAAAATTTGACAGAGGAAGCATCAAGTACATTTGTGTCAAGGGCATCAGCCTCACTTAATGGACTTAAGTCACCAGACTCGCATGTCACTGGATTGATTAGCCGCTAAACACCGAAACTAGAGGCTGCATGTCGGCATAACACTGAGCAAACATGTAGACTAGAATGGCAGCTGAAGCCTGATGTTTTCCTCCCTGACTCACCTCTCAGTAGTAGCAGACAGATGGACATCTCACTAAGATGTTCACAAGCTAAATTAGTTGCAATCAATTCACAAAAAGGTTTGTTGAATGAATAAATAAATAGGAATAGACTTTGCCTCATTAAACAAGACACAAATGCACAAGGAGGAATATGATAGCACCACAAATCCTATTTGCATTTTTGCCATAAACAACAATCTCCTTTTATTGATGGAGAAGAGTCCAAGTAAAATGTGTTTTCTGAATCAAAGCCAAAACCCTCTGCTCCCTGACGCTCACATGAATACGCTAAAGTTTTGAACATCAGCTTCACTTTCATTCGGTTTGCTTTTGTGCACAAAACGGTCTTCATAAGCCTGTCAAACTTTGTCCGCATGTTAATGTACGTTACACGTGCAATTCACAATCACAACACAGTAAGCAGCGGGTCACTGTACGATCGGTATCGGTCCGATACTGGTCAAAATCATTGTATCAGATATCAGACGGATAAAAATGAGAAAAAACTCTGTTACACAGTTGGAGAATTGCGTCTTTGAAATAGCTTGAAATGGTTTAAAAGATCTAAAATGACTATATCGGACTGATTTCAGTATCGGTAGATGCCACGTAGGTATCATGCCATCTCTAACTTTTTGAGCCACTACTGCAGCTACACCAGGGGTCAGTAATTGGCGGTCTGTGAGCCAAACCTGGTGGCAAAACAGTATTATTATCTATGATGCATTATTATTATGTTTAGATTTAGCATTTAGATTTAGCATATAGATTTAATATTTATAATTTAGGTGTAACATTTAATATAATAATAATAATAATAATATAACATTTAATTTAACTATTTAATACATTTCTTTGTTAACAAATATTGTTGTAAATGTGCTTATTGGTGACCTTTGTAGAAAGAAACTGGTGTTGTCTGTCAATGTTTTGGCCTTGTATTCAAAGCTAAATTTACATGCCGACCCCTGATGTACACCTTCAGTTGGACCAGAGTCTGACTCGAGGCTAATACGTGGAAATAAAAGGAAGAAGCCAGCACACAGAAGAATAAGACAACGCCGACAAAATTTTGATTTGTTTTATGCTCTCTCAGCTTAAAAGATGCCAAACTCTGCATAACAATAGTTCTAAATGTTATTTTTCCCAACCAACAAAGCTTCGTGGAGAGTGAAGAGCTGTCCGTCAAGCATAGTTTTTCAAATCGCTTCAGCTAAACCTGGAAGATTACAGTGTTTCATGTCCTACAGTTGTGGGAGTGTGTTGTGGTCTAATGACATTGCCCAAGCTGGATCTTCACTTAGTTTTTTTTCTTTCTTTTCCATCGCTGATGCCTTTTATGAGCACTTTGTTGCAATGGGACTGTATTCACTGTAAACAACAGCTGTTGGTGTCTTTGCACGGAGGCATGAAATGTGGGTAAGAATCAGCTTAAGTGTTCTGATCCTCTGACAATCAAAAGAATATGTTGGAAATGAAATGATGCCACCAATCTGTATGAATCAGTGAAAGTGATAAAAGCAAAAGTGTCCTGTCTTAATGGTTGCAGCAAAGGCAATCGAGGATTTTTAATGTCTGCGATTTTGTTAAGCGATAGTTACATGGAGGCTGGTTTGACTCTTAATCGGACTCTTGTCCTAGTACACATGCACAGTGGGGAAGTGATTTATTGACCGATGCCTGTCCACCTCTCCTCCACTAGCGGTTGGATACACTCCTTCTAAGGTTGTTGGATTCATGAGGTTTAGCATGGTGCTAGATGTTAGCATGTCGAGCACTCTCCATAGTCTTCCTACAATACATCCATCCATCCATTATCTACTGCTTTATCCTCCACCGTGGGTCGCGGTGGGTGCTGTGCCAATCTCAGCTGACATAGGGTGATAGGCGGGGTACACCCTGGACAGTTCGCCAGTCCATCGCAGGGCCACACATAGAGACAAACAATTCACCTAATCTCCATATTGCATGTTTTTAGACTTTGGGAGGAAGCCGGAGAAAACCCACACACAAACGGGGAGTAAATCTGATCATATGTAACACAAACGATCAGCATTCTGTAATTTTCTCACGTTGCAGTATCTGTTCAGTCTCTTGTATTTCTTATCCAAATAACGCCAGAGTCAGCATTACACACACTGGTGGCCTTTGAGAGTCACCTGCCAAGTTTGAAGCCCGACCCTCGTGTCGACACATTCAACAGTTATGCGAGGAACAGACGGATGAACGGATTAGCCATTGGTGCTGCGCTGTGTGTTTGTGGGAAGGGGGGAGTTCAAGCAGTATCTCTTCCATTTCTTGTCCAAACACAACCAAAGTTGGCACTGCACACACACACGGTCACCTGCCAAGTCGGAAGCCTGTCAAGTGACAGTCATGCGCAGACAGACTTTCTTTGCAACTATAAACTTGGCACAAAAAGTAAGGGAATTTGTCTTTGGTTGATTTTAAAATGGTGCCCTTGGAATTGGAAGGAAAATGCATTTTAGGGTTGAGCAGCAGTTGAGTATGTGGGTTGCGCACATGAGAAATTTGCCAAACCTTCTCCACCAATGCCAAACAGATAATTCTGCTCTTGACTCTCTTGGAGTCATTTATTGGATTGGATGATTCAAGAACCATACACAGTCACAACAGCCTGGCACCTCCTCCTCAAACTGGTCACCTCTTCTTCCCTGTTTCCCCCGGTACCAAGGACAGCGTCACACGCAGCGACAAAAACCATGTCATTATGTTCACGAAACACAGTTAAAACACAGAGTGTCTGTCTGATTGATCATTACAGAGCAACAATAGATTGTTCTGAATAGAGAAGGGTGAATGTCTGCAAAATGTGTCATACGCATTTATGTCCTTTTGACTTGCTAATGAAGTTATTCACATGCATTTGGAGATCGGGGCCCGATTCTACCTGTTTAGAGGTTTAAAACAACCTGTCAATCACCCTAATTAGCCAATGTAAGCCAGAGCTATGGCACTGCGTAACTGAACTTGCTGCAAAGTCACAGAGTCGTTACTCCGCAACGCACAGGGAGCATTGATTTACAGCGATTTTTCATACTTACTTTTTTTTTAAAAACAAGTTATTTTTAGACCAATAGTGACATATAAATAAAATTAAATAGGTTTTAATAATTTGGTACCTAAGAAATCTCAAATGGCACAGATGGTGCCAAACCTAGACGCCTAGACATGTCTTTACTAAAACCTCTGTCATTTTACTCTGCTTCACTTCAGCAGCATCAGACTTTGCACAGCTCATGTCCACGTGTTGTTACATGACTTCCATGCGTATTTAAGCTCCTACTGCATATTTTAAAGGTGATATTTACTTTAAAAAACAGTATTTTTTTCCGCAAGACAAAACAATCCTTCATTTAAGCTGTGTTCCATGTGCGTTCACTCTGACACCGTGGCATCTACAGTGAAACTTACACGACTGGTGAAATCACAAGTGTTATTTTTATGTTGATACCAAGATAATCCACATAGAGCTTGTAACTGCAGAGATTTACTTTATTTAGTTTGGACATGTCATTTTCGAGCAGGGACTCCAAAAAGAGAGTGAGGGAAGAAGAGGTTAAATGGCACCTGAAAGAAACGGGTGCAGGATGAGAGCAAAATAAAACCATCCTGAACTACAAGGAACACAGCTTCACACTGTAAACGCACACACATTTCACATTCCAGTTTCTCATCTCTTTGCCACCTCATGTCCCTCCCTCTCTCTCTCTCTCTCTCTCTCTCTCTCTCTCTCTCTCTCTCTCCCTCCTCTTTCTACATCGTCCTCTGTGTGTCGGTATGCCTGTAAGTTGTTGGTAGAGTGAAGCGGCTGCATTATCTAGATACATTATTGATGCACGCAGCACTCTGACTAACGCACAGATACAAACACACACAGAAACGTCATCCACTCACTCATATAATAGAACCATACACACACACACTCGCAAAATATAACACATTGTTGCACACGCAGACTCGCTTGCAAAGAGCATGTGCCTCAGTTTGCGTCTGAACACGGCTGAGTGCAAGATGGAAGACAAATGGCAGCACGTGTTCCTGCCGTTTCTTTGTGGCTGAGAGAATACGGCTGATTCTCCCCCGCCCTCGACTCTCTGTTTTTAACCCAAAAAATGACAGCCGTGCTGTTTGAAAATGCACAGGCTGAAATTAAGCCACACGCTGAGCTAACAGTTTAGTGCCGTGTGCTTGTTTAACAGCCTGTAGTACTATGGGAGGAGTTGGAGACACGGATGAGCTGGGGCAAAACAATCGATCTTTAAAAATAACTTTAGAAAGATGAAAAGAGGGTTAATTCACTGAAGCAGAGAAGCAGGGATGAAAGGAAATGTAGGGAGAATTATGAAAGAGGAAAGTACAGAGGGCTGAGAGTGAGAGAGAGAGAAAGTGAGTGGTCTGAAGTCAGATGTGGGAGGAAGAGAGAGACAGGAAAGTTCCCAGCATCTCTTTTCCCAGGTCTTTTGTAAGGGCCTCATTAAATATAGATGGTGTTCGGAGCAGTGCAGGAGCAAGTGGGACTCCACAAACAGCACAAGCAGCACAAGCAGCACATGCAGGCAGCCAGGCAAGGCCCATCCTGCCTCCGCAGGAGCCCTGCTGTCTTTTTCACCTGATCCGTCTCCCCCTCTTCCTCCTCTCAGATCACCCACTCCTCCCTCCCTCCCTCCCTGTTCTCCTGACCTTTATTTCTTGTCATCCATGTCTGCACATCAAACTCTTTAATGGGAAAGTGGTTATTTGTTTTGTTCTATTCGTTGCCCTTCACACATCTTCCTTCTCCTCCTCTTCTGTGCATGTTCCTTCCATCCGTGCTCCTTGCCCTCCCTCTAAGCTCTTTTCGCACACGCTGTATCTCTCTGTATGTTAGTTGTGGTGTTCAGCTCGCATTAGTAAGGTTGCATCACTGCCTTCTGAGGGAAAACTGAAGAGGAGTTTTAACCCTCAGGCCATAACATGTCAAATATAAATCCTTGAATTATTCTGAATTCCATCATCCAATAATTACTGAATCAATTTCTCTCACTCCCGACCATCTTCATTTCTCTCTCAATGTGATACTTAAAGAGATATTTCACCGCTGGGAAGTTGAATGTCTATTAAAAAAGGGTCATCTATGGAGTAGAAATGTGAAATAATATTTGAAGAAATTGAAAGAAAAATGTATTTATCGCTCATGTACACAAACGACAACAACTCCCAGAATGCTCTGCTCACTTCCAGCTCAAAGTCTCGCAGCAGCGCTGCCTCGCTTCCTTTCCCACAGTGACGCGAAGAGTGAGTTGTGTAAAGTTTACACAGCTCACGCCTTGATGAATTAGTTGGCGAATACATTACGGATCTGCAAATTACATTTTTTTTTTCTATGGTGCTAAATTGTACCGGGACGTGCAGTAAAAACAATGAAAGGACAAGCAGTAAGTTCCCATTATTTGCCGGTCAGAGATTCAGAGTGGTGAAAGCTTCAAGTCGGCTATGCTAAGCTATGCTAAAATGCTAAAAATACTATTTTTTTGAAATCGGGGGGGAAAAATGAGGTAAGGGAAGCACACTTTCTAAAAAAGAATAATGCTATTCTAGCAATACAAAGCCACTTGCTAATCAGTGAAGTGTTCCTTTAACAAGTTTAAAAAAAATTTTTTTTCAAGTAAACCAAAATGAAAGCTTCACATGGTATTGGATGGACATATCACACATCTGTATTTGTCTTCTTGTTTTGAGATCCATCAGTTTGTGCAGGCTTTGTAAAAATGATTCCCTAACAGTCAATGACGATGTTGTGTCCCTGTTTCTTAGGAGATGAAGACACGTCACCAAGGTCTTCTTCACCACAGCGATGGGCAGACAGCGAGCAGAGTGGGACTGTAACTGGCACCTTCATGGAGCCCTGACACACGGGGCAGAGAGCAGGTGTGTTTGTCTCCCTGTGCATCAGTAAATACACACACGTGAAAAGGCTTTTGTTGGACTGTGTACACAAAAATAAAGATGACAAGCTTAGAGGATTATGGAGCGATGGAGTGAGTGAGAAGTGAGAAGTAGACTATAGCGTCTGAGTTACAGTCTGTTACCCTAAACAGACCTGTAAGGTTGAGGTGAAGCTCAGTTTAATCTGGCTCAGCAGGAGTGACGCAATAACTCCCTGTCACAGCCTGCAGACACACACTCTAATCCAATTTGCTTGCACTGTGTTAGTGTGCGTCTGAGTGTGTCTTTATGTGTGTGAGCATGATGCTGTGCATCAACCTGTGAGCAATTCATGTTCAAATCACATTAGCCACCATCTTGCACAACACACAGTATGTCCGCAAGCCACAGGGTTTTCACTTTTTATACATTTGAACCACTAATGCAGAACCCAGTACAGGTTCTAATGCAAATTTCATTTGGATTGGATTGATGTGATTGAAAGTTGGCAAATGTTCAAGCAGATTAACTCATACAACGTGTATTTAATGCTCAAGCATAGTTTAATGGGCCTTTTTGAAATATTTGTCATTTTAAAACTGCATAGACTACCAGTCCAAAATTTGGACCCACCACAGAGTGAAGGCAAAAGGCCCAACAAGTGCTCAGAATATCTGGGAACTGCTTCAAGACTGTTGGAAAACATTTCAGGTGACTACCTCATGGAGCTCATCGAGAGAATGGCAAGAGTGTGCAAAGCATTAATCAAAGGAAAGGGATCTAAAATATGAAACATTAAGAGTTATTTCACACATTTATTTTGTTTATTAATTAGTTTTGGTGCCTTCAGTGAGAATCTACAATGAAATTAGTCACGAAAATACCATTAAAATGAGAAGGTGTGTCCAAAATTTGATATTTGGACTGATAGTGTACATTTTTTTCATATGGATGTGTTTCAATAAGGTGAAATAGTTGCCATCAGGGTTCCCAAACCTTGGTTGACATCAAATTCAGGGACCTTCCAGCACCAATTCAAATTTGAGGACTAAATGTGCCCATGGTGTCCACTGTTATTGATTTGCAACACACTCTGCATCTGGACAAGTGAAGTCCTTGGAATCTTGGTCAAAGTCAGTCTTTTCTTCAATTTCTTCAGTGAGAATTTTCATTTCCCAGACATCATGTTGTCATTTTCTCTCTCTTGCTTAACGTTACTAAACTTTTTTCACTCATGTTTAGTGGTTGGCTGAAGCCATTTATTGTCAAATGACTGTTTACTCTTTTTAAATCATAATTACAGCACAAACTATCCAAATGACCCTGATCAAATGTTTACATACCCTGGTGATTTGGCCTGATAACATGCACACAATTTGACACAAACGCGGTTTGAATGGATATTATTAGTTATGGTTATAATAATAATAATAATAATAATAAAAAATTAGTGGGTGTGTATAAAAGGTCAGTGAGTTGCTCCAGCACTGCACTGATGTTTTTTAGTTTCTAGGTCATGGGGAAAACAAAAGAAATATCAAAGGATCTGCAGTGAAAAACAGTGGTGGATCGCTGATGTTTTGGGGATGTGTGAGCCACAAAGGCACAGGACATTTTGGTCAGAATTAATGGTAAGATGAATGCAGTAAGTTATCAAAAAATACTGGAGGAACATTTGCACTCATCAGCCCAGAAGCTGCGCATGGGACGTACTTGGACAGTTAAAGAAAGTTGTTGTGTTATCATATCAGAATATTATTCTCTGGAAACAATGGCCAAGAAATCTTAAACTCTGCCAGGGTATGTAAACTTATAAGCACGACTGTACATCAAGCAATGCAGGGCATGAAACACACCATAAGTACTGGAAATGCTAACCGTGCTGGAAGAGAAACCATGCAAACATGTCTTGGAGGTTTAACCTCCAGGTTTGACCTCGGTGAAACCTGGATTTGGTGTAGCGGTCACATGTTGTCGCTGTGCATGGTTGGTTTTTCCTCTGGATTCTCCAGCACCCTCTCAGTCCGACAAGCAGAATGGGTTTTGTTTAAATTGAGACTCTCAACTCTCTTGTTGTTAGTGGCTGTATATTGGCAGTGTTATGCTGGTGAAACTGTCCCGGACGTATATTCCACCTCTCATCCAATGTCGGCTCGGATTAGCTTCAGCTACCCCTGCGACCCTCAAAGGATAAGTTGGTTAGAATAACAGATGGCACGTCACCATCTCTGCTTTCATGACCCGTCACTGTATTTTATGGTGGGTTGGTCATCCCTCACCTTCCTGCTCATTAAATATAGATGGTTTACACTCTTACAAGGCAGTCATAATTCAACTCTCACAACCAGATTCAGTTAAAAGTGCCTTTTATTATTAAGAGGAATAGCCAAATTAAGCCTTTCTTTATACAAATCACAAGTAAACAAATTAATTAATCTGCATCTTCTGCATAAAAACTGATGCTTATTTTAAAATGAGGGCTGTATAATCCGATAAATATAGTGTGTATTGATCACCTGGAGGCTGATCTCAGTAGCAAAGTAAAATTATACATCCCAATTAAAATTCCATTAAACTGTGATGATACGCATTCAATCGATAGCTAATGCGATTGCTAATGGAAGCATAAAGTGCACGAATAGTCATTTTATTTAGTCTTTTCTTCTCGGTCTCGTGCAACTAAAACGTACAAAAACAGGAAGTGCTAGGACATACTCGACCTAACTCGTGCAGTCAGCAAAGAAGAATATGGATATAAGGAGAACAGATGACTGAGTGAATGAATGAAGACAGTGGGAGGTAGTGCACTGTTTAAGTGCTGCTGCTCCATTCGACAACTCATGAGTGTGTTTCTCTGCAGCGTTTGTTTCTCTGGCCAGCACCAGTGCAGTCAGACATTTCTGGCAAATGACATCACAGTTTCATCTGCAGCAATTTAATAAAAGTTGTGTGCCAACAGAATTCAAGCCCAACAACCCATCTTACCTCTTATTATTTATTTATTTAGGTGTGATTTGTAGCTATAAGCAAAAAGTGAGTTTTATAAAGTGCCGGGAAAAGCAGCTCAGTCGGTCACCGTCAGGAGAGAGTGTGGCAGGTGAGAGCACCACTGTGTGCACTGCCAACTATTTTGCGCCCCCCCCGTGAGTTTGTGTAAACTATGTTAAACTAATTTATGCATGTGCAACAAAGCGCAGGACGTCTCTACAACTACGAAAACAACTGTTAACACAGTCCTCATTTGGAGCAAAACTCCCTTCAAAACAAAATTCAACTCACAACAGACGTGAACTCATTCCCTGGATTTACACATTCACCAGTTATTGTTATATTATTGTTAATAATTTAAATTTTTGGCAATAACACCTTAAGACCCTGGTACACTTCACACGGACCCAACGTGCATCATGTGCATGACACGAGTTGCATCATCAACACACAAAGTGCAGGCTGTGTGCATGCAGCCCAGATTTTGGAACCTTCGTGCATAGTGTGCGTTGGGTGCGCACGGACATCGCATGCGCCAACTGAATTTCGGTGATTTCCATCATTTTCAACTTCAAATCATGGCAACAAACTTGACTTTGTCAAACATCGTGTCATCCAATAAAATAGAACGTTCCATTCATCAACCCCGAGACTTTCGATTTTAAACTGTTGGTGTATTTCTTGGTCTCCGTCATTTGCATATTATTTATTTGTTATATCTTCTCACCAGTCAAAATCTCACGAGATTCACATAACAGCTCTAGGAGCACTTGGCACTAGTGGACTGAAATGTAAATTGATGTTTTTATTCTAATACGAAAAAAAATGTGTAACATCCGTTAAAATTGTCAATGTTAAAAATGTATATTTTGGTGTCCCAAAAAAATCATCACGCAAAATATCATGATATTTCGCTGTATCGATTTTTCCCCATCCCTAGTTATTAAATCATGTCAGCTGTGACTTTATTTATTGTTTTATCGCCACTGGGCTAAAAAATGCAAGCGATATAGGCAGAAATGCAACATATATTATATATCACTAAAACAAACCTATTGAATGGGTACTGCACAAGCTGAAATAAAAATAAGTTAAGTAAAGAAGCAAGAAAAAAATAATAATTATTTGATGAAGTTCAAGATGTAACTTTTTCCAGTGGGTCTGTAAGAGTGGCTTTAATTATTTATCAGAGATTTAATTCAATTCAATAATCAATTAAAGCAGAGCACAAAACTTCCAGAGACTGGAAGGAAGAAACGCCTCTATTAAAGGTCCAGTCTGTAGGCTTCAGTGGCATCTAGTGGTGAGGTTGCAGAATGCATCCAGCCAAATACAAGTCACCTCCCTCTCCTTTCCTCAGCATTTAGGAGAACCTATGTTCTTTAGTGAAATACTTTTTGTTTTGTCCAACAGGAACGAAGCACTGCTGATGTGCAGGACTCATTTCATTTCACTATAGCTCCATAAAACCCCTCTGGGTTATATTTGTATTATTCTGTTATGTTATTCTAGGGATGGGCATTTCAAGAAAAAGTGCTTTACAAATATTCAAGGATTATTCATCAGTTCTATGACAAATCAGCAGGTATATTTTCTTTCATGAAAAACACAAAGTAGCAATTAACTGTAACAGCATGAGCCCTATAGCTTCTGTAGCGCCCTTAGCCTTTCTGTTTGAAAGCATATTAATGACACTCACATTCTTACCTTCATCATTCCAATGACCCAAAACTAGGAAGTAAACATTGACACTTTATTGTTGCACAACGATAAACTTGGAATAAATGAAAATTAAATACAAAAATAGAAAATGTTCAATAAAAGTGTCCCTTCTTTTAATTTTGAAGATCTACTCGGGTAGATTTTGTGTGTTTTATTCTTATCTATGTCAGAGAGTGAAGTGAGTTGGTGGTCTGTTGTTTTCCTGAGTGGATCCCACGGCTGGCCACACCAGGGTTCAGAATCAGAATGCTTATTATTCCTTAATCTGGCAAAAAAATAAAAAATAAAATCTACACACTCCCTTGAGATGATGCGCCACCTAGTGGTGGGCCCCGTCTGTGTAATTATGCCTTATCTATATAAATAACACTAAGAACAACATTGTTGTTACATTATAAGGAAATAAGCACGATATTGACATGCTCATGTGAGAGGGAAGTGCAGTATGATGTTCCCTCCTTCATCTAATGTTACACACTTTTGTCGTTAAACAGGAAGAATGGCTGCAGTAGATCTCATCAGAGTGCTGGTTTTTACTTCATCAGTTTTGTCAATTAAAGCTACTTAGCAGGAAGAGCCTTTTTAATGGTTTAGAGAGATTTGGTGATGTATGGAGACATTAACTTTATGCAATAATCTACCCCCTGATTTTCCACTTTCAGACAAAAGGTTTTACAATTTTAAGTGATGTCAATGTGAAGTTGCACGTATCCATTTCACTCGTGACATCACTGTGCTGGTGTTCAAGCTATAGGTGGATTATTATTCAAACCCTAAACTGAGTCCACAGCTTTGTGTCTGTGTAACCTGAGAAGTGAAGACACTCAAACGGGAAGAGTGAGATCTAGAAACGCAAGGAGTGAGAGGCTGATAGGATGAAGGGGAAGAGAGAGAGAGAGAGAGAGGGGGGGGAGGGCAAGAGAGGTGTGCTCACAGACAGATGGATGGATAATGTGCTTATGACTCAAGATCCCTGAGGAAACATTGGTGTCTGGCCGTGTGACACACCACTTTCATCACTAAGCCCTTTTCCTGTCTCACCTGCGATCACACTTGTTTCCTTTCTGTCATTTTCTCATTCAGATTCTCGTGCTTGTCACATTGTACTCGATGGTTCCCTTCTCTGTTCCCTCCTCTCCTCTCCTAGTCTCCTCTCCCCTTTGCTCATTTGCGCTAATGGATGACATAATGCTCATCATCACTAACATCCTTCTGGGGGAGATTCCTTCCTGCAGCCGCCCACTGAGGGACACAGCAGGTCCCCAATGAGATCATTCACTGATTCACTTCACTTCAAATGTGTTCATGGATTCATGGAAATAAAACAGTGTCCAGGAATGGTTTGATACCATGAAAATGGCTCAAGGCTTCTATAGTCCAAGCATAGGCAAATGAACTGTGTTTGCACAGTGCAGATAAGTATTTATTTTTTATACGTTAGCAACTCACTGTGTTTTAAACACAGAGACTGAACAACAAATACACCAGAGTTCAGAAAATAGAAATAAAGAAAACAAAGGCTACGATCAAATAGCCTTTGATCAAATTAATCATGGCCGTATGAGAATAGAAACATTTTTAACCTGGATTTTTAAAAAAATGATTCAGCTACCATTAAGAAGAAATGAACAGCCCATTGTCTGCGATTGTTTTAGCATTTATGTGAATGTTAAGTTTTTGTTGGTATGAGATTTTATGTCCAATAGATTTAGTGATATTAAACCAGTACTGAACCAATTATTGTTTTGGCTTGTTTTGACATAAAGAGGATGAGGGAAAAATCAAAAACAGAGCATTGTCTTATATAATAAGGAAATCATTTTTTTTTTATTTTTATTTTAAAAAAGAGAGAGCAAGAGAAAGAGAAAAGCTGCAGAAAAAGAGAAATACCTAAATCAGTTATATTTACCCTTTTCTCCCAACACTAGACCACACAGATTTAGATTAAAGTACAATCTACAATATTCACTTTCTTAATTAGTTTTCACCAGCGCATCATATAAAAATATATAATCCCGTCATAAGTTGATAGGCAATTCATCGCAGACAACTCACAGAAACGTTTTCACTATAGTTTACCAACAACACCTCAACTTTTTGTGTTTACGAACCCATTTATCCACCATTCATCATTCTCCCTCATTCATTCATGCTTTGCTCGATTCGTGAATCTGTCAGTTATTGCTCATCCTCCATCTGTCTAATCAATCGCTCATTATTTTCTGATCTTATCCTTCCAACAGTCTGTATAATTAATTATTCTCTGAAATAAATGAATAATTCATCCTTCATTGGTTCACTTACTCATTCACTCTCTCTCTATATATACATCTATCATTCATTGTGAAGGGATTTTACATGAATGCTCAGCATCAGTATCTGTTTCCCAGTTACAGTCTAGTAGATTCAGCCTTTGATGATGTGAAAAGGGTATTAGGTATCAGCTAATGACCCAGTCTTTGTCTGACGGCCTCGGTCACATGGGAGAGGGTGTGTGTGTGTGTGTGTGTGTGTGTGCGTGCATGCGCGCGTGTG
Source organism: Microchirus variegatus (assembly GCF_963457635.1). Lineage (NCBI taxonomy): Eukaryota > Metazoa > Chordata > Actinopteri > Pleuronectiformes > Soleidae > Microchirus > Microchirus variegatus. The sequence continues at coordinate 6,860,116 of NC_139820.1, forward strand.
TGGTGTCTTTTTTCCATGTTAGTGCTTTGGTCTGTGCTAGTTTGTCATTTTTTATGTTGGCGTGTGCATCGGGTTAAAAGCTTCCATTTCCATTACTGGCGAGCTATTATCAAGTTGGAGAAACCATGACATTTTCTCCCGTTTTCACCATCGGACATGTTTTCACGGATGAAAAACAAAACCGTTGTTGCATGTAGTGTCTGCTTCTAAAAGATGTTGTTAACCTTGGCTAATGTTGGAATGGAGACTGGTTTGTTTTTAGCTTTATCTTTGTTAGATATACATGTAAATAAATTGTTTAATATACTGTAAAACGCACTGTGGATCACTGCTCCACTTCTTACCCAGTGGCACCTAGTCATGAATGTGAACTCAACTTTTGAAGCCTCCAGAATCTTGATTTGGCCAGCACCATTTTGACATGTTGCAACTACAACAGAAGTCGGGGCCCACGGTTGTTGTTGTAGTGGTTAGCACTCTTGCGTTTGCAGCAAGAAGACGGGGGTTCGAGCCCCCTTTTGCAACAACTTTGGAGCCTTTCTGCAAGGAGTTTGCATGTTCTCCCCGTGTGTGCGTGGGGTTTTCCTCCCACAGTCCAAAAACATGTGATATGGGGAATTGGTCACTCTAAATTGACCGTAGGTGTGAGAGTGTGAGTGAATGGTTGTCTGTCTCTATATGTGGCCTTGCGATGGCAAGTAGTCATGTTATAATAGACTTCTACTCAAACTAACTAATATTTGCAGCCAGTCTGGTCGCCCCCTGGTGGTAGTTGAGTATAATCCTACTTCTTAACTGAGGAAAATGGAAGACCTCTATTTTTTTTTAACCAGTGGTCTATGGTTCTCACAGTGCAATCACGCTTAAAGACCTTCAAGTCCTCAATCCTTGTTCAATCACCTTTGTATGTAACTTGATACGACCTAAAATATAAGTTTGTTTTGCAAGAACCCATTAACTCCCGGTCGGCCCCATGCATTAGTTCCTGAGTGAAAACCCACAGAAACCAGAGGCAACCCACGTCCATTACGCCCCTCTCACCAGCCTCCACGGACGGTCAACAATCGTTTATGACTCCCACCGGTCGCATCACGGAGCCACCATTTGTTTTGGAAATTAGGGACTGCCGATATTGATGTTTCTTGAAATTTGAACACAAAATGCGAGCAGTTAGCTCATTACACAAGGCTGAGAGCCTATTAGGCTGCATGAAACTTCAAGTGATGTCATTGTTGATGTAATCCCATATCTAATACCCAGAAGTCCCACTTTCAAGAGACGTGTGTGTGTGTGTGTGTGTGTGTGTGTGTGTGTGGCATTGCTGTTTTCAATACCTTAAAAGTTCAAATTGTGTTCACATGGTAAATATCTGATTACTTTCCATATTTGACCACGAAACTGTTTCATGTACTGTATGATTTCTTCTTTCCATGTCAGGTAAATGGAGGTGCAGGACAGGAGCCGTTCACCATCCCGTAGGACCAGTCGGGTGGAGCAGGTAGTGGGCCGATGGCTGAGACGGTCCCGAGATTTAGGCAGCAGGTCTCACTCTATCGGCAGGTAAAACCCTTTTTCTTTGTTCAGTGTCATTAGTGTGACTGAAGCAAGCTCTGCGTCTGGACGAGCTTGGTCAAAGTCAGTCTTTGTCATTTTCTTTGGTGAGCCAAAGATCTTGGAGTTTACATTTCCCAGACATCAACGTTGTCATTCGCTCTCTCTTGCCTTACGTTACTCGCTCATTGTTCTGCATGTAATCACAGTGGACAGTATCCACGACACCGCTTATAATTATGACTTGATTTGTTGTGTAGGTCCAGTCTGTGTACATCGAGCAATGCAGGGCATGAAACAGTAGATGGCGTCATAACAAACAAGGGAGACATTTACCTAAATATCAACTAAACTTCTTTCTTGCACAGAATTTAAGCATTTTCAATTGTCCATGTCTATTTATGGCAATTCTATAGATAATGACCGCCGGTCAACCTCTTTCTTGCCAAAAGCCAATCTTCTGCTTCGATCAATCACACTTCGAACAAGAAAAAAAGACAAGGATATCAAGCAAAAAGACAGGTTTCGGTGAATATTCACTTAGATCTTGGTGTTGTGAAATCTTGCATATGAAAACGGTCTTTTAAACCCTATTTTGGGCAAGGGTCACTCTCCCCTCTTACCAAGATGGCTGCTTTCCGACCAGGATTCTGTCCACAGTTTTGCTGCCTGCTGTAGCTGTTCTCATTATAATTCTTATGTGAACTATAGAGAAACATGCTGATTAACGAGGTGGATGCACATCCTTTTTTTTTTTTGCTTTCCTCAACATTAAATAACATGCTGGGCACCAGAGAACTGATGTGTCTGCCAGAACAGAACGTGAACGATTGAAAGGTGTTATTCAGACGTTATTGCATCATTTGTGCGATTGTCTGTTTTTATTATTTCTTTTCCTCTCCAGAGACCGGGCTGCTGTGGATGGGAAGACGGCAGAGTCCAGTGGCTCTGATCAGAGGAATTACCCCTTCCGCTTTAATGTACAGATTCAACAGGACGCAGCCTTTCACGCTCATGGCCTCACGCTCTCCTCCCAAACGCCCATCATTGTCCAAGAAGTCACCCCAGGTACGATGAGATTTGGAGAAAGTAGGACGTATAAGTAGATCAGCTGTAGTAACACTGTACTTCTCTGTTCTGGCTCGTGTACAAACCGCTCGTGACATCGTCCTTAAGAATCGGGACTCTCGTTTAAGTCTTGAGATTTGCAATATGGCTGATGGCAGTCTGAAGGCACTCAGCCACCAGTTAGAGTGAGTTGTCTTTCAACCGGAAGGTCAGTGGTTTAATTCCCAGCTCTGAAGTCTAAATAGTGATGTGTCCCTGGGTAAAAACACTTAACCCAAGTTGCTCCTGAAGGCTGTGCCAGCAGCACATAAAAGACGCTACACTCTTAGAAATAAGGGTTCCAAAAGGGTCCTTCTACAAGCACTGAGGTTCTACCCAGAACCATTTGCTTCTGGAAAACCCTTTCCCGAAGAAAGACAGGGCTCTTGATAACACTAATGGTTCCAGTAAGAACTATCTTGATCCAGAGAATCCTTTAAAACCGCTATCTTGAATAAAGGGTTTTAAAAAGGTTCTTGGTGGAACCCTCAAAATGGGTTCCAAATGGCACTTTTATGAAAAGTTTCTACCTGGAGCCAAAAAGGGTGCTCCTATGAGGACAAGCCGAAGAACCTTATATGGTTCTACTTGGCACTTTTATTTCTAAGAGTGCACTGGTAGCTTTGCATGGACATCAAGACAAGACAAGTGTTTCAGATAAATTCAGATAATTTACCATCACTTTTGCACATGGTTCTTTTTTTAAAACTATGGTTCTCCTCAGCACAGCTTTCACCCTGGAGTAAAAGAAACACAGCAACACAGGGAGTTTTGTTTCATACCCGACACTGCATTTGTTTGTATGGTACCTGCTGTAGCTTTGACTCCTCCTCTTACAAAAAAAATCCGGGTCAGTTTCTGTTGCAGAGAGTTATGACCTGCTTTGTCAGTACCTATTCACACAAGTGAAAGGAGAGAAGCCCAGAAAGAGAGTCGCATTTTCATTGCTACAGCAGAAATGAATGTAACACGAGGCTCCCTTCATATCTGGTATTAACATCTGTGCTGAGACATCTGATCACAAGTGGACAACTCTGTGATCAGATCTCACTTCCTCTCTCTAAATGCACACATTTGTCACATTTCGTTTTTAATGAAGAGCAAATTAAGATAATTTTACATCTGTGGCTTTGCAGATGCGTGTTGATGTATTTTTGTACCAGAGAGCCATCACAAGAAAGTGAAAGGGAACAGTGGCAGTGGTTTAAAAAAACCTGAACTATCTCTTCAATTCATTATTAGACATTAAAAACAGGAATTAATGTGGTGACCAGGTGTTTGGGCATTGAAAACTGTAAAATATATGGGGAAAAAAAATCACAATATACTTGTTCCTTTAATTCGATATTGGTGTGCATTATGATATAAATAAAAATCAATATTTATCGAAGGCTGTGGCCTATATTAATTAATTATAACAGGATCTAAAGCTACACACAGGTTGTGACTTTAATTCGATAAACTCTTTGATTCCATGTGTCGTATAATATATATTTGATTTAAAATACATTGTTTCACAAATTCATTCCATATAATAAACAGGATGATTTTCAATGCGACAGCCCACGTAAAACCTGATTATGACCATGTCCAAAATCTAATCTAATCTAATCTTTATGATATTCATAAAATATTGATATTTGATTTCATGATCAAATTAGAACCATTATTTACAGGACTAAAACCAGACTTGCTTGTATTAGTCATGTAATGGTAAAATTCAATTTCTCTGTCTCAGAGCTACATTTGCCCAACACTGATACCCACCCAGTACAGAATACCAGGTCCTTTGTGTATAGTATATTGTGTATTGTGTCTAGCCTGCACCTTGCTGCCACACCAGCAGGGAGCCAGCTCCCCGATGCCTACAGTAGACAAAACGGGTGTGAAAGCACCGTCTGATGGTAGAGTCTTTGTCTATTGGAGGAATGCGAAGGGGGAGCTCCTCAGACATAAATGTAGAGTGTTCACTTTGCTCTGGGTCTTTCTCCAGCAAGGATCACTCCTGTGAAGATTGACCTTTTCCTTGCAACGAAAATAAAACCTTGTCGGCCGGCAGAAGTTCTCTATTTCATTCTTCACCAGTAGCAGAGAAATTTCTACAACAGTCACTATTTAATTAATCCTAATTATTAACAAAATTAACATTTATTGTTCTACTAAATTGTAACTGTGGTAGTAGACCTTACTGTGCAGCTCTGCAGCAGCAGACAGAAGAACTGTCCTCTTAGGCATTCTCTGCTTTCAGGGAAACACAATTTTTTTTGTTAATCTTATTCTCCCTTTGTCTCTGTTTCTGCAAAGAACAAGACTCCTCAGCAAATGAACTGGTGGAACTGTGCCAGGCCAATGCAGGTCTTTGGCCCGTGTACAGAGCAAACCTTAGGGAGAGAAACTTCCACAGGAGTCTGATACTGCAAACATGCACACAAACATCGCAGTAACAGAGGGAATTTGCATGCGTGTGTACATACTGTATGCACACCGGTGTCTGATGAAGTAAACAACATTAGCAGCTAAATCTTATGCATGTGTTACAATAATAATAATGAATAATTCTGGAGGAAATATGGACATTTGTACTTGCAACCCTTTAAAAACACCTCCCACAAGACATCAGTGGTTCCTAACCCACTCTCTGAGAAGTGACTTGTCTAGATAATTAATGTAAAATACTGTTACAGTTCTCACTCAATATAGCATTCATTGCATTTTAAGACTGATGCCAATATGTGTGCATGTGCAGTGGATTTTTTGTGTGTGCAGTGAGAGTTTTTTCAGAGCCCGAGATTACAATAAAACACAGCGTGAACGGTTTGTTTTGAACCTTCAGGGCTTCTTAAACAAGGTAATGACGCAGATACGCACTAAAAAAAACAGCGTTATTTGGAACTTTCTTTGCCACAATGGCAATGTAACCAAATCTAAAGATACCGTATCTGTCTGCCATGGCTGAACTCCAGTTTAAAAGCACAACTCCTTACCAGCTGAGCCAATGACGGTGACGCATGACCAGGGCCGATTTCCTGTCCCAGTTCATCCCAGGCCATGAATAATACATTAGAAAACCGAAGTTGTGGGGCCATACAAAATCTGACAGAGGGCCGTGATTGGCCCGCAGGCCTGACTTTGGACAATATCCCAATATTGAAAATGTGCGCTTCACCAAATCAAACTCCCCTGAACAACTGCCTTACTATGTCTCTGAATCACAGCTGCTGATCATTGCACCGAGCAGCTCCAAGCTTCCTGGATGTCCCACAATACTTTTAGACGGCACATGCATACATTACCAAAGCAAAAGTCTCACATCTTGTATAACAAAAGCCAAAGAGCCCTCTCTGTGTATATGTGTGTGTATATATGAGGAGGGACACAGAGAGAGAGAGAGAGAGAGAGAGAGCAAAGCTGTCGCTGGCAGTGCTTTGACATTTACTCCTCTGGGGATGATGGAAGTTCCGCACTGCAGCTTTAAGAATCAACTTGTGATGAACCAAATACGTCTGTGCCTCCTCTGTTTTGGCTCATACAACCGGTTTACATTATGAGGTGCTTCGTTTGTAATATTATGTCCAATTTGCGTTTACGGTCAGCTTTTTTTTTCTGTTGAGGTTCAAACATCACATCCTCGGTGAATCTAAAGAGACAAACTAAAGAAGAAAAAAAAAGACTAGTTAAATATAACACATTTCTGAATCCTAGTGTATCTCAGTCCTGTACCAAGTCAATAACATTGATCTGCTTGCTCTTGTCCTCACTACATATCAATACTTAAATCACTAAATACATTTGAATTGATGGGAGGCTCTTCTGCAGAATGTGAGGTGTTATTTTGGAACACACACACACACATATATATACACGTATTGGCTGTGTATTTATTTATTTATTTATTTATTTATTTATTACTCTGCTAATGGTTGTTGCCAACGCATCAGATTGTCTAGATGCACAAGACAAGTGTGTTACTGAGCTGCAGATCCATGAGCATCTGAGTCTCCCTGAGGTCTGGAGAACACATGACCTCGCTTTACCCTGTATATGTGGCCAAAGTCTGCTCTGTCACCATCTGCTTGTCTGTCTCTCTTTCACTCACTCTCTCTCTCTCTCTTTCTCACACACACACACACACACACACACACACACACACACACACACACACACACACACACACACACACACACACACACACACACACACACACACACACACACACACACACACACACACACACACACACACACACACACACACACACACACTGGTGCTAATGTCTCAAGTGGCCAGACTGAGCCTTGGCTCACTTCTCTGGCTCGTGCTGCGGGGCAGTAACTTGACAGTGAAATATGGATGCTGTATTTTATAAAAGCATTTTCAAAAAATTTCAGAAACTGTCGGCGCTCACCTGTCGTATATTATCTTTCCATGTTCACGTTGAAATATCTAGGAAAGAACCTTGTTTCAGTGTTAAAGCCAGCTGCACTAAATGGTAATAATCTAAATAATTTGTAATGTTTCTGTCATGGTTCATTTGCCAGAAGCTTTTTAACCCAAAATTATATATTTTAAAACCTAAGTATTGTTATGCATAGTTCAAATTCACTGTTTTACAAAAAAAAAAAATAGTAAAGCACATTATTATTTATTGCTTAAGATATCAAATTATAGTTATTTATTTGCATTCCTGAAAAGAACTGATTTCTCAGAGAATAAGCCCAGTGAGCTGGATCAAATTCAGGTATAAAAAAGGTGAATTCACTTTATTTGCCCAATAAATGTTTAGTTCTGTATATTATCTTTCTTTATTAACTATAAACAGACTACACATAGTTTAATGTTATATATTTACATTACAGTTAATCTAATCACATACTTTATATAATTAACAGCTTCTGGATGGATGAACAGCTTATTTCCTCAACCCTCACAGAATTCACATTTGTGACATAAATTCAAAATCTGTTGTGATAAAGTTGTAATGGAAAGGTGATGCTGACGTGAAATGGAAAGAGTAAATGAAGGCATAGAGATTTATACAGTAGTTGTTGGGGGGGGGGGGGGTTTAGATCAAACCAGTATTGTCTGGGATGGTTGGGTTTTGAGAGATGTGTGGACAATAAAACTACAAAACACGCCTCGGTGTGAGATGAAAGCAGACGACTTGACAAGCTACTGTCTCTCATCATCGAGGCCCAGTTGCCGTATGAATGCAGGGCCAATTTGAAACCCTCGGGGCTTGACAACACAAGGACATTTTGTGTGTGCGCAGGTGGTCCCGCAGATGGTCGGCTCGTCCCCGGCGACCAGCTCGTGAAGATCAATAACGTCGCCGTCGATGACCTGACCCCGGAGCAAGCTTCTGAAATAATCAGGTTCGTGTGCCCGACAGCTGCACTCAAAAAGAACACGAGCACGTGTGCGATTTGTTGCCACGCGCGCCGCAGGAAAAACTGCTGAAAATAAACTAAACTGTGCACATCCTGTCTGACATTACCATCCTGCCTGCCTTGTGTTTCAGGGAGTGTCAAGATACGTTGACAATGACAGTCCTCAGAACAATGCTGGTGAGTCTGATGTATCCATTACGCAAACACACACTGTTACGGTCAACGGTCATGTATAAAGTACGCATTTAGTTTAATTTCAGTAAACAGTGTTGCCATCGGTAATATTACATTACATTATCTGGATTAAATCATCCATTTCTTTTTTTATTATTTTTGTTTGTGCTTTCTTCTCCCCTTTCCTATACCATGTATATGATATCATAAAATTAAAGGTTGACCAATATAAGATTTTCTATGTCCAATGCCAATCTTGAGACAGCGAATTTCCAACATTTGTTAAAATAACTTTAATATTAATAAATGATACAAAAAAACACTTGCAACTGCAGTCTCTCCAATGTGTATTTTGCGTATTTAAGTCAGTATATTTTTAATAAAAAAAAAAAATGTATAAACAATAATATTAAGTACACGAAGAGTCATCCAAAAACTGAACTTTGGCAAATAAAGTTTTGACCCCCAAAAAATTCACTTAAGTGTACGTTAGCATTTATTAATTTTATGAGAACAAAAATCAGGGTTCACGCACCTTGACATCAAATTCAAGGATGTGCTGACGCAGCTTAAGATGGGAGGGCAACTTTGGAATCTTGGTCAAAGTCTTTGTAATTTTCTCTGGTGAGATTTTGCTCTCTCATGTTTTAACTTTACTCGCTCATTGTTCTGCACGTAATCTCACGTCAACAGCGGAGAGAGACTCAGTGGACAGTGTCCACATCACAGATAGTAATTATGAGTCCACATTTGTTCTGCATTGACCTAGTCTAGGAACATCAAGCAATGCAGGGGTTGAAACAGTAGGTGGCGTCGTAACAAACAAGGGAGACATTTTTCCCAAATATCAACTTATGTAAGTTGGCGCCATATGTAAGAATGTGGCCAAAAACGGTTACTACACTCAAATTCAAAATACCGAGGTCTTTTAGGTTTCGTTTTCTCTGCCATTGTCGCTCGGATGTAACTCAAAAGCTGAGACTCTACTGACTGCAATGATTGGTAGATGACGGTAGGTGGCGCCACATGCCAAAACATGATTGCAAAACACAAATTTTTTTTTTTAATGCAAATACTTTGGCTGTACTGTTGTTGTTGGTGAGTTCAGTTTGTTATATGAACATTATTCCTGAGTCTCTGTGACATATTAGGAGGATTTTATGACCAGTTGATTTAGATTTATTACATAATGCACCTTTAACTTCTTTCTTGCATGAAATTCAAGCACTTTCAATGACACATGTCTATTTAGGGGGCGATTTTCAAAAATGTTCAAGGGCCTTGACATTTTTTCCCCAAAATTCACAAACTTTCAAGGATTTCAAGGACCTATGGGAACCCTACTTGCATCAGCAGATGTGATAACTAGCCGATGCCATTTCTTTCATATAAAAAAAAAGCATTATATATACGCTATATGGAAAATTCTATCTAAACACACATGCATAAGCCAGTGCATATCTATAAATGAACACACACTGTGCACAATATATATAGTGTCTATAGTGTGTGCTTATTGGAGAATAAAATAAAATGCTGTGTAATTCAGTAAAGCACCTACTCAGCATTTCAGTAAGGCTTGGGGTCAAATGTCATTGATGACAACGATCCTGTCACCAAGGTCCTGCCACTACATCACTGTCACAATATGTTACACCTTCATAACAACTTACACACGCACAGATTTCAGATCACTCAATCTTCCTCGCAAGTGTGCGTGCGTGTGTGTGTGTGGTGAGATATTCCTCTTCGGTGTGTATCTGTGATGTTGACGTAGCGTATGTGTTTGCACTGAGGTGAAGTAGATTGGTAATTAAATGTCTGCTCCTCTGAGATTCTCATCAGCAGCTCTGCTGATGGAGGCATCTTCACCGTGTGATTCATAGCTCGCACCTCCTCCAAAAAAACCCAATAATAAATAAAAAAATCACTACTGAGCTGCACGGATTTATTTACATTTCCCAGAAGATATTCTTCACCGTCGCATGTTTAGATGGTGACAAAACATCTACAAGAGTTCTGCACTCGGCCTCCATGATTTTATTAAAGTAAATTTAATGACATAAGAGCATTGGTTTGACAGTTTCACCATCGATACATCGGCTGTAACTGTCGGAGCAACTTATCATGCTCATGTTTATTAGTAGATACTTTTAGTTTCACTTATGTTCTTTGCAAATTGGCTCTGGTATCTGACAGTACTTATTTTAGGATGCAGTATATATCCTAAAAGTATTATATAAGATTTGCCAAAATTAACTCTCAACTCGTTAAAAGTTGGGCGTTTTATCGGCAGAAATTGAAAATTGAATGTAATATACAAAAGTAGGTGTGGGAAACGTGACACACAATGCATGGTCCCTGATAGGTTTGGGACAGTAGGATCAATGATGAAAGACATAAAGTAGCGATGTCTGGGGAGTGAAACTGTCGGGGACTGTTTACTTTAGATTGTCTACATTTTTTCATTAAAGTATCACTATTTGTCCGAGCTTATTGACTATAATATTGCACAAGGACGGAATACGATATATCACCAAATTGATATTTTGACCCACATAGTCTTAGAATAAGCCTTCTGTAAATAGTCTTACTTTACAGAGGTCGCCATCTTGTGTCACCGTGTTTCTACAGCAGCCCAAATGGACAAACCAGCCAGAACGGGCGGAGTATACTAATCAAATAAAGAATAGCGCCTCCCACATAAACTATACACAACAACCAATGAAGACAAGAAAATGACAGACGGTACCTTTCTGGCCACCGTAGTTCCCTGACATGCTCGTGACGGGCAGGGTTTTTGCAATCTGCTGTTCACTGTGCTTCACAACCTCACACAGTCTTAACTACTTAGACATCTTGATTTGTTTCCTTCCAGGGCCCAAAGTCTTCGTTCATCACACCAGAGAAGAGAGCCAAGCTCAGGTCAAACCCCGTCAAAGTCCACTTTGCTGAAGAGGTGGAAGTCAATGGACACTGTCAGGTGACTTTTATTGGGGGGGAATGTGATCGCAAAATCTGCTTTTTTTACTCAGGTTATGTATCTGGAAACATTCTCTTGATTGACTTCCATCACATGGTTTGTTAAATGATTTAACCTGCGTTATGACCACATCTCAATGTGTAATTTGGACAAAGTTGATGAAGATTTCTTCTCAAATTAAGAGAAGCAAGTCTTTGCTGTCTGAAGCTCTGCTTAATTTCCTTTGCTAACCTTTTCTGTAGTTAATCCCTAATGGGATTTTCACCTTATATAATTAATCTTAGTTTAATTATAATTTTTAATCACTCCTCCTCGGGCCAGGGGACATTGTCAGATGTTGTACATTTCTTATTTCCTCATAAAAAAAGTATTTATATCCAACCCAGAATATAAACGTGGGATATGTCAGTCATAATTTTTTTTTTTTTTTACTATAGCAAAATTGTCACTCTTTCATGCTAGCAGCTACACTGTTCATTCATTCATTCATTCATTCAAGCAGGAACCAGATTACAGTAAGGGTGAATTCCAATTCCTTGCTTAACCCTCAATCTTAACCCTCAATCTCAAAAATGTGCGCTCCCTCTAGAGCAAATGCTGTCCCGATTCTCAGAAAAATTAAGTTGAGGGGCAAGTTTTTGGGCTGTATCGCCCTCTATATTGAGATTTTCCGAGACCACCCTCGGGAGCAAGGGCTACCCAGAATGCATTGCGTGTTTTCACATAACAAAGATGGCGCCGAAAGCAGCGAAACGAGTACGCTACAAATGAAGTATTTACTTTGTTAATAGAGATATAAAAATGATGAAAACCATTGTATTATCTTAGTTTAGGCCCATATTATGGATTACTGACGTCATTGTTGCGTTATTCTGCCCCCTACGGTCTGAAGACGTATCTGCATTTAAGGGGTGTCCCATTTCTAAGTGACAAAATGACCCTCAACACTTGGTTTTGAGGCCAGTTAAGATAAAGGGTTGAGCTTGAGTATTAAGATAGGAATTGGAATTGGCCCTGAATCTATTAAATGTTTAATGTAATCAAACCTTAAAAAGTCTAATGTACACCAATTCAATTTTTGATCAGCTGTAAACTGCAATCATTTAGGAGCCGTGTCCAAAATCACTCACGACTCACTATATAGTCCACAGTGAGTAATTTTTACATCTCCACATTAAGATACTGATGTCACTAAGTGAACTAAGTGCTATATCATCATACCCATCATGCACTGTGCTCAACACGAATAAAAAAGAGCATTAGGAGCAGCATATGTACTGTATGTGATGAGAAAGATTCTCCAGGAGGGGGCGTATTCTGACAAAATTCAAACATTATGTATGTGCCCACTAAAAATTGTGATTTAATCCTGATATATAATATTATTTATATAATCTGCAGTTTTTAATCTGGTGATTCACATGTCGGGAGGAGGAGAAGCAAATAAACTTAAGCAATAAATGTTGTCCTATTTCAACAATTTGACTGTAGAAAGTGCCTTGAAGTGGGATTTACCGTCAGGTCTACCTTTTCACTTTGTTGAGGAGCCGTGTTTAAATGCAGTTTTAGTTCTCATCCTGCCAGCGGATGTGGAATTAGCTGGATGAAGAAAACCACAGAGGCTGGAGTGTCCATTACTAATCACACGGAAAAACACAGATCAATATCCGCCTCATCATCCACTCATCACGTCGGTGATTACAGGACAGAAAACTTCACATTAGGGAGAGACAGATACAAGAAAAGGAGGGATGAGAATGTTAAAAAGGATAATGGATAATATTTTCACTTCCCTTCTATTTAACAGTTAATCCAAAGTTTACATGAGTCTCAATAACAATTGATCAAAACATAGTTAATTAATGGGATTTTTGCCTAAAATGATATCATGTCTTCGGGACATCATGGATTTGTGAAAGTTGTGCCACAGTTTCTTTTATTTCTGCAAACTCAGTGATGAAAATTTGCTTTAGTTTAGGGCTGCAACTAACAGTTCTTCTCATAATCTGTCGATTATTCAGAAAATCTGCTTTTTTCAGACCTATACATTATGCAGTGTTAATGATTTATTTGTTATATATTAAAAAAACCCTGAAAATATTCACATTTAAGAAACTTGTTTTAGCCCCATTACAGTTTGTGGAATAATAATTTAGTTTAAAAGTCACTTAAGCTGTGTTTCATTCAAAATTATTGCCTTTTAGTGTTTGATGACCCATTCATTTTCATGTATTTAATATTTAGCTTACTATATAATTGAAATGCAGTGCAATATAGATTGGAGACAGACCATAAGTGCTACATAACTGATTACTGAAGTTACGCTATTTTTTATGTTATTTGTTGTCATTAATTAAACCTTATATTTCATTAGGCAAGGCAAGTTTATTTGTATAGCCCCATTATTACACAAGGCAATTCATACGCAGGAAAAACCTTTGAAATTAAAACACAATCAATTAAAATTATTCAGAAATCAATGCAATTTAAAATCAAGCAGAAATTTAAACAATTTAAAACATTAAACAATTTAAGATCAACAATCACTAATTTAAAACATTAAACAACGTAAAATCAAATAATGCATTATGCAAATAATGTTTTTAACCCGGATTTAAACAAGCTGACAGTTTGTGCACGCCTCAGGTGTTAAGGGTTTAGTATACTTCAAGATTTTAGGGTTTTATGAAATTCAAATTAGGTTGGAGAATTTGAAAAGGGCAAGAACATAATACATCACATAGATGTTTTACTTCTGTTACTTGGCCAAATCCAACAACAGCACATCATGCCCTCTTGTGGCTGCTGGCTTCCTGAACCTCTGTTCTAACAAGGGTTGCAGAAGATGTTTGACAAAGGTAATGTGAGATTCTTCTGGGAAGAAACCTGTTCCACAGGTGAGGACCATAGAAGCTAAATGCAGCTTCGCCCTGCTTGGTTCTGACCATTAGACGGAGGAAAAGAAAATATTGCTAAACATATGGGTCACAAAAATCTGCATCGGCCTCAGAAAATCAGTCAACTCCTTGTTTGTGATGACGCTACCTTTATTGCAGCTGCTAATACATCTTGTGATCATAACAATGAATTTCAAAATCACTGCTGTATCAAATAATTTACACGTGAATTCTTCACAAAGTTTTACATTTTTGAAAATTCACAGTAGCTCAAAAAATGGCTAAGCTGTTCAATTATTTATCCTTTATGAACCCTTGTTGTTTTCTGTAATAGCTCTTAATGAAACTTGGCTCCCTGAATAGACTAAAGAACAAGGCCTTTTTTAAACTGCATCGTATAAAAAGGAAAGGAAAGGAAGATGAGAGCGTGACAGGGGAAGAGTTTGTCTTAAATTTGGAAGCTCTCCACTTTTACTTCAAAAACATTCAGACGGCGCTGTTGCATTTCATCAGTGTCAAAACGGGAAACGTTCAAAAATAATAAGAGAACAGAGGATTAAGCAGAGGAAAGATGTAACAACAGTGAAATGTGGCAGACAGAAACAGGCCAGAGGATGTAAATAAAAACTCAGAAGAGCCTTGTAATACTGAAAACATGCATTTTATATTCTGCAGACACACCTGCAATCTGCGTCTTCTGCAAATGTGACACACGGTTGTGTAAATTTCTCTGCTGCTCGTAAAGAATGAAATAGAGAACTTCTGCCGGCCGACAAGGTTTTATTTTTTGTTTTGCAAGGAAAAGGTCAATCTTCACAGGAGTGATCCTTGCTGAAGAAAGACCCCGAGCAAAGTGTGCACTCTCATTTATACCTGAGCAACTTCCCTTTCGCATTCCTCCAATAGACAAAGCCTCTACCTTCAGACGTCTTTGTCTACTGTAGGTATTGGGGAGCATGTAAAATTCATGAGAAATTGAATTTTACCATTACACACACAAAACTAACTTTTAATCATGTGCCATAACTGTTATAGTACTGAATGATGAACCAACACTACATTGTATGATGCTAACATCGTTCCTTGATCCCTGACTCTTCCTCTGGTTTGCAGGGTAACTCGCTGCTCTTCCTGCCCAACGTTCTGAAGGTCTATCTGGAGAACGGGCAGACCAAGGCCTTCAAATTTGAACCCAGCACCACGGTCAAGGTAAGACATAATGACAGTCCACATTTTGACATCCACATCATGCTTTCTGACTGTGCGAACATAGTTTGCTCCTGAAATCATAACACATCCAGTGCAGGTCAAAAACTAATGCCAGCTTTTATAATTTGTATTAGTCCAAATATTGTCAAAGTACATTTCACGTCGATGAGCTCATCTCATGCCAAATCTCCAGTAAACTCCATGTTTTAATCCCTTAAAAAATGTTTGATGTATTTTGGTTTCCATTTTGGTCATTTATTTAAACTTTACAATGCCAAAGTTGGCGATATAAAAATGCAATGTCATTGCAAAGTTGTATTTGGAATGACTATATGATAGTGCTGCTGCAGGGTTTTGTGTAAAAGGAAAACAATGACAGTTATACAGACAATATTGGATTGAAATTATAGTCCAATTCAAAAGCCACAGCTGCTGAGATTCCCCTCACTGCCCCCTTTCTCCTGAGTGTGAACATACATCACTATCCTGGTTCTGCTGCTTCTCTTTACACCCTCGCCTCAGCAAATATGTTTCCTGATGATGTGAAATATTGCCTCTGAAGATGTGATTTTCCTGTGTCCATCAGGACATTGTGATGACGCTGAAGGAAAAGCTTTCTCTGAGCCGTATTGAGCATTTCTCCCTGGTGCTGGAGCAGCAGTACAGCATCAGCAAACTCCTGCTGCTGCACGACGTGGAGAGGATACAGCAGGTACACACATCCACACTAAGAGTTGTTGTTGTATAGAAGTTTCACTGGACTGTTTTGATCTGTTGCAGGATTTAAAGGTCCTGGCTAACAGCAGAAATTTCATTTGAGATCGAGTACTGGTCTGGAAAGAGTGTATTCACTTTCCACTTTCGAGAGACGTGATCAACTGACATAAACGACAATGCCTCTGTACACAATAGATAGACCTACAACCGATCAGACCAGTGATCCAATGGTTTTTGCCCGGGGGAGCTATGTGGAGCTAGTCACTGATCGCCATGATGGATGTATACAAAAAGTGCTTGTCATTAAGCCTGCCTCTAGCACAACAGGGGTTTGCGTTAGGTTCCCTTTTTTATGAGATTTCTGAAGGTAAAATTTGCATTTTCCAATTGCTGGCAGACTCAGCTGAAGGTGCCGTCTTGCAGTCTTTCAAAAAGTGTTTAAAATAAATCTCCTAAACCTGATGCATAAGCAAAAAGGAAAAAAGACAGTGATAATGGTAGATTGGGCGAGTTTAGTGAGCTGAGAAGAAGTTTATTGCGTCCTTTCTGGTTGGCGAAGGTCACCATAGTTCTCGAACTTTCTTTGGAATGGGAAGGGTTAGCAAGAGTCCTCAGTTTGTTGTACTCTCCAGTAAGGCTGACCGATTTTGAATAAATATCTAATTGCGATTATTTTGACAGGAATTGCGATATGATTCACGATACCTGAGGGAATAGTGATTTTTCCAAAACACATTTTAAAGGATAATTGTCCAATATGTGTGCAGATCTGTAAGAAACAAACATGTAAGATGTGTACAATAATGTGTACAATAATTAATCTAAAATGATATTTTGACATACATTTTGGCTTATAAATAAATAACAAATATCGTGCAATTTATTTATGTCTCAGCAGCAGTTACTGGTTCTATAATAGTTTGTTTACCTGCTGTCATTGCTACAGACGCAGAGTAGCCTGCAGTGCTAGCTTCTTCGATCTCACAAAAATGGCCACTTTTGGAGAATATACTGATAGTTTTGAAGACTCAAGACAGCAGGTAAACAAACTATTATAGAACCGGTAACTTATAAGTGCTAGGTGATATCAGTCCGCTGCTGCCATAGCCTAACAGGAAGTATGACGCGCTGCTGCTGCTGCTGCTGAGACATAAATCCTTCAAATTGCAAGGTTGGTTTTATTTCAAACATTGTATCAACACAGATATGTACATCGATAGTCTGCCGTTACAATTGATTTGCCTCGGGTGCACTGTGGAGTCGGTATGAGTGTTTCTAATGCCATGCTAACTTGAACCATTGACATGTGCTAGCCATAGCATCAGCGAACTCGGCAACTAGAAGAACTGAATGAAATTTCTTGAAAACGTCTCCAGACGTCTCCATCACACCGGCTGAGTTGGAAAATAGGTCTTATATCCAAAATTCCGAACTATCCCTTTAAGCCCTACTCTCCAGTCTCACCATTAGATGTAACAAATTCTCACACGATGAACCTTTAAACTTATAGCTGAAAGGTGTGTGTGTGTGTGTGTCTCTTAAAGGTGGTCCAGAAGAAAGAGGCTCATGACTACAGGTGTCTGTTTCGTGTTTGTTTCATGCCCAAAAGCCTCCATACTCTGCTGCTTGAGGATCCGGCAGCCTTTGAATACCTTTACCTGCAGGTAACTTTGAACCTCATTCAGTATGATAGATGTTTTTGTTATCTATTAATTTGGTATGCATTTACCAGGTGAATTTTTATACTTTAAAAAATCTGCACTGTTCTGTTTTTTTTCCCAGGGGGTGAATGATGTTCTGCAGGAGCGTTATGCAGTAGAGATGAGGTGCAACACCGCGTTGCGACTCGCAGCCCTGCACATCCAAGAGAGACTGGCGAGCTGTGGCCAGTCGCCAAAGACCAACCTCAAGATCGTCACGTGGGTTAATACGTTTTGAATTTGCGTTTACAGTGTCGTAGCGGCCATGATTAATACTTCAAGATTTTAGTGTTTTATGAAAATCAAATTAGGTTGGAGAATTCGAAAAGGGCAAGAACATAATACATCACTTAGACGTTTTACTTCTGTTACTTGGCCAAATCCAACAGCAGCCCACCAAGCCCTCTTGTGTGTAATTCGGTACTTTGGTAGTTACGGAAATGTATGGCAATAGAGATGCGCCCAGAAATGAAATGCAGTGACGTTGCTCAATCACATAAATGAATGATGGGCTTTTACTTTTGCTTTTCGTGGCAACATTGAGAAGTCCCAGTTTGAGCCATTTTAAGCAGAAAAGGCACAGACGACTCCATTTATTCACTCGCTTGACAAAAGCGTGTATGGAGACACGATGAATGAAAGAATGACCGGCAGGGATTGGACTTGCATGTGAAAAGTCGTCACAGAATGGCGCAGTGGCCAAGTAAAGACGGCAAGATTGGGTCACAGCAGCCTCCCAGAATAAAAATACTAATGTCTTATTGTTTGAAGTTCCTCATGATGCTCAACCTAGAACAAATAAAACCTGATAACCTGAGTCCATTCTCAATCCTCACTGACAAAATATGGGAATTTAAGAAACGGGTACAAACCCTTCAATATCCATGTATAATAATCGAACCTGTTTTATGGAAATAATTTGACTTGTAACTGTGATTTTATGTTGACTCCAGGAAGACGTGGGGCATAGACAACTTTGTGTCGTCCACGTTGTTGAGGAACATGCGAGAGAAGGATCTGAGGAAGGCCATCAGCTTCCACATGAAGAAGAGCCAATCACAGCATGATCCCAAACAGAAAGGCCTGTCCATCAGTCAGGCACGAATCAACTACCTGGAAGAGCTGGGTGATCTCAAGTCATTTGGAGGCAAATCCTTCAGTGCCACGATGATGGTAGGCTTTAGGAAAATATTGTAAAAAAGGACTCCCCCCACCATCTCTCTCTAATACAAACCCTCTTCCACTGTACAGCTCCAGGACAGGGAGTCGATGGTGACCCTGCTGGTGGGGGCGCGGTACGGGGTGAGTCAGGTGGTCAACCATAAACTGAGCATTCTGTCCACCCTGACAGAGTTCACCTGCATCACACGCATCGAGCTGCTGCCTGAATCGGACAAGGTCAGCCTGGTCAAAATATACCTGCAGGACATTAAGGTAAGAGCAGGAATTGATTTACACGTACTACTTACTATAGCAGCAATTATCATTTATTAAATCTTGAGTTGCAGTGTTAAGCATTTCTTGCGTTTTTTTTTCCCCACATCAAAAAGGGTTCATCATTGTTTTGTTTTTCTGCTCCCTCTCTTCCAACTGTTTCATCTCATTTCATCTTGTCCTCAAGCCCATCACATTACTGTTGGAGTCAACAGCAGCCAAAGACTTGTCCTGCCTCATATCAGGGTACTGTCGAGTTTTTGTCGACCCGGACCTCAACATCTTTCTCTGGACAGATGAGCCCAAGAAGCACAGAGTATCTGCTGAGGAAGGTACAGGAAAACACTTGGATACACTAATATACAGGATAGTTTACATCAATGTACGATTCCATCTTCCATCACAGCTGCTTGAGAATGCTGTCCAAAACAATGAGATGTGTTTCAGAGTGGCAAATCTTCTGTCTTGATAGTTAGGAAAACCAACTATTGTCTCACTGTACAATGTCGACTCCTTCTACAGCCACAAACTCAGCATTTGTTTCCATACTTATTTTTCATGTTCACAGGTTACGTGTCCAGGTGCTGCAGCGACTCAGACGACACCTCAGACCTGGACATGGAGCCGCTCGTCACCCTGGTGTCAGTCCGTGAGAAACCTCGTGCTCGTGTCAGGTCCTCGTCTGATTCTGATGGAAGAAAAAGAAAAGACAAAGACAGAAGAAGAAGAAGCAGAGATGGCAAAGAAAATGAAGATAAAGCTTTGGAGAATAAGAAAAAACAAGAGGAGGAAAAGGATGCGGACACCGAAAAGGGAAAGACACTGGAAGATGAGAAGACACAGGGTAAAAATGAGGACACTGAGCACAAGGGGGAGATGGAAAAAACACAGGATGGTGAACAAACACAGAACGAGTTAACGGACAATGAAGCGCAAGAACAACAGAAACAAGTGGGAGAAGAAAAGATTGCTGATGAGAGAGTGAAAGTAGCAGAGGAGCAGCCGTCCATATCAGAAGCTTCAGACTCTTGTCAAACGGACTCTCGTGTCCTCACCAGCCCCTCCAGTGACTCCCTTGATGCTTTAGAGGAAGATGACTTACTGTTGTGTTCCTCTTCCTCCATCCACATCCATGCTGCCTCACATACTCTTCCCCACGTCCACTCGCTCCTCCAGCTTCATTCTTATTCTCAGCCGGGCCATCCTCACCTCTTCACCCCTCCACTAACCGATTCCCACCCCCTCCTACACTTGACAAGTCATGACAATAGAGGTAGGCGCCGAAGGAGGTCAGGAGATGGAGCAGATCCCCAACTCGTTACACCCGTGTCCACCTCTGAGAGCCTTCTCCACAGCCAGAAATGTTCAACTAACCCCTGTTCTGATGAGAACTCCCTGTGCTTTGCGGAGCTCTCTCGGCTCGTGGACTTCCTGCCAAGCCCTCCAGAGGCCAGCGAGGAAGATGACGATGAAGAAGAGGAGTTGAGGAGGAGAAGGAAAATGTTTAAAGAAATGGACCAGTCTGTGAGAAGAGTGGGTGAGGGAGGCAGCCTAAGTGGGGAGGGTGGGTTTAATGAGAATCTGCTATCCGTTTCCCCGTCGTCTCTCTCCTCCCACATGGAGTCTGTCTTCAACTTTGACCAGAGTGATGCTCGATGCTACTACAAACTCTGCTCCAACATCACCCCCGACAGTGCCCGGAGTCTTCCCCAGCATCAAAACAAGGATGAAGACCGGGAGGAAGTGGACAGAGAGGACAGAGAGGAGGGAAAGGCTGAAGGCCTGGAGCCAGTCCCAATCCTCCAGCCCCCACCAGGCTTTGGAGACAGCAGCTCTGATGAAGAGTTTTTTGATGCCAGAGATCGTTTCACTTCACCTGAAGACCTAACTTCAGGATCTGTGCCAAGAGGTGATTTAGTTTTCTACTTTTTTTCAAACATTCACAGACGTTTACTTGCCCCACAGTGTGATTAAAACAGATGGAGTGAATTCTGTGTTTGCTGCCATCTAGTGGCAGAAGCTTTTACTTAGCGTTGCAGAGCAACAAAACATAATTGGCAGGAGGGCAGTGGTGTACACTTGTGACGACACCTAACGGTGATTCTTGAATCTGATATGAAGCTTCGTGCAACCATGCTCTCATGTCAGTAGAATCTTATCCTTAAATGGATAGGTTTTTAAGTGAAGCTACATTTAGGGTTGACACACTGTGCAGTCCATGGATTCATGTGGAACCAGGACACTCACTCTTTCTGAAAACAGATTTTAGAGGATTTCAGCTACTTGAGAAAAGGCTTACCTAATAAAATCTACAACTTAAACAGAATTTTCCTGCAATGAACTAAAGTTTGTAAAAGTCCATGAAGAAAATCAGCAATTTTATATCAGCATTAACAATAGACCAGCAGCTCTTGCGTTCTTGCTAGCTTTTGGGTTTTGGTTAATTTTATAAACCAACATTTCGAGATGGAAGGAGACAGTAGGATAGAATGTTTGGGTCATCTTTCCTGTTGAAAACCATATAATACAGTGTTTAAATATGCATTATCTGTTTTCCTATGCTCAAAACACAGGAGGAATTACATGTAATTATTAATATACATTTTAATGTTTAATGTGCTGTGCATAAGTCTTTTCTTTATGTCCTGCAGATATCTGTGCAGAGCTGGACGACCTCGGCACACTCAGCCTCAGTGACATCAGAGTCTGTCTTATAGATGGAGACAAAGATGAAAAAGAAGACAAAGTAGGTGAGGAAGGCGGCGGCAGAGAAACATTATTTCAGCTCAGAAAACGATCTCGCAAGCGACGTTCCTTCATGGAAACCAATTATACCTCGACAGTTTCATATCCAGAACAAAATCCAGAATTAATGACGGACCCTTGTATCAAAAAGCTTCACAAAAGCATTGTGGCAGATGTCAGTGATGCTCCAGACCCAGAACCTTCAGTGCAAACCCAGAATCCCAGCCCCACTGTCTCCTCCCTGACTCACTCCGAGGGAGAACCCGCTCAACTCGAGTCAAAACCCATTCTGTCAAATGCCCGTTCTAAAGGACCCAGCCCTCCTTCTGGTTCTGGGTCCCATGAGCAGACTAGAAACGTGCAGCCACCTTCCAGGACCAGGAAGCAAGAAATGGAAATGGAACCTGACACAATGGAATCCAAGTTGGTCACAGATCTGTTGAAGGCGTCGTCTCCCACCATCACTGTTGTCCGCTGCCGGGTGGATCCAGACGGGAAAGAGAGTGCTGATCGGAGGGGTGACGGAAAGGAGGAAGTCGAGGAACAGGAGGAGATCGCAGAGGGAATAGGGGAGGAAGAGATGGAGGACACCACGGATGTGTCGGGAAAGGGGCCATTCACAAGTCATATGTTCATGCCAGAAATTGTTCAGGAGGTACATATGTGTCCTGATACGAAGTTAGACGCTGACACACTGCCTACATTTTTGACAGATATGAATAACAAAGGTAGCCATGGATTTTTGGATTCAACTGTAGAGGAGCATATGCTTGAGGATGTGCATGACGAATCCAACTCGCCCTCGTACTCGCCACCGCCCCCTCCACCATGTTCTCCTCTGCCTCCAGTACCAGATCTTCACGAGTTCCAAAGTGACAGTTTAGTTAGAGAAGAAGAGGGAAGCAAAATCACAGACGCCTCTGATGAGATGCAACTTTGCAAACAAAATCCCACTTACAAAGCACAATTACACGTCACAGCCAGTGTTTATGAAGATAAAGCTATCAGTGCTGTCGGTTCTGCTGTGACCACAAGCGACGAGGTTAGTGACGGCACTAGTTCTGACAACGTTTTTGATGATGAGGAAGTGAGCATTTCCTTGACTTCTACAAGTGACAAGAGAGATGACTTGAGTAGCATCAGGTCTAATTCAGCCACAGCAGGTAAATGTGAGTCTCAAATCAGTGTTAAATCTCCAAACGGCACTGAAGCGCCAACAAAAAGTCATGCAGTTAGTTCTGATTACACTCGAGCTATAAACTCTATCAAATCAAAGCTTGGAGCTGCAACTAGCATGGCATCACCCACATTTAATTCAGGTTCTACGCCAAAAAGTGAAATGACACATGAAAATGCTTTGTGCTTGAATGAAGATTTAGACGAAGCCAGTAGTGATTCCACCATGCCAGTTGTTGAGTCAAAAGACAGTTTACCTTGTCCTAGCGAAGGGAAAATGAACACAGCCATTATCCATGAAGACTCCAAAAAGCCTTCCTCTCCAACTCACTTCCTTTTCCAGAGCTGCTCCCCTAGCATCCTGGGCAGATTATCTGCCTCAACGCTTCGGGGGAAAATTCAGAATTTGCCCTTTTATTTATCACGCTCCCAGGAAACCCTTCACCAGAGTGGTCTCGGTAGTGCAACCCAGATTCCTGTTGAGATTGCCATCAAAGTTACAGACGTTCACGACGTCACGCAGTCTGTGAATATTGAAATGGACACAAGTGCAGAAACGGTGGATTCAGATGATTCAGATACAACCGTTACAGGCTCAGAGGTTGATGGGGAGATTTTTGTTGAAATAACTCCAATAAAGACTTCTCATTCAGGTACCAAGGTAAATGAATCAAACTCACCATTGCCTGTCCAGACTGAGCCAAAACTCCAACAAACTCAGCATCTCTACTCAATTCAGAGCACACCAGGACCAATAACAGAGCCTCCCATATCTATAGTGAACAGCCTTCAAAGAGATACCTCAGGCATGAAGACAGACACTCCTGGGCCTATAAAATATGCTCCAGAGCCAAATCAGCTCACAACCCCAGAGGCAGACGTTCCAGGTTATAAAATGAGCAACCATTCACCTTCCTTTCCTGCTCCAGTAGTGGTGACCACACAGAGCCAAAATAGGGCAGGGCTTCCTTTTCATAATCAGTCACCAAAAGTAAGACGGACCAGTAACGACAGGCCTTTGATGGGTCTATGTAGACCTACAGAGCAGAACTCAGATTCACCAAAGACACTTTCCTCAGGCTGCCGAGTGTTTACGATCTGCGAGGATCCATCTCAAGCAAAGACTCCAGCCGAGCTTGGGACCACCCTGCCGTTAAAGTCCGAATTTGGCTGCACTTCTGCGCTAACGGCTGGATGTGAATCAGTTGTTGAGGGGGTGCAGGTACCACTGGACTCTTGTGGTTGCCCACCAGTCTATACCAATTGCTTCGGCAGCGGGGACAGCTTTGACGACGAGCTGACCGTCTACGAGTTCTCGTGTCGCACAAGCAAACATAGCGGTGCCACTCAGACTTCAGGAGCTGTAGTTCCTCTCATTACCTCTCCACCCGTCCACTCCATTCTCACCACTTCCTCCGCCAATTCCCCCTCCTTCCCGCGCTCCATCCTCTTCTCCTCCTCTACCTCTGAGCTCAGTCCTCTCCTCTCACCACTGTGCGACACCTCTGACTGTTTCCCGTCTCAAACACACAAGGACACCATCAGTCGGTTGGGCCAGCAACGGTATCCAGAACCGCCAGTGGGTTATCAAGAACTCCGTGTAGATGTGAACCAGCTCCTCTCAATTCTCGAGAGTAGCGGTACTGACCGGTTTATAGTAGGTCATGGAGGACGCCACCCAAAAGACACATGCCCTGCTCACTTTACAGAGAACAAGCGGGTGCTCCAGACAGAGGCCCGACGTCTGATGTCAAGCTGTCAGAAGGTGGTTGGAATTGGACAGAGCCCAGAGGAAATGCTCAAGTCCCTCGCAGATAGCTTCCGGACCCTGGTCGACTTGGCCAGTATATGCTTGTGGTTCTCCGGTTGCGACAGGTGTGACCGGAGGAATGCAGAAGCTGTTGCAGGTCTGGCAGACGTGGCCCGCTCATTCAGGGACTTCTGTCTGGCCGCCGAGCGAGCCAGCAGCAAGCGCAGCTGTCAGGACTTGAGCACCAAGCTGCTCGCCAAACAGTGCACTGCACTCACCGCCTCGGTCTTCTGCCTCACTCAGCTGTTCCGCACACTCACCGCATTATGAGAGTACCGCAAACCTCTGAAGACTTTGAAATGGCCTTCAAAAAGCCCTGCGGTGTGCGTCACCTTAGATATGTGCTGCGTGTTGGCAACATGTGACCCCAGACATTCACATTTTGTTTAGAACGGGCAGTAAAAGCAGGAGGTGAGGTTACCAGGGGGACCTCCATGACTGTTCAATTCAAATAACCACAGAAATTCCCAACATTATAGGGCCAGTTTGCATCTCTGTGCAATTAACAAGGCAGAGATTGTTGAGATGCATGTGGGGAACTGACTGTATGCTAAAACAATCAGGCAACACTTTGACTGTAGAATGGTGCAAAAGCAGAACACGCAACTCTGAGGAAGTGATGTACTTGAATGTATTCTATGTTTTCTATTTATTATTTTATCTAACTGGTGAGTGTCTGAGCAAGCAAAGGAATGTAAGGGGAAGGAAGACATTAAGTTTACATGCAGACCTAAAGACGGAGGACTAGTGGTGTTTGAGAGAAGTGGGTCTTTTACAAGCACATGCACCCGAAAGTGAATCTGTAAGTCTAGGATTCATTCGTTTATACACTGGCCGACTGACAGACGATGTTATATGTGTGTCCTCTGATGGGAAGTATTGCAGTTTACCGAAGCTTATACAGTATAGTGTGTCTTTATATTCTCCAGACTGACACCAAGTACTAATTTGAATGTTGTTGTTTACGAAACAAAAAAAAAATATATAAAAATCTAGTGAGTGAGATACAATGTGACGGAATCAAGCAAATCAAGTTTGAAGTTTGCCATTTTATAACTATGGTAGCAGAATGACGATGTATGCGCATTATAGGACTTTGAGGTACGGAACTTTCCACATTCAGTTTGTTATTTTGCACAGACATGATTCATCACAATGTAATGCATTTAGCTAGTTTTCCTCTCATTGGTTTGTCAGCACTGCAGTTAAAACACTGAACCCTTCAGTGCATGGTGACATGGCCGTCTATCATGTTTTTTATTATTATTATTATTATTTAGCACTAAACAAGAATCTGCATTCTCCGATTGCATAGTTATATTGGTTTTTGAGAATTTACTTTTTGGTGGACAGTGGACACTTGACATACACTAAGTGCATTCTTACGACAGATTTCCAATTTTGGCTACAACTAGTAGTTAACCTGTGACTTAACGTGGGCTCTGATACTATACATACCCTGAGCAGTGCGGGTATACAGTACTGTTTTTAACCGTTAATCGATGTATTGAGCGGGAGTGTCCGGAACTCGGATTCGTCCAGCCTCTCGTTTGAATTCAAAATAAGACACAAAGCCATGTACTACATCACTGATTTACCTAAAGCTGATTGTTTTCAAAGACATTTTCACTCAGAATCTTAAAATGAGAAGGTGAAATTGATTCACACTGGACCTGCATGTTCACTGGTAAGATTAAAGTTATCCAAACGTATACTTCAATACTGGGAAAGACATTATAGTCCAGTGTTCCTGTTTATGTTTAAATTGAGATTCAAAACATATTTAATGTGCAGCATTTTGTTGTAACATTCTCAATATGGAAATTGCCTCAAACATATGATAGATGAGCAATCCAACAGATTGTTTTTTTTTTTAATCCATCATCTGTGCTCACGAAGCATGCTGTAATAAGCCATAAAATGCATTGCTGTTTAATCAGGGATTTTATCTGTGAATGACTGAATGACGACGTCTGCTCTCGCTTTGTAATGCTCAACTGTCACCATTAAAAAACAACGTCAAGGCTTTATTTTGGGGGCTCATTTACTGCTCGTCCGCAATTAACAGTTGTTAACTAAGACAAAACTGCGTTAAAAAATTAACATTGCACCACAACAGAAGATAGACTAGTGTAACAGAGAGACTGCTGGTGTCTTCATTTGTCATCGTTAAAAACAGGTTATAGGATTAACGTGTGATAACTTTGCTAAACCATCACAACAAAGTACGTCTTACTCAAGATTAACTCCACTGAGAGCTGTGCGTATGTCGGTCATGATGAATAATTAAAACATCCATCACATCACATTTCTTTGGCGTTTCAGAACTATTCACACTCCTGGCACTGAGGAGGAGGAAGAAAGCAGTTTTTTTTTTTTTAATGAATGTAATAAATTATTTTACCACTAGAGGACAACAAAGAGGGCTATAATATGTCAAGTGACCCATTGCACAGTAATGCAATTAAACGGACAGACGGATTTATAGACTGTGACTTCTTACGTGTACACACAGCTTTGAAAAGGTTTGAGTTTTCTCACCAAATTTCAACTTTATCGACGAATATTTGCTTTATATTGCATGTTTATGCTGGAGCTGGTAAGTGGTTACTTTTGAACTTTTAACCAGTGCACCCATGGTTGCAGCTCATGTGTCAGGGTTTTATAATGCTATTCAGACAGTTGAACGTTAACTAAGGTCATCATCTACACACGCACACAAAAGTGTCTATGTTGATTCATCAGCCTCAGTTAAATATTTCACAGGTCTCTCAGTTTTTTTGTGTTCAGACCTGCTCATCCTGATTATAATTGTTTACATTTTTAAGACTAAAAACCCATGGGATCTTCCTGGGTATGTAGTAGAAAAAAGGGTTCTCTACACCTTAAAGCTATGACTTTTGTCAATGTTTGTGAACGCATCACTGGTGGATCTGCTCTAGTGAGTCAGTGAGTCAGTGAGGGGGTGTCTCTTCACCAGCTCCTCCTCTAACATGTGTTATTATTTAACAACCACATGTAGCAGACTGGCAGTACACGCACACACACAAACACACACACGTGTTAGTTTCAGCTATGGATGCCTCTGCTCAGACACAGATGAAATACTCTAATGGGGTAAAGGAAGAGGAGAAAGTAGATGAAGCAGCTGAGGCCAATAAAAGTCCAGGCTCCTGTTTGGAGAGAATCCGCAGCTGCATCCCACCGGTTTATCGACATGAGCTGGCGCAACTTTGCAAACTGGCGGGACCAGTGGTAAGACTTTCACCTCCATCTGTTTTCACTACGATAAACTTGTTGTTTAATCTGGAAATTCTGTCAGAGATGATTCAATTAATTTTACTTAAATTAGACACTTCAGTTTTTGGTTCGGACATTTTGTCTAGGACAAAACAAAGTTTATTTCTCCATTGATGTGTATGGGATATGTTATTATAGAAAGCTTTAATTCATTTGTAATAATTGTCATAATTTCAGTTTGAGATATTTATAGTTTAATCCTGACGGTCATAAATTCACCTTGGAATTATGTCCAGTCAGAATTATATTGTACATATCTCAAGCTGGAGTTATACATAGTCTTGGTCTTGTGTACTATGATTGTTTTTATTTGTTTTGGTTAAGTCTCAGACCCTAAAAATATTGGTCTTGCCCAGTGGCATGTACAGACATTTGGAAGAACGGGGGCATTAAAAGGGAACATACTGCAAAGGGAACGCAAATAGGGAACTTTATAACCGGATCGGAAGGGCACCCATAAGAAACAAAGTTACAAGGGCTTTTCTTTGCATTTCAAATTTTAATTTCTGTTTTGCTTTAGAAGTCACATGTGAATAGCAGCTGATAGGGCACTTCCTCATGTTTCTAATCAACTTATACTCTCAATTAGTTTAGTTTTCACTTCAACTCTATAATGCCAGGTGAAAGTTCATGAAGTGTGTGACCGTCCATCACCAGTGACTCTTGTCACATAAACTCAATTCTGCTTGTGTGCACTTTCCTGTGACACTATCGTTACTGTTAACTCCCGGACTAACTAACTAACCCAGTAAGAGAGAACACGCTTTTACGTCAGAGAGGCTGACGACACCAGTGTGTAACGGTACTGCAAACAACACTCCCTTCACCCGAGGAGTTAAAAAGCAGCAGCAGTAAGTAAATGAGTGTATGACTCTGTTACTTATAACTCTGCTGTGTCATTGTTTGGTTTGACAGCAGCACGTGAGAGCAACTTCACTGGCAATGACACGGCACATCATAGATTTAGGTTCTCGTGAAACCTTTAGCACTTGCACACATGAACACAAACGATACATGCAGCTTTTTACTCTTGAGCATCTGCGAATACCGACTAGATCGATGTTTGTATTTGCATTGATGAATGGAGCAGAACAGCACAACCATCCATTATCTACAGCTTTATCCTCCACCGGAGGTTCGCGAGTGGTGCTGTGCCTATCTCAGCTGACATAGGGCTATAGGCGGGGTACACCCTGGACAGTTCGCCAATCCATCGCAGGGCCACAAATAGAGACAAACAACCATTCAGTCTCACACCTATGGTCAATTTTGAGTGACCAATTCACCTAATCCCAAAATCTGCATGTTTTTGGACTGTGGGAGGAAGCCGGAGAACCCGGAAGAAAACCCACGCACACACCTTTGTTCCAACCGGGGCTCGAACAACCAAGGAAACTGGGTTGTCTTGCCTCAAAGGCGAGACCGTGGGCCCTTATAAAAAGGTCATTGTCAGTAAAAATAAATAATGTTCCTTAGAGAAGTTTTTTCATCTGCCTGGAGAATCATCTTGGAGAAACACTGCAATGTCCACTAGTTCCCAGTGTGTTTTCTGTCTCAATACAATCGATAATATT
This sequence comes from Microchirus variegatus, assembly GCF_963457635.1. Lineage (NCBI taxonomy): Eukaryota > Metazoa > Chordata > Actinopteri > Pleuronectiformes > Soleidae > Microchirus > Microchirus variegatus. The sequence goes on from NC_139820.1 coordinate 6,889,880, forward strand.
TTAAGGACGGGAGAATCTCCCAATGTCTCCCAACAAAACCAAAGCAAAACAGGATTAAACTAAACAAAAGGAGCATGTTTGCTTCCAGTCCAGCTCTCAGTGGGGAATGGAAGGTTCAATGAGAAGTAACTCATTAATTTGGAAAAACAAAAAAGCCAATTTTTACAAGTGAATTCAATAGACTTCTGCACTTGAATGTATCATTTGTATACAATCTCTCTGTTTTTTTGTGCTCCAGATCATTTCCCAGACAATGGTCTTTATGATCAGCTTCGTCAGCACAGTCTTCTGCGGTCACCTGGGGAAAACTGAGCTCGCAGCAGTTGCATTATCCATTGCGGTGAGGGAAAAACTTGCTTGGCTGATGACTTCTCCTGTGAAAATTCAGTCTTGCCCCCCTTTGCCAAGTCAGTGAAGTGAATTATGTTCTCATTTGCAGGTGGTTAATGTCACGGGCATTTCCATTGGAACCGGTTTGTCGTTAACATGCGATACCCTCATATCTCAGGTAGTATCCTCTTATCTAACACTAAGACAAACACTAGCAGTGCTGCTGGGTTCCCAGGGTTATCCTGGGGTCCCATAAAAAACATCTCAACAGTGATCTCTTGTATCATGTTATCGCGTACTCTTGGTTATTGGCGCGAGTTGAGTGTTTTCTAACTCTGCCCGGTGTCTCACGTCTTTCACACAGACATATGGGAGCGGTAACATGAAGCGCGTGGGTGTGATTCTCCAGAGGGGGATTCTGATTCTGCTGATGGCTTGTTTCCCCTGCTGGGCCGTTCTCATCAACACTGAACCTCTACTACTCGCTGTCAGACAGAGCCCAGAGGTCGCCAGGTCAGTCATCATCTAATTCCCAAAACAACATGCACCTTCAGCGTCTCTTTCAGAAACAATGCGAGGTGTGGACTTTCAATAACACTTATAGAAAGTGAATCAAAAGAAAAGTCAAGAATGTTCCCCCCTTTTAACATTAAAGGCTGGAAAAATCATAAATGTGGTCTAGTATTAACTCGATGACGTCTATAGACTTTAGGTCTGATGAAAGAAGAGTGTCTGTGCTTTCTGTTGGTAGTTTCAGGGTTTAACTATTCATAGAACACACTGTCGTGAAAATCAGTCAAAATGCTGTAAAATGCTTGGCAGTTCTGAACTGAAAATGGCCGGGAGCCTAGCCTCAAAATCTGCACTTTGTTTTCAAAGTGAAGCACTTTTGAATTGGGGTCTCTGGGTGATCAGTGGGCTCCAAGCTGCTGTTTAGTTTGCTTATGCCTTGGGCTGGCTGCATTTGGATGTGTCCGTAAACGGCACTAACAAAAAAGTCCTCTAGATCAGTTCAGTCAGCAGCTGCGACACAGTAGCAATGGTATATAATCCTAAAACGGCAACATTCTCCAATCCCCTAAAATCCGTGGTAATACAGTGTTATGTAATGTTTAATGTAACCAGCAATTTTAGGCATCAACATTACAACAAATGCATTCTCCGTTTCAAGGGACTAAAGGCCGACTGGACCCAAATTCAAAAGCCCCAAAAATAACATGTCCAAAAATACAAGCAAAAGGTTATACTCACCAAAAATGCTTGGATCTCAAGTCAAAGACACACAAGGAAGTGGTGCAGAGGACAGAGCACAAACGGTGTAGACACTAGAGGAGAGAGCGGCAAATGACACGACTGAGTACATTCAGATAATCAAGAAAGGTTGGTGGGGCACATGGATGGAAATCCCAAAAACTACAAACTAAAATGGCCGACAGGAAGTGTAATGTTACATTCTCCCTCTGCGGGCACGGAGTCACAGCACGCATAGAGCTTTCAGGCAGACACAGTTCTGATTCTGGCTCTGGTTCAGCCCGTGTGTTCACACCAATTTCAATTTAGTGGGAGGAACCAACAGCAAAATAATGGCAGTCACTGTCAGTAGCTGCTTTTTCTTTTTTTTTTAAAATCTAAGACAGGCCCACTGGTGATGTCACAGTTCACAGGGAGAAAAAAAAACAACTTTTACAGTTCCAAACCTGTTATTTCTGGTTCTGTTATTTCTGTCTGAATGCACCGGCCGGTTCAAATTGGGTTTTGGAGCCGGCACGGAGAGCCCTGCCCGTGTGAAAGCCCTATCAGAGTAACACCACCAGTTTCCAGAGCTCAGTGTCCTCGCAAAACAAATAAATAGACCAAAAAATTCATATTGCTCGCCCTTCATTGTCCACATAAGCCACATAATGTATTAAGCAATAAGAATAGATGTAAATAAATTACGGCTCTTAGTGGACTTCAAACTGGCACCAGCTTTTAGCCAAATTTGTGCTAATTAATAACTATAATTTGACTTCGTCAAGAAATAATAATATGCTTTAGTATTTGTTTCTTGGTTTTTGTTGTTGTTGTAACAGTAGATTTGATAATTCATAGATAGCAATTGTATTTTAGCATTAAAAATATTTGGTGAAAGTGCTTCTACACACTGAATTCACTATTACAGAAAATGATTTTGTTTATTCTGTGGCTTTGGGTGGAGGTCTAATAAATGCACTGTAAATGAATGTAATCGCCGCTCCAAGGGGTTATACTCTAGCCGTTGCCACGGTGATACAGCTGCAGGCCACAGCACCCACATTTTATAAACAAAGAACTCAGGCTTTAATGCAATGATTCACTCACTCATTCATTGTCTACAGCTTTATTCTCCACATGAAGGTTGTGGGGGGGGACTGGAGCCGATCCCAGGGCCTGAAAAGGTCGCCAGTCCATCACAGGGCCGACAAACAGAGGCAGCTCCACTCTTATATTCACACCTCCATTTAACAAGCAAACTCGGCACAGAAAGGCCCATGGCCCGAACCGGGATTCAAACCTGTGACCTTTTTGCTGCGGGGACAGCAGTGCCAGCAATGACTCGGGGATGTTAATGTGTAAGCATTGCATGCACTAACTTTAATAAAACACTTGGGGGCAGCAGAAAATAAAGCTCTAAACACAACACTGACCTATCAAATGTTGGGTCACTGTGTGAGGAGAAGAACTCAAAAGCACTGGTGCCAATCCCAGTCGACATAGGGGCGAAATGCGGGGGTTCAATTTGGACAGGAAATGGAGTTACAGATACGCAGTCATTGGTCAGCTGCGAGTCAAACTTGGGGACCTGCAGGTGATTGTGTGCACTAAAGCTATAGGGCTAGTTCAGGGGTCTGCAACCTTTAGAATGAAAAGAGCCATTTTTTTCCCCCTCTGCACCCAAATAAAATGAATCTGGAGCCGCTAAAAACCTATTTGTTCATTAAAATGAAGATAAAATCACATCACAAAAAACGACTTGAAATAAAACAATTTTGTGTAGTTTAGTGGGATAAGTACCTGGCGTAAGTACATGGATCTAAAGATAGGACAGGACTCCACATTTGAACTTCATGTACTGTAATGGCTTTCAGGGGAGGTTTTTCAATTGGATGTGACAGACAAAAAATATAACAAAACTTTTTTTTTTATGCCTTTATCTTGACAAAAAAGTGTGAAAAACATTGTTTACTACAAGCTACGAGGAGCCACTGCAGAGTGGCTGAAGAGCCACAGGTTGCAGACCCCTGGACTATTTGGTCTAACTATATTCAGCACCATTTTTAAATCAAAAGGTCCTGCTGTCAAATGCATGGGCGCTTATTTGCATCACTATGAACCGCACTTTGTTCCAAGCAGTGTGTCTGTTTGCTTCACAAACCAAAGATATTCCGTTTTGTTGTCATAGTAGAGCAAAGAAACCAGAAAAATATTCCCATTTAAGAATCTGATACAAGATAACTTGGATATTAATTGGTGATTTATTTAGTGGTTTATTTCTAATAAATGAATCGTTTAAAGGCGCCATATGTAAGAGTGAGGCCAAAAACGGTTACTACACTCAAATTCAAAAATACAGAGGTCTTTTAGGTTTCGTTTTCTCCGCCATTGTAGCTCAGAGCAGTAACTCGGCAGCTGAGACTCTACCCACTGCAATGATTGGTAGACGGCGGTAGGTGGCGCCACATGCCCAAACATGATTTCAAAACATAAACATGATTTGCGGTCTGCAAAATATTTTTTTTAATGCGAATATTTTGTCTGTACTGTTGTTGTTGGTGAGTTCAGTTTGTTATATGAACATTATTCCTGAGTCTCTGTGACATATTAGGAGGATTTTATGGCCAGTTGCTTTAGATTTATTACTTATTAATATTTATTAAATCTCACAATTTCACATTCCAACATTAACTGTTCTGTTTATCTTTTTGTGCACAGTCTCTCACAGCTGTATGTGAAGATATTCATGCCCTCTCTGCCGGTGAGTTCATGCAACAGATACAGGTTTTAAATGTGTAGCCATGTTAGCTGCAACTGCAAAATTAAGATGCTCAAAAGTAAGCAGTCCCTGCCAGTTTCACTACTTCATGTCTCCTCATGGTGGTGCTGCTCAAATGACTGAGGGAAACTTGGAATAAAGTTACCTGACTGAAGAAGAGGGAGTTCACATTGGCATAATGGTGGCGGAAGCTTCTGTACGTTAAGAGATGCTCCAGCCACGTTCAATAGACTTTATGCACTTTGGTCTGTGTTGTGAATAATGGAGAAATCTTGCATCTTCAGTTAGAAAGATATCGTGATGTATGATTGTCTTGCAAAACATTGATTCTCACCGTATCGTTGCATCGCGATATTATTGGTATTGTGGACCATATGTATCACGTATCGTATCGTGAGGAGCCCTGTGATTCCCAGCCCTATTCTGAGCTACTTGAACACCCTCATCATGTTGTATTAATGCTCATGGAAGTTAATTTTTCAGTATCCCTTTCTGACTACTTTCCTTCTATTTTTATTACCGTATGTAAATGTAACCAGTTTTCTCACGTCTTACAGTTTGAACGTCAAAGCATGTCGCTTTCCAAACTCCTGTGACTTTACTGTGTTTGTTTGTATTTCAGCCCTCAGTATTACCAAAGTCTCATGTTATAATCTTTTTCTGCCCCAGGCAGCGTTCATGTACCAGCTGCAAGGAAGATATCTTCAAAATCAGGTGACACTTGAGTTTTTTCTCAGGTGAGTTTAATATGATCCTGTCAATGACACAATATTGAATCAGGGTTATGCTGTTGTTTACAGGGAATTATATGGCCTCAGGTTATAACTGGAGCTATGGTAAATGTCCTCAACGCAATAATCAACTACGTCTTCCTCTTTATTCTGGATTTGGGTGTTGCGTAAGTTTATTTTTTTTAATTTTATTATTTTTTAATATAAAATAAAAATAAAAATATATTTTTTTTCCATTGATGGTAGTTTTATTTTCTGCTTATAACAACCAAATAACTCAATGTTAGTCTGAAAGTGCCAACTTTTTACAGTCAGGTCCATAAATATTGGGACATCGACACAATTCTCTTCTTTGTGGCTCTATACGCCACTACAATGGATTTGAAATGAATAAGATGTGCTTTAACTGCACACTTTCAGCTTTAATTTGAGGGTATTTACAGCCAAATAACATGAACGGTATAGGAATTACAACACTTTCTATATGTTCCTCCTACTTTTTAGGGGACCAAAAGTAATGGGACAAACTAAACAATCATAAATCAAACTTTCATTGTTTAATACTTGGTTGTTGGTAAGTTTGGTGATGTCCCAATATTTATGGACCTGATTGTAAGGAGAAAAGTATGTATTTTATCTTTCTTAATTGTATCTTTGCCTTGAATTTGAATGTTTTATTGTTTCTATGTTTCTTGAAGTGGATCTGCAGCAGCCAATGCCATCTCTCAGTATTTCCTGGCTGGGATCTTGTTCGTTTATATCAGTGTGAAGGGTCTGCACAAGGCCACATGGGGAGGTAATGATGTCTTCACACTTTTGACCAACAAAGGAGTAATCTTTAATCCCATTGACATACCGGTCTGTAATGTTTGACAATATTACAACACTCTAACCTTGTAACGCTGTATAGAGGTCACTTTCTGGTTGGTTTCTTTCCGGTCTTAAGTCAAGTGTGCCATCTTTCATATTGACAGCATTATCTCTATTTCATTATGGGGAAAGTCTTTATTAAATCCCTGCTGCTTCTATCGCACTAAAACTCCATTCAGATATGAACAGAACTCAAATGTGTGGGTTAGGGAACTTAGATGAATACCTTTTCTTTTTTTTTTTACCAACACAACTTTATTTACTAATTCTATCAGGACATGAAGAGGGTTTTTAAAAGAACACAATGTGTTGTGTGACAAATATCATCTGCACATTTAACATTTAATATTTGTGCAAACAGTTCTGAGCAAGTGTAGCAGAGTCATCAAAGAGCTAAGGGAGTGTTTTGCAAGATTTGAGTTTATACTGCACAATAAAGACCAAATATACATTCCCTTGGTGACATAACTGTCTCGAATGCAAATGCGTTATTAGTTATGCAGTAAATCTGATCTTTTCCTGACTTGAAGTACACATTCGCAGAGAAGTTATGTATTGAGTGAGTATTTTCAGTATGGGCTCTAGCTTGAAAAACCTGTTTGGGTGTCTGACAAGAAATGAAAACCTAAAATTAAACAAATGTGTATGATTGTTGTGTACACCGTTGCTGAAAGGTCATATCAGGAATTGACACATCATCAACACTGACTTTTGATTGGCACTCTATGGACACAAGGGATAACCCCTTTCCTCAGGGAATCTTTTCTTGCTGAAAACTGAACATTGTAAACTATTATCTTCTTGCACCAAAGTCCACATCGGGAAAATATGCATTTTTGCATCATGGCACACAGGAGTTTTTGATCCACTGCCATCTCAATCAGTAAGTATTTGATTACTAAATGAGACAACAATAGACCAGCAGCTCCTGTGTCCCCAAAGTCCATAGAGAAAATTAGCATTTAAAGCGGACCTAGACCAGAAGTTCCAATTAACGCTGTTTTTTTAGTGTGTATCTGCGTCATTACCTTGTTTAAGAAGCCCTGAAGGTTCTATACAATCAGGTCAGCCACTGCTGAGAACACTGTGTTTTATTGTAATCTTGGGCTCAGCGAGATCTCTGAAAAAAAAACAGTCCGGTTACGTAAACACCGGTTCTCCTGAACAGCAGATCGTCCTGCTCCGGGCACTAGTCCGGGCACATCCGGTTGCGCACATTGAACCGCAGAAGAAGAAGAATGTCCGTTGTGGAGGTGTTTCACGAGCGACAAAAGAGCAACCATGTTATCAGTGAGTGTGAGTGTCAAAAAAAAATCCCTTTAACATCCAGACCCATGACCCACAGGTTGGTCACTCGACTGTCTGCAGGAGTGGGGACCTTTCATCAAGTTGGCCATTCCCAGTATGCTCATGCTGTGTCTGGAGTGGTGGATGTTTGAAATCGGAGGATTCTTGGCTGGAGTGATTGGTGAGAGTGAGCTGGGAGCTCAGTCGGTCACGTATGAGCTGGCTGTCGTAGCTTACATGGTAACTATGAACGCTGATTTTCTGATTTGCTCTGCTAGGGAATATTCTTAAGGGTCCACGATCTTGGGAGCCAACAACAAAAATTAAATAAATATGCAATTTTCGCCACTCAATTTTACCGACTCGTCTTCTAACAAACTTTTGGATATAACTGGTGATCTGTTTTTCCTCAGATCCCTCTCGGATTCTCTGCTGCTGCCAGTGTGCGTGTTGGAAATGCTCTTGGTGCAGGAAACATCGAGCAAGCCAAGTTGTCTTGTAAAGTCCCCATCATCTGTGCATGTAAGAAACCCACACAATCACTTTAACATCATTTAATAATACTTTATAATTACAAGTAATTTGCTTTCCGTGGCCTTGGAATAAGACTTTGAAATGTTCTTAAGGTAAGGTCCTTACTTAATGGAGGCCGACATCTTGTCCTGAACGGACTTGCGTTTTTGCATTTTGAACGAGAACTTACTGTGCCAACGATGTTGGGCCAACAAAAAAGGAGGAGTAAATGGAGAGAGTAAGCAGAAGTTCCCACATGTGTGCCAACTCACTATTATGCCGCTTTTCAACTCCATGGTCTCGGAATGGCGCGTTTTTTATGCTTTTCCATTAGGGATAGTACCTGGCACCTGGTACTTTTTTAAGTACCATCCACTGACTGGTCAGAGTGTCAGATCCTCCTGCTCCGGACACAAGTCCAGGCACATCCAGTTGCGTACATTGAACCGCAGATGAAGAAGAATATCCGTTGTTAAAACAACGTTTTGATAATGAGTAGCAGTGCATCCACCGTTCCACGGGGGGAATCGTTTCCGAGACCTGACGTGCCAATTACGTCACTTCCAGGGTACCTGGCCAATCACAAGACAGTTGGGAAAGCTCTCTTTAGCTGGCCATTCACGACACAGTCAATCTTCTGGGAGTGAGATTTTGGTCTGAAACGGCACAGCTGACAAGAGCTTCAGTGAGGAGAGATATAAAAATAAGTTAATGTATGTAAGTAAACCTCCATAACTCACATGTGCAATAGGACCACTCTATGCAAGCTTTAATTAACTGATTCTAATGATTCAGTTACACCGAAAACAACTGCTTTACAAGTCACTAGTTTTTGTGTTTGTGTTGCGTATAAAAAATGGTTTGGTTTCATGCAACCATGCTGTGATGACTCCGCCCACATTGCGGAGGTACTATATTGTAATGGAAATCCAACCAAACCAGTCGAGTCGCCCCGGGACCATGTAGTGGAAAAGCGGCATTAGATGTCCATAGTTCTTATGCCGCTTTTCCATTATATATTTCCCGCTTGACTCGACTCTATTCGACACGTCTTTTTCCAGACTCTGTTAAATATTGAGATGGAAGAAATATCCCTAAACGTTGGACATTAACGCATGTTTTTAGGATTTTTGAGTCTTTTTAACGGAGCTACAGTTCAGCATTGGTTCAGGTGTGTTGTAGCAGGGGAAACTTCAAAAACATGAAGGACTGGGTCCCCAAGAACGGTTTGATTCCTGTGTCGGACTTTGTTGCTCACGACTCTTCCAGTGATGACACACTCTGATCAATCAGCGGCCCGGCAGTCTGTTGACGACACATTTTAGTATCGCCCTCAGCTCGCTTGGAACCTCAACAGAGCAGGTACTAAATTGAAAAGCAAAAGAAAATAGAGTCGAGTTGAACCGAATGGTGCTATAAGTTCATCATGGAAAAGCACCATTAGACACCTTGGATAAACTGTCTCAATTATGTCAGTGCTTTCCTGCCCGTCCATCTGTCTTATAACTACATTTGATGATGTCTGTTTATACTCCATTTTACATTCATTATTTTTTTACTCAGTTTTGAAGGTTTTTTTTTGTTTTTTTTAATGTGCAGTACCAAAATTTTAACAAAATGTTTTTTGCTTTTTCTTTCTTCTCTTTATCTCATGACAGTCGCAATTGCGTGCGTTGTGGCGTTTTGTCTCAGCATGGCCAAAGATTTTGTTGGATACGTTTTCACCACAGACCCGTGAGTAACAGAAACCTTTCACTGACGGAAAATAATTGTGCAACCTATGTCTTTTTGATGTTAAAAATGTACGTTCCTGCTTCACATCAGACAAGCCTTTCTGGATTTCCATATAGAAAAGTGTTCATATCAACACCTTTCTTTGGCAGAAATGGCACTTTCGCTCCAGGCTCGTCTTGTAAACTTTCAGTGACTCTCTGGAGTAAGCTGAAGGAACGTTAATCAGGAAGTTGAACACATCTGGATATTGCAGGTCCAGAATAATTGTATCTCCTCCATCAGCACACTGGGGCACGATAAGGATCAGATTTATTCAATCCGTCAATCTTTAGTGCGTCTTTGGGCACTTTCACACCAGAGCCATTTGACCCCCTTTAAATGGACCAGATGTAGCGTTTTCCTTGGATAGTCCACTTCTGTTGGGCAGGTGTTAACCCTTTAAGGTACAACTCAACCATTTGGTCGACCACACTTTAAGTCACTACATCTCATTGAAAAAATGCATCAAGCTGAACTCACTAACACTAAATTAATGTGACTTGTTCTGAATGTTGTACTTGAATTATGCAAACCAGGTTTATTATGAACTGACATCTCAACCGTTTGGTAGAGGCCTGTATCTAAAATACTGTAGGGTCTAATTAAAATATTATATATAATGCAAAGAAATCATTTTTCTTTTGCTTTTTTCTTGATGCGTACCTTAAAGGGTTAAAGCTCATCCAAATTCTGGTGCAGACCTTGAAAACGTGGGTATCAGTTCACTTGCAAGTGAACCCCATTTTCCATACAGTTTGGTTAGGGGGTAACGCTATATACTCACAACGCAATAATCCACTTTTTTCAGCACATTCCATGATTGAAAAGGAGCAGGAAGAAGGAAGTCGCATCCCTCCAGTCCCTTCCTCATTCCACATACAGTAGACATACAGTAGATCGTCTGCATGTCCTGGCAGCTATTGGTCGACAAATATTTGCAAGAAAAATGATCAAGAGCAACAAAACAGGAAGGAAACAGCAAGAAAAAAAAAAAAAACATTAGTTGCATTAACAACTAACAAAAACTCGATTATTGATTTTGTTTTTTCATCATACTTTTCAGTTGGCTATTTGTAGATAACATTCAGTACATCGAACTGCATGTTTTTGTTTTTTTGTTTTTTAGCGAGATTCTCGGGAGGGTTTCAAGTGTCATGGTTGTATTTGGTTTCGTGCACATTCCTGATGCCGTCGCGGTAAGAAACAGTTTTGAAAAACGATCACCTCCATTTGAGATCTAATACCAACCAACAAATAAAGGTTTTCACCAGACGTGTTTGGTTTAGACAGGCTGTCGCTGGGGGAGTTCTTAGAGGAGCAGGAAAGCAGTTAATTGGAGCGCTGTGTAACATGGTGGGATACTACCTCATTGGCTTCCCGATTGGCGTCTCCCTGATGTTTGCAGCAAACATGGGGATTGTAGGTAAGAAAAACAAAAGACACATTTACTCGCTTATCTTCTACCACTTTATCCTCACACCTTCAGTCAATTTAGAGAGTCCAATTAACATAATCCCAAATCTGCATGTTTTTGGACTGGGGAGAAAACCGGAGAAACTCTGGCTCCACTATGTAACACATTCAGGGAGGATATAATTTGATCTTTTTTTTTTATTCCATAACAGGGTTTTGGGTAGGAACTTGCATTTGTGTGGCAATGCAGTCAATTTTCTTCGTCACATATCTGTCCAAACTTAATTGGGAGACGGCTGCTGAACAGGTATGTGTATAAATAAATTGTCTTGAGCGATATTTGACCTACATATACAAGCCTTTAACTGACCTCGTTTGTCCATCATCAGGCTCTTGTGAGAGCAGGAGTCAGCGTTACAGAACATAAAGAGATGGACCAATTAGACAACGCAGGTAAAACATCAACACAAAAATAATAATAATAATAATAATAAAAAAATACCTGTGTTTGCATTTTAGTGTTAACCCTTGAAGTGGTCTCTCAAATTTCCAGAAGCAAACCACAACGAGGTCAGTGCTGCAGCATCCAAGTGCGAGAGTGCTGACGAGGTGCGTGGTCCAAACCAAAATAAAAGCAAAACCACCACAGTGGGGGATGTTCTCTCAGTAAGGCAACTGGTTTTGCGGCGTGGATTTGCATGTCTGATTATGGTCGTCATCCTCGTTGCTGCAATTTTGCTCAACATCTTCCTCGTCAGGCTCTTGAAATGAATCAAATGGGCTGAGCCAAATCAGTTGGCAATGGTTGTTGTGCTTTGATAGGTTAAATGCATGTTTGTCAGTTCACTCTCAATTACCGTGAACCTGGAAAGGGTTAATTGTGCTGCTACTTTCGGAGCCTCCGTGTGTTTGTCACGTGATCATAAATTCCAGATCACTGGAATGCTAAAGTGACAGTTGAAAAAAGACAAAAAGATTGGGGAGGGGTTTTGAGAGATAGGTAGGTAGGTAGGTAGGTAGGTAGGTAGGTAGGTAGGTAGGTAGATAGATAGATAGATGTAGTTCCCTGATGCACTTGGGAGTGGGAGGAGTTAGTGCAAGAGTCCTCCATTTGTTACAATTTGCACTCTCACCATCAAGGGTTAGTCTCTGAAACCTTTAAGCGTCTTAGCAATACTTATGTTAGTACAACTCTTCAGTATTTTTGTTTTTTTGTGAATTTGCAAAACTTTTTTTTTCGTGTAGTGAATGAGGATACGAACAAGACGAGACTGCAACATAATGTTGGGGGGATTTTTTTTTTTTTTTTTCCGAAATGCACAATAATATTCAATAATCATGAAACTGCACAACTGATATAATACTTTTGAAAATATTGAATCATGTTATGTCTTCAAAGGGTCATTGTTTTTTGTTGTCAAGAGGCACCCGGTCAATGTTTCGAGTCGTGACTTTTGTATTAGTCAATACAAAATGATTACAGTAAATGCAATACATTAAAGGAATCTCTATTATGACAATTATATAAAAGTGTAGCAAGAGTTCTTCATGTGGATTATATACTGTGTGTATAAATGAGTAAAGCCAATGACATTGTTGCGTGTGCAAGGCAGGACTTTTGTCTTAATCTCAGTCTACTTTGAATTAAACCTTCTCTATTGTTTCAATCATCTGCAGCTTTTCATTGCTTTGTTCACGGCACAACAGTCTAACAACCTTGTGGTCATCCTGTCTCTCTTTGGCTCTTTTTCACAGTTTTTATGAAGAATTTCAACTGTCTGATGAGAATAATTACAGGTCAATTACAATACAAACTAAATGTTTTTACCCAAATAAGTCCTCTAACTTCTAAGCTAAGTCAATAAGGTTCCCAACCAATGCCCGGGGTACCTAGCGGCCGCCCGCGGCTTCTGCCCCCCAGGATAGCCACGGATCCACCCCGGGGGGGGCTTACGGCGGCAAAGCCACGGACAGAGGCCAAACCACCCCACACCCAGGCAGATTGAAGAGGCCTGGGTGCAGAGTCCCCCCAGATTGCCCACCGGGAAAGCGGCACAACCACCCCCTCCACACACCAGAGACCGACCATACACCCCCCCCCCCCCCCAGGCGGAGGCCCACGTAGGACCCCAAGCCACAGGGGCCCCCGAGATGGCAGACAGGCAGACCCCCAAGCATAGGTAGGACCAGAGCAACTATTTCTGATGTTCCTTCAAGTACCACTAGAGGGCACTGAATAAAACAAAAGAAAATAAGCCATTCTTCTAAAATTCAAGCCTGTGTTCAAAATGTTCAAAACTGAGTTCCCTGCACTTAAAAAAACCGGCCTCCCTCTTATGTTGCACTTTGTTATATCAGGTGATTTGAGGCAGTCTTGACATATGCAATGGATAATAATTGATATGTAATATGTAACAGTGGCACAAGTAAAGTTGTTATTTATACATTTTAATGTTTACTTCAGGAACCTGGTTTCCCATTACTTGCTTGCATCTAAATTTAATACTAAACAATATAAAGGGTTTTTTACTTTTTGCCTGCAGTATCCTATCAATTTTCAATTTTGGCTACTGAGGAAAAAAAATTGGACACAATTTAAACAATTTATTCAATTAAATCTAAGTATATGATGTAAACCTTTACCTTAAGACGCATGTACATACCTCAAGTGCTTCATTTTTTAAAATTTCTGTTATGTTGGCCTATTCTATTTTTTGAAGTGAGAATTTATTGTTTTTGGATTATCTATTCATTATCCCTGCAGGGTGTTTGCATTATTGTGCCTCCTTTATTTGCATTGCACAATCGGGCAATACATGTTTATTTAAAAAAAAAAAATGAAAAGCCTGCCGAGTACAGTAACGAAGCATCACTTTTTTGCCATGGTTGTCACTGATTCTACACGCTCGGTGAACGATGACCTACATTGACACGATTGTAGTGTGACTATTTAACGACTCAGCCAGCTGGCATTTTAGTGCAGGAGCTTGATGGAAGCAGAGCAACATGGCTCTGAATATTGCCGGTGTGGCCGCAGTTGTTGTGTTCTACATCCTTATCCTGGGGACGGGGATTTGGGCTTCACAGAAGGCCAAGAAGGATCAGAGGACAAGCAGAGGAGACAGGACTGAATTGGTGCTGCTTGGGGACAGAAAGATCAACTTGCTGGTTGGGGTTTTCACCATGACAGGTGAGTAGATTCATGGGACTGATAAACTTCAGATATGCTGTATACATATATATATATATACCACAAACCTTTGAACGGTAGTGTATGTATATGGGGTCACCTATACAATTTGTTTGTGTTTCCCATTAAAAGTCAAACTTTTATATATCAAAAGAGTTGCAAAATGAATGGAAAATATAATCATTGGCAAGATTAGAAATAATAAAAATAATCATTTTGCCCTTTCGTAATGTGATTAGCAAACACAATGTACCATTAGAACACTGGAGAGACAGTTGCTGGAAATGTGCCTCTATACACCTATGTACATAATCCATTAAAAACCAGACGTTTGCAGCTAGAATAGTCGTTTAGCACATTAACAATGTATAGAGTGAATTTCTGATTCATTTAATGTTAGAGTAATTAAATTAAAATTATTATAAAAAAGTGCTTTTCCTTCAAAAATGAAGACATTTCTAAGTGACCCCCAACTTTTGAACGCTATATATATATATATGTATGTATGTATATATACTGTATATACATACTTATTCAGACTCTCATTCTTTATATTCAAAGTTTTATTCCGTATATTCAGACTTTCATTCCAGATATTCAAAATTTCATTGCATATGTTGAAGGTTCCATATACTCTTTAATTAATTAGGAAACGTTAGAAAGCAAAGAATAGACGTGTTATTATTGCTACCACTTACTTAACTGTGTGATTTCTCTGCAGCTACATGGGTGGGAGGTGGTTTTCTCCTGGGTCTGGCTGAGGCCGTGTACACTCCTAATATGGGCTTGATATGGGCTCTGATGCCCATTCACTACTCTGCGTCTTTCATAATTGGTAAGAATTCACCCTTTGCTGTGTTCTGCTCTGCTGAACTATACCTACTGTAGATATCACCCATGTCGAATCCAGGGCTGCAATTAAGATTTAAGACTTTCCTTTGTGTAGCGTTATTATTATTATTATTTGTAGCACAGCCCTGGTGAAACTTTTGGTCAATTTGTTCAAATGTATTCAGCTATGAACCACACAATGATATGTAATATTTCATTTACTGCACAAGGTGGTCTTTTCTTCGCCAAGCCAATGAGGGACAAGAAGTACGTCACCATGTTTGACCCGTTCCAGCAAAAGTATGGCAATGTACTCTGCGGCGCTCTGGTGCTGCCTTCTCTCATTGTGGATGTGCTGTGGGTGTCGTGCACCCTGCTTGGCTTAGGTGAACACATCTGCATGACATACAGTAGTAAAATAAATAAAACATCTTTTCATTAAATTACGGTAATGAAAGCATTAGTTTGTGGTTCTGTCCAACAGGAATAACCATGACTGTGATCCTGGACTTGCCCTTCACCTATTCTGTGTGCCTCTCATCCACTGTTGCCATCGTCTACACTTTGTTAGGAGGTCTTTATTCAGTGGCCTACACTGACGTCATCCAGCTTGCTCTAATTTTCTTCAGTTTGGTGAGTATAAAGTAGCACGTGTGTTAACGACATTCTGTGTATTATCTACAAATCTGAAATTATTTGAAGGAGATGTGATCATTTGAATGTAGGCACTCCTCAAACTGCTTTAGGCAGAATTTTCGCCCTCAAAGATTTACACCTTCTCGGAGCCAAGAGACAGAATCATCACATTTACGTAGAACAACCCCCTCCTGCTCTTGCTATCAGTGAAACCACACCTCTGTGTATGAGCTACTACTCACCGTAGAAACTGGAGCACATGCACTGGACATAATAACCTCTTACATCCATCCATCATCTACCACTTTATCCAAAACCGGAGTGTTGTTGGAGTGCTAAAACATCCACTTTCACAGCAGAAGTGAGATCGGTGTTTTGCATGACCATGTCTTTTCCTTGTCCTGCTTCATTCAACAGTCAACACACATCTTCTCGAAGCAGCAGTGAGCAGCTGCATATTAAGTAGCCATGTGTTTTCTCCGTGACCATCAGCCGATTGGCCGAAAACGACGAACGAAAGCACTGGAATGTGATATCGCCACACCCCTAAGGAACAACCGTAATTCAAATACAAAGTATATGGTTTTAAGACCCACAATACTGCGATTTGAAGCATGTTGTGGCTTCTATCGAAACTGTTCCTACTTTTGTGTGGCGGGTCACATACTGGTAAAAGAAGCGCACATTGGTCCGATTGATTATCTTGTTTTTCCTACTCTTAAAAAACACATATCTGTTTATATTGTTCATACTCTATGTTTATTCTGCTCTTATGTTACCATTAATGTCACTGTCACATAGCCTTACTGTGCACCATACTACTGAACTAACTTTATACTACGCTGCACTATAAGTCATATACTGTTTCTACTGCACTACCTGTCTATACTGTTCACATTGCACTTTTCTGCATTTTTGCACTTCTGGCTAGATGCCAACTGCCTTTAATTGTTTCTATAATTGTACTCTGCACAATGACAACCAAGTTGAAAACTCCTAAACTATCTAAACTACCTGTACATCGATACCCAAATACATGTCACCTAATGTCACCATTATAAATTGTGATGCAACCATGTAGTTCAATTTTCCATATTTATTGTATGC
Organism: Microchirus variegatus; assembly: GCF_963457635.1. Classification (NCBI taxonomy): domain Eukaryota; kingdom Metazoa; phylum Chordata; class Actinopteri; order Pleuronectiformes; family Soleidae; genus Microchirus; species Microchirus variegatus. The sequence goes on from NC_139820.1 coordinate 6,906,573, forward strand.
CATTATGTCACTATCATAAAAACAGATTTGGCACAGGCACTGCACTAGTGTCCTAATAATAAGGAGTAAAAATAATGTCTAAAAGGATCATTTGTTTTTAATTGTTATGATAATTATGATATGTTTCTGAGTTGGTGACTGCTTATGTGGCAACAGAAAAGTGACAGATGTATGTCTGTAAATGTCTCTATGATTTATCGATTTTATACATTTTTACATCGTATTTCTTTATAAAAACAAAATTAACATGGCCGTTGCTGTGACATGAACACCTTGGTGGATTTTCTTTGGCAGTCACCTCAAAGTGCCTTTTCCCTTGTGAACATGTTTTTTTTCTGTTACTTAATCATTAAAAACCAGTAGATTAGTGTCAGCAATTAGTCATTGATTATGTATCTATGTTATGTTGCTTTGGTCTGACGAGCTCTGCATCTGTTAACAGTGGCTGTGTGTCCCCTTCCTCCTGCTCAACCCCGCGTCTCCAAACATCGCCCAAACCGCTTTCAACAACACATTTCAAGCACCCTGGGTTGGCTCTCTGGAGAAAGACATGATCTGGAAGTGGATCGATGACTTTTTAATGCTGGTAAAAAAATGAATATTCACTTTAAGTTGACTGTAAACTTAAAGAGGAGAGTGGTATAGCACAGCAAGTGCACTATAAAATAATAGCAGAGTTCGTATAAATGTCTGATATACATTGGATTTAGGGCAAAATGTTAAATATGTACACCTGTATTCACCTGGAATGCCTCCCATTAATGACTGATGGTGGTTGAGCCTGACACTTGTAAATGAGAAACGCTCTATAATGTACAATGTAATGTATTACGTTTAACCTGCTCATGGGGCATTTTGTGACTTCGTTCGACAGCAGCGGTAGAGGAATGAGGGCAGAGGAGGAGGAGGAGGAGGAGGAGGAGGTGCAAGTCACTTGAGTGAGTTTTAACCAGATTTAATGGCCCAAATGCAGCAAAGCAAGCAAAACAGGGAAGTGAACAGCTGTATATGTATATAAAAAAAAACCTGAAATACTTCACACTATTCACACAAGCAAGACAGAGAGACTGACGCATATATACAAGAATCACAATACAATGAAAGTATATGAGAGTTCATGTAAAAAAAAAAAAGTCAATATTACCCCAAAGAGATTTTCTCCGTGAGGAAAATCAAATGCACAGCTCTAGGAATAGGCCATATAGGCAGTTGCCTAGGGCACCATTTATTGAGTATATAATAGTATAGAAAAAAAAGAAAAAGTGAGAATGTATGGAAGTGCAGACAGGTCAAATTTAATGATCTGTAATAAATAGTCAAATTTAATATGAAAATGAAGGTTGTTTTAATGGTTCGATCTGTTTTCCTCTGTGAAAATACAGAAGGCGGTAAATCTTATGTCAATTAAATCAGAACAGTAACGGAAATCTTTCGTCATCAGTCTCATTTTCTCCTCGTCCTCCTCTGCCCATTTTCTCCAGGCTCTTGGCAGTATCTCTTTTCAGTGCTTCCAGCAGAGGACGCTGTCTGCCTCCTCATCACTGACAGCCCAGTTAACCTGCTACGCTGCTGCTGTTATGATAGTTATCCTGGGAATCCCTCCAGTCTTGGTCGGGGCTGTCGCTGCCTCCACAGGTGGGAAATGAGGTCGGAAAGATGACTGCAGATAAACACAGATACATTAGCCTTTTTCCATGGCAGAAATGTTGTCAGATCACAGTAAAAAAACAGGCATAATCAAATTAGCAATGACTGAATTCCATTAAGTCATTATAATCAGTGACATCTGTGCTTCGGCTGCTAAAACACCCAAAAGGCTTATTGTGGCCCTTTTATTTGGTCAATTGTTAATCAATTATGTATTGTTATTTGTGCATAATTTACTTTATTAGGGCCCAAACACACACTAGTATTTTTAAGGGAAAATGTGGTGCAAAATGGTCCAAAAGGTAAAAACCAGGTCGGACGAATCTGATGGACGGAGTTGGCCATTTTGAATTTGGCGTCCACATTGGTGATATGGCATATTATAGATTTAGTAACCGAGCAAACTCATGTTAGTCTTAGCAACATTAAAAATGGTATAATTTGTCAATTTGTACCAGACGAAAAGATGGCAAATTACGAGAATACGCCACAAAACAGGAAGAAGGAGAAAGACGTCCATTTAAGCTCTTTTTGCACCCTGGTGGCTAACCACTACCTCCTTTTCGTGGTTTCACTATTCAAACCTTTTATACATAGTCTGTGGCAAAACTAAAATTAAAATTAAATTGACAAAGAAGAGCCAGTGCTGTATGGATGTGCGGACCTTTCAAATGCGGAAACTGTCATATCTCTTATCTAGACTGGAATCTGACACTGTACGGCTCCCCGTCTCCTTATGAACGTGGTCAGCACGTGATGGTCCTTCCCCTGACCCTGCAGAACCTCACGCCGCCTTTCGTCTCGGTCATCGGAGTCGGAGCCGTGGCCGCGGCCGTCATGTCGTCCACAGACTCGGCCCTGTTATCTGCCACTTCTGTCTTCTCCTCGAATATCTACAGGAACATTCTGCGTAAACAGGTGAGGACTGCAGGGACAACAAGTGTTCCAGTTAATTTGACCTTTCTGTATGGAGGGTTGCATGTTCTTTCCATGAATGTGTAGGTTCTTTTTGCGGATTATTCCAGCTTCTTCCCACAGTCCAAGAACACGCAGAGGTTGATTTTGACACTCTTAATTCGCTGCAAGTATGAATATGAGCGTTTATTGTCCAGGGTGTACCGCAGCTGGAGTTTCTGGAGTCAGTAATGAGTTAAGTTGAAAAGGTTTATTGGAAAAAGGGCAATGTCAAACATAAAGAAGTAAATGTTATGGTATTTAAAGGGTTTTGGAGGCCTTTCTCTGCTGATACCTAGAGTTGACCTTCGGAAGCACTGCATAGTTCAGTTATTAGTCCTCTGCTCTAGTTAGATTTGGCTCAACAGAAATATAGAGAGGCATATTCTGTAGACAGATGATGCTGCTAAACAAGGTCTTTGTGATCAGGGAGTTGCAGCTGGCCCTGTCCTGAGTTGTTTAGGTTTGTGCTTAGGAATGTGAGCTGCTAATTTACAGAAGGCCACATAAAAAGTTTTTCTCTTACAGTTATCAGTGAAGCCAGTATTTCAGTTTCATGTTTCCTTAATCTCTAATAACACATGATGGGCCTTTTATGACTTGATATACTGTATATAATCTTTTAGACCCTTTTTAACATTCACATTCAGCGCAAACTAAATTATTTCAAATAAATCACATTAAAGGGATAGTTCGGAATTTTGGACATAAGACCTATTTTCCAACTCCAGCCGGTGTGATGGAGACGTCTGGAGACGTTTTTCAAGAAATTTCATTCAGTTCTTCTAGTTGCCGATTTCGCCAGTGCTATGGCTAGCGCAAGTCAATGGTATGTGCTAGCATGGCATTAGAAACTCTCATACCGACTCCACAGTGCACCCGAGGCAAATCAATTGTAACGGCAGACTATCGATGTACGATGCCGAGTTCGCTGGTGCTATGCATAGCACCAGCGAACTCGGCAACTAGAAGAACTGAATGAAATTTCTTGAAAACGTCTCCAGACGTCTCCATCACACCGGCTGAGTTGGAAAATAGGTCTTATGTCTAAAATTCCGAACTATCACTTTAATCTATTGTGGAAAGCATGTTAATATGAATGACAAATCTCATTTTCTATATCCCCAGGCCTCAGACCGTGAAATGCAATGGGTGATTCGGATCACAGTAGTAGTTGTGGGTCTGGTTGGGACATCCATAACCTTCCTCACTAAAAGCACACTCGTCCTTTGGCTTCTCGGAGCAGATGTTTCCTACACCCTCATATTACCCCATCTGGTTTCTGTGCTCTTCTTCGAAGTGACAAATCCGTACGGTGCCGCGGCGGGTTACGTTGTAGGGCTGACTGTGAGGATTCTGCTGGGCGAGAACAGCATAGGACTTCCTGTAGTTCTTCACCTCCCCGGTTGCACACTGGAAGACGGCGTCTACGTCCAAAAATTTGCGTTCCGAACAGTCGCCATGCTGTGCACGCTGATAACAATCCTCGCGTCTTCCGCCTTGGCTCTGGTCCTGTTCAACAGAGGCCTGCTGCCTGAAAGATGGGACATTTACAGAGTAAAGCGTAAGAGTTCTGCATCACCAGCAGATGCTGTCACTCAGAGTCTCAAAGAGGAAGTTAAAGGTGATGCTGAATGTGATGAAAACAAAGACGGACTTTTATTACAACCCGTGTTGTAGGTGGGATAGCGTCTTTCCCTGTCATAAGCTGCTGGCCTTGCTGGCATTTTTTTATCTTAATTGAGGTTTTAGACAAAAAGAAAGTTCTTTTTACTTGAGCACTCTTAAAAATGTGATTTTTTTTTCTCACTGTAACATTGATTGATTCATTTTGGGCTTTGGGAAACATAATGTATCAGTGAGATAAAGAGGTCCTGAAACCTGATGAAAGGGTTAGGTCAGTGTTTCCCAACTCTGGTCCTCAGGGAACACAGCCGTGCCATGTTTTACATGTTGCCCTGCTCCAAAAACACCTGATTCAAATAAATCGTCAGCTCATCATCAAGCTCAACTTTCAACTTTTGTCAAAAAATTTTTTTTCAAAAATGTTGTGTTAACTTTTGTCCATAGGAAATAATCCAATTACTCAGGTTTCTTCGACAAACTTCCTTGGAGTTTTTACTGATGAGCATTTAAGTTGGAAGAGTCACTTTGTCTGTAATAAAATATTGAAAAATCTATTGGAATCATTTGTAAATTTCGAAGTTTGGTTCATCAAAAATGTCTCCTAATTCTATATTATAGTTTAATCTATCCATATCTAATATATTGTAACATAATTTGGGGAGCTATATACCCTACCTGTCTCCATAAACTTTATATATCACAAAGATTCTGCAGAGTTGCTACATACAGTGACTGGTCTGCTCACTCACCTCTGAATATCTTGTCAGTCTTTAACTTAAACAAATATCTAATTTGCATATTTATTTTTAGTAGCTGTATAGTAATTGGGATTCAAAGAGCTACAGTTCTGCAATCAGGTCTCAATATGTGGTTTTGAATTAAAAGATTCTAGAAATTTGTGTAAACCTGTACCAGCCAAAATAAAGTATACTTAAATAAATACATTAAAGTATACCTAAATACATACTCAAATTAAACAAATAAATATTTAAGTATACTAAAATCCTGACCTAATTATTGAGTCCTATTTTTGTACAAAATGTATAGACGTAAATTAGAATCACTTTTGATCACAAAAAATATGTATTCCATTTTTTTGTGTCAAAACTGTTGATTTTGGTTATTACTGTTACTGAATGGTGACAGTAGTAAAGTAAGCACCAATATCTCTTTTGGAACCCCCCCCCAACCCCCGGAGCAAATAATTCCAGTGGGCTAAATGTGCTCACTGGAGTAAATGTGAAACATAAGTCTTGAGGGACAGATCCTCTTCAGCAGATGGCTTTGTGTCAGTGTTGACCCTCTGATTTAAACCAAGACCAAACTAATTTTGTACAAAACAACCCAGGAAGTACTGGCTTACTTTTAAAAAGATGAATATTTAGTCTGAGCTACACAAAGTCACACCTTTTTAATGTGATGTTGAGACCTGACCTTTTATCAGCATGAGGTTGTCACATATTCTCGTGGCACAGATGGACAGGGTTGTATAGATCCTAAAAAGGCCACTGACTTAAGATGTGGGTCAATCTATTTTGAAGCAGGAAGACTTCAAGGACCCACATCATAAAAAAGAAAAGGTTAAAACATGCTGTCCACTTTAACAGCCCTGTGCAGACACAACCTTCCACCCAGTTGGTATTGTAATAGGCAGATAAGCAGTTAATTTCCTTTGTTTGTTAGTTGGCCTCCTCTTCTTAATCTCTCACAGAGCTTGTGCTTTAGATTCTCTGTTTTATATGTGGTTGTTTCATTTAAAGGGGACATAATTATTATACCATATTTCTCCGAGTTAACCTTGTTCCCTGGTGTCCTAATGAACATGTCTGTGACATGCTTTGGTCAAAATACCATAAGGATGAAGCACCACAGCAGTTCAATCAACCTGCCAAAACAGCCCTGTTCAGAACGCTCCGTTTAGTAGTATCTCCTTAGGTCCACCTTAAATGTCCACCTTAAAAAAAAGTAAAATGAAACAGGAAATAGGAAACAGGGACAGGAAATGACATCAGCCACCGAGGCTTCTGGGAGCTAACAGCAGTTAGCATTTGGAAAAGTGACCATTTGCAGGCTCTAGCAGGCACATTGCCGTCATATATAACATGTATCCACTGGACGGATAAATCCTCTGAGGCTGGAAGTTTGTGTAGGACTCTGCGCTGCACTGTGGAGCCAAGAATAGAACGGTTTTCGGATACCGGCACACCAGCACACTCTCGCATGTTTTACGGACAAACCGCAGCTCCACGAGACAATAATTCCAGGAATTTAGCGCGTTGTGACGTCCCAATGAGTGCGGAAGTCAACATTGCGTGTTTTATCTCCTGTACTTAGACTGAGGAGGACCACAAAAACATGAGTGAGTCATCTTTTTCCACACTTTGGGTAGGGTCTCGAGTCCCAAATATAAGGATTTAATTGATTTTGCATAATATGTCCCCTCTAAGAAACTTCATTGTCATTTTGGCATCCTTTATGTCCACTAACGCAAACACTAAAACCGAGGAGAATAATGACAGCAATTTACCAAAAGTTACAGCTAGATCATGATTGAAAAATCAGAATAAATTACTGAATAAAAATGTAAAATACAGAGCAAAATAAATGTCTGAAGTCAGGCAAACACCGTGTTTTTATGATGGTTATAAAGATAATTGAAGAGAAATAGCTCATTACAGCATTACCTAAAAAAAACAAAGCGTGAAAGATTAGGTTAAAGATTATTTTCTGTGTTTTCATTTGAGATGCTTTTAAAATGTTTGAGCCAAATCACACATTAGACAAATTGCTAGTGTTTTGGTGATTGTAGGTTATATAAAGATGGTCTTATCCATTACTGTAAAATGTCTTTTAGAACAGAAAACACTAATTAAAGCAGGTATCACAAGACTTTGAAAGTAATACGTGGCAAAACTTCAAAAGCTACTAAATCTTGTCTCATCATGCCGCAGTTTGGATGTACGTGCTTTTCCACTACATGGTCACGCCGTGCCTCACCACGCCTGTACCCAGTTTGGTTGGTGATGGTAATGCCCAGCACTAATAGATTAATTTTGTATCATAAATAGTATTATGAAGTATACATGTGATAAATACATATATATACATGTTCCCCCAGGTTTGTCATCTCTAAACAACTTAACAAATGATCATTGAAATATTGTAAACATCTGGCTTCGAATAAAGACTTTTGTTTTGCAAACCAATTAAACCTCCACACCTTCCATGAGTGAAACAGAAAGTTTGCTTTTGTTCTCATTGTTGTGTTGAACCTCTCTTACACGAGCACCTGAAGGACAGTCCTTGAACGCATCACTGCCCTTTTTTTTCCCATAGATAGCAATGATTATTGTATTTAGTTACATTGGGATTATACAAAACACATATAATTATTTTTTTTTTTTTATAAGCACACAGACACAAGTCAACACAAAGGCCAGCAGTGTTGCTTCCCACCAGGGTGAGACTTTTATGGAGAAAAAGAGACAGACAAAAATAAATGAAATAATAAGTCGAACACATGTTGACCCCAAAATAATAAAAAATAAGTTAAAGGTGCATTATGTAATAAATCTAAATCAACTGGCCATAAAATCCTCCTAATATGTCACAGAGACTCAGGAATAATGTTCATATAACAAACTGAACTCGCCAACAACAACAGTACAGACAAAATATTTGCATTCAAAAAAATATTTTGCAGGCTGCAAATCATGTTTATGTTTTGAAATCATGTTTTGGCATGTGGCGCCACCTACTGCCGTCTACCAATCACTGCAGTCAGTAGAGTCTCAGCTGCCGAGCAACCACGGGTTGCCAGTTACGTCGGAAAACGAAACCTAAAAGACCTCTTTTTTTGTTATTTGAATGTAGTAACCGTTTTTGGCCACATTCTTACATATGGCGCCTTTAACACATGACAATATAAAAAGAACGTAACAACGTAAAATATCAAGGGGGTGAAAAAACATTACAGAAATTGCACACAGAGACACATTATTACAACTCATTGTTATTTGATAACAGTGTCAGTTTCTGGTTCCAACTCACAGCCCCAACTGTCATCATTCCTCTTTAACTCGTTACACGTCCATGTGCAGAGTCAGAGACACGACGGAGCATTTCACGTCACAAAAATTAAACATTACAGAGTTCCTGGCATAACTGACGCGGCCTTGGCTGCCATTCACTGTGACACATTACACAGGATCAGGGGTGTCACGGTTGTAAATCAAATATTAATTGAAACAACGTCACAATTTTCGCTTGTGAATGAAACATTGATTCGAACCACGTCACAATCTCGCTTGTAAATCAAATATTGATCGGAATCACGTCAGAGCGACACAGAGCTACATGACTTCTCTTGTTTTTAGACTTAGTTTACAATTGACTAACCCTAACCCTAACCCAATTGTTGTTGTCACGTTCATATTGTTAATAAATGATTTAAATTTGACAATAAGGCCTTAGGGTGGTACATTGCAAACAAATGATGGCCATTATAACACTCTTGACACCATGTAGACAATTCAAATGGGAATTAAAAAATGAAATGAAGTAACTAGCCGACTTTGGAGAATCGTGACGCCCCTACACAGGATAAAACGATTGTTTTTCAGGGGCAAAAAGGTCTGCAGGGTTAGGGAAATATGTGATCACAGATGAGCTGCAGTGAGCTGTTAATAGGCTTGTTCTTCTGCGGTGATATAGGGATTCCAGGTTTCTGTGTCTGATGTTAGCTGTGAACTTCTCAAGGTCAGAGAAAATGCAGACAGTTGATGTGTGTCACACACAAACAGAAAGCATATCAGTGCAGGGACGACAACAACAACAACAACAACAACAACAACAACAACAACAACAACAACAACAACAACAACAACAACAACAACAACAACAACAACAACAACAACAACAACAACACCAAGAATGTCTGTACAGTCATATGGTCAGTATAATTTGTGCCAGTCAGGGTTAAATGTCGGTTTTTGAAAGACATCAACAAAGGCAACAACAGTCAGTCACACTCGTATGTACCATGTTTGTTGCATATTTTATTTGAAGAAGACCTGAATCTAGTGATTGAGACTGTTAATCAAGGGAGAATCATTTTACTTAATTTGCTTCCGGGTTCACCTTATGGCCTATGTGAGTCAACAGGCTGGTCGTAGAGCTGCACGACAGCGCCCCCCAGAGGCGTGGCGCACTTCCGTAATGGAATATGCAGGTGTTTTCCCTCGTGTATAATTTTGTTCATGCGTGTGTGCTTTCTGGCTAAACCCGCTTCGAGTGGAGCGTCTCTCGTTGAGCGGATCTGACCGGTCTGCCCAGTCAGCGACAAAACCTCAAGATCATACTGATTATGTAACTCGTAAAGAAGGCCGTGTGCCACGTTTGATGATTGGGTTTGTGTTTTCCCCACCACTCTGAGAATATGAGGGAAAATGGCTGAAAACATTGGAGACATCTGTCCTCAAGTGGACCACACAGAAATATCCAAGTGGCAACAGGTCATGACGTCAAGAATCTGAACTCATGTTTACTGACGTAATAAAGTGAGAAGTCAGTTATTTTTCCTATTGACAAAAGCCATATTCAGACATGATTAGTTTTACATGAAGAGCTTCTCAGTAATTGTATTCCTGTCCAAATGTGTCGTATCAGTAATCATTACCGGACGATATCGATAAAGATTACGGCTACTTTTACCTTGGGTAAAAAGGGTCCCGTGTAAATAGACCAGCCGTAAATATGTGTGTATACACTACACTCTTAGAAATAAAAGTGCTCAGTAGAACCATATACAGTTCTTTGGCTTGTCCTCATAGGAGAACCCTTTTTGGCTCCTCGTAGAACCTTTTTAAAAAGGTTCCACCTGGAACCCTTTTGGAGGGTTCCACCAAGAACCCCTTTAAAACTCTTTATTCAGGAAAGGGGTTTTAAAGGGTTCTCTGGATCAAAATGGTTCTTACTGGAACCATTCGTGTTACCAAGAACCAGATGCATAGCAGCTTATCAGAAGCAAATGGTTCCAGGTACAACCTCAGCTCTTGTAGGACCCTTTTTGGAACCCTGATTTCTAAGAGTGTAATGTTCAAAAATGTGTATTTCCCTGTCTATTTGAACCAGCTCTATTCATTTCTGTCATGGCCTTCCCCTTATTTTCTGTCCGACTCTTCCAATGTGATTTTCTAAATGCTTGATACACTAAACCAGGGCTATTCAACTAAGATTTCCGGAGGGGAAGCCTCAACCCCTGTACTGCTATTTTGTGTTGCATTTTGTTGTATGGATACAAATAGATTCAAAATGTTATAGATTATTCCGCATTATTTATTGAAATGGCTGCTAGTTTTGTGCTAAAAAGAAAAGTAACAAAACCACCAACATTCAGGTACGATACAAATTGCGTATAGTGCAAAAAGGTCATAGTTACAGTACCACCAACATTTGGATCAGGCTCTTACAAAATTAGAAGTAACAATATAAACAACATTAAGGTGCAATGGCCACAAAAGGCTATTTTGGCAGAAATATAAGTAACAGCACCAATAATATTCCGGTACACCTGCTACAGTTGGCTCTTAGCGCAAAATATTCTGGTACATATATAGGCTGCCTACAATTACAGATGTACTAGTATTTGCCAAAAAGGGACACAAAGTATCACAAAGTGTCGCAAAGTGCCAGAAATACGCAAAAGCTACGGTTTTATTGGCTTTTTAATAATACATTCATTATTTATGGGTTAATGGGCCACGGGCCGGTCCAAATTGCTCGAAGGGGCCTGATCTGGCCCCCGGGCCTTAAGTTGGATAGCTTTGCACTAAACCATATGGACAGAACAAGCAAGTCTTTGTGGACATCCTGCCCAAGGAGGCACTTGTATGCAGCCACACTCACACATGAGCACACAGTGATAACATTGAGGGGGGAGGGGATCACTCAGAGGAGATGTTTTTTTCCTCACTGTATTGTGGTTGTGTTCAGTCTGCATCTGCAAACCCTGGCCCTGTGTGAAACACAGCAGGTAGGTGAGAGACCCAGAGGTGCAATGACTCAAATACACAACAAACCTCACGTTAGTTATATCCCGTGTCCCTCGGTCATTTGTTTGTGTTTATAACAGTGCATGGAGTCAACTTTTACATACATTTGAATGAAAGACTCTGGGGCAAAAATGTGGGATCAAACCATTTTGGTCACCTCGGCTGTCATCGTCTACAATGCTGCTCACGCGGCAAAGAAGAAGAGGAGGGAGGGAATGGCAGTTTGTGCGTCTTCAGTGAGCTTCAGTCGCAACATTAGATGTTCGTTTATACCACATGTGTCAAACTCAAGGCCCGCCGTGTCATTTTATGTGGCCCGCGAGTGATTGATTGCTCTTAAAAATCAGTGTTAAAATAGGTCTATGCTGCTTTAAGGCATGCATTGACCGTAAACTACATTTCCCACAATGCATGGCCAAGTGATGGCACCGCCACTAGATCGCAGGGTATCATTGTATATGCATCATGGGACGAGTGAAATTGAATAAGTGATAAATACTGAAAGTTATTTAGAAATATGTGATGTAGTAGTTACCTTTTTTTTTACATTATATTTGGTTACATTTAGTTACATTTCTTCTGTATGTCAGTTACATCTGGCCCTTTGAGGGTAACCATTATGCTGATGTGGCCCTCAGTGAAAATGAGTTTGACACCCCCTGATTTATACAGGGTTTGGTATCAGGCACATTGTTGTCCACGACTTCATAGAAAGCAACAGAGCACATGGTTGTTCTGTTGATGCATGTGTTTCTATCTGCATTTCAGTTTTATTTATGTGTGTTTTTTTTAGGTTTTGTGTCATTTTTGTTTTTGCAGCGATGCATGTGTTTTTGAATTCTGCAGCGTTTGTGAATATGCAGCACTGTTTCTCCTCCTGCGTGTGTTCTGGATCACGCACCAACACTTCAAGCTAAAACAGGGACACACACACACACAGGGACACACACACACACACACACCCACACACCCCTGCACCTCCAGCTCACCTAATTGGCTGCAGTTAATAGGAGGACCAGCTCCAGTATCAGTGTCAGGAACCAATCAGGGGTCAGCAGCAGCAGCTTACCCTCAGCTCCGAGTCCCACCCAGCCCCTCCCACACTGAGCCTCTTTTTAAATAACACAGCCGGGCGGCGTGAGGGTCAATCTGGAGTTGGAGTTCCGTCCATCCTCCTCCTGAACAGACCCCCACGTGAGCGTCCAATATCAAACTCTGACGCCTCGTTACTGCTCAGCTCATTTGTTAAAAACACAGTTCTGTGGATGATTGGAGTGTTTTGCTGCTGCTGGACCTGCTGTGGGCTGAATTCATCACCTGTCTCTCCTCATCACAGCATCATTGTGGGCAGACACGCACCGGTTAGTCTTGGTATGTACAGTACAGTATCTACACATTCACGCGCAATGTGTCCTTTTTTTTTTCAACTGTAGCGCGTGCATGAAAAGTTCACGAGCCGGTTATTCTGTTACAAATTTGTTCTGACGATGGAACTTAAAACGATGTTTGAAAAAGGGGTGTGAATTTTTGTAAGTGTGAATTTTTGAAAAGTCAATTTTTATCAAATTTACAACAATATATATATATATATATGTAAAAAAAATTGAAAGTGTGAATTTTTGAAAAATTCACTTTTTTATCAAATTTACAACTATTTTTTTTTATATATATATAGGCAATACAATATTGTTGTAAATTTGATAAAAAAAAGTGATTTTTTCAAAAGTCACTCTTTATCAAATTTACAACAATATTTTATATATATATATGTTCACACTTTCCAAAAAAAATATTTACATATATACACACACATATATATATATAATGTTATATATTGTATATGTCTAAAATGTTGCATTTTTAAAATGATATTTAACATTTAGCTAAATCTAAATGTAGATTCAACATTTGAATTTAACATGTAAAGTTCATTCATTACTTTATATACAAGTACGTTTACTGCATACATGAAGTAGTTCAAATTAAATAATTCAAAGTGGTATTAAATATACACAATAAAACTACTACCTACTGTGCTTTGTCGAATTGAAAGCACAAACTATATTATATCTATCTACAAATTCCAGGAACGCCTGTCTGTCTGCGTGTGTTTCTGTCTGTTATTCGCATATTATCTCTCCAACTTCCAACAGTGCGATTGATTTCAAACTCGACACGTGTCTTGCTACGGGCACGAGTAAGTGCAGTGCCAAGTTTGAAGTTGTTTGGATAAGTGATGCAAAAGATATTGTTATATAGATCGGTAAAAGAAGCACACACACACACCGGCGCTCTACTGTAGCCACTCCCCCTCTCGCTCACACAGCACAGTGACCCCCAACCGCAGACCCGGTCACCCCACTTCTCCCCGGGAGGCGTTACAGGTCTCTCTGCACCGAGGAAGCTTCTTTTTTCTGCAGCTGTCACCGTACTGAACTGTAGCTCTGCGTCCCGGTGACAGCCAACCAGCTGTTATGCAACCATGTAGTTTATTGCATACCATTATGTCAGTGTCCCTTTTTGCCTCTCTACCATACACAAATAAAAATGTCACTGAACTTTTGCTGTGTAATAGTAACAATGTGCACGTTCAAACACACCAAACAAACAATTACTAAAAACACACACACAAAAAAACAGATTTTGAATGGGCACTGCACTAGTTACTTCAAAGATAGATAATCTTCATCCTTTTTTTTACATGAAGTACAGACGTAATTTGTCCAATTAAATTCAATTAAATTGACTTGAAACCATAAAGTGCTAATACAGATTTAACAAATGTTATGTTCAGTGGAAGGAACTTTACGCGCCGTTAAATTGTGCAGTAAAAGTACTTTTTATTGTGATGGATATTTTCTAATACAGAGACACGAATGATGGCGTGAGTGACACCATCTGTGTCTCCTCTCTGCTCCATCTTGTCTTTATCGGTATATGTGTATATATATATATATATATACACATATATACATACATACATTTATATGTATATATGTGTATATATATATATATACACATATATACATACATACATTTATATGTATATATGTGTATATATATATATACACACATATATATATACATATATGTGTGTACATGTATGTATGTATATATGTGTATGTGTGTATATATATATATGTATATATATATATACGTGTATGTGTATATATATATATATATATATGTATATGTGTGTATATATTTATATATATATATACACATATATACATATATATGTGTGTATATGTATGTATGTATATATGTGTATGTGTATATATAAATACACACATTGACTTGTAGGTCCGTAAAGTGTCAGAAAATATTGATCATATTTACCAAACCTGGAAATGATGATGCTGTCAAATGGCTTGTTGTTTTTGTCCGCAAACCAAAATGATTCCGTTTTAATGATTTCTTTTGTTATGTGGAGCAAATATTCACATTTAAGCTGAAAACTCAAAGCGATTGAGTTATCGCGATAGTTGATGATTTATTAAAGGTGCCATATGTAAGAATGTGGCCAAAAACGGTTACTACACTCAAATTCGAAATACAGAGGTCTTTTTAGGTTTCGTTTTCTGACGTTTCTGGCAACCCGTGGTTGCTCGGCAGCTGAGACTCTACTGACTGCAATGATTGGTAGGCGGCGGTAGGTGGCGCCACATGCAAAAACATGATTTCAAAACATAAATTTGCAGTCTGCAAAATATTTTTTTTTATGCAAATATTTGGCTGTACTGTTGTTGTTGGTGAGTTCAGTTTGTTATATGAACATTATTCCTGAGTCTCTGTGACATATTAGGAGGATTTTATGACCAGTTGCTTTAGATTTATTACATAATGCACCTTTAATTAATCATAATTCATTGATGTAGCCCTAGTTTGAGGAAGGATATGCATAGAGAGATTCTCATCATTTAATGTCAGCAGTATGTGCACTTCCACAATCACATTGGGTAATATTTTAAATGCTTCAGTTTGTTGTTTCTTCCTACTCTGAGGTCTTTAATTTGTCATCAATAATGTTAATCACAAACATGGAGCAGTGGAGTTGAGGCTGATGGTCAATGTACAGTTTGTGCAGGAGTTGCTCTGAATGGAAAAGTACTGCGAGGAGGGGTGTGTGTACGTGAGAGAGGGAGTATGAGTGAGAGGGAAGTGAGAAGTATTCATATACTGTAAAGTGTGAATCTGAACTCCTGCCATAACTCACTTAAACACCTGTATGAAAGTAAATACTATGTTGAATACTGAGGCTGATGATGCAAGTGTCATGTTCAAAGACACCAGAGCAGGGGTGTCCAAACTTTTTGCTTACCAGATTTGGTAAAGTGAAAACGCGTGAGGGGCCGACCATTCGTAAAGTGCTCTTCGTAGGTTACGCAGAGTCCTCTGCGTCGACGGAGAGCCTGTCGGAGAGTCTCTGCGTCGTCTCCGACTGCGCAAAATATTATTTTAGTGTCCGTCACTCCGTCAAGGGACAACGGAGACGGCAAGGGCTGCGATTGGTTCTCAGGACAGGCCGAGGTAACGCTGCTTTGTGCCGGCCACTGTGCGCACCGAGCGTCCGCAGAGGCGGAGCTGATCCCCGCCGACAACGTCGCTGCCAAACTATAAATATGTCATATCTTAATACACAAACCACATGTATAGCCACATATCATTGATTTTATAACAGAGGCTGCGGGCCGGTGAAAATTTTAACATGGGCCACAATTGGCCCCCGGGCCGGACTTTGGACATGCCTGCACCAGAGGCAACAAACCTCCTTTGTGCCCACATTCTTGCAATCTTCAAGAATCAACTCGATTTGTTTCCTTTTGATTTGTTACAATCAGCTCTACCAAAAGAAACAATCTGTTGACGCAAGTTTGCAAAATGTTTGTCCTCAGAAATGTGATGTGTTCATTTTATCTAACACATTCGTTACTTCACAGCAGCACGAGTGACTTACTTCCATGTATGAGCTTCTGTAGAGTAGCAATGGGAACAAACCTCTGGAGCATGTCCAATTTGTTTTTGGTTTCATTTTCTAGTAGTAGCCTGTAGTTGGATGCAAACAGCCACAGTACATTTTACCACCTAAGAAAGGCAATCAGACAACTTGCCAAGTCGGAGAATAAACCCAGAGGAGAAAATTAATTGATTGGCCATGTGCGTCTGACTCCGTCTC
This sequence comes from Microchirus variegatus, assembly GCF_963457635.1. Lineage (NCBI taxonomy): Eukaryota > Metazoa > Chordata > Actinopteri > Pleuronectiformes > Soleidae > Microchirus > Microchirus variegatus. The sequence goes on from NC_139820.1 coordinate 6,923,028, forward strand.
TGTAGGTGGCACTGTACCTCTCTATAAGCTAATGTGTCTTGTATCAGCTTCCTGTTGACCTTAACGTCACAGAACGTGAACGGTGAGATGGATCGTGCTGTGGTTCTGTATTCTGTTTCGTACCTGCGCTGTACATGTTCACCGTGGTATTAGATGGAGCATGGTTCTTGTGGTTGCCGTGTTGTCCGAAGAACGACGCCACCACCGTATGATTTGCGGCATCGGTACTGCAGTTTATACGTGGTTTCCTTCTACTTCTGGGTCAAAGACCAGAAATGTTGATGTATGTGCAGCATGCCAAGTCCAACTCCAGTCTGACTAAGCGTACACATGCAGGAGTAATCGGACTATGAATCACATTATCCAGGTATGTTAGTCCGACTAAGACTAGCTTGATTTTCGTCAAATGTGTTTACAAGACATTAAGAACACCAAATTATTGTCTTAGTCCGACTAAAATCGGACTTTTAACATGCGTGTAAACACTGATTGACAGGTATGTGTCGGAGTGGAATTCATTTCAATACCTAAAAATGATAGTATGCATGCTTATTTTTCCATAAGAGGTAACTGTTTGTGACAAAATAACAGTGGTCTTAAAATGTGGCTCAAGTCGCAAAGTAGAAATAATAATGTAAATGTATAGATATGTAAATGTCAGGAAAAATGCGCCCCACCCCCATTATCCCTAACTTTACCTAACCCTAACCCAAACCTTAACCTAACCACGATTTAAATCTTAGCCCTTAACTTAACCTGTTCCTCAGAAATGATGTCCAGCCTCAGTAGGACCAGGTTTTGGTCTCCATATGGACTACTGGTCCTGATGTGTGTATGCTGATCAGTTGCAACAAGTATCTATTGAAATCTGAGTTTCTGGTTTGCCAAGTCTGAGGTTATGTAATAATCCTCCACTTTCTCATTCTTAATAATTGATGATGGTGCTATGCCATATCTTTAAGTTCATATTCTTGCAATACAATGTCCAGTCATTAATATGTTCATTGATAATGTTCCATCATGTTTACCTATTACACTTTGACATCAAATCAAGTCACAATAGCAATATATCTTAGGAAAAGCAACAATTAGATGTTTACCCTGAGGAATTATCTTCAATCAATCAATCAATCTTTATTTGTATAGCCCACAGTTTACAAAACATAGTTTGTCTCACGGGACTTCACAGGGTTGGTAACATCCTCTGTCCTTAGACCTTCGACCAGGGTAAAGAAAAACTACCAGGGAAAAAACCCTTGTAACAGGGAAAAAAGGGTAGAAACCTTAGGGAGAACCACAGGTGAGGGATCCACTCCCTGGACGGACAGACGTGCAGTAGATGTTACCCAAAGAACATGAACTTTTAATATCTGTGTTGCAAAAGAAAAATGATGCCAGTGCAGTCAAACGAAATTCCCCAACTCCTTAACCATATCCACATGCTCTGCTCTCCATATGGACCATATATACTGTACATGCATCATCAGTATAGGGACGGTGAGACACCGACATGAGGTCTGAAGCACAGCTTCTCAATTACATGCACGTTATCCAAAGATTAGTTCATCTGACCAAAATTGACAAATCCCTGCACGTCTCTGAATATCCGTGCATTAGCCTTCCTGTTTGTAGTGTCTTAAAAGGAAAAGCCATCAGCTTTTATGGACTATTCCATTCTGTTCCACTGCAACGAGAGATTGTTGCCTTTCACGGGTTACATATTAACTTCCTTTCAGTTTTTATTGTTTTTTTAAAATCTGGTACTGAACACTCCAGACTTCCAATTACTGTAATATATATATATATATATATATATAAAATGAAGTGTGACTGGACTAGGCTTCAATATTTGAAATCATGCCGTTTCATATGGTCTACATCCACACCATGCATACATCCTGTCTCTGGGGAGGGTCAGATAATTCACATTCACTGGCCAGATCTTTAGAGACATCACGCACATTACACTAAAAGAAAAAAAGCAAAGGGAGGAAGGGAGGGAGGGAGACGTATAGGGAGACTTTTACAACTCCTAACTTGGTCAAGAGGTGTACATTACCCCTATAGAGGGACTCCAGACCTCTCTGAGCAGTAATATATCTCACAGTATGTTACAAAGATTGAAATATAGCAGATCTTTCTCAATAAACATACTCAAAGTCCACAAATCAACCTTCTTACCTCTGCAGTAAAATAAAATGTTCAGAAGTCACTGTTTTGTGCCTGCCTGGTGCCAAAAAGCACATGTTTAGCAGTACCCAAAGCAGCAGCACCTATTAGACACTAACTTTTAAGTGTCTGGAAAAAAATGTACTGGACTGGAAGACATACCTCTCCACTCTTCTCAAATGTTCTTTTTTTTTTTTTACAACCAGGCGCAAAATACCAGCAGGCCACAGAGAATTCTGCCACCCATGTGGTTGCTTAAAGCCCCATCACGCAAGTGCTTGGTAGGATTGCAGAGATTCTCTGAGTATTTAATAGTAGCTAGCATCAAATAGCATGTGCACCTTCATTTGTGTAGGATTCTCTAGGAATTCTCCCATTTTTACAACTTAGTTTACAATCGACTGCTTAACGTTCATATTGTTAATGAATGATTTAAATTTGACAATACGGCATTAGCGTGGTACATACGACGATACGCCCAGTATCTCGTCAGTGCCTGACTGAACTGGAGATATTTAATATCTGACTGAACTGGAGATATTAAATATCTCCAGTTCAGTCAAGTTTGATGGTTTTTCCGAGCATGGACAGCAAGCTTTAAATCACACCACAAATTTTCAATAATATTCAGGTCTGGGGACTGAGATGGTCATTCCAGAGCGTTGTATTTGTTCCTCTGCATGAATGCCTTAGTAGATTTTGAGCAGTGTTTAGGGTCATTGTCTTGTTTAAAGATCCAGCCAACGGCACGACTTCAAATTTGTCACCGATTCCTGGACATTGTTCTCCAGAATCTGCTGATATTGAGTGGAAATCCATGCGACCCCAACTTTAACAACAAGATTCCCAGTCCCTGCACTGGCCACACAGCCCCACAGCATGATGATGGAACCACCACCACATTTTACTGTAGGTAGCAAGTGTTTTTCTTGGAATGCTGTGTTCTTTTTCCGCCATGCATAACACGCCCCTTGTTTTACCCAAATAACTCTATTTTAGTTTCATCAGTCCACAGCACCTTATTCCAAATGTGCTTTAGCAAACCTCAAGCAACTCTGTTTGTGGCAGGTGCAGACAAGGATTTTTCTGCATTACTCTTCCATACAGCATCTCCTTGTGTAAAGTGAATAGTTGAATGATGCACAGTGACACCATCTGCAGCAAGATGATGTTGTAAGGTCTTTGGAGCTGGTCTGTGGGTTGACTGTGACTGTTCTCACCATCCTTCACAAACCATACTTTCCTGTTGGTTAGTATCAGATACAAAATGCAGCTGGGAATGTTGACTATGCATGTCATTGCCTTTGATCTGTTAAAGTTCGATTGTCTTCGCCAATTGTTACCCAGAAGGCGTGCGAAAGTCACAGCATGCACTTTGATTTTGGTTGGTCTTCTTTCACTAAACTGCAGAATGAGTTTCACTGCAAAATGATGACAGAAGTGTCCATTCAGGCTCTCATCATAAAGAACAGAGAATCGATCTATGATAAAAGGTAAATAAAAGAATGACATAGCTTTGATTTTAGCTATGTCATCACTTTAGATTTTAGGTTAGCTATACCACACAGGAGTTGAGAGGAAAATGACAAAAACAATTGCCACTCAATCAACCTACAGTATATTGTTTACTGTACTCCTAAGAAATTAGAAAAGTGCACTCGTCTTGGTCTTGACGATTCGCGATCCACGATACGGATTCTGTGATAATTAATACACTGCAAGACAATCACATAGCGATACATCACAACATCTGTCTCACAGGAAAAGTTAACAGTGCAGGATTTCTCTATTTATTCACAACGGAGAACATAGTCGTTAAAGTTTGTGTTTTGAAGGTGGATGGAGAGCATCACTTAACGCAGTTTTCTCCACCATTATCCCGCTGTAAACTCCCTCTTTCTTCGACGTGGTAACTCCTGCCCAAGTTTTTACTCATTCATTTGTGCAGCGCCACCACGAGGAGACATCAAGTAACCACCCCCGGTGAGTGAAACTGCCAGGGACTGTTTGCATCAAAGGGCCAATTCCAATTCCTATCTTAATCCTCAATCTTAACCCTCAAGCTCAACCCTTAATCTTAACTGGCCCTCAAAACCAAGTGTTGAGGGTTATTTAGTCACTTAGAAATGGGACACCCCTTAAATGCAGATACGTCTTCAGACTGCAGGGGGCAGAATAACGCGAAAGCTGCGTCCAGTCTGTCAACTCCAAAAAAGAAGAAGAACACATTTACGTCACCATTATTTATTACAATCCCTTTGTCAGTCAAGTTATTAGGTTGTCAGTTAGTTATAAGATGATACTCATACAAATACCACAACCACAGACATATTCAGCTGACAGTTACCACACACCACGGCTTATTGAAAAGTAAACCATAGCAAACGATCGCTTGTCCGCACCGGCCGGCTATTGACAAAAGATCGTAAAATAAAAATAAATGTTACGCAACAATGACGTCAGTAATCCATAATGTGGGCCTAAACTAAGATAATACAATGGTTTTCATAATTTTTATATCTCTATTAACAAAGAAAATACTTAATTTGTAGCGTACTCGTTTCGCGGGCATCTTTGTTAAAGCAAAACATGCAAAGCATTCTGGGTAGCCCTTGCTCCCAAGGGTGGTCTCGGAGAATCTCAATATTGAGGGCGATACAGCCCTTAAACTCGCCCCTCAACTTAATTTATCTGAGAATCGGGACAGCACTTGCACTAGAGGGAGCGCATTTTTGAGATTGAGGGTTAAGATTGAGGATTAAGCAAAGGAATTGGAATTCACCCAAAATATCAAAATTTGCCCTGGCGTATCAATTATGGTATTGCACGAGGAAGGGCGACCATATATCACTAAATCCGTCTTGACGCTAACACTACTATTTAAACTCTGCAGAGTATGGTATGTCAGGGCTGCAACACACATACAGAACCTAAACATGAGCCACGTCGGTGAGCTTCTCAAGGCTTTTGTAGACTTTGGCAAGGAGCCAGCTCCCCCCAGCCCCTCACCCATTCCTTCCATACCCTCCCTTCAACACACCCCCACGTCCTGCCCATGTTTTTAGAATGTATTCTTTGCACAGGCAAATACTCTTTTCCTTTCCTCGTTCCTCCCATGTGAATATACCGTCCAGTGTTTGCATTCTTTCTGGCTGGAGTTTTATGATTTGAGCCAAAGCTTTCTGTATAGGTTCTCTGTCAGTCATGGACAGGATGAATGGGTATTCTAAGAAACTGCCTGAGGCCTTATCTACACAGAAACAAAACGTTCCTAATATGATCTTTTTCGCTCTTTTCGTAAACGTCTTCATTCACACCAAACCATTCTAAATGACTAAAAGCTGTGGTATATATGCCAGGCCTTGAAATAGGAATACACCAAAAACAGAGAGAATGTTGTGTATGCACATGTGGACTGTGTACAAACTTTTTTTAAATACAGCTTGATCTGACCAAGTATACTAGGGCTGCAACTAACAATTATTTTCATAATCGAGTAATCAACCGTGGGCCCACGGTTGGTGTCATGGTTTGCGCTCTCGCCTTTGCAGGAAGAACACCCAGGTTCGTGGGTTTGAGTTCCAGTTGGAGCAACTTTGAGCCCCCGGTTGGAACAAGGGCCTTTCTGCAAAGAGTTAGCATGTTCTGCCCGTGTGTGCGTGGGTTTTCTCCCGTCCAAAAACATGCAATATGGGGATTAGGTAAATTGGTCACTCTAAATTGACCAAAGAGAGTGAATGGTTGTTTGTCTCCATATGTGGCCCTGCGATGGACTGGCGAATTGTCCAGGGTGTGACCCCGCCTATCGCCCTATGTCAGCTGAGATAGGCACAGCACCCCCCGCGACCCTCCAGTATAGGATAGAGCGGTAGATAATGGATGGATGGAGTAATCGACTGCTTGTTTGGTCCTGGAAACGATGATGTTCTTGAATGTCTTGTTTTGTCCACTGACCAAAATGATTCAGTTTTAATGATTTCATTGTTATATGGATGAAAGAAACGAGAAAATATCCACATTTAAGAAACCGATAAATCAATGTAGTGGTTGAAACGGCCATTGCAAAACTGTGTCTATGTCGCATTTCCTGGATTTTTCTCAAATGTTCCCGTTTCTTTGTTTGTTTCTGTCTTTGTCCGACAGGAAACGTGCACCCGTAGTTCAAGAACTGTAGTTCAAGATGGCTCTGAATGTGCCCGGTCTGGTGGTGATGGCAGTGTTCTACCTGGTGATCTTGGGCACTGGCATTTGGGCGTCCATGCGCTCAAAGAAGGCGGAGAAGAATTGCATGGGTAATGGCATGGAGATCACGCTGCTGGCCGGACGCAACATCAACTTGCTTGTTGGCATCTTTACTCTCACAGGTAAAGCAGTTGGAGGGAACTTTTTTCACACGTGTATGAGTTTCTCTTTCTTCATCAGTTGTGGCCAATAGGGAAAATTCTATTTAAGTGTATAAGTATTTATTATTAATTATATATTATATTATTATGTATTATATACGCCATTTTCTATAGCGTGTGTTCTGTCTCCATCTGCAGCTACGTGGGTGGGTGGAGGCTTCATCCTTGGTATCGCTGAAGCAACATACAACCCAACGCTGGGCGCAGTCTGGGCCCTCATGCCCGTTCCTTATGTACTGACCTTCTTCTTAGGTGAGTGCCACAAATGTAACCCCCCACATCTACCCATACACCGCCTGCAGCATTCCCACCCCTCGATTTTTGAACGAAACACCGTTAGCTGACTGATGTGCGTGCCGGATTTAATGGGATACAACTGCAGGAGTGAAACTGATCTAACGGTTGGTGTGCGTGCACTGCAGTGTCAGGTTTACGGATTTAAATAGACACAAACATAGATGTGGAACTTTTATTCAGCCTGACTTAGTCTTGCCGGGAAAAGTCAGCAACATTTCCACACCAGGAAACATGGACGTAAGATGTTTAAAAATTTGAGTTAAATTTAGCAACATGTATTGGTGAAGTTGCATGTTGAAGGTCTTCCCTTCCAAGTGTGTCGGAGCAACGATGATGCCTTCAGTTAACATCAAAACTCAAAAGATCTTTAGTTTGTTCATTGTCGGCTCTAAAAGGCTAATTCGGAGATTATTATAAAGAACGATATATATATATATATATATATATATATATATATATATATATATATATATATATATATACTATTTAGTAAGTAAAATATACAAGTATAATTATTTTATCTTCAATTTCAGACACTGGACTTTTAAGTTTTCCTTGTTTGTTACGGCAGGAATCAGGTTTAGAAGACGTTATTTTACTATTCGTCATTTATTTCGATATTCATATACTTCTGGCGCCACGCAACAATAAAAGTGTCATTCATTTTAAAAATAGGTTCACTAGAAATCCGTCATGCAACAGGTGCAAAGAGACTTGGATTTCCTGCTCCTGAAGTCACCAAACTCCCTCTGTAAACATTTGAAACAGGTCAGGTTTTCACTGCTCAGGCTTACAGTGTCGCAACCGCCTGCGTGGGGTGAGAATGGTGGAAATGGGGAAACCCCAAATTCCCAGATCAGGAAACATTCCCTTGCCTGTTCTTGTGAATTGTTGACCAGTGTTAAGTTAAACTGAAAGTGTTTACGGTGTGTCCCATTTAAAGCAAATACAGAGATTATGCTCGTAACACATTTTGTATGTAAGAATTATGGGGTGAGTTCATTTTTGTAGGCGTGTCTAACATATGGCTCGATGATGCGTCAGGGCCATAGTTGACATGGCTCCTCCTCAAAAGCTCAGAAAGCGTTATCAGCAGTGTGACGTTAAGCTGCTCCTATACTGCCTTCGGTTTGCTAGCTAGCTGAGGTGTCTTTGTCTTGACAAAGTGTCTGACCTGGATACAAATAATTCTAGATGAGGAAATGGAGTAGAGAACAGTAAGAAGAGCAGAATCCTGCTGCGAGGCTGCAGTACCACTAATAGAGAAAGAGGGGGACAGAGAACAAAACCAGCTCTGTGTTTGTGTCCAGTACGTCGTTAAAGTCGCCATTTGTAAGAATGTGGCCAACAACGGTTACTACACTCAAATTCAAAATACTGAGGTCTTTTACGTTTCTTTTTCGTTTTCTCCGCCATTGTAGCTCAGGCGTAACTCAGCAGCTGAGACTCTACTGACAGCAAAGATTGGTAGACGGCAGTAGGTGGCACCACATGCCAAAACATTATTTCAAAACTTGATTTGCGGTCTGCAAAACATTGTTTTTAATGCGAATATTTTGTCTGTACTGTTGTTGTTGGTGAGTTCAGTTTGTTATATGAACATTATTCCTGAGTCTCTGTGACATATTAGGAGGATTTTATGGCCAGTTGCTTTAGATGTATTACATAATGCACCTTTACCAAAATGGTGAAAATGTTGCTTCCTTACAGGTTTAACAGGATGTTTGATACCGATGTATTTGCACAAACATTGGCGGATTTTGCAGACTTTGGTCCCCACTGAAGTAAATAGGCCAGAATGTGTGTGTGGCAGTGCATTAGAAGGAGAGGTCACAACAATAATGCTTTGGTCTCCACACATATTTCGACTCTTAGCGAGCGATTGTGGTCAGTCATACATATGTCTGTGGGGTAACAAATTTAAAGGAGAGATTTGTATCACTTTAGAGTATGTAAGTGTATTTTGATTTTATACTGACCTCTGTACTCCTGTACTCCAGGTGGCTTTTTCTTTGCCAAGCCCATGAGAGAGAACAAGTACGTGACAATGATGGACCCATTCCAGCAGAAGTATGGGAACATGATGAGCAGTGCCCTGATCCTTCCCGCACTGGTCGCAGATGTCCTGTGGGTGGCACGCACACTCGTCAGCCTGGGTAAGTTCCTTCACGCTCATCAACTGTCTGCCACTATATCATGTGCAGTCGTGGAAGCGTAGACAGACCTTAGGGACGCAACTTAGCACTAACATTAGGGTAGAAAACCCGTAACTGAGGTGTGGACCAACTCATTCACAGCACAAAGCTTTTTTACTACTAGCTAGATTAACCGTCACATAGGTGCTGCAGGTTGGCGGTAAGTCTAAACGTGATAACGGGTGTCATCGGAGCCAATATGTACGACAACACGACGTAACATTTCCCCTCTTTCTACGATCGTTGTTTTGAAACCACGATATGCATTTAAGGTAGATCTGCCACAGTTACAGGTATATTTGAGGCTTTTTTTTTTTTTTTAAATGGGGGCGTACTTATGCAGGGTCAGTTTATACATTTTCAGCAGATACAGGAGAACTGTGACTAGAGCCTTAGATCGGGCCCAAAAAAATCAAGCCTGACGTCGACCCGAGCCCGTGCACGTTGAGTCCGAGCCCGACCCGGCCCGACACATTAACTGCAATTACGAGCCCGAGCTCGATTTAAACCCGACATTTTTTTAATACTTGAGCTGTAAACGTACACGTACGTCCACGTCCTCCCCACAGCGGGACCTTGTTGTACCTGCTGCCACAGTCTAATTTACAACAACAACAGAGCCGCTATGAGATCCGCATATGTTGCTAATGACGATATACGCTTCCTGGTTTTTAAATGATGCGTTCACGGCCGCAGGTTTTTACACCTTCGCACAGTACGACGTGCTATAACATACCACGCGAACACAACGAGGGAGGAAAAACACACATGCTTGATCAAGGGCCCGACTCGAGGATCGTGGCGGGAAATATTTTCTAACCATGACACAATTTACACACTGTTTTCGTGTGAATGTGGACAGAAGCTAGAACAATAACAGTCTTACTGTTAACTGCTATATTAGGATTGTTTTTCA